>NC_071394.1:109309503-109954753 GCF_022682495.2 Desmodus rotundus | reverse complement strand
TCAGGTTGTTACTATGGTAACATTTCCATTTGTGAATTTTTGTAGAGTTAAAATTTGTAGTCATCACATCATACTACCATTGGCTTTTGATTTTTCATGTAAATAAATCACTGTGCTACCTGCCTGCTATTAAGTGGCACCAGTCATAGTACTTAACTACCACCCATACACGCTAGGCTAGGGAATCCAAAATAAGAAAGTGAAAGAAATGAGAACATTCTGCTAAATTACATTTTAAGACTGTCTTGATGTTGCTGGTAAAATTTTAAATGTTTTTTTAAGAGGTAGAGTATTGCCAGTTACTCTCTGAGATGCTTTAATTTTAGAAGTACGTGATATGAAACTGGTTAGGCGTGGCAGCAGTAACAGGTAAACTAACAGCGAAGGAGGGCTTTAATTTATCAGCTAAATGGGTGTGCTAAATCACTGAAAAAGAAGTAATGACCCTTCTGAGACGCAGGGGATTCATTTTCAAAACTGTTCCCTTTCCTTTTAACCTTTGATATTAAACTGTTTGAAATTTGTTCTGTTTTCAGATATTCAAAAATTGTTCAGCTTATTTCACTTCTGATTATAAAACCAGACTCTAATATTTTAGATTAACTTGGATTAAAATAGCCTGCAATGTTTCCTAGTATCACTTTACTGTATCTCGTAAAGATTCCCACTGTTTTTGTTTTGTTTTGCTTCCTAAAGCCCCCTGCTGCTGTTGATTACACCTAGATCTGCTCCTGATTGGAACTGTTAAAAGGCAAAGATAGTGTGGCTGGATGCTGAATCATTTAATTGTAGGACTAATAAGAGATGTTCTCTCCGGGACCTAAAAGAAATAAAGACAGTAGAATATTATGTATTCTAGGAAACCAAGAAATATTCATTTTCACTTTAATATTTTTTGAAGATGAGAAATTATTTACTTAGTGAATTTATTTTCTTGTAAGAGAATAGAGGAATATTAGCTGTCTGTTTGAATTCCTAAACCATGTAACTGAATTCGGTTGAGAAGAAAGGAAAAGAGAGGAGAAATTCTAGAGAAAATTTAGTACTGACAATTATTTTCCCCAGCAATTGAATGTGATTAGCTTTTATAAAGATAAAACAAATGGATAACTACGTTATTAACAGAAAAATGTTAATTTAGTAGTTGAGACATTTGATAATATAATGGCAGGAAATTCAAAGTTAAATTTTCATTTGTAATTGAGGTCATGTTTGTAAGCCTAATTCACAGATCAAGGACAACTATCAATTTGTATCCTCATTACATCACATTTTGAGATAATTAGTCCTATGCCGAACTTGCTAAGAAATTATTCAAGGGGTTATTTAAAAAAATTTTATTGTTACTCTGTTACAGTTGTTCCAATTTTTCCCCCTTTGCCCTCCTCCTCCCAGCCCACCCCCCACTCCCAGTCAATCCCCATACCGTTGTCCATGTCCCTGGGTCATTCACACATGTTCTCATGTTCTTTTTTTGTTAAGCACAGGTATATTATATGATTCTTTATGATATTGCTGCTCCCATTCATTATAAATAACTGCTTATTCTTTTAAAAATATTGCAGTTTTCTAGGTGCAAACTAAATCAGTGGTTTTAAGTAATTTGAAGTCACGTACATCTATTGGGAGGTATGGTTGACTATAACTTGAATTGAGAAAAAAACACATACGTTCTTTTAAGGTATTTTGAAACATTTTGATCAGGGAAAGCACATAAAGGGTGGTGTCATGAAGGGTGCTGCCAGCAGTACATGCAGTGGGTTGGAGAAAGAGGAACCAGGTAGTAAGCTGTCCCAAGGACCAGACAGCAAGCAGTGAGTGCCGTAACTGAGGTGGTGGCAGTAAAAACGAAGTGGAGTTCAGTGTCGGTGTCTCTTATTTTCTGAGTCAAACATTAATAAGCTTTGAAAAACTGCTGAAATCTTAGTAATGACTAATGAAAATTCATGCCTTCTTAAGTAATAAAACATTAGACTGTAAGCTCTTTGAAGGCAAATATTATTCATTTTTGTGGTCTCAACATGTGGCATAATATATTGCTTATAATAGTCATTCAACCTTTTAAAATGAAAAAAGGTAAATAAAACAAAACTTCGGGACTGATCTCCTAAGAGTGCCATAGCGAAGCATCGCAAAGTGAGTGGCCAGAACACCAGAGATGTATTGTCTCACTTTCGGAAGGTAGAGGTCTAAGATGATGTGTGGCAGGGTTGGTTCCTCTGAGGGCTGCGAAGCAGGGGTCTGTTCCTGGCCTCTCTCCTTTGCGTGTAGACGCCTGTCCTCCTGTGTGTTCACATTATCTTCCCTCTGCATGTGTTTAGTTTTCCTGTTTCTATAAGAACACCAGTTGTATTGATTAGGGCCTGCCTTAATGATATCATTTTAACCCTGCAGTGGTCACGCTTCCGGGCTAAAACAGGATTATTTTGTGTGGATGACTGTTGTCATCCACGTGACCACTGGAGGGTTAACTGATTTCCATCATGAGGCACCATCTCCAAAAAAACGTCATACTCTGAGGTAATGGGGACTAGGACTTAAAATAGGAATTTTGGGGTATCATGGTTCAACCCATAACACCTCTAAAGTTGATGTGATTTACAGACCAATGGCTAACGCACGTACAGTTAATTAATTAAATAATAAATGTGGTTACACTCCAGTAAATGTCAGTATAGGGACCCGTAGCTGTATGTTCCTCTGATATGATTTTAACCTCAATTTATTTTACTATTTTTAAAGAACATCTACAACTTGACAGCTTATCATTGTACTGGTTTCCATCTAGTGGCAGAAATAAGGATGGGAGTTAAATTTGAAAAGTACCACATATCTAAATTCTTTGTCTCCTCTCCCCCTTATTTCACCTTGTTTAGAAAAATTTAAATCATCATCTGACCCCCACCACTCAGAATTCTTAAGTTTTATGAAAACAAGCGTTATTATTTAAATATCATTGGTAGTAACAGGAGTATATTTCTAATGTTGTTATTAACACTGTAGTAATGTTGTTAGTGGGTGGGTTCTTATGTATCATTTTATGTTACAATTTTGATCAATCTTGATCCACAACAGATTTTCTCAAAGTGTGGCCCCTGGACCAGTAGCTCAGCTTTATCTGGGGACTAGTAAGAAAGGCAAACTCTTATTTATAGGCTCTACTCCAGACCTGTTGGTTAGGAAGTCTGAGGGCGGAGTCCAGAAATCCGTGCTTTAATAAGATGTCCAGGGCGTTTCAGTCTGCACTAACGTGTGAGGGCCGCTGGGTTGGATACTAATTGATTGTTTCCAGTAATTATAGAAGCTTAGATTTACACATTTTTCTAATATTCTTTTTGTTATATGATACTGAGACTTTGATTAGGAATACCACCCGAAATTATTGCATTATTTTCAGGGGAGACCATTAATCTTTGTTGTTTGTTTATTGTGTGCCTTTCTAGAAATATTATATACATGTAAAAGCAAATACAACACTCCGTCTATAAACATGTATGTGTGTGTGTGTACATGTATATTTTCTTTTCACAGGGATAGTAACATAGGATCTTGCTAGTTTCACTTACCATATTAACTTGGAAATCTTTTTATATCAGTACCTTGTTTTTTGTTTTTGTCTTTTTTTTTTCTTCCTTTTTAAGCTATATGGTAATACCACTGTATGCATGTATGATAGCTTGTTTAATTAGTCCCCAATTGGTGGACATTTAGGTTGGTTTCAGCATTTTGCTATTTAAAAAATCTGTCAAGAATACTATTTGTGAGTGTATAAGTTATAATTTCACATGTGTTCAGGCATATTCATAGCATAAATTCATAAGAATGTAATTACAGGGTCAAGAAGTGTGTGTGTGTGTGTGTGTGTGTGTGTGTATGTGTATGAGGTCTGTCTGAATAAAGTCCAGCCATTGTTAATATAATGAGAACGGTTTGTGCAACATCCATGTAACCTGGCAGCCAAGGTCAGTGGACTGGAATGCTCATGTGTGAACAACGACGACTTCGCTGTACTAGTCAGTGGGGGAGGTAGATGCAGTTGAGTGAGTATCTGTACTGTGTGGCCGTCACATTCAAAATGACTGAGCAAGCAGAGCAATGAACCTGCATCAAATTTTGCATTAAGTTTAAATGTTCCTCCCTGGAAACTATTTGGAAGATTCAGAAGGTCACAGCTGTGGGCAGCTGATGGCGATTGGGAGAACTGTGTGAGGTCCCAAGGTGCCTACTTTGAAGGGGACTGAGGCATCATTATCCTATGTACAGTTTTTCTTATGTCTTGTATCTTCTTCAATAAATGTCTCCATTTTTCAGATTACATGCTGCATACTTTGGATACTTTCTGGAGAGTCTCTCTCTCTCTCTCTCTCTCTCTCTCTCTCTCTACCTATATATATATATATATATATATATATATATGTAAATAAATTTCTAATTTTGATGGCTATTTCCAAATCACCGTCATGATGTCATTTGTTCCAATTTATACCCCCTTTAACAGGTATGTTATTGTTTCAAAATGTGTTTTTTTGATGGTGCAGCAATTTTACATAACAGCATTATATTTTTGAAGAAAACATCTGCGTTATGCTAAACAACACAAAACTTAAGTAAGTGTCGTGACAAACAGTATATAAAGACCACTTCAGAGTTTCTTACATTTATGTATTAGAAACTTCTTGCTGCATAAATTGAAGGTAGGATTGAAGACCACCTCCTCTAATCTGAAGTAAGTCTGCATTTAGTGATTCATTGAACAGTAAGTTTTACATATCTGGAAGAACGTATCTTTGAACTGGTTTTCGTTTACTGTCAGTGAGGACTTGGACGGTCTTTAAATGTGGGGATTATTTGAGATGCTGCATATGTAGTTGTTGAAAAAATTATGATTTTTTTGTAACTGCTATGTTTTTAATTAAAACTCTTTTTAGGTATTTCATGTACGCAGTACTTTTTCATTGGTTTATATTGTGTTAGTTACTCCAAATCTTAAATGAAGCAGTAGTCAGACATAGACGTTGCTTTTGTGTGTGCGTGTTTTTAAAAACATTCTATAACATTCTATACTCCCCTCCCCTGCCACCCCCCTCTTTTTTTTTTTTTTTAACACTCTCTTAACTTAAAACTACTAAACAGATTTTTATTTTAATCTTTGGAACAAAAAATGTTCTCTTGGGCTGATACCAGTACTTTCTATGCCAAGTTACAGACCGGAATCTATTTTTATAGGCCAAGACACAAACCTCTGAAAACCAGAGTTTATAATGGAAACATTGACAGGCCCTTGACTGTCACAGCACACATGGCACTGCTGAAATCATAAGGTGTAAGGCACAGGATTTCATGTGCAAGGGTGAACGTTGGGTTTTTCAGCAATTGTATCGTCAAATGCCTTCCCGCTAGCGTTGAATAATCATCACGTGCAAATGTAGCTGTTCTAGGGGCCGTGAAAGCGCATTGTATTGGCCTGATTTCTGTCCTCTAAATGCTTGTCCCCAGCACACAGACGCCCAGGAGTACTTGAATAGACCTGTTGGGAGATGACCTTGTGAATGGATTTAGTTGGAGAGAAATATGTGAACTTCTTTATTGTTAGATTTAGTTTGTGGTACAACCTTTAAAACACTGTACATTTTGTACATAGGGCACCATACTTGTGTTCTGGGTATTATTACAAAGCAGGTAATACCAATCGATTACATCTATATTTTAATAATATCACTGAAGAAAATTTAAATGTTACATTGTTTACAGTCAAGCAAGTTTGATACTGAGTTGTTCTGGAAAAAACTCAGTCAATGGTGAATTGAAACTTACCATTTTATCTCCTCTCTGAAGAATTCTACCTGGGTTAAAAGTAGAAATAGCCTTCTTCAAAGACTACATTTCATTACTCAGCTTTATTTGATTAGAGAGAGATCATTAAAGCAACCACCCTGGGTCCTTGGATTACTATGCTTTTAGTTATATTTTAGTTTACAAGGGTCCTTCTACCATTAATTAATGATTGCTATCAGCACTGAGTGAATGACACTGCAGTGTATAATTTAAAGGGAAACAAGTCAGATACCTATGTAGGAAAATAGTTAAAATAGTTTGAGATGCATAGTTAATGTTGGAATGTTCATGAAAGTTTGGATTCTTTCACTTGTAACACCAACATTTTTTACTCTTTTTCTTTTTGCCTTTTCTTTATCTTGTTAAATGCTGGAGAGAAGTAGAGGTGTTATGTCAGATATGCTATCTCAGAAGCATTGTGAAGTGTTACAGAAAACCAGTATCTTGTGGGAAGATAATGAAGTGATAGTTTGTTGCTACAGATTTTACGAGTGCATGCTGCCAGAAGGAACAGGTAAAACGAAGATGTTAATTTGAATCTGAATCAGATTTTCTGTTTTAGTTTAAATGTTCCATATCCATTGACCTATATCCATATACATTTAATAAGAAGTGGATAGAAGACATGCTTGCCATCTTAAGAAGTATCTTTTATTTGTCACACTGATTTTCCATTAACTTTTTAGTAGTTAAAGGTTTTGGGGTCTGTAATTAAATTTCTTCCCCTAATGTGTTAGGAATAATGCTTTTATATCCTGAAAGATGGAAGATTTCTAAATATAAGCTATTCTGTACAATTGTGCTAATTCTAGACTAGTGGGCCCTCATTTTCGTCCTTTGCGTTCTTGATGTATTTCGTTAGGAAGGAAAGGCCATATATGAACCCTCCAATCTACTTCCCCTTGCCATTGCTGTAGAAAACCTTACCCGGGTTTCAGGAAATACAGTGTTGATCTTGGTTGTATACGTAAAAGATAGAATCATCTTATATTTTACAATGCCATTTTATGATGTATTGCACTATAAAATAAAGGGGAGTGTGTATAATATGTATCAGATAATTCACAAAGTCCGTTTTCTACTGACTCTATTATTAAGTTTATCTGATCCAGCCTTACCACTAGCAGTTTCCGACTAAAACAGTTTTTAGGAAGGGCAATATTTTCAATGACTAAAAGAAGAGACTTAGAGTTTGCTTTGCCCCTGTGCTCAGTGATGTGCGAGTTAGTGTGGCAAGGGTTTCTTTCCCATCACATTCACATGTCCATCCTTCCTTTCCATTCTCTCTGCTTGATGTACCAGACACTGGGCTAGGAGCTCCTGACCTTCCGTAGTTGTCGTTCCCTCTGACATACCCACAGGTCTTGAGTTTAATGAATGACGTTGATACTTTCTAATATGGTTCCAAGCTTGGATATTGTTGCTTTAAAAAAAAAATCAATGTTAACAGGTTAAATAAGCTATGGTTCAGTCTTAAATAATTTCACTTCATTATATGGAAAAACAGATTTAGAGATTATCGGAATGCAGAAAAGGAATTGACTTCTGAATTTAAAAAACTGAGAATGTTTTAGAGCCTACGTAAGTAATTGGGAGAAATTTTTGTCCACTTAGTTTTCAAGAAAACAAAAGCCCCGACAGGTCTGGCTCAGTCGGTTGGAGTGTCATCCCATAGACAGAAAGGCCGTGGGTTCCATCCCTGGGCAGGGTGCATTTGAGAAGGCAGTCAATTGATGTTTCTCTCTCACATCTATGTCTGTCTGACTGTCTGTCCATCTCCTCCTCTCTCTGTCTGCCCCGCCTCCTTCCCCTCTCTCTAAAAAAGCAATGAAAAAGTGTCCTCTGGTGAAGATTTTTTTAAAAAGTAAATAATGTAAGTATTCCAGGTAAAAGGTTTGGTCAATGCATGATATTTTTATGCCTAATTTTGAAATATACAATGTCTTGGGGGAACTAAAGAGTGGAGAAGCTGTGAGAGGATTGTAAATATTGTGGAGTGTTCTTTTTGGTCACTTAAATCTAAATTGTGATCACTCCCTCTAAAGAGATAGAAATGAACTCTAGTTACTTTTCCTTTGCTGGTAAGTTTACTTGTAACCATCAACACACCCCACACAGGTGGCCGGTATTTTTACTCTAAGTGTATTTTTATATACTTGTTCCTATTGAACTATATGCTTTTTGGGTTGGATCAATTTTTACTTTTTTTAAAGCAAACTAGATTTATTAAAAATAAAGATGTACAATTAACTTTTCATCTGAATTGCCTTCTTGTAGGATATGTCATTGTTGCATCACTTTCTACAAATATTAATGTGTCTTTTGAATGCTAGGCACTGTCCTAGGCATATTCCTTGCCCTCATGAATTCGGGGGTGGCAATAAACCTTTCAAATATATGTGCTTAGGTAAACAGTCTCTCTGTAACTCAGTCTCTGCCCCCTCCCCTTCCTTTCAGCCCGTTGCCTTAAGTATAATGATGGAAAGCTAAGGGCTGCAGGATATATGTAACAGAGATGACTAACCTAATTTAGGAGAGGAGGGGAGTGTTGAGGAAGACCTCACTAAAGACGCGAAATTTGCCCTGGCAGGTGTGGCTCAGTAGATTGAGAGCCAACCTATGAACCAAAGGTTGCTGGTTAGATTCCCACTCAGGGCATATTCCTGGATTGTGGGCCAGGTCCTCAGTTGGAGGCATGTAAGAGACAACTGATCACTCTGTCTCTCACACATTGATGTTTCTCTCCCTCTCTTTCTCCTTCCTCTCCCCTCTCTCTAAAAGTAAATAAATAAAACCTTCGGCATGGTTCAGTGGATTGAGTGCTGGCCTGTGAACCAGAAGGTCACTGGTTCGATTCCCACTTCAATCTCCAGTCAGGGCATGTGCCTGGGTTGCTGCCTAGTTGGGGGTGTGTGAGAGGCAGCCAATCATGTATCTCTTGAACATCAATGTTGCTCTCCCATATCAGTGTTTCTCTCCCTCTCTTTCTCCCTCCCTTACCCTAAGAATAAATAAATAAAACCTTAAAAAAAAAAAAGAAGTGAAATTTAAGTTTTGTTCTTCAGGCAAAAGATCACAAGGTTTTTGCAGGCCGAAGGAAAAGCGTACATTGAAGCCCTGAGGCTGGAATGAAGGGATCATCCGGGGAGGTTGTAGAACGTGTGGTTAGAGCCCAAAGAGCCCAGAGACAGTGGTGAGAACAGAAACCAGACATTTGGCCAAGGGCCCCATAAGACCCTGTAGATTTTGTTGGAAATTTCACCTCTTGAGTGGTAACTTACTGAAGGGTTTTAAATAGGGAGAGTAATTTGATTAGATTTATTGTTTTAAAGATCACTCTGAATGCAGGGATCTTGATTTAAGGGAGCACCAGAGGAATACTGGGAGATGTTGTCATGAGGGTTCAGTGGTGATCCAGGTGATGGTAGCTTAGATTAGGGAGTACCAAGCTCAGAGAGACGTGGGTAGAAATGTTCAGGATGCCTAAGAATTGGAGAATAGAAGACATAGACTGATAATGTGGACAAACCTTTTTGGTTTTTAATGTTTTGAACTATTTCCTGCTTGAAATATAATTAATGTATTATCAAATATTTATATTTCCACTTGTTTTGTTTTCATAAGTGCCCAAGTAACTGACTGGCTTTTGTACAAAATATTACAGTACTTACATGCATTTTTTCTGGCTTTGGGTGCTTACCGATGTATATATTAAGAGAGTAGTGCATAAACAAGTTTCCTTTCTTTGTTCTTCCACGTAGCTCTGCCCAAATGTCTAGAAAAACAGGCGTGTAGGAGTAGAAGAAAATATGTTAGCAATTTTGTACGTGGTCTAAACAGAATGATGCATATGTAAGACACTCACAGATTTAAAAACTCCACTGTACAAAACAGAATCAAATTGCATTTAGCATTGCATTTTGTTGTCTTACGTGATTCTCTAATTGTATTGATTGATTGTCTGTGTTTTATTTCTCCAAAAATACTGGCAACATCTTGAGGACTGTCATTTGGCTAGGTGCTTTTTTGTGTGACTTAGTTTTTCTTCTTTTACTATACTTACTTTTTAAAAAATCATCCTGTTTAAGTTTCTGTGATGACTCCTTTTTCCCCCATCTTCCTCCTTGTAATGTACCATAGTCTCAATATTATTTCTTAGGACTGAAATTTGTCTATGTTCTTAACCTTTCTGAGGAAAGACTGTCTTTTGGAGACGGTTCTGACTGGATGGCCCAGGTGCTCGATGCTTTCCCTCATCTGAGAGATGTAGTGATTTTGGCAAAGAGGTCATACCCCTGAGCAAAAGCCTCTAGCCGCCTTTCCATGCCACTCAAAACATAAACCAGATTCCTTGATGGCCTAAAAAGATTCACTGTATTTTGCCATGTGTAATGCGCTCCCATGTTTGATGTGGGCGCACATTTTTGGCCCAGACTTTCAGGAAAAACATCTTTTGTTTTAATTTTTTTATTCATTTTTATTTAGATTTAGAAACAAAACCGATTATCATCTTCCAGGGTACTATTTTGTATATGGATATTGTTACTGTTTTCTAGAATTACACTTTTAACACATAAGCATAAATAAAAGAAATACATTTATATAGATAAGGAATTATTACTATACCCATGTATAATGTGCATCCTTATTTTTCCTCTCAGAAATTTGGGCAAAAAGTGCACATTAAACACGGCAAAATACAGTGAGTGACCTGGCCTTTCTCCTATTTCTTCCTGTTTCTCTCCATTCATTCCATCATCTTTTGTTCCCTCAAAACTCCCCACTGTTTTCCACTTTTATGTCTCTGCATTTGCTCTTCTCATCATGCTCTGCCCCAAGTTATGTGGCTTATTCCTTCACTTTATTCAAATGTCACCACCACAGAGGGCCTTCCAAGACTATACTTTCTCAAATCAGGTCCCAGGTCCCAAATAAACTCTCAGTTCTGACCCATCATTCTGTACCCCCTTATTCTCTTTAGGTTTTCTTCATAACATGTCACTCACTACCGGACATGTGAACTATTTTTTACCCTCAGTTTACTGTTGGTTTTCCCTTAGCATGTAAATTCCCTAAGGACAGAGGCTTTGTCGTATTCACCATTAAATAATTGTCTTCTACAGTAGCTTTTGACACGTGGGAGAATTCAACAAGTATTTAAGTTGAATGTCTATTACACTTGCGCAGTTCCTGCTTTCTCCAATTTCTGCTTACCACCCTCTTTCCTTCCTCAAGAGTCATTCTGAGAAAACATTATGTGAAACCTAATTGTAATGTAGGAGATAGTGAACTAATCTAATGGGACACTCAAAGGACCTGTGTTTTGGAACTGTAAGGACCATCCTGCCTTTGGTTTGTTCTAAGAGCCTAACTGTGTAAATATATCCCCCAGAGTGGTGACAGTATGATGGTGATGGTAATAACAATAGCAGCTAACTTTATTGACTGCTTACTATGCATGCATCAGATATTGTTGAAGTATTTCGGGAGTATTTGTTTAATATTCACAACACCTATGAAATGGGTGTTAACTGTTTCACATTGAGGAAACTGAGGCACAAAGAGTTGAACCCACTTGCATGAGGTCAGACAGTTAGTAGGGACATTTCCTCAATTTGAGCCTAGGGAATAGGACTCTGTCACTGGTGTCAACAAAAGTAGATTTTGGAAGTTTCCTTTTGTAGAAGTAGTAAAGCATAGTAATAGAGAGCAGTTGCTGGTGTAGTCGGGGGGCGCTATTCTTCTCCTAGCTGCTCAACTTTATTCCCTTAGAGAAGGAACCGCTCTGTTTTGCTCATTGTTTCTTCATTAGAAATGGAAATATGGGATTGACTTTTACATGATCCAATTTTTGAATTTATTCAATTTAGCAGTTCAAAACTAAATGAAAAGGAATTAGGAAATCTTTTTGAGAGAATGGAGCATTTGATAATGAACTTAGAGAAGAGATTAATGGGGTATGGTCTGATGGAAATTTATTCATTCAACAATATTTCCTGTTATTTGCCAGGCCATGAGAAAAGAAGAGTCTGAAGAGTTTTTGGGTTTTTTTTTTTCTTTTTTAGAAATTTCAGAGAGAGGAATGGGTTGGGATAGGTTTTCTTGGCCGAGACTAGTTGCCCAAATAAATAGAGAGAGGTAGGAGAGCACTGCGTGTCATTAAAGAATGAAAAGGTATGAAGGAGAAGATCAGAAAGACAGGTGTGGGTAGACCATGAAAGGTATCGAGACCCAGAAGGTATATTTATACTTCGATACACATTTTGGAACCACAGACATTACCATATTTAATTAACACAGTGGATTTTTCTGAACAGTAGTAAACTTTATAAAGTAATATAATATAAAACAATGAATTATGAGACCAAAATACTTTTATTAATAGTTCTGCTTCCTAGTTGTATGAACTTGAACAAGCCATTTTCATAATTTTATTGCTAAATATTTGCTAAAGGATATGTCCTCATGTTCTAATTTTTTTAAAAGCATACACAGGGGTACAAACTGAAGAATCTTTTCTCATGCATAATGGTGTCATCCTATATATATTATACTACCTACTGATTTCAGTATCCTTTATATGTTTTCTATATTAGTGCATTTATATTTTCAGTGATTATGTAGTACTCCATTTTGGGATTACTATAATTTACAAAACCAATTTTTTAATGAAATATTTTATTTATTTATTTTTAGAGCAAGGGAGAAAGAGAAGGAGAGAAACATCAGTGTGTGGTTACCTCTTGCACACCCCCTCCCGGGGAACTGGCCTGCAACCCAGGCATGTGCCCTGACCGTGATTCAAACCTGCAACCCTCTGGTTCACAGGCTGGCACTCAATCCACTGACCTACACCAGCCAGGGCAAACCAATGGCTTATTGGTGGATACCTGGGTTAATAGTTTTTGACTATTACAGTCAACCTCTTTCTGCATAAATTTGGCTAGAGGGTAGTTCAGTAGGATGAATTCCTAGCAGTAGAATTGCTGAATGAAAAGCTTTGTGCATTTATCATTTTGATAGTTACTACCAGATTTCTTTTAAAAAAATTTATACTTACATAATCAAGTTAATATCAAAATGCATATTTCTCCACACCCTTATTTACACTAAGTAGTGTTCACTTTTCTTGTTTTGCAAATTTGAAGATTGAGAAATTACCTCTAAGTGTTATAGTTGACATTTCTTAATTATGAATGAGGTTGCACATTGTTTTATATTTTACACACATATACACACAATAACATTTCCTTTTTCTGTGAACCTGTTTATCTCCTTTATTCATTCATTTATGTCTTGCAGTTTTATTTGTCTTATATGCTTTTCCAGAAGGGGACTGATACCCTTCTTACCCACTAGATCACAGGTGGCAAACGCAAGGCCCACAGGCTGAATCCAGCCCTCCACCTTGTTTTATCTGGCCCGGCACCTTGTTTCTACCCAGCGGCAGCACCGAGCTCTTGCTTAACTGTTAAGGAGAAGTTACATTTATACAGTCCTAAAATTACATTTGGCCCTTTGAAGGCAACCGTGAGGCTGATATGGCCCCTGGTGAAAATGAGTTTGACACCCCTGCACTAGATGGCAGGGATGATCAAATAAGGTAGTATTTCAACCCCTTTTTTCATTGTTACTCCCCTAAAAAGCCTTTAATTTTTTCTCCCTTATTTCCCTCCCCATGAAATTTTAATATAACAGATATACTGGGTCCTATGGCCTGTTAAAGGGCCACAAACCCTCCTAATAATATGTAAGATTCCCCCCCCCCCCCCAATAACCATTTTTCTCCCCCTCAAGGACAATGTTGCCTCATTTGAGAATGCATGGTATATGGGAAAGTTTTTGTGAACTTCAAAGTGCTATTTAAATGTAAAGCTTTATTGTTAATAATTTGCATTTCATATGACATAATATTATATGTCTGTTTTGCAGCTGCCTTTTTCTCATTGCAGATTTCCCTTTTGCAAATACAGACATTTACTGTTTTGTTCATTTTGCTGCATTTGGAGCAATCTTTTTTTGAGTTGACCTCTGATCAGCTGTCTCTGCCCATCTGTGCCTGTCAAAATGTTACTCTTTTTTCAAAGCCTGTCCTAGGCATTCCCTTTTTCCATGAAATCTTTCCAGTGCTCCATAATTGTCCCTTGACATCTTAGTTAAGGCTGCATTATCCTCGGCTGTGACATTCTGTCTTTCATTGCGTGGTCTGTGTGTTTCCCATATTCCACCTCCGGACAGAATTGAAAGCGTCGGGACAGCAAGGATGTCGCCCTCCTCATTCTTTGCTCCCTGGTGTTTCTTTCCCAGTGCCAAAGTCTGAATTCATGTCCCAGGCACTCAGCGTGTGACCTAGGGCTGAGATCCTTAACCTGCTAGCCTCAGTAGCTACCTGTATAGAATCGGGAAGATATTGATGCCTTTCTGGTAAGATTGCAGAGGACGTGGAATGTGATAGTAACATAAAACACAGTGTCTGGCATTTAGGAGGCATTCAGTAAAATACTAGTAATCATCAACATTGCAGACATTTCTTGTTCAGGTTCATAATCCGTTTTTCATTGTTTCACGTTTACAAAGGGAAAATTGAGTTGCCTTTAAGTCCTTTTTTTTTCAAAATGCATTCTCTGTATAATTCACAGTATGTGGACCTTTTAACATGTATGTAAATGATGATTAATGCACAATGTACTTTTGATTTTCCAATACCGTATTAAAATTATGTCTCCATGATTTATTTTTTTAAATCCTGTAAGTGACTAAGCAAAAGCAGCCCAGTTGAAAATTGGGTAAGAGATATGACCAGACAGCTTACAGAAAAGGAGACCTGAACAGCCAGTAAACAGATGCGAATGCTTAATTTTATGCATCAACTTGACCGGCTCATAGAGTGCCCAGGTATTTGGTCAGAGATTACTGTGAGTGTTTCTGTGAGGGTGTTTTGCATGAAATTAATATTTAAATGGACACAAAGCAGATTGGCTCCCATAATGTGGGCAGCCCTTATCTCATGAGTTGAAGGCCAGAGTAGAACAGAAAGACAGCTTTTCCCCAGCAAGAGGAATTCTATAGCAGACTGACTTAGACTTCATCTACGACATCATCTCTTCCTGCCCTGTCCAGCATGCCTGCTCGCCTTGCAGAGTGAATTTGTCAGCTTCTGTGACTGCGAGAGACAATTCCTTGTAATTAATATTTTTAAAGAAATGCACATATAAACCTCTATGTGTATCTTTTTATATGTGCAGATATATAATGTCCTATTGGTTCTGTTTCTCAGGAGAACCCTGACTGATAGAAGAGATGAAAAGATTTTCAATGAAGAAGTGGTCAGGAAGATGCTAATTAAAACCACCTCTCAGACTGGCAAAAAATAAAATGGTTCATGATGCTAAGAGCTAGGCAGGAAGTGGAAAGCAGAAACTCTCCCGTAAGAACACTGGTACAGCCACTTTGGATAGAAGTTTGACGGTGTTTTATTGGAGGTAAAGATACAGAAATGGTTTGACCTAGCAGTTTCACATTTAGGTTAAAATTAATAATAGGTTGGTCAAAATAGGATTACATTCAATATTAAAATATATACCTTAAACCTTACTTTGTTTTAACATGATCCTCATAAAAGTCGTTTCACGATCCTTTTTTATATTTGGTTGCTTATTTTACTATGGATATTTGTGTATGCCCTGCCATATGGGCTCACAATTGCTTTTCTGCGCAGACTTGTCGCGGGTTCTTAAAGAAATATATCAAGAATTCAGGTCACTATGGCCAGTATGAAATTCTAGTATTAGCTAAAGAATATAGAATTAATTTCTATTCTTGTTTTTTTTTTTGGCGCTAAGGCTTTTATGTCAATAAATCACTAGAGCGATTCTGTAAGGAGTAATACTGGTGTTCCAAGAGGATGTGTGTGCTATATGTGAGTATTCTACATCGTATGAGAAGATAGAGTACCAGGGTCTCATGTATAAGGAAGAGAATGTATCATACCAAGCTATTTATGTGATTAAATATGTAAGTTTACTGATTTGACCTCTTATATCTAATTATCATAATTAAATAACAAGTGATCTTTCTTAGATATTTAGTAAAACCTTAGAGCCTCACACTACTTTGGACAATGTCTTCCTATTTCAAAATAACTGGCTGTCTTAACCTTTTACTGGAAATTAAAATATTTATGTATAGTTTAAAGTTTCAGTAAAAAAAAAACCTTTCTTTGTTAAGGAAGACTTAGTAAAAATGTACTTAAGTAAAAGTGAGTATATTTGGACTGGGGGGAGGGAATTACCTGGTTTTGAAAGCCTCTATTTTTATAAGAAAAAATAATTTATGGTAACATCAGTTAAAGTATTTGATTCTTTATTCCCAGTAGAATTTAAGATAAAATGTTCAGGTCTTAAAGTTTTCAGAATCTGCAGATATCTATTTATTTAACTCAGTATATATAAATAGAACACTATAATTACAAATGATTGTGTCATTGTTTTACAAATGGCAAAGCATGGCATGAAGTTTGTCATCTACTTTTAAATCGTTAGCTGAGGTTTAGGCATGGATAATCAAAGTTTAAAAAATTATACAGTGATTTCATTTAAATCAGCATGGCAAAAATTGTAGTTGTCTAATATAATGTACTTTTAAGCATTTTACTGTGGTATGAAGTGACATTTTGTGATAGTGTGCTACTATCTTCTGCCTGTGTGTATGCGCAGGAAGAAAGAGGGATGTGGTTTTGGTAAAATTCTCTGGCAATGAGATGGGGTTTGTATAGCCCCTCTGTAGTCCTTTCGTACCCACGTTACTATTTGTGTATTTATGTTTTGTTAATTGCACCCTTTCACAAACCTTTGAGACCTTCACTTATTCTACATGGAATTCATGGAATTATTTTTTAGTATGCATTGATGACTTGCAAAATTCTTCGGTAATATCCATAGAACCTTTATGTTTTGTGACATGAAGATAATTAGCCTTTTTTATCCATCTTTCATTTTGTCAATACTGTAAACGTTCCCTCTCATGACAATGAAATCTAAACAGCTTTGTTCTCATTTTTACATTGTTTACATTGTAAAACAATGTTTACATTTGTTTTACAATGTTTACTTTGTTCTCAATGTTTACATTGTTAAGCCATGTATATACATACATATGGGACATATATGTATGTATGTATTTCAGTTTTCTTACATGGACATCTAAGTGGTTTAGGGGTTAGAAAACATACAGACAAAAGTTACATGTACACAAGTCTCTTTTGGGTAAAGATGGAACCTTTACAATCAACATAGATATCAAAGATTCTGAGAGAAGCCTTTAGTCATATTACTTTTCAATGAAACTCAAATTCTTATTTTATAGTAAGTTTTAATAATTTAAATTATTTTTATTTTCTGTTATATAAAATCTCTATATATTTATACATCATCAAGGTGGGGAATTGGAGGTTTTCCTTACTCTGTTAATAATGGTGATCTTCAGACACATGTGAATACTTTTTAGTATAAGTAGTTTCCAAATATTACTTTTGTTGTTTTTCTGAAATTC
The DNA here is from genome assembly GCF_022682495.2 of Desmodus rotundus. NCBI lineage: Eukaryota > Metazoa > Chordata > Mammalia > Chiroptera > Phyllostomidae > Desmodus > Desmodus rotundus. The sequence continues at coordinate 109,937,368 of NC_071394.1, read as the reverse complement.
AAATTTAACTGGGCGTTACTATTTTTATTTTATTTTTTATCTTATTTTATTTTATTATTTTATTTTATTTTATTTTATTTCAATTAATTATTTCAGTTAACTATTAATTCTAAGTCTGGCAACTCATTTTCTGGGCCTTTCCCGGACTAGATTTTGAGCTCCTTCAGTGAAGGGGAGATTGTACCCTGGTTCATGCATAACCTAGTTTTCCCATTCCCATGATAATCTGGTGATTTTTGTTGACTGAAAGAATGAGCTCTATAATTACCTGTAATGTTTCTTTATGTGAGTATGTATGAAGCAACTTTGCTGTACTGAGTTTGCCCTTTTACGTGAATTAAATTCATTGAAAAAAAATCATGTTTCAGTGAATAGTTGCAGATCTCAACCTTTTATCTCCCTTTCTCTTCCCTTCGTCATCTCTCTTCTGCTTCTCTTTCCAGCTCTTACTATAATTAGCTAGCATTAACAGCAAATGTTTGCTTTAGTTAAATTATTCAGAACATTTATTTTACTTGTCAAAGGTTAGATCAGGTTGTTGTTTGAACTGGTAATTAAATGCAGCCTAATATTGCTCTCGTATTTATATGCACTATAAGTCTAGTTCCTCATCATTCTGTATAATTTTATGATGTTCAGGGCTGACATTTCAAAAAGGTTTTTGATTTCATGGAAAAGAAAACACTCTAAGTAATCTAGTTTGTTATCTGATGTGAACGTCCAAAGTTAGGGTTGAAAGTGAATACCACATTTCAATGCTGTTATAACATGAAGTATCATAGTGGTAATTTTCACCAAGTAGTATAAAGAATTAAGCTCACTGCTAATTGAATTTGCATTTGATATGAGCATCAGTGCTATGGTACTTGTCCCCTAGTAGGTGTTCAATATGTAATTGTTATGAGTGAGTTTTTTAGGGCATATTAAACAGTGTGGAGGATAGCTCAGTTCCTATAGCTCAAACAGGTAATCTAAGGTGATATTTGTTCCTACAACATACTCCAAGATGCACTTAAGTCATTTCAATTTGTATGCTTGTGCATAGGAAGAAATATATAGCTCAATCCTCATATTTGGGGATTACACTATTGTATCAGCTGTATCGTTTGGGTTTTATTGATTGGTTGAATAATTGATTTTTTCAAGTTTTCGTATACTAGTGCCTTGTAGTGAAGCATACCCTCTATCATTAGACAGAGTAGAGGTTAGTGGGGAACCAACCATAATACTAAAGAATGGTTAACGTTAGTGTGGAGTTATACATGAGGTTAGTGGGCACCTGAACCAAATTGGGGGAAGCGATGCTGAGGGAAAGTGACTTTTGAGCTGAATCTTAAGAACAGGTAGCAAGCAGTTGGTTAGGCAGAGAAGGTGAGTAGTGCCAGGCCAAGTAGACACATGTATGGAAGTTCTTAGGTAATGAGGTTGGTATAGCTGAAGAAAGATTAAACACAGTGAAGCAACAGATGTTTCCTCCTCTTCACTTAAAAGTATTCAGTGGCTTCCACTGCCCTTAAGAAACAGCTCAGAATCTTAGGTGTGGTGTATAAGCCATGTCTTATTTTTAAAAATATTTTAAAGATTATTTATTTATTTATTTTTAGAGAGCAGGGAAGGGAGGGAGAAAGAGAGAGTGAATCATCAATGTGCGAGAGAAACATTGATCAGTTGCCTCTCACATGGCCCCCAACTGGGGACCTGGCCTGCAAACCAGGCATGTGCCCTGGCTGGGAATCGAACCAGCGACCTTTTGATTCATGAGCAAGCACTCAGTCAACTGAGTCATACCAGCCAGGGCAGCCATCCTTATGTAGACTTTGCCTGCTTCCTGAGCCGATTATCAACTAAGCTGATCCTGACTCCTTGCAACTTTGAATGGAATGTGCATGCACTGGCTGTCCTCTGAGCCCTTGCACATGATGTTTCCTCTGCCAAGAGTGCTCTTCCTCCCCTCTCCCAGCCAGTCTTACTCTCTGCTTACAGTCTGCACCTCCGTTTAGTTACCAGTATACCTTGTAAACACCACAGGATGTCGTTGGTCATATATCTGCTATCTTATGAAGGATTTTGAATATTATTATTGTCAGTAAACTATAACCATGAATCTTGGTTCCACTGTTGTTTTTAGTGTGTATTCCCACACGTGATCTTATTTAATCCTCATGTCAGTCATGAGGTAGGTATTATATGAAATTAACAAATAGATAAAATTTGTCTTTAATTACAAAACACCATCCTTTATTTAGAATTTAATCTTTTTTCTGAAGAGAAAATAGATAATTCAGATAAAAGTAAAAACATTTTTCAAAACGGTAGATATAGAGTTATATAACGTATCTTTGTGTATATGTATTTTTTTAATAAAATTGATTTACAAGATTAGCCACAAGATACCATCTACTTGATGTCAGATATAAACCAGATGTTACCCTAAAGTACTTTCAGCCTCTGCTTTTATCATTGAAATACTATTTCTTTTGGGGGGGAGGAGGTAATGTACATAATAAGTATACTTGAATATTGTAACAGTTACATTTTTATGAACTTCATTAATTTGGTTCATTAATTTGGATCAATGGTTTATGATACATTCTCATCATTGGCCTGCAGATGGTCTTTTTGTTATTTATTTATGGGCAGTTAACTTTGTAAAGGTTGCACATTGTATAAAAATTAGTATGCTACTATCTCTCAAAAGTTTCTCAAAATCTGAACATTTACAGTTGAAATGTGAGGGTTCGTGACAGTCTCACCCACTGTACTAGTGTGTTTAAGAGATAATCTGTGGTCCAGCCCTGAGCAAGAAGTGGGTTATTTTTTCCTGTGAGTGTGTGGGCTTGACTCAGAGCACAGATCACAGGCTAGGTGCACAGATTTCTTGCTGCCGTTGGTCTTCCCTGCTTTCAGTGGGAAAGGGGAGAGTTTCTAGCCAAAGGGCAAGGTTAAATATAATAGTTTCCCATATTATTTAGGATGTGGTAAGTGAAGATGGCAGAAGTAAGACGTATACGTGGGTGTGGGTGGATGGGAGTGGCCGAGAGCCTGCTGGTCCACAGGGCGTTTGTGCCGTCTTCTGCCATCCTGCATTTCTAAGCACAGTGAGCAGCAGCACAGGCCACGTGTTTGTTCGACTGCCTCAGGCTCTCCCAAGAGAGGGCCCTGAGTCTGGTGAAGACTGTTGCCTAGAGGAACCTGTCCTTCTTTAAAGTAATTATTATTAGAAAATCTTAATTAACCTAATTTCTAGTCTGTTTTATGGGTTTTGTGTTCTCAAATATCTTTAATTCTAATCTCTTTAACATTTATTTTGTGCTAATATACTTCCCTCGCATGTACCTAGGAATTCTTGAAAAACCAACTTAAATTAATCATTAACTTGGATTGAATTAGCTTTCCTCTCAATGTATTTTATTGGACTATTTCAAATTGTTATCAGGGAGGCCATACAAAACAATAAGGGTACCTTCCAGATATGGGAGATAATAGTGGTAATATGGGGATAAAGTAAAGCCTTTGTATTCATGTAAGTGATAATAGGGGGTTGATGTAATATGTGGTAACATGTTAGGTAGTGATAAGTATTATAAGAAAAGCAACTCTGGGCAATGGGATGAAGAGTAGGGGAGGGTGTTGGATGAGTGTGGTCTTGTGGTCATGGGTGACCTCACAAATAAGGCGACATTTGAGCCTGGACTTAAAGACAGTGGAGAAGAGAATCTTGTGGCTACCTGAGGGAAGTGTTTTGGAACCAGGAAAGTACAAAGTCTCCCTGTGGAAGGAGCTGGCTGGGCACATTCGAGAAACTATAAAGGGCTGGAGGGCTTGAGTGGCTAGCGGGAGCGTTGTAGGATAGAACATCAAAGCAGTAGCCAGAGGCAAGATCCTGTAGAGTTTTGTGAAGATTTTGTATTTTGTTCTGAGTGAAAAAGAAGCTATTGGGAAGTTTTGAGCAGCGGTGACACGTGAGCTGAGTTAAATTTTAAATGGATCAGTCACTCCAGCTGCTCTGAGTAAATGGCCAGTAGATGGCCAGGATGGAAACAGGGAGGGAGACCTATGGAGGCAATTAAGTAGTCCACGCCAGGGATAGCCGTGACTTGCATGAGGGTGATTGTGGTACAGAATAGTTTCATTCATGATTTTATTTTAAAGGTAGAATCAATAACATTTGCCACTGGGTTAGATATGCCCAGGAAAAGCTTTCTCTGCTGACTTAATTTTGAGCCTATGTGATCTGTGCAGAAAGTATCCAGCCATGTACTCCGAAAAAACAGCAACATTTATTGAAGAAGATACAAGAAACATTGTACATATGACAGTGATACCTCAGTCCCCTTCAAAGTAGACACCTTGGGACCTCATACAATTCTCCCAATCACCATCAGCTGCCCCGGGTATTTTCCTGAATCTCATAGATAATGGCCTGAAATCTCTTCCCTTTCAAAGATGACTTAAGTTTTGGGAAAAGCCAGAAGTTTGCAGGCACCAAATCTAGGCTGTAGTGGGGCTGAGTCACCTGGGTGATTTGATCTTTCATCAAAATGCTCTACAGGAGACCTGATGCATGAGCAGGTGCATTGTCGTGAGGAAGCCGCCAATCACCAGTTGTCCATAGCTGCGGCCTTCTGAATCATCCGAACAGCTTCTGCAGAGAAATGTTCAAGCTTAATGCAAAATTTGATGCAGGTTCATCGCTGTACTCCCTCAGTCATTTTGAATGTGATGGCCACACAGTACATGTGCTCACTCAATGGCATCTACTGCCCCCCACTGACTAGTATAGAGAAGTCATCATTGTTCACACATGCACATTCCAGTCCACTCTCCTTGGCTGCCAGGTTACATAGGTGACATACAAACTGTTCTCGTTATATTAACAGTGGCTGGACTTTTTCTGGGCAGACCTCGATGTATGCCTGAATGATACTAATTGGCAGAATATTTTCAGGAAAGGAAATGGAGGTATTCATAAACCTAAAGTGGCAATGAGCTGCACTTTTGTTTAAGGAATAGAAAGAAGTCCTATCTGGATGGAGCATACTGAGGGGGGTGGGGTGGCAAGGTGAACAGAGGATTAAAAATGGGCCTGGATATAGGGCATCTTTACAGGATTTGCATTTTATGCTAAGTATGTTGAGACACTATTTACAATGAAAAAAATTGCATTGGATATTATGTGGTAATAGATTGTAGGACATTAGGCTCATTTCAACTTGCAATAACAGAAAATTTCAATTGGGTTATACAGTAAAGATTTTGTTATTACATATAGGCAGAAGGCTAGAGGTAAGGTGAATCTAGAATTGAGTAATCCACTACAATTATGGGTATACATCTTTGTCGAGGGCAAAACCTCTAGAAGCTGCTGGGCAACTTCCATTCACATTGAATGGTTTATCCCAACCAGTCTGGCACATGGAACTGGGATCATTATGATTGGTTAGACCAATTATGACTCATCCCCTGGGTATCTCTGGTAGCATGTGGCCTGAACAAAATTTGGGTTTTGTTGGAAAGACAATCAAGAGTGGTTGGTGGGGAGAAAATGCAGACAACTGTAATTGAACAACAGTAAAATAATTTAAAAATTGAAAAAAAAGGGGGTGTTTGCAACAGCAAGGAAGAATGGAAGCTGGGAGACCAGTTAGGAGGGTACTGCAAGAATTTCGGTGAGAGATGAATGCTAGGATCAGGGTGCCAGGAGTGGTCATATTCTAGAGATGAAGCAAATACTTGAATAAAAAATATTAGCTCTCTAATGAAGTCTCCCATTACATACCTTCTGTCTATAAGAAGACTCCATACTAATGCTGTTGACAGAAAAGTAGAGCAAACAGTTCTTCGTACTCTAACTGCTGGCATTTATTGATTGATACTGTCGTGCAGGCTCTGGTGGTGCGTCCCTGTGAGGGAAGTGATGCTGTAGAAAACCAGGGTGGCAGTACTTGTGGCACTGGTCCACAGAAGATGGATAGCATTTAGGAATGCTCAAATGATGTATAGCGTTTAGGAATGTGGATAGGAAGGGTCTCGTCCTGAGGAAAAGAGGTATGAATAAAACTGTGGAGGGAGGAAAGTGTAAATAGTTTCATGTAATAAGTTAGTTTTAAAAACAAGATTTATTTATTTTTGGAGAGAGGAGAGGGTGAGAAACATCTATCGGTTGCCTCTCACATGCACCTAGTGGGCCTGCAACCCAGGCATGTGCCCTGACCTGGAATCGAGCTGCCAACCCTTAGCTTTGTGGGATGACACTCAGCCATCTGAGCCACGCTGGTCAGGGCTACAAAAAGCTGCTTTGACTGGGCAGCATCAGAGCAAGCTTCTTAGCTGTTGGTCTTCCCTCAGCGATGTCACTTGGTGATGTAGTGATTGGTGTAACGTGAATCTGTAGCATTTGGGAATTAAATCATTTCCAATTTTGACTCTTTGATAGTGATTCCAAAGGCCAGTGCGACTTACTCGTAAGTGATAATTTAGTTGAGGCGTATATAAATTATGCTTACATCCACAGATTACTTACTAGTTTCTCACTAGTTACGCATTTCCTCTCAGAGGGTGCTTTGGGAAGGCACATACACCTTGCAACTTAAAGGGCTTATTAAATTTATAATCCTAAATTTTGAAAAAGATTGCGTGGTAGAAAAACTAGAATATTTTGCATGGCATTATAACAATAAAAAACTTTATCCTCAAAATCCTGGATTAATTTTCTTAGGGCATTTGTTAAGTCAATGTTACATCATTTGAGGTGATTTTGCTACTAATAATTGTGTGACCTTGAATAAGTTACTTCTCTGGTTTCATTATCATAAAAGGAAATAATAGAATCTGCCACATAGAGTTGTTGTGAGGTGTAAATGAGTTTATATGTAAAAGTGCCTACTTCCTAAAAATGCTATGTTTTTGCTATTATTATTATTATTATTATTATTATTATTAATTTAAAAGTGCTGTCTTTAATAAAGTATCTTTGAGTTTTCTAGCCCAACCACTCAAAAATAGACAAGGAATAAACGTCACATCCACATTGGCTTTTAGAAGGATCTCTCCACATTTTGGTCATATGCTTCTGAAAACGGGTTTGCACCAAAGGGAAGATTTTTGACAAAATGTCTGACTTGATTCTTAATATAAAGAGCAGCCATTTGTTTCTTTTTCTTATTCTTAACAACATCAACAGTTGAATATAAGTGTCCAAGTTATTATTATTGTTTTCTCTTTTCAAATATTACTCGTGCTTCCTGATCTCCTAATTGCTTATGATAGCTACCTTGATGTTATGAAAACCTGACTGAATAGTTTAATAGCTAGAGGAGGTGTCTATGTAAAATAGGGACAGTATATTCGGAAATAGTATTTTTGTGGCTGCATAATAACGAAAGGTTTGGTCACTAGGCTGAGCTTTTCCAATTTATGATCTTGAGCATCTGTTCATGAGAAATCTGAAGCCATTCGAGGCCACACTGTGGAGAACCTTTTCTTGACCGCTCTAATGCTTCGTAATGCTCTATTTTTTGTTGGTTTATATGGTCCCAAGTGCCACTTTCTATGACTTTATAGCATTTGAATATTGAAAGGCCAAATATATTTTTATTTTGTAATGTAAAATATTTAAACCCACCTATAAACCTTTTAAATGTTATAATCTGCACATTTCTGATTAGGTACATTGTTTATGTATCTAGTATTTTCATAGTAGATTGTTTACCTTAAACATCTTGTTCTGGTAGCCTGGAAATTGTTAAGGATTAATTTTGTTTTAATATTCTTAAATTTATTATGCTTATATGTAGACCCTTATTGTAGTTCTGTACCTCTTTAATAGGCAACACTTGAGTAGCACAATTGTGTGGTTGGTAAAAATGAATTAGGATTTCAGGATTTTACCAATGGGTGATATTTAATATTGAATGACATGTATTAAGACAAATGCTTTTATATATAATTTATTTGGCATTGTAAATGCATTTGTCTTGTGAGAAACAGAACCCCTGTTGTCACATGAAGTATTCTGGAAAGGTTTGGAGTAAATAAATAATAAAACTACTCTGATATACAATCTAACCAATATTAAATATTAAGACTTTCAGATGATTGATTTTAATACTTAATTAACTTATTTAAAGTCCAGTGTAACCCTCTTGCATTAAAGATTGGCAGAATTTAAAAATGGAACTGAATTCTTTCTCTTTCTTTGTGCTTTCCCTCTTCCCTCCCTCTTTTTCTTCCTTCTTTTCCTCCTTTCTGTCCCTTTCCTTTCCTTTTCTTCCTCCTGTGTTCCCTCCTTCTCTCCTTTATAATTAAGACTTTAGAGCATCATTATTTCCACAATCAAATTTACTACTAGCTACCAGCATTTCTAAATAAAGTTTTGTCAATTCTATAATTCAGTTACTCCGTCTCTTAATTATGAAAATATAGCTTCTATCAAAGTTTCTAGGTTTTATAGCTAAGATGTCATATTTTAGGTTATATACCCATCATGGTAAATGCATGCTCCTGTAACGGATACTTATTCATGCTATATCGTCTCCCCGTTTTATAATCGTGCTTTGGAAATGGTTCACTTAAGCTCCTTGATACGGTTTTCTTATAAGAGATATCTTTATGTAAAGTAATACTACTCTGTCATTTGTGTTTGACTTTAAGTTTACCATCAGTCAAGAATTTAAATGAATGAAGTATGCTTATATGAGCTGTGAATACGGATATCTTTAGAAGACACACTCCAGCATGCTAATTCTGTGCCTCTTTATTAGAAACAGTGAAAAGAATGAATACAAGCTGAAATACATAGAACTTCAGGTTCAGAAGGAATACATTTTTTTTCTAGAGGCTTTGACTATATGATGGGATTTTAAAAGATAAAATTCTATTCAACTAACATGTTTTGTCTGTACAATTCTAATTAAAATTTTACTTAGAAACTTGTATTGCTTCAGTTTACATGAAAAATAATTTTGAAATTTTACTTAATGTATATTAAAACTTTTCTAAGCTTTAGTGCTAAACTCTTACCTTTAATTAAATATTAACTGTTTCACGAGATTTCTTTATTTTCCAGACAGATCACTTTTATCTTAAGATTTACTACTACAAGAAGCAGATTTGTGAAGCCAATACAACCGTCCTTAGGAGTAGCTTGGGATTTTAGATAGCAGTTCCAACGTGATGTGCCAGTTCCTGTAACCAGGATGGCAACGAGACTGTGCTGCACAACCAGTTTTGAGGGTTTTTGTATTTTGAGTTCGTGTGAAGCAGGAACTGTTATTTATAGTAAGTGTAGCAAAGACAAGGGTATTTCCTTTCTCAAGTATTGAATGGCATATTGCTGTGCTTTCTGAATTAGAAAAAATAAGTTTGCCTTTATTTTTGAAAATATTTTAAGTACCATTTTTTGTTAATCAGGGAAATTCTAGAGACAGTTTGGTGTTACATCTAAGAAAACTGAAACCCGTCAAGTATGGATTTGAGTAGTTATTTACATTTCGGTCATTATGTATTTTTCTCTTTGTAAATCTGCATTCTATGTAGAGAAGATGAAAGCATATCAGATATAGAAGGCTCAGTTTGTATTGTAAGTATAAAATGTAATCATCTACTGTGAATTCAAAATGTTTATGCCATTTGACTTTTATAGTGATTATATTGAAATTAAAAATTGAATAACAATAAAAATTTAAAAATAAATAAATAAAAAGTATTTTGTACATATTTGCTCACAAAAAGAAATTGGAGACAAATTCTTCTTTAAATCTTTATTTGAATTTTTGTCAAATTTTTTCATTTGGTCTAACATTTATAGGCAAAATTTTATTAATAATAGTGATTAAAATAAGTATTCCTTTGTTTAAAAACCTTTAATGTTCTGCTTTTTCATAGTCAAATATTTTCACCTGTTGGTATAGCTACAAAACACAAACTGGAAAATTCTTAAGAAAATTACTTCCCATTTAAAAACAACATTATATTGTGATTTTTATAAGATAATCACAATAGCAGTAACTAACACACTTATTATTTTTTTTATTTTAGGAAGCTAAAATAGCCCTTTTTACTTAAAACAACAAAAAGACAAAGCACCTATTTAATGTTACTTTTGAACTAGATTATTATTTTAAATTCATAATTAAAAGAATATTGTCCACATTTTTTCATCAGGTTTCTTCATGTTAACTCATTATTACTGCTCAGCAAGTTGTCTCTATTTAGTTAGAAAAGCATTTCAGGGACTCTCTTGTAATCTGTAGGCATAATAAGTCAGAATATAGTGGCTGTCTGTATTTTACTTTGGTGTATTTGGTAAATTTTGTATTGTGGTTATTTTATATTACTGAAGAATTAGCAATTTATAAAGAATTATTATTTAAGCTAAAATCAAATGATTTCTTGAACCTAACTTTCTCTAAGAATTCCAAAAAAACATTAAGTACCTTTGAGCATCTTTCGTGAATGTGCAAAAATATTATTATATTGTAGAGTTTTAGCTTTAGAAAGTTTTTTGTATCCTCTCAAAAAATACGTTGTTATCAGTTTGCACATCATTTGTCTATTACTTGTGGAATATGTGAAGTCCTCTTGTATATTTTATGTATGTGAAGTTTGTAACAATGAAAGAACACCATAAGAATAAGAAATTAAGGTAATGATATGAATACATGCTATAGGAAATTAAAAGAAATTTTAAGAAAATCTGGTATTTAAGTTGGAATATGCATTTTCGAATGTTTGCTCTTGTATTTTCAAGATTATAATAAAATATATAGAGGATATGAATCTTACATTAAATAGTTGTCCATGGGCCAGATACAATTTTGAAATGTGTTTTTGTTTCATAAATTCTTTTTTCTTAAAATTTAAATGACTTGCCAACACTTATAAAGAAAGAGATTTCACAAGAAATTCTGGATTTCTAGTTTGTCTTGGAAAAGTTGAAGCAGAAGAAAGGATGTTCCAGTTATTCACAGACCCTGTCCTTTGTACCCCGTTGTTTCATAGCTTGTCCATTTGTGTTACTGACTGATGGAGTCAAATGTAGTGTAGGAGTGAGGAATGTGAGCTCCGTAGTAAAATAGGGTGGGTTCATATTCAGGCTCCAACACCTCCTAGTTATGTGACTATAGACAAATTACTTAATCTCTCTATACCTCAGTTTTTGAATAGATGAAATGATGAAGATATGTCATAGCGTTGTTAAGAGGATGCAGTGATGAGTTTTTGTTAGCATACATATTCATTGTTTAGTGTGGGGGGGCTCCACCCACAGGGTCCCCTCTCCCCCCCCCCCCCCCCCGGCTGCCATGGATGAGAATAAGTCTACCAATACATGATCTGCTTGGGGAGGAAAGGTGGCCAATCTCGCAAAGGAGAAGGGCCAAGAGCCTTTTCCTCAATGGGTTTTTATTGGGTTCAGTTTGCACAGGAATACGGGTAAAGCTCACCAATCATTGTCAGGCAGTAAGGATCAAACAATATATAGCATTCAAAGAACTATGAGGGCTTATTCTGTGTCAGGGTCAGTTAGCTAAAGGGCTATAAAACTTTGGGAAACAAACACATTTCTTGCTTGGACCCTTATCAGAAAACTGAGGGCATTCTTAGCAAATCAGGTTTCACAGGATTTTATGCATTCTTTCTTAGGCCTGATTGCCCCAGGGAATCCGCCCTTTCCAGCACAAGACTGCACCACCCTCTGTCATTGTTTCAGGCTTAAGTCAGGCAGGGGAAGTAAGGCAGCCAAGAGATTAGGAGACTTCTTGCAGACTGAATGAGGACTCAGGCTACATCAAAGCTGAGGGGCAAGGGTCCATCACCCCCTTTTTCTATAGCCCCCCAAGTCTTTCGCTGAGGGCCTCTTTGTGACCATGCCTGTCTTAGGTCATCCTTCCCTTGAGGAATCTTATCCGTCATTGGCTAACTGGTCAGGCTTGGGGCCAAACAGGGTCAAGTAAAGTGGGCAGAGGCAGCGCCCCTGCCAGGGAAATAAGCTTTGTCTCTTAATGGCTTATGGTTCCAAGGTCTCTCACTCAGCCTTAGCCATGGGGGTTTGCAGCTTCTGAAACCAGGCAGGGTGGTTCCCAACAGTTTAGTAGATGTTAACTCTAAATAATAAGGCTTCTTACCTGACCCCCTTAGGCATTAGAGTTGGTGATCCTTTCCCCTAGTAGAGGACTTCAGCAGAATTTCTCTGGTTCCCTTTTGTGATATAACTGATCATCTACATTTTGCTATTCTCTTCTAGATTATATTCCCCAGAATTCCTTCTGTATAGTATTAAATACAAAAAATTCAACTTACTATACTAATTTGAGGATCAGTTTTACTCAATGATTCATGAGTTAGGCATCATCCATATATTAATAGAGGCCAATATCAATGCCACATACTTTGAAGACAGTCAAAAAAAAAATGTGTCCTATGAAAAAGGTTTAATATACTTAATATTTAAAAGCATGCTTACAGTCATGAAGCCAATCATAATAATAAACTCTATCCACACAGGAAAATACACAAATGTCAGAGGAAACATGCGAAGTCTTCAGTAACCTCGCTAGTTACCAAGCAAATGCAGTATTAAGATTTGACTGTTGTTCTGGTCCACACCCACCCCAAAGGAATTACCCATTCCCATCATTATGAAGGTCCATGAGAAATGAATTGTGTACAAGTATTTCTAGAGAAAAATTTGCCAGAAACATATCATAAGGGCCCATGGACAAAGACAACAGGGGTGGGGGTGGGAAGTTTGAATGTGGGAGGTGGGGGGTGGGTAGGGCAGGGGAGAGTAATGGGGGGGGAAATGGGGACAACTGTAATTGAACAACAATAAAAAAATTAAAATACATAATTTGTTTGGGTCCAACAATTACACTTACAAGAATTTATCCTAAGACAATAATGATAGATGTAGCACAGAGATTACTAAACTAATGAGGCTGTTTATAATGTTGAATAACTGAAAATATCCTAATTTTTTACTAATAAGGAATTGGTTACATAAATTGTTATAGCTAAATAATGGAATACTAGGGATGCATTAGAAGTGATAATAGATTTTTATGGCAAGGAAAACAAAATAATTTATATAATCAGTATATTTAGCATGATGGATCACATTAAACGTGTGTATACACACACACTTTCCAGTTATATATATGTATAAACTATAATATATAAATATGTAAATATATATATATATATTAAATGCCCAGGAGAAAGGCAGAAAGGATATATAAAATAAACTGAAATGTTAACCACAGTACTTTTAGCTACTACAATTATGAATGATTTCAGTTTGCTATATTTTCTACATTTTGAAAGTTTCTGTTGTAAATGTTTATTATTTTGGCAGTGAAACAAAAAGATATTACCAATGGATAATAATTTAACTTAAAATTCAACTTTTTGTGCAGTTTATTGACAATGTGATTGAGCATTAAGGTGAAGGTTACCAGTGAAGTTACAATTTGGAAAGAAATTGTTGACATGGAAATTTAGTGTCACCTTTTCAATTCTTTGCATATGCTACCAGTGTGTAGCAACAGTCCCTGGAGCTGTAGAAAATTTGTTAATGTCTGTAATGCTCATTTAACCATTTAGTCTTGTACTTATTCCCAGTCATAGGAGAAAGAAAAAATGTTTATTCTTTTTTCTATATTTTTCATCACCCAGGTAATCACTTTTGCTGACACTGTCCAGGATTCACAATGTATCACTCCTTATCTGAAACTAGACATCCTCTGCAGCCAGAAGAACAGGAAGTGGGTATTGACCCCTTGTCCAGTTACTCAAACAAGACAGGAGGTGAGTTTTGTGTGCAGACACAGTGTGGTCACTGGGATCCCTAGCAGTTCAGTTAGTTCCGCCCGCCTTACGTGTGTCGTTCTGTAAATGAAGCTAAGCAGGGCAACTTTAAAGAACATTTCCCCGGATAGAGCGTTCTGAGGAAGGAATGCCGCAAAACGTCAACTTTTGTTTATAAACAAAAACATTAGTCAGATGTTTAATGTGCTGTCATTTGTTTTTAAAAAACCATACTTAATTACTTCAGCATAAGGATGTTGAAATGCGAAATGACTTTTGTCAAACTTCTTTTAAAGGAGTTTAAGCTTTTTGGTGTTGATTTTACAGGGATTTCTTTTTCCTCCAGCAAGTTGAGATTATTCCGGAATAAAAGACTGGCCTGATTCTCCTTTTAAAAAACATAATTGAAATTTATGTTGTACTTTAAAAGATCTATGCTTTGAAATTGTTAAAAAGATAGATTGTTAAAAGGTATACTGTATTCAGGGCCTATCCCATAACAATTTACCAAATGTGTTTGTATCAGAACTCTGTATTTTTCTCTCGGTATTAGTAATAATAATATACCATCTTAGAAGGAAATGAGTTTGTTAGAATTCTTGAAGCCTTGCCCTTATTTTTAATTAATTCGCTAAGTGTTTGATAAAGTTGATCCATTGACTCAGGAAACTCCTTGTTCTTCACTCATGAAATCCTGTATCAGATCAGGATTACGAGATCTATTTTAAAAATCGTAATTAGTCAAAGTAACTTACATGTGTTTGGATACTTCAAATACAATTTCTGTTTCTATATTGATATAAAGAAACCTGCCATATAAAGAAGTTCTGCCATTAACTCCTGTTTGGGGAATTTTTTAAATAATTGATTTCTTAAAATGGCCATTTCTTTAGTGTACAAGCTCTTGACTTTTTGGAGTGTGTTATTGAAAATAGTAGCATTTGCCATACAACTCATTTTTCTGATTTTATTTTCATATTCGCTTTTATTTAAAATGTCTAAAAAAGACTGCTTTTTAAGTTTTTGAAATATGAAAAATAAAATAAAAATTATTAGTGTCTCATTTCAGTTTCAGCATGTTAAAAGTTTCAGTGGTAACAATACTACCTTCCCTAGTAATGTTTTTTCTTAAATGCAATATCTGTAAGAATCGTTCATAATTAAGTCCAATTATTTTGTAAATCCTTATGTAAGAGGATATTATAAAAGTGACTATGTCTGTATTGTACATTTATAAAATAGTTTCACCAAAATTTTCTGGCAAAAATGCTTATTTTAGAGCATGGAGGATTTTTGTTTAAAGTGCATGTTTTTCTGTAGTCTAGTTCATTAGATATTGAGGGTTTAAAAAAAACTGGTTAAAAATATTTTAAATTAATTTTGTCCTCTATTGTTGCAGGAAGGAGTAGTTACCTTTACTGAAAAGGCTTTTAGTTTATATCCTTGCCTAACATTTCTGTGACATACAAAGTTATTAGGACTGAATTGATGTTTAAAAGTGCCATTAATTCATTTACCCCAAATGTTCATTAACAATGTAAATGTATGCTGATGTTCTATGAGACAAGGAAGTGACTAATGACTCTTCCAACTAACAACACTTAAAATGAATAGAAACTTTAGATAGCTAATCTTGAAGTAATCAAGACCCTCATTCAGCTTGGCATCTCTGTATGCTCTAAAACAGCTGTCAACTGTTAAAAATATATACAAAACACACATACGCACACGCACATGCAGACAGAAAGATATGTAAATATCTAGTTCGTCAAAACCATAAAGGTTAGTAACCGTAGTGGGTTTTTCACATTGTATATGTAAATATTTTATATAAAGCGTCTATTTCATCTTTTTAGATTCCCCTTTTGCAGAAAAACATGTGTCGCATTTTAATGGGATTGTCATACTTACTTGAAAAATCATCACCTTTCCAGTGTGTTTGTTTATTTTAATACATGTCTTTCATGGGGCTCTTCATGTATTTGAAGGCTTTGGCACATTTTCCCCACAAGGGAATTTGTGGCAACTGGATGATTCATTTTCTGAGTAGTCAAACATTGGACTTTAATCAGTGGCTTGCCTGTGTAGGATTCATATTTTTTTTCTTAATTCCAGTTATAGATTACTTAAATAAACAAGTTTTTAATTTCTCAAATCTGAATATAAGCAGGCACATAAAGAAACAGTACATTACTAAATTAAATGATTTTGAGTATTCTGGAAAGCATTAGCAAAAATAGCCACATATATAGGAATGACAGAAAACTAGGTATCATTGGTTTGTTCTCATGGGTGGTTGAGAAAACTAGGTGAGGTCAGAAGAAGAACTGTTTAGATATATACATGTAAAATCTTAGGGCATATATTGATGTGAATTGAACTTTTAACTGCTTGAATCGCTTTTTCAAATAGAGAACAGCATAGCAAGTATGACATTTTTTCTTTCTGTGACATATTAAATTTGATTATATACATAAATTAAATTCCAAGATCTTTGAACAAAGGGTAGTAATTAATAATTGGCAAGTGACCTGTAATTCAATTGAATCCATAAAAAAAGAAAAATGTTTAACTAGTAATGGTTATTCATTCTTAGTAGGTAACTTAGTGATCAACTAAGTGAAAAAGTAATCATTTTATTTTAAACTGAAAACAATGGTATCAAGAGTTAGGGACAGTTAACCTATTAATAAAACAATATTCCTGGCATGACTAGTTTTCACAAGCTTATAAGAGATTGTAATGTCGCTCATGATAAAAGAACATTTTCCTCTATTGAGAATATTATTCTCTTTTGAGAATAGCATTTTGTCACATATTGCTGGTGTTTTAGCTTCAATTTCATATGTCTTCTTACTTACAGC
This sequence comes from Desmodus rotundus, assembly GCF_022682495.2. Classification (NCBI taxonomy): domain Eukaryota; kingdom Metazoa; phylum Chordata; class Mammalia; order Chiroptera; family Phyllostomidae; genus Desmodus; species Desmodus rotundus. Next base: position 109,920,698 of record NC_071394.1, on the reverse strand, counting down.
TTTTATAGTATTTAGATAATTACTACTTAATGTAATGCCTTTTTATATAATATGTTTCAAAGCTTTCTTTCTGTTATCATGTATAAAATATTTAGTAACCTGCTTAAAAAAATCTAAGATGTTCTGAATCTCCTGTCTACTCCATTTTTGCCTCTTGTAATCTCGCTTCTATCTCAATTTCTTTTTCCTGTTATAATGTCATAGAGTTTTAGAACTGGAAGAGAGTGCTTGGCTTTATTGATGAATAAATTGGCAATAGTTAGAATAGTTCATTGAAGTTTATATAATAAAAGTATGCTCTCCTGGTATGATCTTTAGTATTGTTTTCCATGTAGTAGAAGTGGATTTAGATTTGAATAAAAGATGTATTTGTTCTGCTGAAGATACCTGAAGATGGCCAAAGTAAAGGATGCTGCCTGAGTCATTTTACTCACCTTAAGCCCCTCCCTTGGTCTAATTGGCTGGAGTCATCATAAGGAAGGAAAAAAAAATCTTCCTTTGCTGACTTACAGCTCTTCACTGGTTTTTATTGACTAATAATAAAATTCAAACTTTTGACCATGACATTTATGGCTGTCTTGCTAAACATTCAAGAAAATAGACACTTCCACTGGACAGTCTCATTGTTACTATGGCACTGTGCTTTTTGTAATCTCCCATGGATCCATAGTCTTGAATATGTTACTTTGTATTTCAATTAAACTAATTGTGTGCTGTATACTACACTGGCATGGTGAGCACTAGAGGAAAAAGTTATGGTTGTACTTGAAAAGTTAAAATCAATGGAAGTTTGGAAAGTTGGAGGAGATGCAGTTTAGAGCCAAGATGGAGTGATCTGTAGACAGACAGAGGGTCATTATTTTCGTTGTATAATAGGAGGGAAGGGAAAGAGAAGATGTTTAGGTACACTAAATTCATTAGTTCACTGGCAGAGAGTTCAATGAAATATCACTAATACTTCAATCTGCTTTTTTTATAAATTAGGGTGAGGTAGTTTGCTGAAAGTGAATGATAAGATGGAGCATTTGGAGATTTGTGGAGATTGACAAGGGTAGACTGAGTTGATAAAGAACACACAACCTTGGGAGCCAAGTGTAGCTTAGACATCCTAATTTATAGGTGATACCAGCTTGTAAACTTGAATGGTTATGTCCAGTAGCATTCAGCATCTAGGATTTAGCCACGTGGGAAGCAGGCAGGGGTTTTGTCAGGAGAGTGTAACAGGTACTCCAATAGGCAAGGAAGTTGATGGTGAAAGAATTCATTGATGGTTTGAGAATATAAGGAAATTTGCCATTATGCAGTGGCATTCTAAGAGGGCAGAGTAGAAAATTTTGGAAGGCGTGAAGTCGGGGGGAGATGAGGTACGGAGTAGTATGGTGATGGGAGTCACAAAGGGGACATGGGACAGTGTACTCGTCTTAAGTGTTTGGTAAGTATATTAATTCAATGGAACATTGTTTAGTGGTAGCCAATGAACCAGCTCAATAACCTCATTAGTAGATTTTGAATTTACTTTGGTTTGGAATAGCTTTAGGATTAAAGTCTTTTTTTATTTTAAATACTTTGTTTTTTGGTAGCAGATTTAGATTCACAGTCAGATTAAGAGGAAAGTACAGGCGTCTCATATACCCTCCACTCCCACACATGCACAGCCCCCCCCATTATCAACATCCCCCACCAGAGTGGCACTTTTGTTAGAACTGACGAACCTACATTGACACAATATAATCACCCCAAAGTCCATAGTTCACATTAGGATTCACCATTGGTATTGTACATTCTATGGTTTGGACAGATGTATCAGGATATATTATTAGAAGTATCCTACAACGTATTTTTACAAAATTCTCTGTGCTTTGCCGATTTTTCCTCTCATCCCCCTCCCTGTCCCTCAACCCCTGGCAACCACTAATTTTTTATTGTCTCCATAGTTTTGCAAAAAGTACTTTGTAGTAAAAAATTCTTTCCAGATATCAAGGAAAAGAGGCAATTTAGATAGATCAAAAACTGTAAGGCTATAAAGTAATCAAGGAAAACAGTAACTTTGTTGAAGATAAAGATTGTTAAATAAATGAGTGACTGGGAAGATCTTAAATGTCAGTAACAAAGATTTTTTAAAAAGATAAAATGTCTCCTTAAAAACAGAGTTTAAGTGGCACGACAATAAGTGGAAGTAAAATCAAAGAGCAGTCAACATGCCGTGCCAGTTCCTCTAAATTAAACTGTTCAAAGGAAGGTTGGAAATGAGGGACTTCGGTTTGAAAGGCCAGCAGTTAGAGATCTGAGTCATTCTCCAGAAATCTAAGGAAAGAGAAAGGACAGAGCTGAGGATTGATTTGCAGGAATTCTCCATGATTAGAAATTGGATAGAGGGAGCAGTATTTTTAGAATGTTGGAGGAATAGTGAAAATAGGGGAAAGATGGAAGGCTGCCAAAATTATAGAAGCCTCAGAGATGAGAGCTTCCGGAAGGTGCAGAGTGGTCAGTGCTTCCAGGATTGCATGGGCTAAAGAGTATACAAGGAGACTGGTGATTGGCAGAGTACTGCTGATGATTATATTAGTGGTTAGGCCATTTTCAAAACACTAACTCACTCGAGTGGATGGGATTGAACTCAAAATCTCATTCAGAATTGACATAAAAAAGATAGTGGCTAAAGATCAGTGATAAACATTTAAGTGAAATTTGGGTGAAGCTTTGAGAATACATTTTGCCCTAATGACATATGATTAATCTGAGCTCATGATTAATCAGAGATCAAAATTTTTCATTCTTAACTTGTATTTCATGAGAATTGAAAATAAGTTAAATTTTTTGCCATCACTATGCTTTTGCTATAAGGAGGGCTTGTATCAAATAGATGTTTGGAAATAAATCATTTTTTTTCCTATAATACTTGTACTTCACTCTGGAGTTTGTACTGTTCCTTGAATTTTCTGAGAAGGAATCCCATATGAGCAATATAGGACAGTACAGACGAAGAAACATTGGGTTAGCTTCAAGCTGTTTTTATTTTCACATTTTAGGAAAATCTGAATGTTTTAAATAGAAGAAATTAAGACACTGGTAAATCATAAAAATTATAATATCTCAAGTTACTTACTTTAAATGGTCATTTTCTTTTATTACATCTCCAGTATTAAAAATACAATTTACTTGAGTCTTTGGAAATGATCAGATATTCTACCATTTGGTAATTATTGTATTCCTACAAATTACAGTAATTGTCTTTCCTGGACTTACAGATCTGTTTAGTTTTAGTCAGAAAAGCCACCCAACTAGCCTTGATTTCTTTCTCAGCAACAGTGAGAATTTACTTTTACTTGCTCAAGTCATGTATACGGCAATGTTTGGGCCAAATAATCATTTATATTATGGGAATATGTGTAGTGAAATAATAATTCTTCTCTTACTTTATATTCTCTCCTCCTTTCTTCTTCTTCCAAATGTGAGGAAACTTAATGCAGTTGGCTTCCTGGCATTTTTGTGTAGTGACAGTCTTAATAGACTACAATTTTGACCAAGCTTAAATCACCGCTGTCATTTTGAATCTTTAATCAGACTTGTGAATAGATCTGTTTTATTGAACCTAAAGATTTTCAGTCAGACATCTTGGCCTGATGATGAAGAAATTTAGTGATACTCAATAAATGAATAGAGATTATAGAGCCATATATATTTTATCACGCATAATAAGGCCTGCAGGCCACAGACCTGATGTTCATTCATTCAATCAAAAAATATATTGATCACCTAGAATCTGGGGTTATACTATTAAACAAGTAGATTAAGTCTTCTCTTTCAATGGAATTCATAGTTTAGTGTGAGATAGTAAAAAAATGAAAAAGTACAGAAATACAAAAAATATGAGAGAGTAATAAATACTAGGCAAAGAATTAAAATCAGGTAATGTTACGATGAGTGACTGGGTGGAAATTCAGATTTTCATGGAAGAACTCTCTGAGAAATTGACACATCAGCTAGATATAGAGGAGAGGGGCCCAAGCATGCAAAGATGGCGAGAGGGAGAAAGACAGGCAGGCAGACAGAGCCAGAGAGATGGAAAGAAAGAAACACCAGTCCACAAAAAGGAAAGAGCTCATACAAAGAAAATACTAGGGTAGGAATTGGCTTGTCACGTTGAGGAACTGAAGGAACTCATTGTGGCTGAGGCACTATGCGCGACAGGGAAGCAGCTCAGGACGGGCCTAGTAGGCAGCGGCCAGATTATGAGGGTTTTGTAAATCAGGCTGAAGAGTACAGATTTCATCCTAAAGAGAGACAGTTAACAGTCTACATGGTTAATCTCTGCTGAATTTATAGTTTCTTCTCAAGAATGAGGGCCATACTGTTTTTAAATATATATCCTTATATATTACTGATACTAGACACCTAAGAAGTAATGACTGATTTACACTGAGTTGTAGTATTTTAAAATTTATTTTCATGTCGCATTTCTCTATACCAATCTTTGTTTCCTCATGGTCAACATGTTAACTCTTTATACTGGTGACATAATTTCTGTTTAATCTGATATAAAAGAAGACCCTAAAATTATCCATTTATCTAAAGTTCAGTTACTTCTGTGTGGTCTGTTTTGTACCATGCTACCAATATTAAAAGAGAACTAGTAAATGCAGTCTAATGAGACCTTTTCTGTTTGACCCATTGTGCGTGCATCTGTGTGAGACTTCCGATGGGGGGCATATAATCATTATTTTCCCTTTGCTGATGTAATGGAAAATTTGCTCCTCTAGGACATATTAGAACAGTGTATTTAATGCTCTTCAATTTAATTTGCTAGTATCACAATTAATACAATTAAGGTCACTTGAAATGAAACTATTAACAAATTGAGTAATTTACTTTAACAATGTCAGTGTGTTCTCACAATTACATTTGCTTAATGAGTGTACAAGCTATTATTTAATAGCTTACTTCATATAGAAAAATGTAATAATGCATTCTTTACTCCTTGTAACAGGAAGAAAACTTTTAATGGACTGAATAATTTTGTGGAAAAGCTGCTAGATATAAAGTGATAGAACAGGAAGTACAAAGTCAGAAGGCTAAGCCTGTAAGAACGAAATAAAACAAATACTTTTCTTCGTATTTACCAATACATGTCCTATTTATCATATTGTAAATAGTATTGGAAACATGGATAGTTCTTAACTAAGAATTCACTTTAATAGCCAATGAAAAAGCTCTTCTTCTAACCTCTGTTGAGATCAGGAGACCCAAGGGGGGCAAGAAATGGTTACATTTCTGTTTCTATATGTACAGATTAAGCGGAAGGAGATGAATTGTCAACAAAGTAGTAATTAATAAGCTCTGCTCTTCTCTGCAAACATGAGAGCAAGATTTACTGTCATGTAATCAAGTGGAGATTTTATGTGGAAGGGAGATAAATGCAATCCAGATAATTCAATATGCTAACTTTAAAAATTAGTTTGATAATGTCTTTGCCTAATTTGATTGATTGACTTAAGTTTATATTGCTTTCAGACCTTTTCTTTTTCCCCTTTGGTTAGTGACAAAAATTTGTAAGGTTGAAAGTAAAAAAACAAAAAGCAGGCATACGAATAATTAGGTAGTAAATATATAAATGTAAAATGAGAGAAGCTTAGAAAACTAACAAACTTTGAAATACTTACCATATCTCTCATTTCTAGAAAAGATGTTCATAGGAGTGTATTTAGTTTTTCAATACTTGTATATGTTTATGCAGCAATTTCCCAACTGTTTTTCATTGTATATCCCAAACTCTGAGTTCATTCTAGCAGGTTGTTCATAGGTCAGAGGGGTCAGAGTTGGGTAATTTACTAGAACAACAATTTACTTAGTAATACTAAAAAGCTAAGGTACTTTCTTTAAATAGCATTTTGAGTTTAGCGTGGGTAAACTACTACTTAGGTACTTATTACTAAGCATTTTTCAGTTGGCCCTGATTTGATTTTTATTATATCTGGTCTCTTAATCCTATCTTGAATTTTATTTATTTATTTTATCCTTAGTCAAGGACATTTTGTTTTCATTGCTTCTAGAGAGAGAGGAAGGGAAAGAGGAAGGAGAGAAAGAAACATTGTGATAAAGAAGCATTGATTGGTTGTCTCCTGTATGCACCCTGACCAAGAACTGAACCCACAACCTTTCAGTTATGGGACAATGCTCCAACCAGCTGAGCCACAACAGCCTGGGCTCAATCCTATTTTGAATTTTAAAATGATTTGTCTATAGATTCCTTAGCCTATCTTAGAGAAATTTAGAATAGCTAGAACCTGATTTTTTAAATACTTGATCTTTAAAGTGTAATATATTCTATTTTATTTTTTAAATCATTTTTAACTGTTATTCTATTACAGTTGTCCCAATTTTTCCCCCTTGCACTCTTTCGCTCATCCCACCCCCATTCCCATAGTCAGTTCCCACACCTTGACTCAATTGCCCATATCCATGGGTCATTCAAACATGTTCTTTAACTCGGCCCTTCCCCTTCTTTCCACCATTATCCCCCTCCCCTCTCTCCCTTGGTCACTGTCAGTCTATTCCATGTTTCCATGTCTGTGGTTCTATTTTGTTCATTGACTTTGTTCATTAGATTCCTCTGACAGGTGAGATCATACAGTATTTGTCTTTTACTGCCTGGCTTATTTCACTTAGCATAGTGCTTTCCAGTTCCATCCATGGTGTTACAAAAGGTAGGAGTTCCTTCTTTCTTTCTGCTGTGTAGTATTCCATTGTGTAAATGTACCACAGTGTTTTAATCCACTCATTCACTGATGGGCACTTAAGCTGTTTCCAGTACTTGGCTATTGCAAATAATACTGCTATGAACATTGGGGTGCATAGGTTCTTTTGAATTGATGTTTCGGGATTCTTTGGGTGTATAGTCCCAGCAGTGGAATTGCCGGGTCTAAAAGCAGTTCCATTTTTAATTTTTTGAGGAAATTCCATACTGTTTTCCACAGTGACTGCATCAGTCTGCATTCCCACCATCATTGCATTAGGGTTCTCTTTTCTCCACAACCTCGCCAGCACTTGTTTGCCAATTTATTAATGACGGCCATTCTGACTGGTATGGGGTGATATCTCATTGGGGTTTTAATTTGCTTCTCTCTGATGGCTAGTGATGTTGAGCATCTTTTCATATATCTATGGGCCATCTGTATGTCCTCCTTGGAGAAGTGTGTATTCAGGTCCTTTGCCCATTTTTTAATTGGATTGTTTGTCTTCCTGGTGTTGAGTTGTGTGAGTTCTTTACACATTTTGGACGTCCAACCCTTGTTTGATGTATCATTGGCAAATATATTGCCCTATATGGTTGGTTCCCTTTTCATTTTGATGGTGGTTTCTTTAGCTGTGCAGAAGCAATTTAGTTTGATGTAGTCCCATTTGTTTATTCTTTCCTTTATTTCCCTTCCCTAGGGGATATATTAGCAAAAATATTGCTATGTGGGATATCTGAAATTTTCCTTCCTATGTTTTCCTCTAGGACTTTCATAGGGTCACAGCATATATTTAAATCTTTTATCCATTTTGAGTTTATTCTAGTGTATGGTGTAACTTGATAGTCTAATTTCATTTTTTTGCATGTACCAGTCCAGTTCTCCCAACACCATTTGTTGAAGAGGCCATCTTTACTCCACTGTATGTTTGTGCCCCGTTTGTCAAACATTAATTGACCATAGAGACTTGGGTTTATTTTGGGGTTCTCTATTCTGTCCCATTGGTCTATGTGTCTGTCCTTATGCCAGTACCATATGCTCTCTCTCTGGAAGTCTCCCAGTTGGTGTTTGCCACTGCAGCTGTGGGCGTGCTGCTGTGTGTGTGTGTGTGTGTGTGTGTGTGTGTGTGTGTGTGTGTGTAGCCTGGATCTCCCTGACTTTGTGTACCCAAGTAACTCCCAGCCCAAGTCTGGGGGTTCTCTGCCCTGGAAGAAGAGGGAGCCGCAAAGCAGTCACTGGTGACTAGGCTCCCCGCAGCTGCAGACACCATGCACAGGGTTTCCCCTACAGCGTATATAATCTACTTGCCGCCGGTTGTAAGCATCATGGTGCTCCTTGGGTTCCAAACTTCATGTCAGCTAAGATTCCATTGAATGTTCAGTTTATTTGTCAGAAGATCCACTGAGTATTCGTGTTGGGGGCAAGAGCAAGTGGACTCAGTTTCCACCTACTTGGCCCCCATCTTCCTCCAAAATGTAATATATTTTAAAGACATTGGTTTGTTTCATTAAAGAAGTCCAAATATAAGAAGTAAATTGCTTTATATGTGGTCTTCATTCTTAGCTCTTTTTATATCTTGAGAGTAGAAAATTGCCTAAAATTTTTGAAATGGCATATATTCTTTAAAGTGTTTAATCTATTTCAGGTCTGATTGATTCAACTGCATGTCAGGTTTATGATATTTCAGAAGCATCTTCCCAAGCCTATACAACAGCCTATGTTTCCTTGGATTAAGGGAAGTTTTTACAGTAAGCTCTAAAAGGCTCTTACAGCCTGGTTGTAAGCATTTTTTCAGTCACTTTCAAGTGTAACTAGACAACATTTCACTTCTTAATCCCAGCACCTTTCCCCCCTTTCTCCATCTTCCCCCTCTCAACGGATAACTCTCCAAATGATCTCCATATCTATAATTCTGATCCTGTTCTACTTATTAGCTTAGTTTTTTTAGATTCAGTTGTTGATAGTTGTGAATTTATTGCCATTTGAATGTTCATCATTTTGGTCGTCTTCTTTTTCTTATATAGTCCCCTTTAACATTTCATATAATAATGGCTTGGTGATGTTGAACTCCTTTAGTTTAACCTGGTCTAGGAAGCACTTTATCTGCCCTTCGATTCTAAATGACAGCTTTGCTGGATAGAGTAATCTAGTTTGTAGGTCCTTGCTTTTCATCACTTTGTATACTTCTTGCCAATCCCTTCTAGCCAACAGAGTTTCCTTTGGGAAAGCAGCTGACAGTCTTGAGGAAATTCCTTTGTAGGTGACTGTCTGCTTTTCTCTTGTTGCTTTTTAGTTTCTTTTATATCTTTAACCTTTGGCATTTTAATTATGATGTGTCTTGGTGTGCTCCTCTTTGGGTCCAACTTATTTGGGACTCTTAGTACTTCCTGGACTTGTATGTCTGTTTCTTTCACCAAGTTAGGGAAGTTTTCTTTCATTAATTTTTCAAACAAGTTTTCAATTTCTTGCTCTTTCTCTTCTTCTGGCACCTGTATGATTCAGATGTTGGTGCATTTGAAGATGTCCCAGAGGATCCTCAGCCTATCCTCATTTTTTTTAATTCTTTTTTTTCTTCGTGCTGTTGTGATCGAATACTTTTTTCTTCCTTATGTTCTAAATCATTGGCTTGATTCTCAAATTCATCCCCTCCACTGCTGGTTCCCTGTAGATTTTTCTTTATTTCACTTAGTGTAACCTTCATTTTTTTCCTTATGCACTTAAGCACTCAGTGAGTTTTCTGAGCACCCAGATCATCAGTGTTTTGGCTCTGCATCTGATAGGTTGCTTATCTCCATTTTTAGTTTTTTCTGGAATTTTCTTCTTTTCCTTCATTTAGGCCATTTTTGTTTGTCTCCTCATTTTGGCAGCTTCCCTGTATTTGTTCCTGTGTGTTAGGGAGAACTGCTTTGATTCCCTTACTACTGTGGCCTATTGTAGAAAAGCACACCTGTAAGTTAAATGGGGCAGAGCCATAGGTAATCTCCAGTGTGGGGCAAACTGTCACTCTCTGTAGCTCTATGTGGGGGAAGCACTCAGAGAGGGGCCAGTGTTGCTGCGTGGCCTCTAGTTTTGCCCATGAGGAAGCTGTGTCCTGGTACTTGCCCTGTTTCCAGTCACTTCAGTTTCCCCTATATGCAACAGGTGCCCTTCTAGCTGATGCCCTCCTGGTGAATCCCAAAGGCAGGGGGTGGGGAGCCTGCATGGAGGGGAGCCTGCATAAGTCCTAAGTCTGTTGTGGGCCCTTTAAGAGGAGTCTCTTGAGAATCCCACAGTTTTGCCACCCCAACTCCCACTGGTTTTTATAGCCAGAAGTTATGGGGACTGATCTTCCTGGCACTGGAACCCTGGGCTGTGTGGTCAGGGGCTAGCATCCCTTGCTCCCAAGGTGTCCCTCCCGATTTTTATCTACCACAGGTGGATGTGGGACTGCCCATTCTGTGTCTCCACGGCTCTTCACCTCTCTGTGCTTCTCCACATCTCTGCCCCTCCTACTTATTTGGATGGATGTGGTTTCTTTAAATCTTTGGTTGTCAGACTTCCTGACAGCTCGATTTTCTGACAATTCTGGGTGATATTTGTTTTGTATTCTAATTCTGATTTTTGCGGTATTTGTGCAAGGAGGTGAGGATTGTTTACCTATGCCTCCATCTTAACCAGAAGTGACAATAATGTTTTTTAGATGTGTACAGAAGAATCACAAACTTCATAATACCTTTAAAAAAGTAAGTCTGTTTCTTATTTTAGCACCAGAAGCACTTACTAAGTTCTAAATATCAATTTTCTTATATTTCTTCACTATTAGTAGGTTGTAGGAATAATAGTATTATACTTTAAAACCTCTCAATGTTGATGTTATACACTCTAATACAATTTTCAATTTTTATGTCGATCATATTTCTATTAAGTAATTTAACATTGTTGTTCATATTCACTTTGCAAATGTGAAGAATTGAATAAATTATTCTCTTGATTTTGTTAAGATTCAAGTTAGGTTTACAGGATGCCTCTCCTTCCACTCTGTGGGTCCTGTGAATTCACTGTGTGGAGGTTGGCTTAGCCTATGATGGGTTATGTACCTGGTGTACCTGTTAGCCTAATTTTTATAAAAGTCCATTCAGGGTTCTTGGAGGAACCATGGTTGTTGTCCAAACCAGGTTTTTGTCCAAATCTAAGTTAACATGCCAACTTAGTAACAAGTTAAAAAAAAAAAGTCATTGTTCTTTTTCTTAGCTGTTGAGTTTCTGATTAATTTATTCCTGAAGTTTTAGTTCTATCGACAACATAGTAAACTGTTAGGTTTGTCTCAATTATGACATCAGGAGTATGACAGGTTTTATAACGAAAACTAGTATCGCTCACCACGGTGTGTTGAAAAGTCCTCTGTTCATCTTCAAGGATGAAACATGAAATCATCACAGCTTTACTTCCTTTCAAGGCAGTGGTCGGAACCACGCCCAGCTTTTTATTGCTGTACTTGCTTCCCATCCTGTAACTTCCTCACGCTCCCTTACTCTTCAGTTATGGTGCTTCATTCCCAGTGGTCTAGTATGGGATTCTCCTTTTGTCCCCTTAAACCTGGGCAGATGAAAGACAATAAAAAATCAACACTGTGGTAAAAAGTACTGATCTTTTTCTATCCGAAAGCAGCTTTGTACATAGATAAACTATGAGTGATTCACAAGTTAATATTAGGAATGAAAGGGAGACTCTTTGGGTTTTTTGATACTTTGCCAGTTATCTCTTAATATCTTTGTCTAATAAGGCCATTTACTGCAATCAATTGTCTGATAGTTTTTGAGAAAAGCTTTGAAGATACAATTATGATTGTTAAAGTCATCATATTCAGTCATTTATATTTAATAGTTAATGTAATTTTATCCTAACAGTGTGATTGTATGGACCATAATGACCTATGGACAGTATTTATTTTTTGATCGTTCCGAGGTTAAATTATTTTTTGCAGCTGTCAGGCATAATACTTTAATAGTTCTTTAAGTACATTTAATTAATTGCTTGTTAACATTAACATCACAAGTAACTTAGTAACAAGTTAAAAATAAACCTTTTGTTAATCAAACTTCACACACAAATGTAGTAAATATTTGACACATTTCTTTACCTTCTACTTTTAATGAGTTCTGAAATTGTTGTATGCACATCAATAAGGCTTATTTTTATATTGCATTGAAAAACTCAGTGTAATAGTAAAGCCTACTTATAAACAGACCAGAACAGAAATTCTAGTTGTGGATTGACCAAATAAATGTAAAGTTTTGAATTTTCTGTTGAAGCCAAAAAAAAAAAGTAATTGATTCAAGCCACTGCATATTATCGCCAAGATAAATATAAGTAACCTTCATTTAAACCTTCTATATAGTCAAATGCATGGAAGCAGTTAGGATTGGAAATCTAGAGCCTAACAGGAACTTTTTTGAGGGAAGGGTGGGGACTCTTTAAGAATGCTTTTTAATGGCACTTTATGGAATTCATTTATGGAATTCATTTATACCTACATGCAATTCTTAATACAGTTCTCTGATTTTAGAGATGACCATTATTGCTAAACCTCTCTCCAAAGAGTGAGACTTGCTATTCTCATAAACATTTAGGCAAGGGACTGGGTTCAGATACCTGGCTTGAGTGATGAAAACACCAGTAAGCATTTACATGCTTGGTAATTTCTTGCCATTAACACACATACACACACAGACAGGAAGGGGGAGAGAGAAATTAGGGGTATATTTATGCACAATCTGGCCTTTTAACAAAGAAAAATAAGCCTATGTTTAGGCTGCCACTGCTACGAACAAAACAGCTGAGACTTTAATGAACACCATACTGAGGGCATGTAGGACATAAGGCGAATTAAGCAGGTTACAAACTGCACGTCTTCTGTTTAGATATCAGAGATCTCCCCAACCCTGACAGCTAGTTGTACTGACAAGCAAGCAGATAGACAGAAACAGGAGGAGATCATTTGTATCAATTTGAGAAATAGAACTAGTAATGAAACAAAATAGCTGCATAGATAGTCTCACTTTTCCTTTAAAATCGTTCCTTCTCTATATTATTCCCCAAAATAAATACACACAGTTAAACAAAAGCTTCTTTTATTTGTTTGCAAATAAAGACCAAATTGTTTTTATTTTTTTAAGCAACGATTTTCTGGACACTCAAAGAAATTTTAGTCTTTGTAACCTGACAGCTTTGTTTAAACATTGAATATTAGTTTCCTTTCATGAAAATCTTTTCAAAGTATAGCAGTTCAGCTGTGAAAACCTGAATACATTAATGATGACAAAGAAGCTCCAGAATGAGCCAACATTTGTTTTGTTTTTTTACAACGTGTCTTGATAAATTGCATACACAAAAGTGTTGTGAGGTTATTTTACATTTTCCCTATTTCTTTGCTAATAAATGTCTTTGTTTTTACTTTTTTTAGACACAGTATCTTATTACTACTTTAAATTATTTTGAAATAAAAATAACTAAGAAGTTGTTTTTTTTAATAGCACTTAAAGGTACATTTTACAGGGAACATGTAATCATTGCTTTAGATGTATATGATTAAGCACAACATATATTCTTTAGGTTTAGGCTTTGGATGATTTTCTTCAAAAGTAAACTTCTTCCAATTACTAGACAATTGTGTTCTGAAGGTGTTTATTTAGGAATCATATACTGTGTATCTTAAGTAATAAAAAGATGACTCATTTTTAAAAAAAACAATATTGAAATGTTTTAATGTAATAACTTTTTTTTTTAAGAATTTCTGTTGGGCTGTATCTGCCCTTCCTTCATCAAACATACTGGTTTCTGTTTTCTTTTTTTTTTTTTTTTAAAGGTTTTATTTACTTATTTTTAGAGAGAGGGGAAGGGAGGGAGAAAAAGAGGGAGAGAGAAACATCAGTGTGTGGTTGCCTGTCATGTGGCCCCCACTGGGGACCTGGCCTGCAACCCAGGCATGTGCCCTGACTAGGAATGGAACTCATGAGCCTTTGGTTCACAGCCCGCGCTCAATCTACTGAGCCACACCAGCCGGGGCTTAATGTGATAACTTCTTAAAGGATCACAGTATTTATTCAATATGGTCATTCTTGCGAAGAAGTGGCATTGTTAATTTTTCTAAAATAAATGTTTCTTAAGTGAGAAATTTTATTTTTAAAATTTTTTCTATGTACTATTTGAAAAAGATTTGAGGCATATTTTAAGTTATCATCTGTGAAGATTAGCGTTTCTTTTCTGATTTTTAAAGTTCTAATATTTTTTTCTATTCTGTTTACAAAATACTTTTTAGTAAAACTATATCACAAAACTTTTGCAATTTTAGAATTATTTTGTAAAAGGTTCTTTGAACTACACTTTGATATATTCTATTTACAGATTGAAGATGTTTTCAAATGGTATATTTACCTGAGCTCAACAGCTAAAATGAGCTGTGTTGGCCAACTATGTATGTTTGGTGTATAACAAACAATATTTCGTGTTATTCATAAATAGTCTGTGAGTTAGCTTTTGCTGTATAACCTAAACCTGGTTACATAAAACAATAAATATTTACTATTGCTCATGAGAAAGAGGCTGAACTTTGCTTTTATGTCTGGGGGAGAGCAAGTCTAAGATGGCCTAACTTACGTGTCTGATCGACTGACTATTGAGCGAACTGATGGAGTGACTGAGTGATGTGCTTCATCCTTCAGCAGGCCAGCCTGCGCTGGCTTACGTGGTGGTATAAGCATTCCAGGAAGACAAACAGAAGCTGCAGTGTTTCCTAAGAGCTAGGCTTTGTACTTTGTACTGGCACTGTGTCGCATCTACCGAATTTTGTTGGCCATACCAAGGGATAAACAGAGCCAGCCAAAGTTCAGTGGTGACAAAGTTATGTTTCCATATACTAGCAATGAACAAGCCAACAATAATTTAAAGCAAGAATTCCATGCAATACTTAGGAACACATTGACAAAAGAAGTAGAGGAAGTATACCGAAAAGTGCAAAACACTACTGTCCAGAAAATACAAGTAAATGGAGAAAACATTCATGTTCATGTATTTGAAATGCCATTGTTAAGGTCCCACTACCTCTTGATAGAAGGAACTGGAAAGCCACAGTACAAAAGACGTGTATTCAAAAAGGGGAATAATCAGGACCTTTTGTATCAGGGGTGTCAAACTCATTTTCACTGGGGGCCATATCAGCCTCACAGTTGCCTTCAAAGGGCCAAAAAAATTTTAGGACTGTATAAATGTAACTACTCCTTAACTGTTAAGGAGTTGAAATTACCTAAAATAATTGACCGAAAGATAATAGAATAAATAGAGCTCAACAATGTGTTGGCCACTGGAAATAACGAAGCAAAACAATAGTTTTCCTAAACTTTTGGGATTACTGGATAAAAATGTATTACATATGACTAGAGCTGTGTTAAGGTCTTTTCATAAGAACTTTAAATAAGTGTAATACAATTTTAGTCAAATTTCCAGAGATATTCTTTGAATCTGAAAATTGTATTTCTATAATTCATTCAGAATTAGAAGCTGGTTAAAAAGACAATAAGAGAATATTGTGAAATTTTTGACAGCAGATTTGAAAACTAAGATGAAGTGGAAAATTTATTAAAACTGATTGAAACAAGGATATTTCAATCCATTTTATGTAAATAGGAAGTGCTCTATAAGGCTAAAGTATTTGTGTTGCCTCCTGAGTTGTATGTTGCACATCTAAAACTATGGCTTGGTAAACTATTAGGACACATAGAAGGAATTTACTTAAAATGGTAAAACTGTTCTTTGTTGAAGTGATTTTTTATAAAGGACACACAACCCTATATACAGCTGGATCACAAACATTAAAATATAAAATAAGAAATAAAAAATTTTTTATGATTCTATTTGATTTAATGGAACAAATACTTAATCACATCCCACAGAGAAAACACTGGTCCCCAATTGGGAAGAGATGATTTTTAACAAACAATAAAGAGACAATTTTATTCTAGTAAAAATTCTTACAGATAATTGAGATATATTCATGTTCGTATCACCTGACTAATATAACCTTCATAGCAATATCAGACAAGGACATTATGAGAAAGTACAGGCAATTTTTATATGTGAACATAAACACAAATAAAATGTTAATAAACTGAATGCAGCAATGTGTATGTAAATAAGCACATCTTACCAAATTTTGTTTGTCCTGGGAATGCAAAGTTTGCTCATTAGAAAGATCTTAAACATAATTCATCTTATTAACAAAGTAAAGTGGAAAAGTCATTTCAGTAGATATAGGGAAAACATTAAAAATTAAAATAACTGTGGTTTTAAAAAACCTCTTAATAAACTGTGAATAGAAGATAATTTGCATAATAAGCAAAGGGATGTGTATAAAAACTATAGCAAAATCATCTTCAAGATAGAATATTTAAAATGTTCTCTTTTTAGGAACAAGATAAGAATCTGTAGACGAATTATTAGAACATTGTCTACCCATTGAATTTTGCAGTAACAATTCCAAACTCGATCAAAATGACTATTTGTTAGGACCATTCCCACTTCAGCTTTATGGTGGGGTCAGAGCTGCTGTGCCTGCCGCCAGGCACAGAACAAGAAGCAGAAGTTTGTTTTAGAAATGACTCTTTAGTATTGTACGGAATTAAGAGAAATAGCTGGAATTCAAGCGTATAGACTAACATCTTTCCATATTGCCGTTATTTAATCCCAGTATGTCTGCTATGTGAATTTATTTCTTAATTAAAAATTATTTGCTGTTACATTAAGTGAAAAGAAATTTAGGCTTGAAGTTTTACTATACCCTAATATTATATTTTATTTATTTATTTAAAAAATCATTGTATTTTTTTCCATTACCATTTAGTCCCCTTACAATACGTCCCTCCCACACTGTGGTCCGCATCCGCGAGTCCTTTTTTCTCAGTCCCTCTTCCTTCGCTGTCTAGCCACCTCCCCCTTAGCTGTCATACTGCCCTCTGTCTGTGAGTACGTTTCAATTATTACAAACTCATGGATTTAAATATTTTTGATGTGTTTTAAACATTGCAGTTCTCATCCTATTTTTAATTGCTATTCATTTTATTTATTGTTTGGCTTTATTGAGGTGTAATTGACAAATAAATTGGTAAGATATTTAACATGTATATCATGATTGATACATGTATGAAAGGAGTCTCCTTATCAAGGTAATTATTACTTCTGTCACTTCACATATTTATCTTTTCTGTTTTCTTGGTGGGACCTCTCATGGTTTACTCTCTTAGCAAATCTCAGTTGTGCAATACAGGTTATCGACCGTAGTCGCCATGTTACACATCAGATCCTCAGACCTTACTCATCTCTGAGCTGAAAGTGTGTAGCCTTTTGCAAACCTCTCCTTAATTTCCCCACCCCTGGTCTTGGCAGACTTTTTCTGCTTTCTATTTCTTAGTTTGACTTTTCCTTTTCTTTTTTCTCTTTCCTTTTTTCCCTCTTCTTTTCTTTTCTTTCCCTTTCCTTTTTCCTTTTCCTTCTTTTCCTTTCTCTCTTTCTGTCCTTTCCTTTTCTCCTTCCTTCCTTTTTAAGATTCCACATGTAATTGATACCATTTATTATTTGTCTTTCCCTGTCTCCCTTACCTCACTTAACACAATGGCCTCAAAGTTCATCTGTGTTGTTGCAAATTGCAAGATCTCCTGCTTTTTTGTGACTAAGCAATATTTCATTGTGTGTGTATCAAATTTTCTTTTTCCATTCTTCCATTGATGGACATTTTGGCTGCTCCCCTGTTTTGGCTGTTGTAAATAACGTTGCAGTGAACATGAGTGTGCATATATCTTTTTGATTTAGTGTTTTTGTTTCCTTTGAGAAAAAACCCAGAAGTGGAGTTGCTGGATCATATGGTAGTTCAATTTCTTATTTTTTCAGTAACATTCGTACTGTTTCCTATAGTGGCTGCACCAGTTTGCATTCCCACTAACCAACCATGCATCAGTGTTCCCTTTTCTCACATTTTCACCATTGGATTTTCGTAAGGATTTTAATGAACCTGTAGATTGCTTTGGGTAATACTGACTTTTTAACAACGTTAACTCTGTCAATCCGTGATCACGAACTATCTTTGCATTAATTTGCATCGTTAGTTTCTTTCATCAATGTCTTATAATTTTCAGTATACAGATCTTTTGCCTCCCTGGTTAATTAATCTAGGTATTTTATTCTTTTTGATGAAGTTGTAAATGGAATTGTTTTCTTAATTTCTCCTTCTGAAGTTCGTTGTTAGTTCATCGTTACAAACACAATTTATTTTTATATTTGATTATGTATCCTGCAACATTATTAAATTCCTTTATTAGTTCTAGCATTTTTTGGTGGTATATTTAAGATTTTCTGCAAATTGATACAGTTTTACATCCTCCTTTCCAGTGTGGCTGTCTTTTATTTATCCCCCCCCAGTTGATCTAGCTAAAGCTTCCATTGTTATGTACAGCAGAATAAAAGTAATGAGATTGGTTCTCTGTGTATGGGGACCCTTGCCTCATTGTTAATGGTTGCTCATTGAAAAACCAACCCTGAAAAACAGTCCAAGTAAAGAGAAGTCGTGTCATTGCAAAACAAACAAACAAAAAACAAATGTGGCAAGATTGGGCATTTTTTTCTTATGCCTGATCTTGGAGGAAAATCAGCTTTTTACTATTTGTTGTGATGTTAGCTGTGGATTTTTCATCTATGGCCTTTGTTATGTTTATGGCCTTCTGTACATTCCCTTTCTATCCACTCTTTTTTTTTTTAGTCCTCACCCAAGGATATGTTTATTGTTGGTTGCCTCCCATATGTGTCCTGACTGGGGGGATCAAATACACAACCTAGGCATGTGCCCTCACTGGGAATTGAACCTACAATCTCTTAGTGATGTACAGGACAACACTCTAACCAACTGAGAAACCCTTCCAGGGCAACTTTATACCCACTTTGTTGAGAATTTCTATCATGAATGTATGTTGAATTTTGTCAATTGGTTTTTCTGCATCTATTGAGATGATCAATGATTTTTATCCTTCATTTTATTAATGTGGTTTTATCACATTGATTATTTGTAGGTGTTGAACTGTCCTTGTATCTCTGGAATAAATCTCACTTGATCATAGTGTATTATCCGTTTAATGTATTGTTATGTTTGGTTTGCTAATATTTTGTTGACAGTTTTTGCATGTGTGTTCATCAGGAATATTGGCCTGTAACTTTCTTTTTTTCTAGTGTCCTTGTCTGATTTTGGTATGAGGGCAATGCTGGCCTCAAAACAAGAGTTTGGAAATGTTCTTCCTCTTCTGTTTTTTGGAAGAGTTTGAGAAGAATTGGCATTCATTCTTTTTTAAATGTTTGGTAGATTTCACCAGTGAATCCATCTGGTCCTGGACTTTTTTTGAGTGAGGGGGAGGGTTATGATTTATGATTCATTCTCCTTACTAATAATTTTTCAGTTCAGGTTTTCTCTTTCTTCATCATTCAGTCTTGGTAGGTTGTGTGTTTCTAGGGATTTATCTATTTTCCACTAGGTTGTCCAGTTTGTTGGTATAGATTGTTCATAGTGATCTTCAGTGCTCCTTCATATTTCTGTGGTATCAGCTATAATGTCTCCTCTTTCATTTCTGATTTTATTTTAGTCCTTTATTTTTCTTAGGAAGTCTAACTAAATAATTGTTTATTTTCTTTATCTTTTCAGAAAACCAGCTTATAGTTTTGTTGACCTTTTCTATTGCTTTTTAATCTCTATTTTATTCAATTCATTATGGTCTTTGTTATTACCTTCCTTCTACTAATTTTGACTAGTTCTAGTTCTATGAGGTATGAAGTTAGGTTGTTGGATATCTTTTTTCCCATTAATATTGGTCTTTATTGTTGTAAATTCCTCTTAACCTGCTATGGCTGCCTCCCGTGTTTGGGTATGTTACATTTTTATTTTCATTTATTTCAAGGTGTTTTCTCTAGTTTGGTTTCTTCTTTTGACTTATTGGTTGTTCAGTAGCATGCTGGTTATTCTGATATGTTAGCAAATTTTCCTTTTTTCTTCTTATAATTGATTTCTCATTTTTATACCATTGTGTTGTGAAAAGATGTTTGATCTAATTTTATTCTTCTTAAATTTATTTAGACTTGTTTTGCAGGCTGTGATCTAAATTCTACGTGCATTTGAGAAGACCGTGTATTCTGCTGCTGTTCAATGGAATGTTTTGCAAATATCTGTTAAGTTCAACTTGTGTAATAGGTATTTTAAGTCCAACGTTTTCTTATTAGTTTTCTTTCTGTAAATCTATTCATTGTTGAAAATAGGGCATTAAGTCTCCTATTATTATTGTGTCTACTTCTCCCTTTAGGGCTAATAATATTTGCCTCATATATTTAGTTACTCCTTTATTGTGTGCATCAGTATATACTAATGTTTTATACTCTTGTTAAATAGACTTTTTTATCATCATATCATGATCTACTTGTCCATTATTATAGTCTTTGACTTAAAGTCTCTTTTGTCTGATAAAAGTTACATATATTCCTACTTTCTTTTGTTTTCCATTTAACTAAAATATCTTTTTGTATCCCTTCACATGTAGTTTGTGTCCTTAAAGCTGATTTGTGTCTTTTATAGGCAGCATATATTTGGGTCTTATTTTTTTATTTATTCACCTACTCTCTGTCTTTCAATTGGAGAATTTACTTCACTTACATTTGAAGTTGTTATTGATAGGTATAGACTTACATTTGCCATTTTGTTATTTTCTTGGCTATTTATAATTCTTTTGTTCCTTTCTTTTTTCTTTCATTGTGAGTTAATGATTTTCTGTAGTGTTGTGTTTTTATTCCTTTAAAAAAAATTTTTGTGTCTGTGTAATTAGGTTTTTGCTTTGTGATTACTATGAGGTTTGCTTAAAACATTATAAGGATTGTTTTATTTAACAATCTAATATCAAATATTAAGCTATGTGACATTAATAAATTATTCAGCATTTCAGCATGTGTTTATTGAGTTCTGAGTATTATGAGGACTGTCCAGAAAAAGTCCAGCCATTGTTCATATAACGAGAATGGTTACATGACATCAGTGTAAACTAGCAGCCAAGGAGAGTGGACTGAAATGTGCATATGTGAACAGTGACAACTTCACTGTACTAGTCAGTAGGGGCGGTAGACTAATACTACCCCTACCAGTAGGTGTGTACTGTGTGGCCCTCACATTCAAAATGACTAACCGAGTGGAACAATGAAACTGTATCAAATTTTGCATTAAGCTGGAACGTTCCTCCACAGAAACTGTTCAGATGATTCAGAAGGCCACAGCTGTAGGCAGCTGGTGATTGACAGCTTTATCACGATGTGATGCTCCGTATCATGCATCACGTGTTGTGCAGAGTTTTTTTGTGAAACATCAAATCACTCAGGTGACTCAGCCCCTCCTATATCCCAGACTTGGTGCCCTGCGACTGCTGGCTTTTCCCAAAGCTAAAATCACCTTTGAAAGGGAGGGGATTTCAGACTTTTGATGAGATTCAGGAAGATACAATGGGGCAGCTGATGGCAGTTGGGAAAACTGAGATCCCAAGATGCCTACTTTGAAAGGGACTTAGGCGTCATTGTCCTATGTACAATGTTTCTTGTATCTTCTTCAACATATGTCTCTATTTTTCATATCACATGGCTGGATACCTTCTGGACAGACCTCATACTTTTGGGTTCTGGGGATCCAGTGAGTGAATAAAACATACAAAGCAACTATAAACAATAAACATTTTAAGAAGCACATGTACATAAATAAGAGCTATATAGAGAATTAAAATAAGGTGATAGATAGCAAGTGAACTTATTGATGGTTTGAGCTTCAGGGTGTCTCTTTCTGAGGAGGAAGCCAGCCATGTGCAAACCAGAAGGAAGAGTGTTCCAGTTGAAAAGAGTAGCCAGTGTGAAGACACATTTATCATATTGAAGAAACAGAAAAAACACCAGTGAGACTGGAGGTTGTAGAAAGGAAGAAAAACTGTTAGGAGTTGATGTCTAAGGGGTTGGCGTGGGACATCAAAGCATTTAGTGATTCTATGTCAAAGGAAATAGTTTGGATTTTATTCTCGAGCATTGGGAATCCATTGGAGCATTTGTAAAATGGAGATGATATATCTGATTTACTTATTATTTTATTATGTTTTATTTTGAAATAGTTCATAACTATTAAGAAACTGAAAACAGTTCAGAATTTCAGTGGTAATACCTCATATAACATTGTCAAAATCAGGAAATTGATACTGGTATAGCACCACCAAGGTAAGTAAAGGTTTTATTCAGATTTCAACAGTTTTTAAATATTCCAGTTCATATTTTCCTCCCTCATTTATGTATCGTTTTATGGAATTACTTTACCTTTGTGGATCTGAGTAAATATCACCATAATCAGGAAACAGATTCTTCTGTCATTTGAAGAAACTTCTTCATATTATCTTTAATAGTCACAATTTTCCCTCAATTTTATCCCCTGGCAGCCATTGATCTCTTTTCCATCATTATTATTTTGTCACTTCAAGAATGTTATATGTATGAAATAATATAGCACGTAACACTTTTCAATTGGCTTTTTCATTCTATGAAATGATCTTGAAATCTTAGGTTGTTAGTTATATTAGTAGCTTATTCCTTTTTTATTGCTTTTTATTGCTGTTTCATTGTGTGGATGTACCATGGTTTGTTTATTCATTCACCAATTGAAGGAAATTTGGGTTGTTTATAATTTTTGTGAATTGCAAAGTACAGTGAGAATTTGTGTACAAGTGTTTGTGTGGTTGTAACTTAATTTTTTTAGGCTAACACACAGGGATGTGATTGCTGGGTCATCTGTTAAGAGCATGTTCAGCTATTTTTCAGAGTAGTTATGCCATTTTGCATTTCCATCAGCAACATGCGAGAGGTCCAATCGCTAGCGTCCTCACCAGTGCTTTGGTGTGGTCAGGATGTTTTTAGCCATTTTAATAGGTTGTGATAGTATCTTACTGTGGTTTTAATTTGCATTTCCCTAAGGACTGAAGATGGTGTACATTTTTTTAATGTGAATAGTTGCCACCTGTATGTCCTCTTTAGTGAAGTATCTGTTCAAGTTGTTTGCCTAATTGGGTTGCTTTCTTATTGTTGAATTTGGAGAATTTTTTATATATTCTGGATACAAGTGCTCTGTCAGATTTGTGTACAGATATTTTCTTCTAGCCTCTGGCTGTTTTTTCATCCACTAACAGTGTTTTACAGATAATATATTTTTTAATTTGGGTTTTTTTTGTTAATAAATTGCGCCTTTGGTGGCACACCTAAGAACTCATGTCAGATAACTCTATGTAATTCTAGGTCATGAAAATTACCTATGATATTCCTTACTCAGGTTTTGTGCTTCATATGTAGATTCATGATTCATTTTAGTTTTGCATAATATATGAGATTTAGATGTTCTATTTTTTTTGGTCTGTGATTGTCTATTTGTTCCAAAGCCTCTTCTTAAAAAGATCTTCCTTCCTTCATTGAGGTGCATGTGTACATTTGTCAAATCAATTGGTTGTCCTTCTGTTGAACTGTTTCTGGGTTCTCTCTTCTGTTTCGTTGGCCAGTATGTCTATCCCTCCACCAGTGCTTTATTGTCTTGATTAATGTAACAACATAGCACGCATTGAGATGGGGGTAATGTTGCCCCCGAGGTCGGAAAATGTGATTTAAGGACTTCAAAAAATCTTAGACATTACACTGGTTGTAACTCTGCAAAGGGCCACAGTATATAATGTAGTGCATGTGTAGCATTAAAATTTCATGGATGGGGAGCAATTAGGAAAAAATTATCTGAAAAGTTTTCTTAGGGAGATGATAATGAAAAACGGTTGAGAAGCACTGCTCTGTAATAATTTTTAACTCAGGTACTGTGGTTCCTACAACTTTATTCTTCTTCTCAAAATTGTTTTGGCTATTTCAGTGCCTTTGCCTCTCCACTTAAATTTAGAACCAGCTTTTCTATATCCTCAAATATTTGTGCTTGAATTTTTAGGAATTGAGACTGATATTGTTAATAGATTATTTTGATGTTCTGTGGATAATGGGTAGGCAGGAGGGAAAGGAGAAATACCAGGAGGTGGTGTTGTCTTCAGGAGAGAGGTGGTGGTGAGTGTGCCCTGGGGATGGTGGACATGAAGAGAATTTAACGGGATGTGTTTTTGAGATAAGCAGACGGAAGCACTTGCTGATGGGTTGATAGCCAGGTAGAGAGTATGAGAGGAATCCAGAAAGATTCCTATATGATGCTGTTTACTAAAATGTTGGAAATGGAGGAAAAAATGAAATTTGGAAAGAATGGGAGTAGGGTAAAGAAATGAAGATTTAGTTTGCCCTTTCTCATGATATTTAACATGTCTGGTAGACATACCTTTGGAGATGTTCAGTGAGCAGATAGGTACGTGTGAGTCAGGAATTCTGAGAAGACGAGTCTTTGGGTATGGATTTGGGGCGTGTCAACGTAAGGGCGGTGTTGGACTTGAGAGCATTTAATTGCAAAATCAAGAACCCCAAGATACTCCAATCTTTATAGTGGGTTAATAAGAGTTTGATATCCTTAGAATTTGAGAATTCAAATTAGAAGGAAAGGTGAACACAGTAGAAAAATGGCCACAGAATATAAACAACCCCCCCAAAGTATTTTAGGTGTTTAATAATTATATATGAATGAACTCATTTTCCATCTATGGAATAACATTAAAGCAAGATAATTATTGTTTTTTACCAAATTGTCCAAGACTAAAAACTAATCAAACTGTTGGCTGAGGTTCAGAGAGATGGACATTTTCCTAAGATTTTAGTGGAAATATAAATTGGTGTAATTCTTCTGGCAATCAGTTTGGCAATGTTTATCGAAAGTCCTAATGTGTTCTTTGCCCTTTAACCTTGTAGTTTAATTTCTTTTCTCTTTCTGAAATTGTGTGATTTTCCTGCCTTTGTTATATTTTACTTTCAGTGATGCATCAAAATAGATTAAAGTGTGACTCATTGGTTGAATGCAAAGTCTGAGACTGTGTCTAAATGTGTCCTGAAGATTGGAGTAGTTGTAATTTCTTTGACTATGATGTTACTTTTCTTCTCTATTTTTTTTAACTTTCAAATACCGTCCAGGTTTTTCTTTTACTTATGGATAAATTTATTCCACTTTTTAAATATTACTAATGTCCATACCTAGCATAGAGGACCTTATTTATAATAAGTGTTTAAAGTTCACTGTAATGGATCGAATATTTTGGTTCTTCCAAAATTCATATGTTGAAATCTCAACCCCCAATGTGATGGTGTTAGGAGGGTGGGACCTTTGTGAGGTGATTAGGTCATGAGGGTGACCTCATAAGTGGGATTAGTACCCTTTTAAAAGGGACCCCATAGAACTCTCTCCCACTCTTTTTACCATGTGTGCACACAAGAATATGGCCATCTGGGAACTACGTGGCTACCTGGCTCCAGACACTGGATCTGCCAGCTACTTGATCTTGGATTTCCCAGCCTCTTGGCAAGTAATTGATGTTTCTCACATCAGTGTCTATCTGTCTGTCTGTCTCTCTCTCACCCTCCTCCCCCATTCTCCCCCCTACCCCATTCCTCCCTCTCCCCTTTCCTCTTTCTAAAATCAATAAACATATCATTGGGTAAGGATTTTAAAAACTGTGCTTTCATTTACTTTCCAAATAAAAAATGTTTAATTAAGTAGAAAAAGCCTCACATCTGTCCATCAATAGGTATTTCCACCTTATACTTAGTTAAATTCTCATCAGATTTGATTTGCTGACTCAGGGCTATAACACGTGTTATCTTAATGGAAGAGAAACGAAGAAGATTATGTTGATCCAGAGTCACCTCCACAGTTTATTCTTTGTGCAAATACAAGCAAAGTTCAAAACCCTCTTTCTGACCATTTGCAAGTATTATGCCAGAGTTTAGTACTTTGCACTCTACATGTATATCTTTAAATTTATTTTAACTTTTAAAAATACAGTTGAAATAAATAGATAAAGAATGAATGTTAGAATATTAATAGAATCTTTCATCTTATAAGTTTGTTTATTATGAGTTCCCATGTTTACCTTAATGTGCTAAGTTATTTAATCTTCTATCGAAGTCACACATTTTAATAGTGTATCATGGACATGAGATGCTCAAGATCGATCATTCTTTTATTTAATCTCTCATGGTCAAATATACTTTCAAGATATCGACACTACAAATTTGAACCCATTTGTTATTTTATTCTGTACATTCTAAATGAGGTTTGGGGGGGAGGTGAAAGTGGTAGCTTTTTATAGGATTAGTAGCTGGTGATATTTTTTGTCTCTTCATTGCATGTCAGGGATTGAATAGCTTAAGTGAGATGACTGAGTAGGTAGGTCAGGTGCTGTGGTAACTTAGCCAAACATCCTTTCATGACACTAACATAATATTAATATATAGAATTTCAGACATTCGCTGCCAGTAGTCATAAGTGTTTTGGCTTGGTTGTTAATGCAAAAAAATGTTTTTTTACTTCATTTGTCCTCAGGTTTAATATTCATTGAGTTCTTCCTTCGGTAGCTCTTTATTGAGTGCCTGCCCTATGCCAAGCTCTGTTGTGGATGCTGGGAGTACGGGAATGAACAAAGCACTCAATAATCTTCACACAGTAAACCCCACTGGAAGTGCACAACTCTAGTGAAAGACAGACAGGGAACAAGGTCAGAATGTAATAGCTATCGTGTTTGGTGGTGATGGGGGTAAGGAGAAAGTGAAGCATGGAAGAAGTGTAGAACATAAGTGAAGGAGGGCATTACAATTTTAATTAAGGCAGCAGGAAAGGCCTTATTGAGATGGTAGGCCTCCTTCATTTGTGTAAAGACCTGAAGTAAGTGTTTAATATTTTAAAAATCTCCTTTATAAAACCTCAATGTATTTAAATAACACACTAGATTAGTATTGTTTTTAATATTCTTCTAATTTTATAACAATGATAAAAACATTGAAAAGCCATAATATCACCCTGGCTGGTGTGGCTCAGTGGATTGAGCACCAGGCTGCAAACCAAAGGGTCCCGGTTTGATTCCCAGTCAGGGCACATGCCTGGGTTGCAGGCCAGGTCCCCGGTAGGAGGCTGTGCCAGATGCAACCACACGTTGATATTTCTCTCCCTCTCTCTCTCCTTCCCCTCCCTTCTATCTAAAAGTAAATAAACAAAATCTTAAAAAAAAAAAAAAAAGAAAGAAAAGAAAAACCATTATATCCTGGAACTGGCATCACTATGTTTTATATGTCCTATATATATAGTTTATCATTTATTTATAGTATTTTAAAGGATAAATTTATTGCTTAATGTGGTGATTCTACTAACTTTCTGATATACTACAGTAAATGTGTGATTTGATTGGTTTATTTCTGTGATAGAAAGGAAATCAATTAAATTCTGTTAACACATGTAGGTTCTAATATACTAAAGTACATTTTAAATTCCATGACATTGTGAATATATGTACTGAATTTCAACTTACTCTGAAGTTTTAGAATGCTGTTTGTATGGTACTATTGCTTTTTCTAGATCTTTTGCAAATGCTAGACAATGGGGAAAACTAGAAAGCACTTTCTTCTACAGTTTTTTTTTATACTTATGATTCTTCCTCTAATTTTTTTCAGTTTATTGCTTAGGCAAACTTTTTAAAAATTAGTTGAGCATAAGAATATTACCACTGATAATATTGTATTGCGTTCTAAGATTTTAATCTTGCCATTAAAACACTTTACAATACACGTTAAAATTAGAATTCTTTAAGGATAGTCAGGAAGAGAGAGAATGACCATTGAGCTCCAATTATCTATCTACCACATATGCCTTTTTTAACACTTACCTCCTGGGCCGCAGCTCAGCCTCGCCGTCGCCCCAGGGGTATGATCACCTCGCAGAAGAGGAAAGGCAGGCCTTGTGCTCTCCTGCTCCCGCGGAGACACAGTGCCTGTGGAACCCAGTGGGGTTTAACTCCTTGCAGTGGCATTTCAGTAGCATCAAGTATTCACACTTAAATAGTGTAGAACAGGGAAAAGTATCCCATTCTCCTTACACAAGTCCATGTCATAACAATTGATTCTGTTTTTAAGTCAGACTTCTCTTGGTTGTGTTGAAACTGTTATTTCAAGGTCCTTGTGATATTATTACCTATACTTTCTAGTTAATCTAAGTCATATTCCATTATTACAAAGCTCCTCACTGCAACACTAATTTAGAATTATCTGTATAAATAAAAGTACACCAAATATACTCCATTTCTCTTGTCAATAATAAAAGGTCTTGGCACGTTCTATCCCTTAGTGTCACCACTAAACTGTATTCTGTTCTGCATATAATATTTTTACTTTTTTAAAAATTAGTGATACTGTGAAATAAACTGGATACTTAATAATTTCTAAGAGATTGATGAATGCAGAAATAGTTACTTCTTACCCAATTTACCTATTTTAGACCTCCTGCCTTAAGGAACATTTTAAGTGAGTTGAGGAAAATAGCTTGGCCAGTCCAGTTTTGTAGTGTAGACTAAAAAAGTCACTGAATCATTACTGAGGGGAGAAATGATAGTAAAGGAATATTGCAGTAGATTAAATGAATGAAACGATGTTTTCGTGTGAACTGGAGGAGGGTCCTGAAGGTTAAAGTGCAGCTGAAGTTCAGTACACAAGGGCAGAGACTGAGTGAATGAGGGACACAGTTTTCACAGCCACATTTCAGGTTGAAAATGGGGGGTGAGATGGATCAAAAATGAGATGATTAGCTAAATTCTTCATATAAAACATTTATTTTTTATTTTAGTACGCCCCTTTTCCTGTACAATAAGTTATGTCCTAATGAAAATTAAAGAGCAAGTTGCATTTAGAGGATCAGGTCATCGTAACTCATTGACATTAGGCCACATAACTGAATAATGTCTTCCTTCAGTGAAATACATCAAATGAGATCAACAATTATGACTCATAAACATGCCTCGCAGGCATAAAACAGCAGGGAATTAGCATGTGAGGCTGATAAATATGCATGTAAATAAGCTCCCAAAGGAATAACATGGGTTTGATTGATAGGTTTAGAATTGGAACATATGTAAACCCCTTTATTCTTCATTCTGGTGTAGCTAAGTAAAGATGCGATTTACTTGTTAAAAAGTTTCAATAACTTTGTAAATCTTACTGCCACATCTGTGGGGTTTTTTGTTTTGCCTTTCTTGTTGTCGTCGGGGTTTTTTGTTCGTCGGTTGTAAGATTAATTGAATTGTCTACAGGCTGGATGGCCCTCACATACAATAAATGGGGAAATGTGTGAATGTGTCGCTATGCATCTGGGGCTAGACTGGTGTAAGGATCTCTAAGAAATCTCATCTTTTACATTGTATAACAGTGTATGGTCATAGGACGTTTCTTTAGGAAACAAAGATATGCATAGTTAACTTGGACTCTGTAAGTATACTTATATTCTCTTTCTGTATTTAATTTCTAACAATGAAGTTTCTATTTCTTCATTTCATACCACTGCTTTGATTGAAATAAATATTTTATTTATTTATTTTTAAATCTTCACCCAAGGATATGTTTATTGATTTTAGAGAGGAAGGGTCGACGGGGGGAGAGAGAGAGAGACGTTGATGTGAGAGAAACATCAGTTGCCTCCCGTACGCGCCCCTACCGGGGATTGAACCTGCACTGTAGGGGTGTGCCCTGCCTGGGATCAAACCTGCAACCTTTCGGTGCATGGGACATGCTCCAAACAACTGAGCTTCCTGGCCGGGCAGAAATGTATTTTTTAATATATTTTTTTCAGTTCCTGATAGACCTGCTTTTCTGGCCCTTTCAAGTCAGTTTTCATAAACTCTTCTGTAACTATTAGAAAACACATACTTAAACACTGATTTGATATTGGGGGTCTCCAATTGTGTGCTGATGCCTCTCAGCCACTGGGTGACTTTGGGAACAATTAATCGTGTCCCTAAGGCTCAAGTCATTCTATGTAAATGGAAGAAAGATGGCTTTTGATTTCCTAGTGCAGAGTCCTAAGTATAATTGCTGTGGAGGGTTCAGAGATTTGCTAGCTAAAGGTATTATAGGATCAGTTAGTGCCCACATCTGTAAGAAAAGAGTTTCTCTGTCTCTTCTTGTAACAAAGTAGTGAATAAGAAGCAGCATTAGCTTAATGCCATGAAAGAACCTGTGGTTTCAAAGAAATCAGGTTTTCGGTTTGGTGAGACAGGACTCAGTTCTTTATAGCCTGTGTCCATCATTTTAAAGAGCAGGACTGTTGATATGAATACTAGGCCTTCTGAGTTCTTGAGCTGTGTTCTAGGTTCAAGGATTACATCAGTGAACAAAACAAATATGCTTGCCCCCACGGAGCTTACATTCTTCATTCATTCCCTCTTAACCTCTTCCCCCTCCCACCCTCCAAACATTTGGAAGCCCATAGAGCAGGGTTTGTGTGTGTGTTGGTAGAGGGTTTGCCATAGTAATTAGGTAACTCCACTGGGCATTTAGTAGGTAACTGTTAAAGGCTTTGCAGTGCACCAGACAGTTTCACGTAGTGAAGAACTATCTTGCTCCAAAAGTCCACAGCTGTACTACTGAGAAACACCGCAGCACAAACACTAAGGACCAAGCTAGTGCAAACAAGCAAGAGAGTAAGTGCTGTGGAACTTGAGAAGTCCGTTGTCTGGAAGAGTAAAGACTGTGGGTCCACGAGGGCAGCTAGGGGAATTTCCTGTCCTGAACGAGCTGGGAACTCTGGGCTGAATTTATGGTATTTGCTGTTGTGGGGAAGGAGAGGTTTCCAGATAAAGGTTGTGTGTGTGTCCACACATTCAAGGAAAGGCAGAGCCCTGCAGGTGCGCCTGGGCCCCTGGTGGCCTCAATGCTTGTGTCGAACACAGTCACACAGAGTATTTTTATCATAATGATCTGGTACTAGTTAATGAAACCATCTTCAGGAGTACATGTTTAAGTACATGATTGGCTAGGATAGGAATTCTGATCTCTACAAATCAGTAGTTTTGTTTTTAAAGTTGCTAACTTATTTTTAAAGACTTCATAGCATGCATTCCTCTAATTTCCAAGATAATTCACAGCAGTGAATATTGCCTGTTAGCACCTTTTCTGGGTTAGCTTGGGGGTAAAACAGTCTACATACTAAAATGTCTGATCACTTAGAATGAAAACTGTATAGAAAGGGAAGAAATTATATTTTGAAACACTTTAAAGAGAATTTTAAACAAGTAGCACGCCCCTTGTCTGTTCTGTGCACGTCCGGACCCCAGCACAGGGCACGTGGCACTCAGTGATTGTCCTGAGAGGAATGAGACACCCCAGAGACGCAGCCTTAGGTCCCTGGCCGGGACAAAAGGTTTGACACTGTGGGTTACACAAGTCTCATCCTTTAATGAAAGAAGAAGCATCTAAGAAAGCATTTTCTTGGTATTAACTACAAAAGGAATTAATCAAATTGGTCTTATGTAATAATCATTGATCTTAGGTAAGAGTTATTGATACATATTTTAAGAAAATGCATAAATATTAATAAAGCTTTGCTTATTATCATTCATCTCATAGTTTTGAGTAATTGTAATTGTTTTGTATCTGTATCCTGAAGAAGGAAGCAGAGCGTAAGGCCTACAGGGTGTTGGTAATGAAGCCTAGGTTGAACCTGGACCTCGTAACTGCACCCTTCGTGTAAGGAGGGAGCTGAGGATTGGCCAAGGGCTGGCAGAAGCTGGACCTTAACTAGGTGGTCAGCATCCAACTTGATAAAATCAGGAAGGCACTAAACATGGGATGAAGGGTCAACCCCAGAGTAACAACAGTAAAACATACTTCTGTAGCAAAGCAAAGTATTTATAATGATCTAATTAAAATTTAAAAACCCTAAGGGGCTTTTAAAAAACAAGAGTAGATATATGGCAATTAATTGTGTCATACCCATTATTAATACTTAATAATGAATAAAATACCATATCATTTTTTAGTATTAATTTATTTTAGAAAACACAAAATATTTGTTGGGGCCTTCAAATTTCACTTCCAAAAATCAGTCTTCCTCAAATACTGTTTTCATTATGAACTTTTAAATTTCTTTGTGATAAAATTTCCAACCCTGGCATTATTCAGTAATTTAAGTATTCTTGTTGAAGATTAGCTATTTTAGTCACCTTGGACGAAAATACACAAAAAAACTAAAGGTATACGTCCTGAAAGAATTGTAAGGAAAGGGCCTAAAGCTCATGAAATCTAAAACCCTTTCTTCCTATAGGAATCTCTTGTCTAGAGATCTGTCATGATCCAAACAGAGACAGAGAAAAGGAATCCTGAAAGGCAGTCAGTGATGGCTAGCCTGTGTATTTGATCACTATTTCCCAACCCGAATTATACTGGGAGCCAGTAAACTACATATCTAAGGTTTCCACTGTTTCTTGAAGCTAGGGGGGAAAAGGAAGTAAGCAAATAGAGGAGAGAGATGGAAATGAGGCAACTTAAAAAAAAGTTTGCCTGCACATTTCTTTAGATGAGTTTCTTACACTTTGGCTATCTCACCTACTGAAGAGGCACCGTAGTTATCAGTTTAGGAGCCTTTTGTATAGATATTTATATATATGTTATATTTAACTGTTTTCCTAACTCAACTATTTGTTCTTTGAAAGCAGAGGCTGTGTGTTTCATCTCTAAATTCCCCTAGGCACATAGCAGAAGCTCAGTAAGTTTTTGCCAAATGAACTTACCACTAAGATTTCTTAGCTAGCAAACATGCTTACAGCAAGTTCTTAGCATCTCATCGTGATATGAGAGTAGTGACTGGTATTCTCACCGGGCCTTGTTCTTGTTGATGCGGACTATAGGGATGCCTGTGGCAGAGCCAAAATGCTTTCCAAGAAGCAATCCGCACGGGAAAGCACTGTGTTGATACCACAGAGTTTTGTGTCACAAAACATGGCAAAGGTCTGCAACATATGAAGAGAACACATAATCAGTTCTCTGTATCAACTGTGAGGCAACTCAGGGGTGCACAACGTCCGAGTGAAGTACCAACACCTCCTCATGGACCGACCAGAAGGAATTGGCTCCAAACATGTTCCTTCAGGTCTCAACCTCGTTTAATTGACTGTGTTTGGCATTTTCCATGTATACACTAGAAAGTGACTGCCAAAAACAAAGATCTGAATCTGGGTGTATTTGATACTGAGTTCTTCTTCCTCTGAATAGTTATACAGTAGGAGCCATTGCTTCTTGAAATATTTATCAGTTTATGATAATGTGACCATATGATATATTTGGAGGACAAGATACATATTCTTGTTTGCCACAGCAGGAGGTTGGGTATCAGTTTATCCATGTTTATGAAGTGCATAAATTGAAAATAAGTGTGTGTCTGATTGAGGGGTGGAGACTGGAGTGAGTCAGTTTCTTTTTCTGAGGGTATGATTTAAAAGTGAACAATCAAATTTTATTCCTCAGCTGGTTGCTTTCTGTCAGCTGGTAGGAAGATTCCTTTTCAGCTTTTCCCCCTCACAGACTACTCGCTGTTCGACATCCCAGAAGGAATGCTCTTTTCTGTGTCTTGTGCAGCACCCTTACTTTCTGCTGGTCAGGTTTGTCGAGGCATTGCTTTGTTGATCTCGGAGACCAGGAGGGCACATTTTTTTTTTTTCTGTAAAGAGCCAGGTAGTAAATATTTTAGGCATGGAAGGCATACGGTCTATAGTAACTACTGAACTCTGCCCTTACAACACAAAAACAGCCGTGGAAAACATGTAAATGAATGGGTGTGGCTGTGTTCCAGTAAACATAATTTATGATAAATAAAATTTGCATTTTGCTTAGTTTTTGTGTGTCACAAAATATCTTCCTTTTGATTTTTAAAGAAACATTTTAAAATATAGAAATCATTCTTAGCTCATAGACCATATAAAAAGCTATCATTTTTAGACCCCTGATCTAGACTTGTTCAGGAGGAATCACAGTTTGGCTTTGCTTGCTTGAACATGTATTTTCTTCTCAATGTTATAATTTTTTATAATATCTATTGATATATTAAAGAAAACCAATTTACTTACCACATAACACAGGCTTTCTAAAGAAGGTAGTTTGCACTATGGAATAACGCCCTATCTGTTCCTTTTTATTAAGGTGGCTCATGGCTTGTTTGTTAGGTGCTGGGGATACTAAAATGAATGGAGAATACCCCTGGCTTCAAGAAATTTATAATCTAGTGAGAAAAAAAAAGATCTCATTTAAAATATACTTTTACATGGCTAGGTTTATACTAGGAAGGGATAGGAGGAACATTCAAAATATAGGGAGTCCTGAAATAAAAAATGGCAGAAAGAGTTATACAGCATATTGATTGAGAAGGTTTGAGGGGATCCAGGATTGAATGGAGCACAGCGTTCTTGGTGGGGGTGGCTAAGAGGGAAAGGAATAATGAGTGGCACAGTGTAGAATGGGTTACAAAATCCAGAGATGGAATCAAACAAATTAGTTAGAAGGCTAGATCACGAGTTAAGAGTCTATTTCATTTGGTTATGAGATGATAACCAACTGAAATATGTGAGTTCTTTCTTTAGACCCATAGTGTGCTAATGACAACTAATATTAGAAATTTGGCCAAGATTGTTAAGATCTGGAAGATTTAGGTATCAATATGTGGATAATGAAGGAAACCAAAGAAATTCATTTACCACCATCCCCTTGTTTCCCACTTACTAAGAAAGGGAAGGGCTAACTTCTTCAAGAGTGAGTAAAATAGTCAAACAAATACCAAAAAATTGAGAAGAATAAGATAAGGGGAGATTTGTTCTTAGGGGACCAAGTATTCATACTTGGGGACATATTCATAGAAAAAATTTAAATCTAGGAAAGGGAAGTAAATTTTATTAAAATATGCTTAGTATTTTCAATAAGCATACATGTTCTTTTGAAACAAAGTATAAAAGATGTTAAAAGGTTAAGAAGAAAATAAACCTAAGATATAGGAAAATATAAAGGAGCTGGAAAAAATCATAACGAGTTAAAATATAATAGTCGAAATATCTGTTAGAAGCAGTAATGGATAGAATCAATAAAGCAGACATTTAATGCATAGATTGGACAAATCGAAAGGATTGTATAAAATGAGCTGATGCTTGTGATGAGAACCGAAGTCTCTTTCAAAGCATTGAGATTCTGGAAGGGAGATTGAGGAAGAGAAGAAACCACTTCACAAGGACCTTTGGATGGGAGTTTCCACTTGAATTTGTAATCAGGTCAAACAAAACATATACATCCACACATACGCAGCACTGCAAGCCTTTATAAGTGTGATTATTTATGTGAAGATTATTCTGGCAGTTATTTTTAGAACTTTTTAGGGAGAAAATGAAAGCAGATGCTGAATCTTTTGCAAAGAAGCAGTCCATACGTCAGGTTATGAAGCCTGGGAAAGGAGTGTGGTGGCTTTGCTAACGAAGCAGCCTCAAAGCATTGTGGGCAGTAAATCAGCACAACTCCGTAACTATCAGACACAGAGGCGAAAGACTGGAAACTTCTAAATCTGGGATTTGAGAGATGCTCATAGTAAATACATGAGAACATGTTAACAAAACCTGTTGGAAATCTAAAGAAGGGAGATATTCAACCAGCTACTGTGTGTGCATGAGTGTAAAGAGAACACGAACATCTCTCCCAACATAAAATGAAGTTAAATTGCGCTTGCATTATTGCTTCGGTATTAACATGCCTGAAAGTAATACATACCATAAACTACATATATTTCTAATTATACTGCCTTGTCCTATACTGTGCTTGCATCAGCCTACTGTGGAATATTATTTTCTGTGCTTTATTTGCAAGTTAACATTTTAATAATTATCATAAATAGTTACCTGATTTGCATATTCTGGTTCATAATCCAACTGTTCTGTGGATCAACCACAGTTCTCTTAGTATTCATGCCAAGACTTGTATATTAGTCTGAATAATCTATCCTAGGCTGCATTTATGTTTCCAGTTTTCTGAGCTTTTTATAACTTTAAGTATAGTGCTTTTTTAATCAAAAGATTGAATCGTGCATGTGCTTGTATAATAATCTCTCTAACCCACTATTGTATATTGAAGCTAGTATTTATTGTTGTACGATCACCAACATTTCTTTGTATCTTTTAAAAAATTTTTGTAGCCCCTTGAGTTTGATTCAAGTGGTATTTGAGCAATCTATCATCTTTCACCCTTTCAAAACATATGTAAAAATGAACAATAGTGGGGCATACACCTGAAGAACTGAAACATTTGGAAAGCATTACCTTTTGAGAGTCAAATTATAAAAACTCTGTAAAACAGATAACATAGTAGAAATAGTCATATTAGAAAGGAAAAAGGACATGGTCAAGAACTTGGATATAATATAACATACCTAGAAAATAATTTCATTAGTGAGAGGAGGGTTACCTGGGAAGGGAAAGAGGTAAGTATTGGCAATAACCACGGGAGCATTCGCTGCGAAGGAGCAGTTGTGTCAGAAAGCCATAATGTTCTCAGAACTTAGCTCCACAGGTGTGTGGAAGGATGAATTCATCAAGTTAGAAAAAACTGAAGGCTTTAAAATTAGTCTTTTAACCCCCTTTTACTATGGCATTTTCCTTATTGATTTATGTTCTAAAATCTTGATTTCCCAGGTAGTTTTTCTTATATGTAGAGACTGCAGTGGTTAGATTCTCAGAAATACCAGACCCTCCTCACAGATTTTTCTATTCTACATATCTCATAATGCATTTATTAATTGGCACATAGACTTTAATTTCTTATGTCAACTGAATTGGCTTAAAGTATCTGACTCCAGTAGAATCTGACGTCGGAAAAATTCAGTGTTTAGAATGTAAGACTGAGTACTTACCACTGGAGCACTAGAGGTACAGGTATGAAATAGACCACCTGAAAGGTTGTGGTCTATTTCATACCTGTACCTCTAATTATTTCCATGAAAGCTCTCCTCAACTCCATGTAATACATTCTCATTATATAATGTAATTCAACATATTCAGCTGGATTTTTAAAATCCTGTGCTTGTCTGCTGTTTGCTAAAAACTTAGAGGTTGATTGGCAGGAAAAGTCCTTTTCTAAGACACAGTGCCTTTGACTCATCTACCTGCTGCCTTTGAGCAGTGACTCCTGCTTATTCACCCGTGCCTTCGCATCGTCCTTAAACACACACAGCTGTAAGTTATTGCTCAAGTATGCTCTCAAGTGTTATTTTCATAAGTTTGAACTATTTTCTAAATAAGCAAGTATTGCAGAGATGAGATAAAGTCCTTATCTTACCCATGTTTATATTCTCTACAGTGCCACACAGTGTTTTAAATTGTTTGAATTAAGCATTAATATTTATTTAAAACTAACTACTAATAAATATAGTCATAAAATAGTCTCCCCTGACCTTAAGGTTAGAAATTGGGTCATCTAGTCTTGGTGGGAAGTTTGGTATTATAGATATTAGTTGGCAGAATAAATACACTCTATTCTATAACTGAAGTAAAATATGTGGTTTAATACTAATCTAAAACAATTTCAATGGCTCATAGATTTTAAAACAATAGCTGATCTTCAAGGCATCGCCCACAGTAATTACAAACCACCAATAAGTAAATATACCGCTACTGCTTGTCCCCGTAAGGACACCCTATGTAGACTTGTGCAAGTGAAAAATCTCTGACTGAGAGCATTTGCACTTGTTAAAAATCCTAGAAAGCCTGTTAAATTATGGATAATAGTAGAATTAGGGGTGGGTTTATATTTTCTCTCGTGTTAAACTGTATTTAAAAGTTTTCTACAATAATCATGTATGAGTTTAGTAATTTTTATCAATTTGTATTAATTTTGCAATTTTGTTAATACTTTCTAGTCAGACAATTCATTTTTGTATCTTAAGGCAGCCACAGAAAGTTTTATGCACAGAGATGCTTATCACAGAGTTATTTGGAACAACTAACTATTTAAATATGGAAATATCCACTGAGAGGAGATTAGTTAAGTAAATTATAGAACATTTATTCATTCTTATATTATGCAGCCAGTTAAAATTTTGTTGTAAAACATTTTTAAAATACTATGGGAAAAGTGCTTACCTTATAATACATGAAATACTAGAATGTCAAATTGTTTATATTGTATGTTATTTCATTTTTATAGAAAGACAAAAGAAAAATATTTCCTTTTGTATTTAGATTATGGGTGGATTTTCCTTTCTTGTTTCTTTTCCTTCTTCATTTTCAAAATCTTTCCTTTTTTATTTTTTGCTAGTTTTTGTCATAACAGTTTTTCTCAAATGTACAAACTTTAATGTATGTGTATTTCTTATACAATGGAAAAGTAAAATATATCCAAGACATGAAAGATAAGTAAATTATAGAATGGGTCAAATTAATTTCCACATTTTGTTATTTTTCATTTATGATCTTTACATTTATTCTTTACGATGAAACTATATTTCAGTACAACTAATGAGAAGATAATTAGATTGTATCAGTGATTTATACAATGTGATTTTGATGTTTTTAAAAAGGTTTGAATTTGCAGATTTACTAGTTGTCTGTATTATCCCAAGGTTTTCTGAGGCTCTGTTCTTTTTATTTCTTTAATCTTCATTTTTTTCCTCGTCAGGGGGGATAACTTATTTTGATCTATCTACTAGTTCACTGACTTGTTTCTCTGTTACCTCAAATGTGTTATTGAGCACTTCTAGTGAATTTTTAAAATTTCATGTACCATTATATGAAAAAGCTTTACGGTTTTAAAATTTCATTGTGATTCTTGCCCTGCCCAGGTGGCTCTGTTGGTTGGAGCATTGTCCTGTACACCAGAAGGTTGGGAGTGTGATGCCCAGTCAGGGCACATACCGAGGTGGCAGGTTCAGTCCCTAGGTGGGGCATGTGTGGTAGGCAGCCAATCAATGTTTCTCTCTCACGTTGATGTTTCTCTCTCTCTCTCTCCCTTCCTCTCTCTCTAAAATCAATAAACATACTTAAAAAATTTTTTTGAACAAAAATATTTCAATTTGATTTTTTCAGTAATTTTTCTTACTCTATCATTTTTTTCAAGTATGTATACTGCTGCTTCGTGGAGAAAAGTTATAGTGACTTCTTTAAATCTTTGTTGATTCCAACACCTTGATCATCTCAGGGTTGGCATCTGTTGATTGTATTGTACCTCGAGATTTTAGCCAGATTTTCCTAGTTTTTGATATATCGAGTAATTTTGGATCGTATCCTGAACATTTTGAATGTTTTCTTTGAAAACTCTAGATTCTGCTAAATCTAGAGAAATATTTTCTTTCCTGTCTCCTTTCCCTATTTTCTTTCTCCTTTCCCCCCCTTTCCTTTCTCAGTCATCCCAATTAGGTTCAGACTGCAAGATCAGCCTTGCTTCTGCGGCTGGTGGGTTCAGTATCAGTTCAATTTTCTATGTCCTTTTTATGCTTTTTTGAGTCCATACCTTAGTGTGATCCTCAGGGTTTAGTCTGGTGGTATTTACACATAGGTCAATTCTCAAAGGTTTTGTTGTGCTTTTTTGGGTGTGTTTTGAGCATATACAGCTCAGGGGTGAGTCCAAGATTTGTATGAGTTCGCGTACAGAATTAGAGAATCTCCTGTCCAGTGCCGCCTTCTCCATGATATCCCCACACTCCCTGGCTTGTTCCCTCAGAGCCCCTCATGCCGTTGTATGGTTTCACATGAATGGGGCCACTTTTGCAGCAAAGTCATGAAAGAAAAAGAAAAAATAATGGGAATTTCGCACTCAGTGTTCACACATGAGGGCGCCTTTTCCAAGTCTCCTGCCCAGAAAGATAGCTTTATCCCTCAGGGTTTACTGCTCACTTACTGCCACCACCCGCCTACTGCTGCAGTGTGGTTCTGCAATTAGGCCTGGACTTTTTGTGAGCTTGGAAGTGAAAAAAAGGAGAAGAAAAGGGAATTTTTTTCTTGGTCCCAGAAAGAAAGGATTAGAGGTTCCATTTTCTCTGGCTGCTGTTTAGTTCTCAGTCAGCTTTCAGTCTGACCCAAGATCAAAGTTGGGAGAATGAGGAGGAAAAAAACCCAGAAAACTTTCCACCCCATATCTTGTTCAATATATTTGCTAATATTAACTTTTCAGAGCCCCCAAGAGCTTACTTTTTGTATTTGGCCCAGAGTCTTTCGTTGTGATCAGTAGGAGAGAGAGGCTTCCAGTGGTGTTCCAGGACATGGGACTAGAAGTCCTGCTAATAATCCATAATGCCCTATTTTAGTTTTGCATCCATGTGTGTATTCACGATTTACATGTCAGTCTTATTCTGAAACCAAACTTCTGATCTGTGTAGGAAGCAGTTTATAAAAATAAGTAAAATTATTAACATTGAGGTTAAGGAAGTTCCTTATTATATATGGAAATAGCATATCAGGAATACATTTATTACCTTTCTGCCATGAAAATAATTTCAGACTATTTGAAACGATTTCACATTTCCGGTCTTCTTTACACTATCTGAGAATTACGTACAGAGGTGTCAGTGGCATGGCCTCAGCCTCTCCCATGATCCAGACCCTAACTGACCTCTTAGCTTTCATAGCGCTGTCCCCCCCCCCGCCCCCGTTCAATTCAAAATTCACATGGTAGCTAGGATCATCTTTTCCAAACATGAAGTCGATAACCTTTTCCTCATTTTGAAACTGTATGACAGCTTCACATTGTACTTATAAGATCTCCATTTCCCCTTAGAAAGCCCCAGTTCTGTGACCACTCTTTGTCCCACAGACCTCATCTCCTACCCACAGACCTCATCTCCTACTGTCCCACTCCTAGCCTTCTAGACACCATGGCCTTTTTTCCCCTAAGCCCAGTGTCTGCTGCAGGGCCTTTGCGTGTTGTATCCTTTGCCATAGACGTTTAAGTGGCTGGGTTTTTCCTGGTTACTAGAATCACAAATCAGATATTACTTCTCCCTGCAGGGAGCACCATCCCTCAGTCACTGAATATCTTGTTGTTCTGCTGTATTTTCTTTGCAGCTCTTATAATTATCTGAATTTATCTCTGTTAGGATTTTTTTTCTTGTGTTTTCTTCCCCTGACCATTCTGATCCCTGACTTCATTCTGTTTTGTTCATTATAGTACTTCTAGGTTCTAGAACAGGGCCTGGCACGTAGTAGATTCTCAATAAATAATGTGAACGAGCTTTAACAGTCATAAACTGTCATATTTAAAGGGGTATGGTAATGGTATCATCAATATAGCTATTCCATCTAATTTTTAACCTCGGAGTTAACAGAGCTTCTTCTCCAATTTCACTCTATATGCTCTCCTTCCTCATCCACCCTCCAGTTGCTTCTCCCTGACATTCAAGTTCTTTTAAAAGCTGAAATCCTTTTCATTGTTTCTTCTATACAAATCTTTCTTTCACTGACTTCCGGTTTATCTTGACCAAAATCCTCAACATGGCTTTCACAGAGACCTGGCACCAGCGATCCTAGTGGAGTGCTCTTTACCCTCTTTTTGTTCGGGACTCCTTCCTCTCTCTCTCAAGTGATTGTGTAGTAGAATGTGTAACATTATGACATTTTTCAAAGTTCTCATTGCACATCACATTGACTGTCTCTCTCCTCTGCTAATCTTTCAACAAAATCAAGGATATCTGGGATGGGTTTTGAGATGTTACTTACTACTGCCGTATCACCAGTGCTGAAATCTAGGAGATGCTCAATGCGTGATTGTCCAAGTGTAAAAATAGCAGAAAAGCTATCACGTGATCCAGGTGCATGACTAGAAATGTGCATTAGTACATGTATGTATTAATTAGGGCTCATAACTACTTTGAATATTCTTTTATATTCTAAAAAGACAGTTGTATTTTGTATATTGCATGTTTCATACCAAGTTTCAGAATCATAATTTTATATATTACTAGTTATCAGGTTTAGAAAATCATATTCACTAATAAATAATTATGCTTTATCATAAAATAGTAAATAAAAATCAGTTTATAGATTTATAATTATTTTGGAAAACCATATTTGTGTACAAT
Organism: Desmodus rotundus; assembly: GCF_022682495.2. Taxonomy (NCBI): domain Eukaryota; kingdom Metazoa; phylum Chordata; class Mammalia; order Chiroptera; family Phyllostomidae; genus Desmodus; species Desmodus rotundus. The sequence goes on along the minus strand of NC_071394.1, from coordinate 109,878,872 downwards.
TCTTTTTTATTATTGATTTTTTTTTAGAGGGAGAAAGGGAGGAGGAAAAAAGAGAGAAACATTGCTTTGTTGTTCCACTTATTCATGCATTCATTGGTTGCTTCTTGTATGTACCCTGACTGGGAATTGTACCCACAACCTTGGTGTATCTGGATGATGCTCTCACCACCTCAGCTATAACAAATAATTCACAAAATAAGACATTTTTATGGATCAATTAAAATTATTTTGAAATTCTTTATTTGAAGAAAATGGTAAACATGTAAAAAAATTTTGATGTATTTGAGGATTTTAGATTACCATATTTAATGTGATTAATTTAGTAAATTAATTGTAAGGCTAAAGATATGTTTGAGAATATTTACCCTTGGTTCTTCATCTGAGTTTTGGGATTTTATCAATAAAAAGCCTGTTACGCTTTTTACATAGATCTTTTTTGTTCTACTGTGTTTGTTTATTTTTTAAGTATATTTTATTGGCCATACTATTACAGTTGTCTCATTTTTTCCTCGCCTTTGTCCCCCTCCACCCTGCATCCCCCATCCTCCAGTATTCCCTGCCCCCTTAGTTCATGTTCACGGGTCGTACATATAAGTTCTTTGGCTTCTCCATTTCCTATACTATTCTTACCCTCCCCCCGTCTATTTTGTACCTATCATTTATGCTACTTATTCCCTGTACCTTTTCCCCCACTCTCCCCCTCCCCACTGATAACCCTCCATGTGATCTCCATTTCCATGATTCTGTTCCTGTTCTAGTTGTTTGCTTAGTTTGTTTTCATTTTTTTTTAGGTTCAGTTGTTGATAATTGTGACTTTGTTGTCACTTTACTATTCATAGTGTTGCTCTCCTTTTTTCTAGATAAGTCCCTTTAACATTTCGTATAACAAAGACTTGGTGATGATGATGAACTCCTTGAACTTTACCTAATCTGGGAAGCACTTTCTCTGCCCTTCCATTCTAAATGATAGCTTTCTGGATAGAGTAATCTTAGATGTAGGTCTTTGCTATTTATGAATTTGAATACTTCTTTCCAGCCCCTTTTTGCCTGTAAAGTTTCTATTAAGAAAATACCTGATAGTCTTATGGGAACTCCTTTGTAGGTATCTGTCTCCTTTTCTCTTGCTGCTTTTAAGATTCTCTCCTTGTTTTTGATCTATCTTGGATCATTTAATTATGATGTGTATTGATGTGTTCCTCCTTGGGTCCAACTTGTTTGGGACTCTCTGAGCTTCCTGGACTTGTATGTCTATTTCCTTCATAAAGTTAGGGAAGTTTTCCTTCATTATTTTTTTCAAAGAAGTTTCAACTTCTTGCTCTTCCTCTCCTCCTTCTGGCACCCCTATGATTTGGATGTTTGAATGTTAAAAGTTGTCCCAGAGGCTCCTAAGCCTGTCCTCACTTTTTTGAATTCATATTTCTTCATTCTGTTCTGGTAAAATGTTTATTTCTTCCTTCTGTTCCAAATCTTTTATTTGAGTCCCGGTTTCCTTCCCGTCACTGTTGGTTCCTTGTATATTTTTCTTTATTTCACTTTGTATAGCCTTCACTTTTTCCTCTATTTTGTATCCATACTCAATCATTTCTGTGAGCACCCTGATTACAGGTGTTTTGAACTCTGCACCTGATAAGTTGGCTATCTCTTCATCACTTAGTTCTTTTTCTGGAGTTTTGATCTGTTCTTTATTTGGGCCATATTTCTTTGTCTTGGTGCACCTATTACACTGTAAAGGGCTGACCCTTAGGTATTCACCAGGGCAGAGCAACGCACATCAGTGTGTTGTGGCACTATATGTGGGGGATGGGTCAGAGAGGGAACAATGCTGCTTGTTTGGCTCTCGCCCTGCTTTCAGTTACTTCCCCTGCTACACACAAGTGAGTTGGCCCCTCTGGTGCTGATTTCTGGGTGGGTGGGCTTGTGTACATTTTAGGTCCCTGTGGGCCCCTCCAACAGACCCTTCTGTGCGACAACAAGTTTCTCCTGCCACCACAACCCCTCAGATTTTTATGGTCAGAGGTTTAGAAGCTTTTTTTTCTGGTGCTGGAACCCTGGGTTGCAGAATCTGTCTCACTCCCCAGTTGTTCCTCTCGGTTTATTACACATTGGCATTGTGTAACTTTAGGGAGGTGTTTTCTAGGGCCAAGTGATGTACATAGTCCAACAGCCGTGTTCTGCTTGTCATCTCCAACTGCATCCTCCCCCAGTAATCAGAACATGCTGCTGGTCATCTTAGGGTATTGTACAGAGTTGGTGTAGCTCAGTGCCCTCCACTGCTAATTGATGGAAAATGAGATCAAAGCTTGTGTCTTGTGATACTCATACTAAATGATAACATATAAAATACCCAATAATTTCCTTATTTGGGACAAATACTTTGCCTTCTACAAGAGACTGTCTCTTTTAGCATAGTAGAAGCTTATTATTTTGGACTGGGAAAGACTCATGTATCATCAGAATAATATGGGAAAACTTTTAAAAGTAGGGAATCCATGCCCTGGCTCAGTGGATTGAGTGCCAGTGTGTGAACCAAAGGGTTGCCAGTTTGATCCCCTGTCAGGGCACATGCCAGGGTTGTGGGCCAGGTTCCCCAGTAATGGGCACATGAGAAGCAACCACACAGTGATGTTTCTCTCCCTCTCTTTCTCCCTCTCCCTCTCTCTAAAAATAAATAAATAAAATCTTTAAAAAAAAAAAAAAAAAAGGAAATCCAGACCCTTACCCATGATTATCTCATCTCAACTGTCTCTCTCTCCCCCTAAGGTTTCTCCCGCTCTCCCTCCCACTATTCTCATCCCTCCTGCATTTGAACACGCACACACATACACAAACACACTCCACATACCTACTCTGAGGTGATTTGGATGATCATCGTGCTCAGGAGCATAATCTGATCTGGTCCTACCTTTCTTGTAGTCAATGTGGATAGTAGAACCCAGAAAGATTAATTTTGCATTAAAGTTCTGTTTTCTCAAATAATTCCCAGTCTACTTTTTTTTCTGAGCTATCAAGCAGCTTTAAATCCATGGAATGCCTGGGAAAATGACAATATGCCCAGAAATGATATTCATAAAAATAGAAATATTTGCATTATTACATGTTAACTTCCATTGGGTAGTTATATAATACTTGTGACTATAGGCCTTGTTTCCATTCAGTTGCAGAATAGTGAAGATTTTAAAGCTTGTTTTATTTTGATTCATGTGTATGTACTATCCTATATGTGATAGGGTCAGTTTTTTACTCGATTGACTATAGTTTTGCTTCTTCATCTATCTACAGTTTATCATTCCTGATAACATTTATATATATTAAGCTCATGCATTAGATGGCTTTATATTTCAAGGTTGTAATATTGTTTAAATTTATAATTTCTTAAGTCTCTTTTCATACATATATTCAATATTTGGTATGATCACTGTCAGCAAGGATATTAAAAGGGTACCACAAGTTTTGTATGTCATCCTTCTATAATTCATGAAGAATATTTCTTGATAATTTAAAAAATGTATCAAAAATATTTTTAAATTACTAATAGAATAAAGTTGCAAGTTTCAATTATTTAAATTACCAATAAACTTATTCTCTTTAAATAGAATGAATAGCCTCTTCCTTTTATTCTTTCACTGGTTCCAGTATTTTAAATACATGGATTAACATGTTCATGAAAATGATAGCTAGCATTCACTGAGGACTTACATTGTGCTATCTTCTAAACACTTTATTTGCACTTACTTAATTCTCATAACCACACAATATGGTAAAACTGATCATTTCCACTTTATAGATGAGGAAACAGATATTGAGCGATTAATAACAGCATGCCTTTTTCTCTTCCCTATTATGAGGCTCACATAATGCATATGTTGATGTGCTTGATGTTGTCCCACAAGTCTCATAGGCTCTGTTTGCTTTTCTTCTTTTTTTTCTTTGGTTTTGTTTTGGGGTTTTTTTTGCTGCTCAGGCTTGATAATTTTGATTGTACAACCTTCAAGTTTGCTGTTTCCGTCTTCTGCCTTTTCTCACATATTATTGAACTCCTCTGTTTAATTTTTATTTCAGTTACTGTATTTTTTAGCTCCAGAAGTTGTTCCCTTTTATTGTTTCTGTCACTTCATTGATATTCTTATTTTGTTCATTCTTTGCTTACTTCATTTACTTTCCTTCTTTATGTATGTTTCCTTTTTGCTCTTTGAGCATCATTAAGAAAGTTTTTTTGAAACCTTTGCTTAGTAAGTCTAATGTCTAGATTCTTTAGGGATAGTTTCTGTCAATTCATTTTTGTTCATTTATGAGCAATGCTTTCTGTTCTTTGTATATTTTGTGATTTTTTTTGTTGTTGACAGCTGGATATTTGAATATCATAGTTGGGTAACTCTGGATATCAGATTCTCCCATTCCCCAGGGTTTGCTATTTTTTATATTGTGAAAACTTTTAGTCCATGTGCCTAGTGACTTTCTCAAACTATTTTAGCAAATACTATTTTAGACCTTGACATACATAGTCATTGGATTTTTTATTTCATAGTTTGTGTTATGTTAGGGTTTTGACAGAGATTTCTTTGAATGCCAGGAGCTTAGGGGGGCGGGGGGAAGCAACAACAAAAGCAACACACAAAAATGAATATTTATTTGAGTTTGCAGTTCGGCTCTGTGCTATGGACAGTTTCTTTGTCTGTTAGCCAGCACTCATCCTAGTGATCAGCTTAAATTGGAAGCTTAGGGTCTTCTCAGTTTCTTTCTGATTATGCAGCTTGTCCTGGGCATGTGCATGGCCTTCTACTTTCCCCTGTATACCTGGGAGCTTTTGAATGTCCTAATTTTTCAAGGAAATTCTCACCAGCTTTTGCTCCCAGGCCTTAGGAGGTCTATTTTATGTTTCAGTTGTAGTCTTTGCCCCACTCTTAAGCTTCTGCTGGTTTTTAGTTTGTTTGGCTTGTAGTATATTGAAAAGCAGTGCCCACCACTGGTGTTTGGGGTTGGTTTGGGTTTTTTTTTGAATTAGCTGAAAAAGAGGTGAGCATGTATATTAGTCCTTCCAGTTGGAACAGATTTACAATTATTTGCACACATACTCTGTTCTGCTGCCTCTGCAACCTCAAAGTACTGGGTTCTCATACTGGGAACTGATTTTCCTTTTCAAACCTGCTGCTGTACCTGGGAAGGGTTAGGGCAAGGACTAGTAAAAATACCACAGAGCTTTCAAGATGCCTTTCTTGAAATCTTTGTAAATCTTTGACTGTTTTCCAGTGTTGTGCGTAAGTTGTTTTCAGTGCTTGTTTTTAGTGTTTCTGAGGGAGAATAATTTGGAGTTGTATATTCCACCACTTTGTTGATGTAACTGCTTTCTTTTTTAAAAAATTTTATTAATGATTTAATAGGAATACCATAAATTTTATCTTCTTAAATTAAAATTGTCCACTTAGATTTATTTATTTAAAATAGTTCCTGTGTATTTCTGTTTTACAACTGAGTTTTTATTACCAAAAAAATAATTTCAAAATATTCATAGAGAACTAAATAAGACCATTAAATCATTAGAATGTAGATAAATTGACAATAGTAGAGAAATGAAAAATTACTAAACACTTGAGTTTTCTGTATTTACTTGAGTGCTGATTCTTAGACTTAAATAGTGGTCCTGGATTTAGCACAAATAATTAGCCTACTGTTGTTTACCTGATTCCTGATATCCGGTGATATCCTTAGTGTGGCTACTGTCTTCACAGATGATACCTTATGCTTTGCCTTTACCATGTTTCAACATATAAATAGAGTTTTTAAAAAATCATTACTTAAAATGGAATTTTAAATGTAACTGACACATTTCAGTAGTAATGCTAATTCATTTAAAAGATATAAAATGTTTTATAGGTCTTTATACTAACATTTATGTCATCTTATCCTATGACAACTAAAAGGTGGTTACCCGTGGCTTTATTGTCAGTAAGTGTAAACCAGATCTTTCTTCCCCTTACTGTTAAATATTCATCATACATAGTTGATGACATTTCTCTTATAATTCAGAGATAAACCCTTTTTAAAATTATGTAATGGTTATCAGAATTCATACCTAGTGTGATCTGATATTCTAAACTTGATGTTTTTTGATACACACTGAAGACACAATTGAGAACACGTACTCATTTATAGCATTATTCTGGTTCTTTTTAACCTAACCTAGCTCAAAAAACTCTGGTTCTCCCGTCATAAAGCGATGTTTGTGCATGAAAAGCACCATAGAATCTCTCGTAAACCTTTGTTTGTGCGATCTGAACAGTGCACAGATAATTGCTATAAATGCCCTTTGCTAAACATGACAGCAGTGGGAGCTAAAAAGGAATCTGGAACTCAATTTTCATGTTTTCAAGTAAGTCACCATTATATATATTATTGGCTTAATAAGTTAGAGACATGTATATTAGGAGTCACTAGTGGAAAATACTATGCCTTTTGTATCCTCATATGAAACAATATAACTACAAGCATTTTTTGCAAATCACCCAGCTTATATTAATTGTGAATGTTATGAACTCATTTTACAAACTTACCTACTAAAGAGAAATAAATGTGTTCTATAAATTTCAAACTGTAGTGATCACAAGTAATTGGTGAACTGTCTCTATAAAAATAAATGTTGAGCATTGTTATATGACATACATAGTAACACAATACGTATGTAATATATTGTATATAATTTATGTAGTTACTTAAAATTTACCCAGTTAATAAATCTAGATTATTTTATTGATTCATTTATGTTCAAAATTGAAATACTTTTAAAATCACAGTTCTTTTTAAAAAATTTAGTCTTGTTAAAGTACCTTTTAGCAAGTTAGTCTGTTATCTTAAATTTCAGTATTTGTGGTGTTTGATCATTTAAATGTCTTTGTGTAAGTTTAATAATGTATCTGTGTGTGTGTGTGTGAGAGAGAGAGAGAAAGAGAGAGAGAATATTAGTTCTGAAAACAACCTATGCACCCTGGTTACAGTTAAGGCTACCTGGTAACTTAATTCATGAATCAAGAACAACTTAAAACATTATATTAAACTCTCTTGCACCCTCTGTTGTTATTTTTGGGGAACACTACACATACTTTCCCGTGATTATTGGTGTTAGGCTTATTATAATCCCTGCTAAAATTAATACGTAGGATATTATACTTACCTAAAAATTATGTTGATAGTAAAGTAATATTTGTTTTTTTAATTCTTACTCATTTTTCTTGTGTTACAGATAATGTTTTTATTGTAAAGCAGCTTAAAAATGAAAGATGAGTCTTTTCTGTGTGCCTTTGAGTTTTCCTGCTACCAGTTTTAAACCCCTCCAAATGTTTCAAACAAATGAAAGTCTCTACAGTATATAGCACACTCTGTGCACAGTTTTCCAGAATTATAAATTCTGTCTGCCTCTTTGTAAACCTTTCAATTGTCAGACATTTCCTTCTAAAATAAGAGTCTGGGACCGTCTATACTAAAATTAAGGATTTATAACTGTAAGGAACAGATGTTTTCATAAACATTTGCTATAATTAATTTCAACTAGAGGATTGAAGGAACAAAGCATTTTTTCCCGCTTCAAAACTCTGTTGCCTTTTCCTCTTATAGCAAACTCTGAAACCTTTTCTCTAATACTGTTTAGAGAAACAACTGTACTCCTTATTTGGTGTGTTTTTGAGAAAGAAAAACTGCTTTTCCCCCTTATTTCCATGTTTGCAAGTTACATTTAATATGATATATTCATTTCAAATCAGGTATAAAATAAAGAACACTTTGGTAATGTATAATGATGACAAAATCTAGTAGTTTAAGAAAACCCAAAAGTCTTAATTATGTGAAGGATTTTATATTTGATCTGATAAATATCAGCAGAAGGCAAGAAATGTTCTATTGGTGAGATTTTGTGTGTTTAAGTAATCATAATCTTTAGTTTTAAAGCGAAAGAAGGCTCATATTTTCAATACATGATATAGTACTTATTCTATGCTGATTATGGAGTGTTTCACAGGAAATGTCTGCAAGCTGTTAAATAACATGTGTTGTAGAAAATTTTCATTTAGCAAGACAGAGACTAATTTTCCTTAAATTTTTTAATATATCGTAATACCATTAATTTGTTAAAGGAAATGAAGTATGTCGAGTGAGTAATTTTAGGATTCCAATGTCTTCAAAGAATTAACAGTGTATATACCCAGTTAGATTGATACTAAACATTTAACTGTTTTTTGGATTATTTTCTTCTATGATAATTCTCAACATTTTCAAGTTCTATACTCCATTTTAGGATTTTTGTTTAATAAAAACACTGGAAGTATATTTTGAAAAATAATAGAGCTAAAAGTTCAGTAAGTGGACTCAGTTCAGTTCTCACCCTCCTAAAACTTGGGCGCAGCTGCAAAGATTTTGAAGAGAACCAACATTTTTGACTAATCTGTCATCTGTAAAATGTGCAAAGCAAAATAGGTAGCTGTCATTAAAATTATATTTCAGCTTTCAATAACCATTTAATGAGGAGCGTAATTATATAAGTATGGTACCTTAAGTACTATACTCAATAATTAAAATAATCTCATCTTTAAAGTGAAAGCTCGGTAATTACTATTTGACTTAACCAGGACCACTGTGATGGTCTCCGCTGGCACCTTAGGTTGTTCCAAGTGGATTAAAAGTATAAATTAAAATTGGATATGTCATTAAATTATTAAGCTTTATTTATCATGAAAATGAATATAACCCGATGTTTGAAAGTTACCTTACAGGAATTAGGAGTGTAAAATGCAATCAGATTCTAGTCATTTAATGTGTTTCTAAAAAGGATGATATGTTTTATAGTAGTTACTGTGGTTTCATAAAGACTATACTTTGCAGTATACATTTTAAATTTGAAACTATTAAAATTGAATTTCTGTCAGTAAGAATATGTATTTTATCTCGAGGCATTGTTAAGCATTTTTTAACTTCTTTAGCAAATTTATTTTTTTCTACAATTTTAAATTGATAGGTATGAATTTGTTCTAAATCTGATTTTATGAATATGCCTGTTGCTTGGGTGAAAATTTTTCCCCTGAATGTTTGATGTTATCACGTGAAGGAGAAATACTTTTGATGTTGCTATTTTTTTTTTTATTTTTTAAACTGCTGAGCTTTTGCGAACAGGTAAAACCTAAAATTTTGGGAAGAATATTAAGATGTATTTGGAGCTCACTGGAATGCATAATTGTTTACCGCCTCCCAATTCTGCTTTCTTCTTTACTTCTGTGCTTAACGAATTTTCAGATAGGCTGAACTGGGGGCTGGAAAACATTCCACGCCTCCTCTGTGCCTGCTGTCCTGTGGCCGTACCAGTGTCGTGGTGGGTGACTTGGTCACTGACAAAAAGTTCTCCTTTGTTTATAAACATTAGTGGATGATTAAATGGGTTATAAATTTTGGCTTGTCCGTGACTCATAAGAAGAAAAAATCTGTACTGTTCTTTATTTGTTCCTGTTATTAATTACTTTGGTAGTATTTCTGTCCAAGTTAGAAGCAGTGGTGGTGGTTTATATTTTAGCATCAAAATAAGTTTTCAGCCTAATGGGCTCTGATTATAAAAGATATTTGGGGGAGGGAAAAGCAGATACATGTTTTTTGATCCAATATACTGCATAAAACTGTCACATAGTAGCTTTTCAACTGAAATATTCAGTTTTATAATCTCCATTATTTCAGTGTTTAAATTTTTTTTTCCAGGAGACTCAAATAAAAATGGAAGAAGAACAAGTTCTACATTAGATTCTGATGGGACTTTTAATTCTTATAGGTAGGTGATGAATACATAGATACATAATATTACAAGATAATGTACAAAATAATCTTACAGGACTCTAACCTTACAGTAGTAAGGAACTGCTGCCTGTACTTTAAAAATATGACAAAAGTAAAAATATTATGATAAGCAATTATTCTGCACATTTATTAAATAATAGAAAATGCAATATTCTAAATTCTTGAATAAATGGGCTTATTATAGATATCTCTTGTTAACCTATATTAGGATAATTGGAATGAATACACATGCAGCATTAAGCTTCATTAGAATCCATTTTTATTTTTGTTTTTTCAGTATATTTTCACAGTGTGAAAGGCTCCCTTTTCTTTCAGTATTCTGTGAAGCGAAGAGCGCTGTTTATGAGTCACTAAGAGAGGATGAAATGTAATCCGGGGTTACATCCACTGCTGTTTGCTAATGTCCCGTTTGGCTCTTCAGCGCACAGGGCAGTTATGATCTCAATTAGTGATTTTAAAAAAGAATACATTAGTTAAGAAAACGTGTATCTTAGCTAGTCTTTGGTTAACATTCTCCTTTTAACTTGAATTTGCTTCAGTGTTTATGGAATTTGTACCTTCATAACAGAGAAACCTAGAACGAAGAAAGAGTAAAGTATTTCCAATAATATTTGAAAATTTATATACTGAACCAAAATGACATGAAAACTCGGTTTACTTTTAGGGGAAGACGCACAGATTCAATAGCAGTACATCTTGGCATTACCGATAGCAGGGCGGATAGCTGAGGAAATATTTTCGTTGGAGCGCGCCGTCCTTGGGGTTGTGGCGCTCTAAAATACACGCAGGAGCCACTGTGCACTTGAACTCCTGTGACTATTGAGCTGCCACTCCTTCTTTCATATAAGAAATATGGGTTTGATTCTTAGAATGTTTATATATTTATTGGAAATCATACTCTATATCCCTAATTGGAACTGTGTTATTTGTTTTCTCAGATCCCAGGCAAGCTTTTAACATCTAGAATAGGGCCTGTGCACAGGAAGCACTTAATAAGAATATAGTCAATGTGAAAGTTTTTACCATTTGTTTATGAATTCCAGAAATGAGATGGTAATTGAAACACTTGACATCTTTATTTTATACCAGTTGGGGTCTGTATAAATAATCAGTCGTTCAAGTGTCATGGATACTACATGGATTATGTTCCCATGGTGTTCTAGAAGGTATTATCACAGCAGTAAGGATCATATGTTGTCATTATATTTTCACTGAACCCGTTTTTACCTTATAAATGTTGGAATTCTCCAAATCGTTAATTTTAGCGCTGAGTTGTGATATAAACTTGGAATTTGACATATTAAATAATAGGTAGAATATTCTGTCTGAACATATTATAGCTGATCACTCAAAAAACAAAAGGTGAATATAAAACATAGTTAAATAAATATTCATGATTTGGCACATAACTGAGGAATGTTAATATGATCATTTATATGAAATCTATGGTGGTAATATTATTAGATATAAATACAATAAAAATAATCAAGACAAAAAGAAAATAAAGATGTATTTCAAAGGAAGGAAAATCTATATGTATATAAATTCAGTTGGTGAATTATATTTTACAATTACATTTATAATATAGCTAATTATAGTAAATAATGGACATAATATAAAGTTAAGAGAAATGTGTTAATGTGAATGCACAGTATTATCTTGTAGTTTATTTTCTTAAATAGTTTGAAGATAAAGGATCTTCTATTGAATGATAATTGTATTTTGAAAATGAACTCCTAATGCAACTTTGCACAATAAATACTAATGTTGTTAACTAATATATTTTTAATCAATGCCTGTCAGTGTTGTAATGTTAGGATATTAATTTATTGTTGTAATTAAAAAGGCAAGATAAAAAGCTCACGTAGTACAGTCTGTAAAAACAAGCTTTTAATAGTTGGCAGGCCAGTGCTGTTATTAAATAGTATTATAGTATTTAAGGTGTGAAATGAATATTTTTCTACTCAGTAGGCAATAGCTCTTACAATATAATGAGCTTACTTGTGAATTTGACACTTGGGTTAAATGCAGAATTCATAGAAGCACAGCTCTGGGGTATATTTTCATATTAAGGTTAACTGATAAAACCTAGGAATTGTTGCAGAATCACACTAAAATGGCAACAGAATTGTCAGTAAAATTCAGTTTTGAAAATGAAAATTATTTTTCCTGCCATCATAGCTCTTTTAAACTAACTAGAAATAGGTCATTGGAAAAAATGTGAATATTCCAAACCCTCAAACATCCTAACAGTTCTACCTTTGAATTATTTAAGCTGCCTCAGAAATCCTGACCACCCTTCACAGCTACACAATTCTGGCTGTCAGCCGAGTATGAACATACTCAAGCTGTATCTACTTGTGTCCAGGATAATGATTAGCCTTAGTTTGTCATCTATTAAGTGGATGCTTCCTTCTCACAACTGTTTCAAAGACTGAGACAAAATGCATAAGACAGATTTTCGGTTTCAGGAGGGCATAGTCTGTTTTTTTTCACTGTGTTGTTCATTAGTAATACCCAAACATAGCGAGTTGGTTCAAATCCTGACTCCGGACACTTGGGAGACTTTGGACAAGTTTTAGCTTCACTTTGCTTATCTTTAAAGTGTCAGTAATAAAACACACTTCAGAACAGTTAATGGGATCATGTCACTAATGTCACGTAGCAAAAGATGAATAAATTTTGTCTTCTGGTCGATGTCATATCGTTGTCATCATCATTATCTTTCTGGTAATGTAAAACATTTTTTACAGTGCTCTACTTCAGAGACACCAAAAAGAAGATTTCTGAAAATGTGTCTTACAAGGAAAATGACTTTGGTCTGTTAGTGGAAACAGAGCTAAGAACAAGCCTAACCTGAGGCTTGAAGCTCTCAATCTCTGATACAGTATTATAGATTGCCTTTACATAACAAAATTGTACACATAATAAAGATAAGAAGGTGTTTTACTATCAGCATGAGTTCAGAGACAGACTTTTGGAATTTTGACCAAAAATTGTGAAATTTAAAATTGATGTACCCTGACTATAGCTTCGTGTGCCCACTGTTCGTAGATCTGGTTTTCACAGGCTGGGAGGGTTACTTTGGATGTGTCTTTTGTGGGTTTTGCTTCACTGATTCAGAATAGAGTACAGCTGCACTTAACTCACAAGGCACCAGTGTGACTGTTGCATGATGCCTGGGTAATAGACTGGGTCTTGTTAGAATTTGATTGTGCATCTCCTCACTAATTTGCAGATGACTTATTAAAATGGAAAATGAATAAGAACTGAGATTATTGGTTTATGCATTATATCTTGTAACTTTTTTAGAGACCAATTTTAATGTTGTTTGTCAGATGACATGAGCTTTCTCTGTTTCTTATACAACTGAGGGACCCCTTGCTGGGTGTGAAAGAAAAGTAGTTTGCCAGTTAGCAGTCTGCCGTAGCTGTGTAACTAAGTGACTGTAGCACAAGGTCATGTGGTGGAAGGAATGTACTCCCACTGCCACCCCAACCCCCTCTTCCCAAAGGCAGCTGACCTTCTCCTCTGCAAAGAGGCAAGCCCCTTGCCAGCATATATGACTACAGACTATTACATTAATCTGTTTAGCTGCACTACCAGCTGCTTGCATGTTTTTAATTATCTTATTAGGTGGTATAACAGTGACCTATGAAATAAATTGAAGGTGAACATTTTGAAATTTCCTTTCATTTACCCTATGTTTCTAAATACCTTTATTGATTAAAGTACAACTTCTACAAAAGTTCATAGGAAGTCTGTATAGTTTTTTGAGTCAATGTAATGTTTTTTACTGTCATAATTCCAAATATAGAAATAACTTCATTTTTGTCTCATTAGGTTGTGTTTAGCCACAAATCCATGTTAAAATCCATTGGTTTAGTAGTCAATTTAGTTACAAAACTCAGACCAGTTATTGATATTCTCTGGGGAACTCTAAATAATGCTTCATTTCAGACATTGTCTTGGCATTCTATAAATGGCATAGGATATATTATAAATCATTGAAGATTACTTTACAATCAGTTTGCATATTTAACTCTGATTTTCTTTATTCTCTATATACACTAGCAAATCATCTAGCCTACCCTCATTATTTCCAGATCTTAATTTCACATGGTACCATTTCTGAGTATATTTTCTCAAGCTGTGCTGTTTGGAAATATGTACTGGTACTACTTTAGATTTTGACAATTGGAGTATGTTCAAATAATACCTTGTAAATGAGTGTTGACTCCATGATACACAGTTCAAAATAACAACCAGTGGTTGTTCCATTACAAATCAGAGCCAATAAATGAAGACTGTAATAATTTAGTTAGAAACTCAGGTATCGAATTAAAAAAACAATGGCATTTATATACAAAAGAATTGCATGTGTGTCTTTTGAGTTAGTAAATCCTACAACTGGGATAGTAAGGTGACTTGAGACTGGAAAATCTATAAACACCTTAAATACTTACAAACAACATTATTTATATCTTTTTAAAATCTAAAGAAATACTATATTTCATATTTCAAAAGAACTTTTGTTGAAGAAATAAAGGGAATTTTTTCCTTTTCTATATTTTCTTTTCTTTTCTTGGTCTAAATTTAGTGGGGTTATCTCTGGCTGGTGTGGCTCAGTTGGTTGGAGCACCATCCCATAACTGAAAGGCCGTGGGTTCAATCCCCGGTCAGGGCACATGTACAATCCTTAGTCTGGGGTTATAATTTCTTAGTAATGATCCAAGCTTCTAGAGTTGCTTTGAAGTAGTGGGGTTAAAATTTCTTAATAACAATCAGAGCTTTCATAGTTGCCTTACTCTCATAATATGGTATGTTCTATAGCCCCACAGAGCCAAAGGTGTTTAAGTTGGTAAAAAGAAAGTTTTTAAAAATTCAGTTGGGTTAGTTTTTATAATCTGAAAGTCAAGTCTCGAAAAAACATATTAATTTGAATTTACTGTAGCCACTGAGTAAATTTTAAAAATCAGGCTTCAGGTTGTATCACAAAGATTTTTGTGGATCATCTTTACATAAGCAGTTTGGGAGGAAGTGGGAAACGTACTTCCATCACTAACATTCACTTTTGGTATAATATCTTCCCCCCCCCCATTTGTATGTAAGAATGTCATATGTCTCTTGAAATAACAAGGAAGCAATGATTCAAAAAAATTAGAATAGAGATCATTTCAAATTCAGCAATCTAAGTTCTGGTTATATTCTTAGTACGACAGAAATTTGTTAACTTGTTATTTTTAAGACTATGAAGCCATAGAACCATTTGACTTGCTAAAAACTACACCATAGTAGTTTGTTCAAGCCACTATAACGAAATACCAGAGACTGGTTTGTAAACAACAGAAATGTATTTCTCACAGTTCTGGGGTCTGGGGAGTTTAAAGATTAAGGTACCATGCTGGCAGATTTGGTGTCTGTTGAGAGCCCACAGCCGAGTTCCTGCTTGGCCTTCTCACTGTGCTCTCGCACGGTGGAAGAGGTGAGAGAGCTCTCTGGGGGCTTCTTTTGTAAGAGCACTAAACGTGAGAGCCCTCGTGACTTCACCATCTCCCCAAAGCGTCACTTCCAAACACCATCACACTGGGTCTCAGGATTCACCATATAAATTAGAGGAATCGGAGCGGGGGGAGCACATTTGGTCCATAGCATATATTAAAGATCATAGAGACCAACCCGAATTCCCCATCCCACTCTACCGCCAGTTGCCTTGTTAAGTTCCTACGGCCCTGCCATTTGAATTATTTTTTCAAGGTATTATAGCTTAGTAAATAGCTCAGAAAGGAGGACCTAGAATTCAGATTTCTTTGCTGATTCTTAGAGCATTGCATTTCTCACTTTGATGTGCTGCCTTTTTTTGGTTGGGAATCTAATTATATGGCAGAAACTCTAAGTTCTTAAGAATAAATTCATAACTTAGGGAAACAATTTGGAAAAAACACACAGATAAAAATAAGGCTCTACCACTACTGATTCCACCACTTACGGACTGTGTGACCTTAGGCAGGATGATTATTTTCTCTCTGTTAAAAAACTAATCACTAAAATTCTGTGGCACACCAAAAAGCATAGTTTTTTGCTGATATAACCAAAAAAATAGGTATAATTTTGATTCATTCACACTGGTCAGCTATTGTTGTGTTGGCTCTTAGAATTATTTTATTTGATAGTCTTAAGGGAAAAGAGGTCAGTGCCCCTGACTAAATTGTCAGGTATCACATGTTTTAAGAATTCTGGCGGCACATCGGTCGAAAGTCGCCATCATGGAGTTGTAGGGGGCATGCCTACAAATGAGCTGAACACCCGGCCCAGTCACCTACTGTATAGACAGTAATAAATGCTAGTTTCTTCACATTTCCTTTTTTCTCTCTCTTCTAAAATTTTTTTTGAATTTTAATGAACTTTTTCACCTCACATTGTTGTCTTTTGTCTCAGAAAAGTATTTTTTTCCAGAAAAGTATTTTTAAAATTCTGTGTAGCTCTAAGGTAGCATTAAATGATATTAAAGAATCAAATCTACAGTTCTCTATAAAATATAAGACCTACAGATATCTATAGTTACCTAGAAACTACATAGGAGGAATTTTATAAAACCCATACTGATACATAACCTCACAGTCTTTTTTATTAAATATATTTTATTTCCATGTTTGCTCAAGTAGTACCACAACCTTTATAGTTAAATTATAATTTCAAAGAACACAAAATGTGTGATCTTTTTATTTTCAAGAAACCAAAATCAGAATATTACCTTTTATTCTTATCTTCATATTGGAGCCACATTTGATAGAAGAAATGAAAATCACATTTGAATGTTGAATATATCTTCTTGAAGTAACTTTCTTATTTTTATGATAGTATATCTAGTCAATATCTATGCTTCTCTGTAATCTACAATCTGTCTGAACTAATTATTGATCACTTAAGGCTCTGGAAATATGTTACCTTCTATTTAAGTAATCAACTGGTCGTGTACATTCATGCACCAAATAATGGCATTTGGGTGAGAGACACACTACGCGTAGAACAGTGGTCCCATAAGATGATAATGGAGCTGAAAAATCCCTGCCGCCTTGTGAGGTCTCAGCCAGCAGGGCACAATGCATGACTCACGTGTCTGTGGCGATGCTGGTGCAAACAAACACAGTGTCTGCCAGTCCTGTAAAAGCGTAATGCGCACAGTTCCGTACAGTACGTAGTATTTGACAGTGGTCGTAAGTGACTGTGTTATTGGTCTATGTACTTAATACACTGTAATTTTTATCACTTTTAGAATGCACTCTTTCTACTTATCAAAAAAAAGTTTGCTGCAAAACAGCATATACTGTGTAACACTTGCAGCAACCTCATACCTCTTGTTTATTGCATCTCCTCCTTGTATTATTCTCTCTTGTGCTTGATTCAGTCTCATTTTGTTTACTCATTGTGACCCCCAAGCACACAAGATCCACTGCTCATGTTGCTAGTAAGAAGCCACATCAAGTGGCTCACCTGGAAATGAAATTAAAAGTGACTGAAGACTGTGAAGGTGGAAAATCAGTGATGGTTATGGCTCACCAGTCAAGCATGTTCATTCCACCGTGGCTGCGATCTTGAAGAGCAGGAGCCAAGTGGCGGATGCTGTTCAGGATCTGCTTCATGCACGGAAGGCAGTGAGACTAACCAAAGCCCAGGAAGGGGCCCTGTCAGACATGGAGACACTTCTCAAGACCTGTGTGGCAGACCAGACGCAGAAGAGTAGCTCTCAGGACCGGGACAATAGTGGCCAGAGCAAAAAGTTTGCAGTGTTGAAGGAAAAGGCTGAACCTGACTAGGATGTTGAATTTACTGCTTGTTCTGGGTGTCCTAAACACTTCAGGAATCGTTATTCATTACATAATATGAAATGAGTGCTGAGTCTGTGGATGCTGATTTGAAGGCAGCTGAAGAGTTTTTGGAAACTGTAGAAAAGCTGATTGTGGAGGAAAATTACTCACCACAGCAAATATTCAATATGGATGAATGAAACCTCCCTCTTCTGGAAATAGGATACCTGAAAGGGTTTTCATGAGGAGACCAAGTCAATGCCAAATTCAAGTCTTTTGTGGACAGGATAACCGTATTGCTTGGGGACAGTGTTGCAGGCTACAGATTGAAGCCCTCTGTGGTCTGGCACAGTGGGAACCCCAAACATCAGTAAGCACACACTGCCAGTGTGCTAAAGAAGCAGCAATAAGAAGTCATGAAGGACCCAGCTCCTCTTTCAAGGTCCCGTCCTGAATTGCTGCCAGTGAACTGGAAAAGTACTCTTTGGAGAATAACACACCTTTCAAGATTTTGCTGATTGTTGATAATGCTCCTGTACTTCCTCGTGTTACTGGTGATCAAGATCCCAATATTAAAGTGGTGTTTCTTCCTTCAAACCCCACCTTTTTAGTCCCGCCAATGGATCAGGGAGTTATAGAAGCTTCTGCCACCTGCTACCTGAGAGGAGGACCTTTGTCCAGGCTGTTACTGCAACTGAGGAAGACCCTGATGCAATACTGAAGGGTTTGGAAGGGTTACAGCATCATGACTGCAGCGGGAATCCTGCTTGGGCTTGGAGTGATGTTACCAAGGAGGGTATGAATGGTATCTGGAAAAAAATACTCAAGAAGTTTGCCCATGACTTCAGAAGCTTTGCCAAAGGTAAGTAAGTTGCACAAATCAAGGCTGCGCTTGAGATGGCAAACGACTTTAACCTCAGTGTGGACAAGGATGTCACTGAGGAGCTCCTAGGTATGGTTCCTGAGGTACTGACTACTGAGTTGTTCCTGAGGTACTGACTACTGAGTTATTTGAACTGGAACAAGAACTCATAGCTGAAGAAGAGGTAAGAGAAAAGGAAACTGCAAGAGATGAAAAAGAACCCCCAAGAAAGTTCACAGGGGAAGGGTTTACCAGAAGCTATTGTAGACCTTAGCAGGCTCCTTAAATTTGAAAATATGAACCCGAACACTGAAAGGTTTTCATTATTAGAGAGGAATGTTTATGGTGGATTATCTGCTTATAAGCACATTTGTGATGAAAAAAAGACAACCCAAGTAAACCACTATGGACATATTTCTGAAGAAGTTATACCTCCTCAAGAAGAGCCTCAAGCAGGCCCCTGAGGAGGTGTTCCGGAAGAAGACATTGCTGGCTTAGGAACGAGAGCTCCGTGCATGTTTTTATTCTTGGAAACCTTCCAGTGGGACAGGACCTGGAGGCTGAAGACGGCGATGCTGACCCTGACCCGCTGTAGGCCCAGGCCAGTGTGTGTGGTTGTCTTAGTTTTTAACAAAAAGGTTTAAAAAGCAATTTTTTTTCTATAGAAAAAAGCTTAGACAAAAGGATATAAAGAAAGGAGACATTTTTGTACAAATGTGCAGTATGTGTTTTAAGCTAAGTGTTATTTTCAAAACAGTTGAAAAGTTACAAAATTGATAAAGTAAAAAAGTTATGGTAAGCTAAGGTCATTAGTGAATAAAGAAATACATATATTTATAAATGTAGTGCGTCTGAAGTGTACGATGGTTACAAAGTCTACAGTAGTACAGTAATGGCCCTCACGTTCCCTCACCACCCCCTCACTGACCCCCCCCAGTTAGTGCAAACTCCGTTCATGGTAATCTCCCCACGCAGGTGTGCTATTTTTATATTTCATACTGAATTTTTATGGTACCTTTTCTGCACTTAGATATGTTTAGATACACAAATACTGTTGGGTTAAAATTGCCTACAGTGTTTTCAGCACAGTAGCATGCTGTACAGGTGTGTAGCCAGCCTAGGAGCCACGGCTCCACCATGTAGCCTTGGGGTGTCGTAGAAGGCTGTCCCTGTAGGTTTGTGTAAGTGCACTCCGTGATGTTCACACAGCGGGAGATCTGCCTAGGGCTGCATTTCTCAGAACACAGCCTCATCACTAAGTGGTGCATGACAGTACAGCCTTAAGTTAACATAACCCAGACTAACTTGAAATACATGTTACAATTTCAGTTCCTTTCCTTCGAGCCCTTTTTACTTCCTGTAGCTGGACGTCTTTTCGTATTTGTCTATTTACATCGTCAGCTGCAATCTGCACTCATCTAAAAACTGTGTACACGTTTACCTTTGAAAAGACAGGCCTACATTTGAGATAGGAGGACATGAGGGTAGCAATTCTGAGTCAGTCAGCTCTGGGAGCCCCTTCCCCTGGGCACACTGCTGCTTTCCACTGGTGTCCGCGTTGAGATGTGCCCGCCGCCAGCCCTGGGAATTTTTGTAAGTGAGTTTGTAATACATATATATTAGTTTTTAGGTATGGTAATGAAATAGATAAAATCAATTAGCTCTTTGGTCAGTGATGTTGAATTGTGTTGCTGGATCTATAATTTGAGAAAATAATGCACAGGATTAGGGTTGAAACTTGGGAAGTTACATAAATCTTTTAAAACATAGAAAGTGATATTCAACATCTGTCTATTTTCCATATCAGATTACCTTGCCTTTTAGGGGACAGTAGTAGTGGTTAGTAATCCAATTTTTCATTTTATTTTTAATCCAGAGCTTTTACAACAGCTTTTCTGACATGTTTATATCTTTTCTTCTTAGTTCAAGAGCACTAACACTCAGTCATTCCTCAAATTTTTGTTGTCTGCCCATTTATAAGCAACTCAATGTGCCAAACCTCGAGACTGAGACCCAAGGAGGAACTCGCATAGACCCCACCCCTGGTGTTCTCATGGTCTAGGAGGGGGGACAGACAGACGTGGAAGCAGCTGATGTAGATGCCGACTGGTGTTGCACTGGGGGCGTTCTACCAAGAACTAGGGGAACGCCAGGTGGGGTAGTTAGCTGAGCGGTGGGGGCGGCGGCGGGAACATATGTTTGGTAGACATTCTGGAGGGACAGGAGTTTTCTGGGGCGAACGATGTGAACAAAGACGGTCTTCATTGTTTACCCTTCAGCAGTGCAGCCTTCGTGTCCTGTTAGAATGGGTAGATGTGACTGGCCTCACATTTTTCACTGACAAAATTGTGCTCTTACCTATAAAGACAGCTGAAGTGACCCACACGACATGGGTATGTACATATATCGTTCCATTATGGTGGCATCGTTACTTTGCATGAACCGCTGTTTTTACGTATTCAGTATATCACAGATGTTTGGTGTATTTGAATCGAAGATCAAAACATTTAATTGGGTATTGATAATGTATCTTTAAATACCACCAAATTATATGAAATACTTGATAGTGGCACTAACTGAGAATGAATATTATATGCCTAGAAAGATGGGGAAAATCGATAAAGCAGCTATACAATAAAAAATAGCCTGCTAATGAGGGAGTATTTGAAATTTAAAAAACGTCCTAGTATTATCTGAACATATGGACATAGTTTTCATTCCATGATTATAGATGCAGTGTTCTGACATAGATATAGAAGTGGTTTAGTCTGGTTGACATGTTCTCAGGGAGTTTCAAAGATTGTATTCCAAGCTGCTTTCTCGGATTAGGGAAGTAATTCTGATGACGTGCGAGTCTCTCAACCCATTTGAAGCAAATCAGGATAGTTAAACACCATCTCTTAACTCTCATTCCAGGTTTTTAATGTGCTTCTAGATCTTAAAGATCTCTTGAGCTGGAGAGCTCTGCCATCACTGAACCTGGCACAGATATCTCATTATTTGGATTTTGTTCAGTCCACAGTAGTAAGTGTATAATCTCTGAACTAACTGTGGTTGTTTCCTAGCTATTCCTCACCTTAACCCCTGGCCACACCCAGAGCCTGCTCCTCTCTGTTGTATTCTGACTTTGTAGGTTGAACAGGGACTGTTTTTCCACATGAGAGATTGGGACAGAATGGAGGGAGCAGAGAAGGATCAATAAATAAAGCCAGAGTGGTGTCTTTGGCATTTTTAACACTGCTCCCATTTCTTCCTCCCGCTGCTGCCTGGGTTGTTGATGGACCCTAGAGAAAGGACCCTGTCTCGCTCTCTCTAGACGCCATTCCTAATCATAGTATCTTTAAAGACTCTGTAGAAAAATGAGAATTTTCTTATGGCCCTAATTTTAAGTTTTATAGTAGCATTCCATGTTTCCATAAAGTAGCAGCTTTATGGAAACATCTCTTTGGTTCATAAAGATGTCTCTGGTCATATAGTTACATTTTTGCGGCATGCGTTTGGGATCCGAATCACTGAGTGTATGGATAACAGAATAGCAGATAACAACGTGCACAGGAGGCCTTTTTATGAAGTCAGGACTAGATGTGGGTCCTTTTGAAGTAGATGAACCCAAGTAAGATAAAATTTCAGCAGTGGAGAATACTTCTGACTAACACAGGAATTTTTATGACACAATTTAATATGGGTGAAGAGATCATGAGAAAATGTTTCATCTCTCCCTGTGATGCAGAGCAACTGTTTAAAAAAACAATCAGTAATAAAAATACTACTCCCACTATTGTCCTAGCCTTCGTAGGAGACAGAGTGCAGACGCAAAGTAGTCTCCACAAGCCTGGTTTCTGTATTTCAGCGTTTCCCCCAGCCCTCTCCTCCACCCCCAAAACCAGTATTAAGGAAAGGGATTCCCCCCCCCCTTTTCTTTGGATATAGTAACACATCAGTTATCTAGAGGTCAAATTTCTAATAACTTTAGCGAACTAGAATATCATCAGAAACTTAGAAATAGATGGAAAATATTAGAGTATCCATAAAGTTTGTTAAAGTCTATTTAGTCACAGGAGGGCCCTTTCAGTCCTTATTCTGGTTTTACTTACTTTTATTTCTTATTTTTTTAATTAAAAAGGTTATATACCAGTTTGTGATATTGAAGAGAAACCAGAATGCATAACAGTTTAAAGTAGAGTTTGTTGTCTTTATTTTTAAAAAGACAAATTAAGCTGAGCAAATGATAGGTCAGTAGAGATTTAGAATTTCTAAAGCTAACTCCATAACCATTATAGGAATCGGAAGCTGGTGGCCTGACACACGTGGTCGTGCGGGAGGTGCCGTGAAAACAGAGCGCAGAGCTCCGAAAGCAGAGCAGTGTGGGATTGTTTAACGTGGGGGCAAACGGCTAACCACGTTCCTAGTGTATGCTACATCTGGGCAAAAACTCCTTTATGTCCTCAAAATGGTTTGATACTCTCAACATTTTTGGGTTGAGAAAAAATAAAAGGTATATATTGGCCCTTCATCATGCTGGGTAAATGAGACATGGGTTTTTTTTTTTTAATTAGTGAGGTTTTTTTTCTTTAATTTTTAATTATAAATGAGATTTTCTAGTAGGCCTTGGGTAGGGATATTTCCTTATCATTTCAAAGGCCCATGTGACATTGATTTCCCTGGCACACTAATCCAAACAAATTATAAACTACATACGGACCTTAAACTAAAGTTTATTTTACCACATTGCCCATTTGTCTTCATTTAAAATGACCATTTCCTGGGTCTTTGAACCAATTCATTGTTGACTGTGGTTGTATTGTTGGCTCGTGATCCAGTAGCTATCGTTTTTGATAACTTACAGATGTATCCCTGTCATCACTAAGGATTTGCTTTCCTAACTTTAACGTGTGTGTGAGAATGGGCGAAGAGGGCGGTGGGACTAAGCAAGGGGCAGGGAGTGGTGATAGAGACAAAAACACAGACAGGGGGACAAAAAAGATTAAAATAACCTATCACATCTACATCTGACCTCACCAGTAGCCATTAGAATTAATTGTGTGTCACGTTACACCTCTATGAGATGGCCTCAATTTTGTAACCACTTATGTTACTTAACTTTTAACTTGTCTTCTTTCCCCAATAGCATTGTATGTATGTATCATGCGTATATTTATTGTTATGTCCCTTGGACCTTTATAGTTGTTATTTTAAAGATTGAACACATATAAGAATGGTTCATCATCCTTAAAATAGTTTTGCTGTCCACTATGAGAACCATTAGCCACACAAGACTACTTAAATTTACATTTCAATTAAATAAAATAAGTATGTAGCCTTTCAGTTGGACTAGTCGTACTGGACAGTCAGATACAGACATTTCTCTCATCTCAGAAGATTCTCTTCAATAGTGCTGATCTAGAAATTATCTCGTGAATGGTGGATGCAGCTAAAATGTAATCCATTTAAATCTTTTGAAGGGAAATTATTTCAAGAGTACATTTGTTTCTATGGGCACAATACCCTGTAAGTCAGCCCAGTCTTGGAAAACATGCTTTAAGAGATAGAATTGAGTTTCCATTAGGATATCAGACTTGGCTAAAATAAATGCCTATTTCCAAACAATTTGTTCTTCTGTATTTCCCTTACAGTGTTGCTTACATTATGGAATGTGTGGCAAATTCTTTTCCATACAGAAAGTTAGATACCAAGCTCATGCTAGTTACCACAAAATAGCAAGATACGTGTGATGGGCCGGGAATGGGAAGAAGGGGGAAAGGTCTGTAAGGAGGTGTCTGGAGAAGGGAATTTAAAATTAATTACATAGGAAACATCAGCAAACCACGGACTATAAAAGATACTCATTTCAGACAACTTCATAGACATTGTCTGGTCCAGGATCCTTTTCTCAACTCAGGTGTCAGTGCTGCCCTTAGATTACACACCTTTACTGCATGCTTAATTTTTTATAACCTCACGGTACAGCTTTTCTTGATTCCTTTTCTAAAAAGTATGTTGGTTGAGTTTACCCACTTTAATATGACACTGAACGTAGAAGCTCTTAAAAACTATGTTTTGAAGAACAAAATAATACATCTGACAGTCCAAAACTGTTGCCTACTCGGTTCTTTGTGTATTGAAGTGGAGACGCGAGATTTTTCAATTCAGAGAAGTCCAAACCTGAATCAAACATCACCATAAATTACTTTAACAAACGGAACTATTGCCTTCGTTTCCGTGGAGCCTCGTTATATGAGAACATGTTTCACCTAGGCATAGGAAGAAACTCATTTTAAGCTTGTGAGCAATTGTGCATTGTTTTTCTGTTTATTTACATGTATAAGTGATATGCCCTGATGTTTCATTATGGAGAAAAAAAGCTTTAAATAAAATAAGTTTTTAAAAATTCCTGATACAGGAAGCAAAAAAGCCAGTACAGTTTCTAATTGCTTTTTCGAGTCTCCGCGTTCCCTCATTACCTGTGATTTAAGCTAAAAATGAGGTAATTACAGATAACATCAGTGTCTGTCTGGTTGATCTTGGCACCTGCGGTCCTCATGTTGTAGCTCACCCATATCTGGTGCCACATTTTGCTGTCTGATGCTGACATACCTCATTTACACTTCTCGCATTCCCATTGATTTTTTCTTTAGATGTTCCCCGTTGTATTCGAATAATATTTTTAAATTACACCTTTAAACTCATATACAGCTACCTACTCTTTTACGTGGACTATTGGAATTGTGCTATTTATCATCCTTCATTAATGGAAATCTTCCACTGTGTTTCTAGGCAGATTAGAAACAGATTAAAAATGTATTATTTCCTTCTGCCCTGCACTTGATAAAGCAAATATGATGATCAGAGGGTAGTCTTTCAAGTATTGGCGTGTACTTTAGGATTATAAAAATGTATAAACCTTTTTGCATCAGGCTCACCTTTTCTACCTTGTGCTTCCTCACCTTCAAATATTCTCCCCATCTATGTCCTCCCTCCCCCTTTCCCATCCTCTCTGACTTGGTGAGCTTCCCCAGACATAACCCCTTCTCTGCTTTCAGCAGCGTTCATTATCAGTAAAAACCAAAGTAGCTTCTCTAAACCAAGTATGTATTGAAGATTCTAAGAACTGGACTCTGTAGTCTCTGAGCTCTTTTTGATTACTGTAGTTGTTTAGATTTCTTAAGTTTTCCAGAACACTGGAAGAAGTTTTAGACCCATAGAGACATTCACCTCTGTCCAAATAATGCCTGAAAATGGAGTAGAAGCTGTTATATAAAATATACATTATAAAATGTTTTCCCTAGTGTATCATCATTTGGGACAACGATTCAGAAATTTTCTAGTCCAGTATTGCCACAGAAATTGTCACTTATGCATTATTTAGGTCACAAAAGTATTTAAACAATTGTATTTAGAAGATTTTAACTAGTTTCCTACTAATGTTCATAGCTTGGAAAATACTACCTTAAACTACATAGTTAGAAGTAGATAGTTCCTTGTGACCATCAGCTGTGTTTATTCCCTGCATATTCTAGTTAATATCCATGTTGCTGTTGTTTTTAAACGATTGCCGGAGGCTTTACTACCTGAGTAGGTCTTAGTGGGAAGGCGCATCAATGGCTGCTGCTGAAAAGTTGATTTCATTTCCTTAGAAATGATTGCTGTGCTCATGGCCAACATTTTTAGTTAGTGACAATGTTTTCTGAGGAGCACAGAGGTAGGCTCAGAATCCTTCTCAACACAACAGTTTCCAAGGCAGCCACTACTAATTAAAACATTAACATTGGCTTGAGAAATGAAACCATTGCTGCCCCTCTGCTGAGATGCTGGTTATGTTTTCAGGGACCCAGTGCCTGCAAGGCAGAGCAATTGCCACTAGAGGGCACTAGTGCTATGTCAAGAGAGTCCTCAAAGCCCAGGTCTCTTATCTGTTCCATTTGAGGCATTTACAAATTTTAATGTGCCTGGAAGTCCTTAACCACTCACAGCAGCTGTTGACTTACCTTCCCAGTCCACCTGGTGAAAACTTTTCTCTATACCCTTGGACTTGATGTTCAAACACTAAAAATCTAAGGAAGGAAGTAGAAGGGCACACTTATATCTTGCCTTGTTGCCAGGGGCAATTTTTGTCTTCCATGTCTGGCATATCATGTTCCCCTGTAGTGTTGTCTTCTGTGTTTTCCCAAGAAGATGCTTAAGCTAATTCTCATTTTTTTTTTCTCTTGACATCTTTACTTTTTCTGGGTCTTAGTTTCCTCACTTATGAAGAGGACTAAAATAGACACTCTGGGAATGTTGTTTTACAGGTTAAAAGTGATACATCTAAAATCATATGTGTATGACAGATGGATTTTTAAGCATTTTAATAGCATTATTGCCATTTTTTTTGCTATTAAAGGTACACTATATATTTTTTAAAATATAAGTCAACGTTTAGCAACTACCTTTCTTTTATTTTTTGTCAATTAAACAAAATTTCACCACTGGCTCCTCAATACATACTGTCCTTTCCCTATGTTTTCTTCCATATTCAGCAGCCCACACCCCGCAAAGGGCTAAACTTCTCAACATTCTGCCCTTTGGAGTCCAATGAACCTCTGACAGCTCAGTTGTTAGCTGTAGCACTTCAGTGCTTACAGTGCTGCTAGTTGTTACTTTCTGTACTGAGTTTTCATATTTAAGGGTGAAACTATTTCTCCCTCCTCTGTACTATCAGGCTACTGTATCTTAATCATATTGTTACTGGTTTGCACATCCATCTACTCCCTTCACTTTAGGCTTTTTAAAAGATATCTCCGAGTTGTAAGCACATAGTAGGCACTATATGTTTGTTACATATTTGGTATCACAGTTTATTAACAAAACACTATTCCATAGAAGAAAAAGACAATTAATAGGTTATGTTGTGGTCTTTATGTTGCTCTCTTCTTAGAGCTCATCATCAGTTTCAGATGTTATACCCCATTTGGAACTATGAGTAGCCATGAGTATGTTTAAATGATTGTGAATTTCAGAGATAGTGTTTTCCATTTCATATGCCTCAGTCTCCTTTTCCCTTTACTAACACCATAATCAAGGCACAGGATCTTATTTAAGCTAACAAATGATTATCCTTCATTACATAAGTAGTATGTAACTTGACCTTAAAAGGCTGCTGAACTTCACAAGATGGCAATGAATCTAGCCACCAGCTGTGTCTACTTTCACAGTACCTTTGAATAGAAGCTGATTTTGCAAGAGGCTAGGGATTCATTGCCTCATACTTCCGTCTCTGATCTGGAACGTATCGTTGTTTTCAGGCCATGGAACTGCATCATCTCTCACAAATTCTTATTCCTCTTGGGTTTAAAATGCATTTGAAATCTGTGCTTTTTGTTCACAGACCACAGCTATGTAAACATACAGTTTCTGAGATGCACCCCTACAATGTTCTGTGTGCTCGCTGCTGATCTCGTCTTTGAGTATTACTAAAAACCAGATAAAGACAAAACTTAGTGAGGTAGATGGATAATATATATGAAATTGTTGGGAAATGGGTAATGTATTTTAAATATTATAGGTAATACAAACAGACTAAAGTAATTTTTAAAACTTAAGATTTCAGCGAATATTTCTTTGAACTTGGAGTGGCGAAGAACTACTTAAGCATGAAAACAGTGGAAAGATCATCAAGAGAAATTAATGTTAGGTTTATATTATAAATTAATACAAATTAAAAAGCTTCAGGGTATAGAAGAATAAAGATGATTGGGTTAAAAATACATACATTTATGTGGCAGGTAAAGGTGCGATGTCGTCAATGTATGAAAAACCACTCTCTTGGACCAGTGATAAGGCATAGTATAATAAAAGCATTATTATAATATTAATAATAATATTAATTGTTTAATGTTACAATACGCTGGACACTCTTCTGAGGGCCTGTCATATATTTTTATCCTTATAGTAATTCTTAGAGGGAGATGCTAACATTATTACTACATTTTACAGATGATAAAACAGAGGCTCAGTGGGGTTAAGTAACTGGCTTACGCTTGCACATCTAGTTAAGTAGCCAGTAAACTGTGCACTGTTTCTGAATGCGTGGCTGTCTTTCTGCCCCTGGAATGTGGTTCTGATGTCTGTTTTCTTAACCACCATCCTATACTGCTTAGCACAGGCAAAAGACAGGAAAGGAAGTGGTTTTTTTTTTAAAAAAAGAAAATGACACAAAAGCATAAAAAATGTTCGGTTTCATTAACGATACAAGTGCAAATTAAAATAAAATACACGAAATATTATTTCTCTTACAAATGCAGTGATGAGAGGAGGAAGGTTATGTGGAACGGTCGGTGGTGGGAAGGTATTCCTGGAGTGAGTGTCCGCCTCAGTGTCCTGAGCGAGAAGGCCCTGCTGAGAGAGGCTTTGTGTGCCTGGGGATGGAGCCCCAGGGTGGAGGCTGGAACTCGTCCTGCTTGTGGCAGTGGGGGATTCCACGCCATTGTCTTGGTCACTGTTCTGGAGAACTGTGGAGAAGATGCAGCTGGCTCCACAGCCTGGTTTTTGAGCTGCAGGGTACAGTTGGTTACATTCCCCTGTCTCAGACGGCGTAGCGCAGAAGCCTGTCCTTTCTCAAAAGGAGCAGGGTCCGGTCAGTGACAACTGCATGTATGTGTGGAAGAATGACTTCCGCATTGAGGTTTTAGAGGCTGTCTTTTTCTAAAATCTCTGAAGAGATTGCCAGGCTTTTAGCTTTGATTTAAAAATTTGAAGTTATGCGTCTCTTGTAGCATTATGATATCTGAAATTTAATAAAGCTGTACTCGGTTGCCTCAACTGTTGACAAATGATTCTTGATGTTTAGTTGGTGCAGGATGTCGGGAATATAAGTCTACTTCCTTTATTCAAACTCAGTAAATGGTTTGGGACAATTAATTTCCAATTGTTTCCCAGTAGAGCAGATTTACTTGTATATTAATGAGGCACAGGTGTTAGGCCCCTGGTGTCTGCATGCCTGGGAGGCATATTTCAGTTGTTTATCTGCTCAGCCATAGGTACTGCAAGGTACTCAAGCTTGCCTGTAACAGTTTTTACAGTGAGGCTTTTTAATTTTTTGATTTTTTTTTCAAATTTGCCTGCACCTGTTAAAATTTTAAAACTGATCATGTAGAAAGAAGTTGCAGAGATTTTAACAGTAAATAGCACTAAAAGTTAAGGAAACTAGTCTTCTGTTATATTTACCTGCCCAGCCTGACATTAAAAGAGAATCGGGTTCATTTAAACAGGTATTTCATGTATGGATCCAGCAAAGTCAACAATACGCGTTTTTCATTGTGGGTTTTTGGAGCATGTATGTCTTTGTCAATGGCTAACGCAGTCATAAGCTTGTATTAATATTCAGTTTTTATCTTGTCTATTCACTGAACTGCACTACCAACATTTTAGAGGGAGTGGAATAGCCTCCATAGACATTATGTATTTCGGGAGCTGGCATAATTATAGCGATCTACATATTCATTAAATCTACAGAAGAACTCTGTCCAAAAAGACAGTCATGCATTCAGAAACAGTGCACAACTAAATTTATACATTTTAAAAGTTGCATTTCTTAGACTTATTTAAAATTAATTTCCTGTAGCACTCCTCTCCAAGCAGCAGAATTTTAACAAAAGGATCCCCATGCTTTGGTTTCTTGCATATAGGAAAGAATGGGAAGAACTATTTGTAAACAACAATTACTTGGCAACAATAAGGCAGAAGGGGATTAATGGGCAGCTGAGAAGCAGCAGGTTCCGCAGCATTTGCTGGAAGGTAAGAAGAAAATATTTATTTACAGTTTGTGGTTGCAGTATATCAACACATTACCTGATGCCCTGGAAGGCTACCCATGCGGGGGATCACTGAATTTTCCAAGAGACTTCACTCTCGATTTTTCGGCCATCCATGTTTATCTTTCATAGGACATTTACTGATGAGGTTGAAGCACCTTAATTCTGAGTAACCGGTGGTGGTAAAGGAGTCCTTTGAAATAGCTGTCTTTTCATCTCATTTGATGCTGCAGAATTCAGAGCAACACCTTTACAGTCCCCACAGGCTTTGCAGAGACCCCTGACGCTGGGCAGAAGCAGAGGGGATTCACTTTCAGTTTCCTCTTAAGTCTTGTGCCGTCATTTCGTCGTCTTCCCTTTTTTCTTCATAAACAGCAGATAGAAAAGAATTTTGATGTCTCTTTTACTATAAACACAAAGTGTAGGGCAGCAAGAAGTGGAAGGAAATTAGGTCAATGCCTTTCCAAGAGAAAGGGCCATTGGTTAGCAAAACTAGTAATAATCTGCAATTATCTTTTTAATTGCTTGGAAATACTGTCCCTCTTTCTCTTAAAATGAATTAATTTCGGTTTGCCTCATCTCTGAAGTGATTTCTATTGAAAATGTTTTAGGGTAGATTTGCATGCTTTGAGCATCCGGAGTGTGCGAGTGAAGACGGTAAGAAAACATGATGTATTAGACAGTTTTAGATTTAATAATTTAGATTTAATAATTAAAATACATTTTTCTTGTGTTAGATGCAGGCAGTGAAGGCAGGAGACCTGCTGATGGAAATTTGTACACAAATGTTTGTGCCTCACCGCCCCCCATTCTTTGTTGTTTAACTTTTAGTACCCTTCATTTGCTGAAAATAAACTTGAGTCCGGATTTATTTTAATGTTGCGTTAAACTAAATTAAATCAGATTTGTCTTTTTAAGAATGCTTGTTATTTTCATAAGCAGATTGCTAGACGTAAATTAAATTTTCTGGTAAAGGAATGCCTTCACTTCTCAGGCTGTGTCCTCACATTGCTCTTCTCTGTCCTTTACCTGCTTCACTGAAGACGAACCTTAGCCCTGAAATTACTCAGTGGACCTTCTGCCTGTTCATGTCCTCTCTTCCCCACCAACGGTACTTCTCCGCCTCACTAGCATAGCAATACAGGACTGTAGAGTCAAAATTATACTTGAACCTTAATGAATTTTTTGTTCATTTTTAATATAAATCAGAAGAGAAGGTTGATTCCATTTTGTGCTATAGCTTTTGTGATCTTGGGTTTGGTTTTGGGTTTTTTGTTTGTTTGTTTGCCTTTGTTCATATTTTGAATTGTCCAAATAAATATTTCTTACATATCTCCAAATATAATTTATCAAGAATTGTAATGATAGGAATATGAAATACTAGGAATATGAATATCTCAAGTTTCACGTGATTCTCGTTGGCATAGTTTCACATTTACTTCTTACAATTTTTACAGAAGTTTCTTTGTTTTCTCTTGACAGCTATTTCTTTGTGTTCTTCCTCAAGATAAAAGTCAGTGGATAAGTAAAAGTAAAGAATTAAGAGCATGGTATAGCAACATCAAAGAAATAGTGAGTTGTACTTGAATTAATATAATTGTTTTCAAATGTATGCTTTCAAGTCCAGTGGCCTCTGATCTTTGTGTGTTTTCTTTCTTTCTTTACCAGCACATCACAAACCCAAGGAAGGTCGTGGGCCAGCAGGACTTGATGATCAATAATCCCCTCTCACAGGATGAAGGGGTAAAGTCCGTCTTTAATATGTTTGTCCACTGGTTGTCAGTTCACCATAGAAGCAGCTATTTTTTTGAACCCCACATGTTATCCCACCTAAAACCCCGTGGAAACTACTTCCTGCTGTGAACATACTGTGTTGTAGGAAGTGTGTGATCTATTTCCGTGGAGTGGACTCCAAAGAAGTCCTGAGGGGATCTGGGGGAAAGAGAAGAGCGGAAGACTAGGGTGGACCTGTTTTATCAAGGGTTGCAGTGGGGAGCAGGGAGGACAACCTCCCTTTATGATGTAAATAGAGAAGGGTTCACTGGGTAGGACTAACTTACAAGAGGAAAGGAAACTATTTATAGTGAGTCCATGAAGAACTTTTTAAAAGATTAGACCTGTCTTCACTCATATTCTCAGGGAGAATGGGGATAATTACTACTTTACAGGTGTTGGATAACTTCTTTAATTACTGCTGTAAAGCCTAGTTCCCCTGCTACCAGAAAAAAATTCCAGTTAATATGTAATATTAACATTTCTTTATTCTGATACATAACATTATTATAATATAGTCTGTGGTACAGCAGCATAAAATATTGTTAAGTAAATTTTAAAGCTTTACTTAAATTCACATTTTGAAAAGTCCATAAAAGTCTATTCGATTAGAAGACCAAGCTTTGTAGAAAACATTACTGATGCTCCTTAGAGTGTTGGGAATTCAGGTCAGGTCGCTGGGACCAGCTGGGGGCTGTGGCCCCGCTCTAATCCAAGCAGAGCTTTTTGTTGTTGTAGAGAGTAGTAGCAGGTGTATAACAGTAAAAGTATCATCCACTTTATATAGATAATAGAAAAAATGTAAGCATACACAGTAACATCCCTGGAAAAATAAATGTTAGAATAAGGATGTGTTTCTGAGAGTAAACTAGATTTCAGTAAAGATTACTCCAGCTTCAGGTTTCCTATCTGCACTGTGAAATAACTCAGAGAAGGATAAATGTTATCATTTAAATTATTAAATCGAGATAATAAAAGTCAAGCAAAGGTATGGGAATATTTTAAATAGATTATTCTCCTTATTTCAGAGTCTTTGGAACAAATTTTTCCAAGATAAAGAGCTTCGATCAATGATTGACCAGGATGTCACAAGAACGTATGTAGAACTATTTATAAATTACTTTCAATAGTTCAAATCAGTGTCACCTTTTTGTATTTTAGCAAAAAGCAACATCCATAGAGGAGGCTTGTGTTAATAACAAAGTTATTTTATCCAAGCTTTGATGATAACTATCATTTTCTGTTCTTAACATATAGATTTCTGTGTGTCCTTTTTCAAAATAAATTATTATATTTATAATGATACTCAAAATAATATTTAATCATTTTTCAATTTCCAATAATTATTTAGAGTCATATGCTATGATTAAGGTTATGTATTCATAATTTGGTATTGCTAGAAAGATTTATCTCTTGCTTTATATCTTTGAATTCCTTTCTAGCCAAATTACGTTTAAAAATGACAGCTACTATTTTCACCCTCCTTATTTCTCTTCATCTTGAAGCCATGGAGGTTCGCGAAGAACCTCTTCTCTCAGTCTGCTCAGTATTTACCATGTGAAAAAGTGGTTTCTTACTTAGCATACGGTCAGTATCCATCACTTTTTGTACATTGACTTCATCTTTCCGGGCTGAGTAGTAAGAAGTACATGGAATTTGTGTAGCAAGAGTCTCGAATAAGTTCTAGAAACATATGCTATAACCTTGGGCAAATTACTTCCAATGAATGTCTTTCTCCTTCGTGTACTTTTCTGTAAAAGGGGGATGATAGTAATCACCTCGCAGTATTTCTATAGATGAATGAGTATGTGTTGTAATAGTTATAAATGAGATGTTCATACTTTGAACTGTAAACGACCACATACATGTTAGTAAACTTGATTTAATCCTGGTGCTGGTATGTACAGAGTCATATATCTCTAGTACCTTCTGAGTCCTTGTGTAGCTCTGCCTGTCTGCCAACTGTTAGTTCAACTCCTGCTAGATCTATCACAGCGTCAAGGCCTCTGGCTTTCTGATATTCCTCTCTTTCCAGATCTAAGCACAGATAATCAGATGACATGGACTACTGTTAAGGTTATTGTACATATTTAACACATGAAACTTGTTTTAAAATGAAAATAATTCAAAGGAATCGTGAGTACAACCAAATGTTAGAAAAGTGGCGATAGTCCATGGGGGTGGGAGGTGTGGTATCATTTTGATGAGCGTGAATTAATCCAGTCACCAGGAGCGACCGGCTATGGGGAGCCACCCTCAGGTGTGGAGCAGTGCCTGATGCCTCTGGTGTCAGTCTCAGGAAGCAGTGTGCCATTGTGTTGGCACACAGGAGGCACTCAGTTAATGCTGGTTGAATGAAACAAAAAGGATAAATTTCCTCATCAGTCATTTAAGACACTAGGTAATCAACGGCAGTATAACACTCCTCTAAAAACAAAATGCAAGGTATACA
The DNA here is from genome assembly GCF_022682495.2 of Desmodus rotundus. Lineage (NCBI taxonomy): Eukaryota > Metazoa > Chordata > Mammalia > Chiroptera > Phyllostomidae > Desmodus > Desmodus rotundus. The sequence continues at coordinate 109,844,366 of NC_071394.1, read as the reverse complement.
TTGCTAACCAAGCAAAAGGTATCTCTTTTTTAAAAAATGTGAGGCAGTTGTCTTAGAAAACTTGACAACTTCAGCTTGAAGTGGCTAATAAGGATGGTGACCCATCTCTCTACCGTTACTAGATGGAAAGGGAGGAACCGTGTCGCTGGGGCAGAGGCACACACTCAGAGGCCACGCAGGCAGGTTGGTTAAAAAATATAGCAAACAAGAAAAGGGGAAAATAAAACTCTGATAGCCAGACCAAGGAGGAAGTGGCCCTGGGGGCCTGTTCGGCATTTTGGTTACTTAGCTCAAACTGTTTTTTCTTTGCCATGTTAGACAGTCTTCTTTCTTGGAAGCTGTACTCTTATAACTATTTGGGTTCATATTTTCTATGCATTTTTCTTATAAAAATATATATGTGTATGTATGTCACATATATGGCTAATTGTTTTCCTTATAATTTATTTCCAGTGGTACATTTTAATTAAGTTAGCAAACCCGAGATTCAGAGAAGGCAGCCAGGAAGCCTTGTAGTTCATTGCATAGGTGGGGGAGGCTCACAACTCTTCTCCCAGAAGGCTCTCCTGTGGGCCTCTCCACATTTAGAGTGAGTTTCCTTGTCATCCCTCTCTATATTTTGTGGCAAGTAACTTAGCTTGTAGGATGCGACTGTCATTCTTATTTTAAAGCCACTAAATTGCCTAATCATAAAAGCTGCATACCTTGAATAATTTTACTACGTTAGGTAATGCAGTCTTTATAAGGCACTACACGATCTAAAATCCATGTTTTTCAATCCAGTCTGTAAGGCAGCTCATGATGCAATAGGAGAAGAAAGGAAGTACAGCTCAGCGATTGTCAAATAGTGTCTATTTATTGTCTGCTCTGTTCCAGGCTGATGCTTTGCATCGTGGGGACAGAGTGGTGCAGAAGGCGGACAAGGTCCTGCCCGAATGTACACTGGATGTACATTGTAGTGCAGGGGTCGGTGGCGGGGACAACACAATACGCGTGTATAGATGAAGAGGGTAATTGCAGAGGGTGGTAGTGCTGTGAAGAAATAAAAACAGGTAGTAGAACAGCTAGAGGGATAGCTGCTTTAGGAATAGTGATCAGAAAAAGCATCTCTGAGAAGACGACGTTTGAGGTGATATGTGCAAACATTTTTGAAGCCAGTCATGTGAAGATCTAGGGGAAGACCATGCGGGACAGAGGAAATAGCTGGTGCAAAGTCCCTCAGTTAAAATACTCATAAGCTCAGTATTTAGAGGAACAAAGGGAGGGCAGTTATGGCTGGAGGAGAGTGATTTAAATAGGGAAATTGAGAGGAGGTCAGATGCCAGACAAGCAGTCCTGTAGACCACAGCACGGAGTGTGGATTTCATTCCAGTGCAATGGGAAGCCGTTAGAGGGTAGTGGGCAGGGGTGTCATACCTAGAAAGGTAATTCTGGCTGCTCTGATAGTGGGGTGAATGTGAAGGCAGGAACGAATCTTTTTCAATATTCTAGGTGGAGCAATGTTAGTGATAGACTCAAGAAGGTTAAGAATAGACAGGTTGAGGATATACATTTTACATTTTTAAATACAAAGTAGGAAGTCATTGTATGTCGTTTTCTCACAGCAGCTCTGCTCCATTTGTACTGCTCTGTTTCAGGCTCTTTTTACCTCCTACCTGGTCTCTCTGTGTAATTGTTCTCTGGGATCTGTCACCTGTCTCTTCTGGTACTACCCATGTGCACCCTATTTTCTAAGCACGTCTCTGGTCATAATACTTGCTTAATCTTAAACTTTCTGTGACTCTCTCTGGTCTGCAGAAGAATGGACTTGCTTCTTAACATACACACAGTTCCCTTGTAGGGTTTCCATTTATCTTTCTGTTAGTGATTTCTAGTTTAATTCCATTGTGGTCTGAGAGCAGACATTGTATGATTTCTGTCCTGTCAAATATGTTAAGGTGTTTTGTGGTCCAGAATGTGGTCTCTGTTGTGACTGTTCCACGTGAACTTGAGAGGAGTGTGTATTCTGCTGTTGTTTGATGTAGTGTAAAGATGTCAATTATATCCAGTAGATTGATGATGTTGTTGAGTTCAACGGTGCCCTTTCTGATTTTCTGCCTGCCAGATCTGTTTAGTTCTAACTGTGGAGTGTTGAAATTGCCAGCCATGTTAGAGGATTCTCTTACTTCTCTTAGTAATTGTAGTAGTCTTTTTCCTTACATAGTCCAATGCTCTTTGCTTAGGGTCATACATAATAAGGACTGTTGTGACTTCTTGGAGAATTGACCCCTTTATTATTATGTAATGCACTTTTTAATCTTTTAAGTAGTGTTAGCATAGTTTGTTCTTCATTAATTTACTTCTAATGTACAATACATGAGTCTTTATATTTAAAGCGGATTTCTTGTAGCCAACATATAGTTGGGTCTTGTTTTTTTCTGATTCGTGCTTCCAATCTCTGTCTTTCAGTTGGTGCATTTGGACCACTGGTGGATGTTCAGAGTGATTGCAGATGTAGCTGGATTATTATCCATTATGTTTGTTACTGTTTTCTATTTGCTACTCTTGTTCTTTGTTCCAGTTTTTGTCTTCTATCTTTTTCTGCCTTTCATTGTATTAATTGAGCATTTTACATTATTTTATTGTCTCTTTTTTCTTAGCAAATTGGTTGTATTTCTTTTTCTACCTTTTTAGTGGTTGCCCTAGAATTTTCGATATACATTTCAACTAAACCAAATCCACTTTCAAAAAACACTATACCATTTCACAGATAGTGCGTGTACTTTATAATAACAAATAATCCTAATTCCTCCTTCCTGTCTCTCTCATTTCTGTCCATTTTTCACTGATGTGTAAGCATGCATAAGCATATGTATAGACACACCCCTATGTGTGTATGTGTGTACACACGCATCAGCTACATAGTTGAATGCTACATTGGTGGTGTTATTTTGGTCAAATTATGTTATATTAATTAAAAATTGGAAAAATAAATGTTTTTATTTTACCTTTACTTATATATTCCTTCTTATGTTCTTCTTTTATGTAGATCTGAACTTCCAACCTATGTTATTTTTCTTTTCTCTTAAGAACTTTTATAATCATTTCTTGTCAGGTATGTCTACTGCTAGCAAATTCCCTATTTTTGTCTTTTTGAGACTATTTTTATTTCTCCTTTTTGAAAGATAATTTCACAGGTACAGAATTCTAGGTTAGTTTTTTTTTTTTCCTCTAAACATTTTAAATATCTCACTCTGTTTTCTTCTCGCTTGAATGGTTTCTGAGAAGCTGGATGTAATTCTTATCTTAGTTCCACTATAGGTAAGAGTTTTTCTCTTCTTTAATGACTTTTTCTTATCTTTTTTTTTTGTAGTTTGAAAATGACATGCCTGGGTGAGGTTCTTTTGGCCTTTATCTGGCATGGTTTTCTCTGAGCTTCGTGGATCTGTGGTTTGGGAATTTTGGAAATTTCTCAGCCATTATTGTTTCAAATATTTATTCTGTTCCTTTATATCTTTCTTCTCCTTTTGGTATTCCCATCATGTGTATGTTACACCTGTTACAGTTGTCCCACAGTCCTCGGATTTTCTGTTCTATTTTTTTCAGTCATTGTTCTCTTTGCTTTTTGGTATTCAAGGACTCAATATATTCTCTAGCTGAGAGATTCTTTCCTCACCCAGGTCCAGGCTTCTAGTGAGTCCATCAAAGGCATTCTTTACTTGTTACAGTGTAATTTAGCATTTCTTTTTTGCTTCTTTCTTAGGATTTCCATCCCTCTGCTTACATTGCCCATCTGTTCTTACATGCTCTTACTATATATTTTCTATGGAGCCTGTAGCATAGTTGTAACCGAATAACCAGTGAGGTCCCACTGCCTGCCCCCTACAGGCAATAACTCTAGAGACAGAGTCCAGTGGAAAGAAAATGGAATTTACACGTATCATATATGTATATATATGATTTCTTGGTGCTGCTGGAGGAGCCAGCAAGCTGCTGGTGGTAACTGCCACAGCGGTTTCCCATTGCCCTGCACATGGGGGAGGGGCACTTTGCTTATTTTTGGGCCTGCTCCCAGGACCTGCCAGCCCTAATCTCCTCTCCCCACCTCACCGCCCCCTTCTTACCAGCCTTGCTCACAGTACCTGTAGTGCTCCAGGTCAGGCCTGAAGCACTTAGGGAGGGGTCTGGGGCCTGATCCTCCCTGGCTGTACCGGCCCACCTGAGGGAAGGGTGTGGGGCTTGCTGGGCCCGAACCTGAGGTTTGGGTCACCAGTCAGTGGCAGCTACCTGGCTTTCCACCTGGAGGAGGGCTGTGGGACATGTTGCCCCAAGCGTCTCTGAGTCCACTAGCCGAGCCTCCTGGAGCCTGCTGCCCTAGCCTCCCACCTCCTTCCGAGCACTCTCCCTGCCCTCCTACCCAAGAGCTGATGGCTCCGGACAGGCAAGTCCTGGAGTGCTATGGCGGGGGCACTTGGAATCCCTCCGGCTGGGTCCCTGGCTCTAAAAAATTCAGCCCCCAGATGCAGGTCCAGCAGCCCCAGGATGGGGGTGTAAAAGCACTGTTTGCACGTGCTCCACCATTTAAAGGGCCCCCATAATCCCCCACAGGGCACAAGTGGATGAGAGGGTATGTCCCTCCCACCCAATCACCTTCCTGGTTTTTGGTGCCAGTGTTGCATGCCTTTTTTTGTGTTATGGCGCATCATCGCAGTTGCTGGGGAGACACACATGCACTGTCTTCGGCGCTACTCCGCTCTCCCCATTTCCCCGGGTAGGGGAGACCCCCCTGTCACATAGTTAGCATAATTTTAAAAAATTCCTGAACTCCTAGTTCTAGCATATCTGCCTTGGCTTGTTCTGGTGCTTGTTTTGTCCCTTCAAATTGTGATTTTACCTTTTGGTATGTCTTCTAATTTTTTCTGATAGTCAGACAAAATGTATAGGTAGAAGGAACTGCTGTAAATAGACCTCTGGTAAGATGGTGATAAAATGAGGGGGAGAGGAAGTGTTCTCAGTCTTTTAGTGAGCCTGTGCCTCTGGACTCTGGCGTTCACGAGTGTTTGTCAGTCTCAGCAACAGCATCCCCACCCCTTGCTTAGATGGGACAGGATGGCCAGACTTGGCTGAAGTCCGTCCGGTATTTCTCTCTTCCCTGCAGTCTGTTAGGCTCTGATAACACCCCAGCAGGTTAGCCTCTGGTTAACTAGTTTTTCCCCAGGGCAGGCCTTGTTAAGAAGAACAGGGCGCTGTGTTCACAGTGGCTCCTTTTGCCTTCCCTCTGATGGAAACTGAGGGGATTTTTCTCTGATGTGACTGTGGGAACCTTGTGATCTCCCAGAAGTAAATCTCACAACATTGCGGGCCCCTCTATGACTGGGTCCACCTGGAGTTTTTAACTCACAGAGTTGTTTACAGGGAGCTCCCAGTAGTTTGTCAATTACAGTTCCTGCTTTCCTGCCCCTGCCCCTGGTTCCTACTCCTGAGGCTCTCTAAGTTGTGACTCCCTGTATTTGCCTGTCTGTCCGGTCTTGGGGACAGCAGTTTGTCCTGTGTCTTCCCCATTCTTATAGATCCAAGAAGGGTTATTGACTTTCAGTCACTCAGCTTGCTACTTGTTAGGATGGAGAAGCAAAGTCTAGACCCCTCACATGCAGAACAAGACACCTGAAGCCCCCCCACAGTTCCCTTTCAGACCAGCGCTCTGGCATTGTTCCCCGAACAGCCTTTGCTCTCCATTCTCCATGTTTTGCATTACTTGGCCTTGGGAGTGCTACTAACCCCCACTCCTCCCTGTTGGATTCCTGACAATTCATCCTTTAAAGCCTAAGTTCATCACCAATCTAATGGAGCATTTTGCATTCTTTATAATTGGAAATACTTTATGCCTATTCTGTGTTCTAATAGAATTTTCTTAATAACTTTTTCTTTGTTACTGAACTTATTAGGTGACGCTGGTTAACAAGATCATACAGGTTTCAGGTGCACAGTTCCACAACACACCATCTGTACAGTGTGTTGTGTGCTCACCCCCACCCCCAAGTCAGATCTCTGCCCATCATAATTCATTCCCCCTGTACCCTTCTCCTGCCCCTCCCTCTTAATAACTCTTTGATGATATTGCTTAATTTTGTTTGGTCTTATATTTATTTAGACCTGCCAAGGTATTTGATCTGCCAATATATTCAGTATATTTATATTAATCTCCTCCTGGTACCAGGCACTGGAGATGCCAAGATAAATATGACATGGACCCTTAGGAAGCTCAAAATCTAGTAGAGAAAGCAGTAAAAAAAGTTGTAGTCCAACATAATTGGTGTTACAATAGAAACAGTAAGTACAAGAGCTCTGGCGTTAACCCAGTTCCCATCTTTGAAACCTAACGGTAAGCCCCTGTAGAGCATGGACCTAATTTTGTTTTGTCTCGCTGTTTAGAATCAAGTTGATGTTTAAGAAATGCTCATTGATTGTGAATCTTATCACTTATGATCAGTTGTACTGTTTTAATAATAACAGTCTTTAACCTTTTCAATCTTCAGTGATACAAGCACACTTGAAAAAAATACTATTATCAGCCTTCTGTCCTTAGTTTAGACAAGATAATTTCATCTCATGAGCTGCATTGTTGCCATCATTATTGAATTTATTTGATCTGAATATGTCACTGTATTAAATATTATCTCCACTTTCAACTAATTTTAATATTCTTTTATTCTACTAACCCATTTTTGCCTCAAAGGGTTTTGTATTCATTTCAATTAATTGTTCTTTATCTCAGCCTAATGAGGTTGTTACTATTCTCATTTTTATTACTGGAAAAAACCTGATAATCAAAAGGTAAATCAAGGAGTTCCATTTTACAGCATTTCTAATTCAGAACTTGAATCGTCCATTCCAAACCAGTTTTTTATGCTTCAAAGGCTGTAATATTGAATGAAATTCAGTATTATTTAAAATGATGGGAAGTATTGAGTTCAGAATAAAATATCATTTCCATTTTAGATGCCAAAGAAGTCTGTTATTTGGTCTATTGAGGTCTATTCTAAAAGCATATTTATAGTGTTTATAACATCATTTGCAAATTAACATATTTATAAGCTATTGACAAATAATATCTCTTCTTCAGATATGTTCCTCTTCTCCAGACTTCCATTATAAGATTTAAAATTTTTAATTTACTTTTAGTATTATAACTTTGACTATATTTAAAAGTCTATCACCCTGGTTGGTGTGGCTCAGTGGATTGAGTGCCAGCCTGCGAACCAAAGGGTTGCTGGTTTGATTCCCAGTCAGAGCACAGGCCTGGGTCTTGGGCCAGGTCCCCAGTGGGGGGTGCATGAGGAGCCAACCACACATTGATATTTCTCTCCCTTTCTTTCTCCCTCCCTTCCCCTCTGTCTAAAAATAAATAAAATCTTTTTAAAAAGAAGTTTATCTGATTGCCTGTTGGATTTGTTAGTCCTCTTCAGCTTTTGGTCTTTTTTTTGTGGTTATTGTAGGGTTGTTGCAGTTAGCAGATCAGGCAGCCAGCTCATTCATCAGTTAGTTACATCCTTTCCTGTTTAGAGCTCCATGATATGGTGAGATCTGTAAAGATCCACCTTTCTCAAACTAATGCTTCCTTTTGTTTATCGTTTATGTATGGGCCAAGCTGCTGACATAATGTATTATCTCCTCAGTTATTTTAGCTCTTTATTTGATATTTTGTGGATTCACTAATAATTGCTGAAGTTCTCTTTAAATCTATAGATATACACTGTCCAATTTGATACCCACCAGGCTCCCGTTGCTATTTAAATTTAAATTAATTAAGATAAAAACATTTTAAATGATATTAACATTTTATCAAGTGCTAATGGCTATTGTATGGGACAGCATAGATGCAGAACATGAAGTTCTGTCGGCTGGCACTGTAGATAATTCATTGTTGTTATACTTTTATATAGTATATGATATGAATGTCTGCATTTTTTTCATAGTGAACTTTTAGATATGGCCCATGCTAAGTATTTACTTTTATTTCTTTTCTCTGCCCTTAAGAAATGTTCATAAATTTTTATAGTATACGAGTCTTATCTGAGGTGTTGGTCAAGTTTGGTCATTATGTTACAATGTAGTAGGCAGCTGAAAATGAGACTGCTTTGAAAATGTTTTCTGTATTAGTGCTATTCAGAACTGATTTTGCAAAGTTAACTTGTTTGTTTGTTTGGGGGGATTTTTTTGGTTGTTTAAAGTCCATCTTCTCCACAGTGTCCGTGCTGGGAAAAATACTGTCACTACTCTGTAAAGTATGACTTGACTGTCACACTTCATGAATTTAAGATATCCTACACGTTGGTATCTGTTTTTCTCAAAGCCCCATTTTCTTTTCTTTTTTTTTTTTTTTTACTTAAATATAAAAGAAATTCCTCAGGGAAGGAAGATTTTACAAGCAATTTCAGAGCAGAATTGATTTGGGTGTGTGTTAATGCAGACAATCTGCCCAGTGTTAAAATGTTAGAGAGAAAAAAACCACACAAGCTGCCATATTCGTGTGATCACACCAAAATAGCAGCTTGTATTTATATTTGCAGTCTCCTCGAGGTGGACTGCAGGCGCGCATGAATGAGGGGATGCACTTGGCGTTGTGTTGTGGTTTCATCTCACGCAGGCAAAGTACACGCTTGTGCATGCACGACCAGCCCTCACATATGCACTTGCTCACAGCCGAGAACGTGAAAACTACAACACAAGCCGCTCTCTCAGAGTTGTCAGCAACCTGCGTGTGTGTTTCTTAAATATTAAAGGGGGGGGGGACAGATTTTCAGGATTATAAGAAACAATTCTTCTGTCAAATGGCCTGTAGTCCTTTCTCATTTGACAACATTTAAGGTAAAAACAAAATATTTGATTATTATGATTGCATGTATTTATTTAGAAATATGTATTTTCCCGTACTGCTCCTGTTTTTAATGTGTATTTTTCCCATTTCTGTTCCACTGAAGCATGCAAATTCTCACCACACATTTATTCCAACATATGGAATACTTTAAATTTTTGAAACATTTTTAGTATTTGAGTGAAAATTTAGGCGAATTTGCCGCAGACTACAGTTGTAGAGCGTCGACCAGCATCCCGGCGCTCCTACTCTCGGAACTTGGAAGCAGCGGCACGTGGAGCAGCCACCCAGTCGCGTCACCCCAAGCTGCTGACCAGATGAGGTTTTGCTGTTGAGATCTCCCTGTTTCAGATCGAGCCTTATTTTTTTAGCACCGTCTATGGTTGCGGGCCCACATATTGATCATGAGAATGTAAAGTGTGGCGGGTGGTAAAGTAGTATCCCATCTTGAAATATTCCTAGTACGCATCGCCAGTGCGGTGCTATAAAACAGTCTTCTCAGAATTTCCATGCAGAGTGGGAATTGAAACTACTTTGGTACTCAAGGGTCGATGAGTCTTGCACTTAAAATACATACATAACATGCATTTGTATATATGTCCCTAATTTTTCACCTTTATGGTATGAGCAGAAAGTGGGTTCATTTCTTTTTTGAGCAGGGGAAGTCAGTGGGAGGCAGGGCTTGCTATGTAGCTCAGGGCAGTGGAGAACTCAAAAGAATGTTTGAGGAAAGCCTCTGTTTACATGATGACAGATGCCCCCTCCTGAAACTCCAACCCCACCTCCCCTTTCTCCTTATGCACTATTTGATATTTCCTGTTATCCTACCCCTTGTACTTCATCTTCATCTTCTAACCTGTATGGTGATTTCGAATTCCTGCCTTCCATGTAGACTTTGGGAGACTTTTTTGCTATCCTCTTGGGCTGGATGCTAACACTTGTCATCACTACAGATTCCTTCTTTTCTTTGCCTTTTTAAAATTACTGTGCACCACCAGATTATGGCCTATGAAAGCTATATGCTTCTTTTGTCTTTATTAACTACAGAAACAAAGGCAGCGGAGTTCCTGTCTGGCCTTTCTTATACTTCGCCTCCCCACCTCTTATCCCTGGGTCCATAGATTTAGTTTTCATTTTTCATCAGGTTGTAATGTTCATTCTTCACTGGTTTGTAGGTTTTTCTATTTATTTATTCGTTAAACAAATTTATTTATTTCAGAAATTACTCTATACCAGCTACTGTTCTACAAGTTAAGGATCCTCATAAAGAAATTGTGTCTCTATTTTTATAAATCATAGACATTTTATTTTAGTTATCTTCCTTTAGAAATATGTGTAAAATATCTATTTTCTCTCCTAGGTTTTCTTGAGTACTTAGTTCTTATGTTTTGTATCTTCATCTTCCTTAGTACCTGGTGCCCACGTTAGGCATCTCCGTTGCTGGAGGTCATCTAGTAAACCCTTTTATTTTGGAAATGTGAAACATTAAGATTCAGAAAGAATATGATGGGAAAATATAACTTGTTAATGGCCAGAATAGAAATAACACCCTAGACTTCGGGTCTAGCACTACTCCAAATATTTCATGTCAATCTTGTTCACCTCAATTTAACACTTTGAATTGAAGAGGTATTTATCAAATACCTTCTGCATCCAAAGCACTTTGTGAAGCATATAGGAGATGGAAACGTGAGTGACTTATCTCAAACATTATTCAGAAGGAGGCAGAGATTAAATATTAAGTAAATACCGTTTCTGCCCTCTGGGCTCACGTGCTCTAATGCAGAGTTTCTCAACCTTGGGATTATTGGCATTTTGGACCCGTTAATTCTCCGTTGTTGAGAGGCAGCGTGGGATGTTTAGCAGCATCCATGACCTCTAGCTGCTGAAGGTTCGGTGGGGTGTGCTTTTGAAATCTTTATTGGCCATCAACACAACTTGTCAGACAGAAGGGTTCTCTGAGGCATCGCTTTACAGCTTTCTGAGAGCCTGACAAAGGATTTTGCATTCACACCCTTGGTTTCATTTTTAGACCTTATTTTTCTGACTGAGGCTTAGATTTGATCTTTGCCCAGAAGCAGTATCTTAATGTTAGTATCATTTGCTGACTAGAGAGGCTGAGAATGAGAAAAAGTTTTATTTTGTACCCGGCAAGCCCTAGTGTTGTGGGTAGAAATTAGTCTCTATCATGGGATCCTGAGGAGAGCTTTCCGAGGGCTCGTGCACAGGAGATTGCGGTGTGGCAAAATGGTTTACTCACGTAGGAGGCTGCCCCTGGGTCCCCTCTCTATCTGTCCCACCACGGAAAATCGGGGCCAGAAATAGGGTCAGTGTCCAGAGAACCTGTGCCATATTAAAGCTCAGATGAGTCCAGCATCTGGCTGGTTTAACTTGTGTTCCCAGGTGTAATCCCTTGCTGTGCTGAGGTATTCAGGCTCCCCCCTGGGCCCTGCACGTGGAATCACACAGCCATCTACCACATGGCTGCTAAGGCCACGTGACTATGGAGAGAGGATGCATGAGTGCACGGGTGTGTTACCAGGTGGGCAGGAGAGAGAGTGAGCACAAGTTTTTTGTTCCCCTGGGGTTATATTAGCTTGGATTTGAGATGAACCAGGTGCTTTTTCAAAAGAACCAATCAACTTCCCATGTTTACATAGGCTTTTGATAGGTCCACTCTCCCTGGTTAGACTGTCTGGCCTCCCTGGTCAAACACCTCCTCTGTGCCCCCCAACAACCCAGGACTGGAGTGGGGAGTGTTAATCTCCTTAGTGGAGCACTGCTGTAATTCCCCGTGGAGGAATTCACCACAGGGAATTCACCACAGGAAGCTGCAGCTTCCTGGTGAAGCAAACAAGCTTGTGCTCCCCAGTTTATTAAGCTCAATGTCTATTTCCCTCTGCTTCCTTTTCTTTCCTAATAATTAGTTAACTACCAATGGTAACACTAGCACCTTTATGTTGATCAGTTCTTACTTTTGCAGAGTATCGAAGGCAGCACCTTCAACACTCTGACCAGATTGCTCCTTAGATTTCCCAGTTTATTAAGTACATTTTCTATTTTCCATATAAGTAAAGGCTGCCACGGTACAACTACACAATAAGGAATGTTTTTTTTTTCTATAATATTTTCCCCACTTTTATCGAAGCCCTCACTGCAGCGAGGTCCTCCTGGTCTGCGTCTGTCTTTTACTAACATCTCATGTACACCAGTTAGTCTTTCACTGATGCTTTATGCAACGGCCTTCCAGCTTCTATGCAGTCCCATAGAAAAATCTACCACATATCTTATGGTTTTTTAGCAATGCCCCAATTTCAGGTATCAAAAACTATCTTAGTTATCTATTGCTACTATAATGTCAACCAAAATTTAGTGACTTGAAACAATGATTATTTATTTCATAGTTGCTGTATATCAGGAGTCTGGGAGCAGCTTAACTAGAAGCTTCTGGATTGGGAGTCTCAATAGATTGTAGTCAGGTGTTACCTGGAACTGCAGTCATCTGAAGGCTTGACTGGGGCTGGAAGATAATACGGGTTCTTTTCCACGTGGATCTCTCCATGGGACTGCTAAGTGTCTTTCTCCAGAGGATACTTTCCCCCAGAGCTAGCAATCCAAGAAAGAAAGGATGTGTGTTAGAAAGAATTTGCAGATATATTTTTTAAATCACCACAATCCACATGTCGCTTCCCAGGTCACCCAAATAACCTTTTTTCCATTCTATCCAGCTGAGGGGAAATGTCTATGAGGACGCATTGGGGTGGAGGATGAGTTTGGGGGGGGTCACACATCACTTCTACTCCCATTGCATTGGCTAGTGCTGAGTGGACACAGCTAACTGAAAAAGAAGCTGGTGCATTAAATCCAACTGTGTGCCTGGAATGACGAGAAAGCAGATTTGGTTGAATGGAGAGAATGGTGAAATCATCAACCAAAATAGAGGGGACACAGCAATAAGGAGTATCTGGTGTGTCTGCTTTCATTCTGTATCAAATTATTCCTGTATGGCTTTTGCTTGATTTTTCAGTTTTCCTATAATAAAATAATAAGCCAGAGTAAGGTATTATAGTTATTTTGGCGTTTAATAGTATTCTAGGGAGTTTTCATCAACTCATTTTAAATTTTGGATGAATGCTTGCTTTGAAATTCTGTTTTTGAAGTATGGGCATAACATCAGTTATTGTTCCTTCAAGTCCTTCTGTGCTTCTCTGTCCTACGGCGTGATTATAAACCTTCACCAAGGGCTTTATTTTTTCCCTCGGGGCACCTTATTGAATACTCGCATCTTCAGTAATTCATCTGGGCCCAATGCTTTGTCTATTTTAATACTTCTAATTACGTAATTATGTACTATAATGCAGTGACAAAGCCCTTTATCATTTCACTCTTTTCTTAACCCTTTTCTTGCTTCGGAAATATTCTTTTTGTCTCTTTGTTGTCTGAGAAACTCTTCATTGTAGGCAGCCCAGATATTTGCCTGGCTTGCCTTTACTGTTTCTCTGTATTACGACAGACTGTTGCTTTATTGAATGTCTTTTCAGTTAACTCCCATCAGGTACCTGAGTTCCTGGTTATTGGGCTCTAAAGTCGATGTCTAGTCGTCCTCCATCCCTCACGTCCTGATTTATTCCCGTACACTGCAGTCACAGGGAAAGGTATCCGAAAGAGAACTAGAATAGCCTGGTTATCATAAACCACTTTTGTGGCAGAATCCGTGGCCGTTCTGTCATTTATAGATCTTAGATATCCGCAGGTATTCATGAGCAAATACATTGGAAATCAACAAGGTTTGCAACATTGTGATGCTCTGTACTTCAGGATAACTAAACATTGATGAAGGGAAATTTTTCTTTATATATGCATTTGAAACAATAAAGGAAGAAAAATGATACAATGATGGTTTTAGCATTTTACACCCTCGCGTGAACTGGTAGATCTAGGCACTGACCATCAGGGTCGATGGTGTCCCAGAAGGCGAGGTGAGTTAACAGTGTGTGCCTCCTGACGGGAGCACACCACGCCGACTATGCCAGCTCTTTACTGCTGCTTTGCAAACCACCCCAGAGCCTAAAACAATGACAGAAGTTATTCTGCTGATGAATCTGTAACTCGGGCAGCTGTGAGCAGGACAATTTGTCTCTGTTCCACAGCTTGCAGGTTAGGGGCTGGAATTATCTGAAGGCTTATTCACTACATGCCTGGCTGTCGAAGCTGCCTCTCAGCAGAGACCTTCCCTGGAGCTGTGGCTACAACACCTCTACATGGCCCTCCCATGTAGTTGCTTGACTTCCTAGCAGTGTGGTGTCTGGGTTCCAAGGACGTGTCCAGATGGAGAGCCAGACAGAAGCTATGTCGCAGCATCACTTACGCTGTGTTCTCTGTGAGGAGCTACCATTAAGGCCAACACATACCAAATGGAGGGGAGTTTGACTCACCTTTTTATGGGAGACATGCCAAAGAATTTGTGAACATGTACTAAAACCATCCTCCCACCTATGAAGAATTTTGTTGAGAGTTGAACCTGAATCTGATGAAATCTCTAGGCCTAATTACAGTTTATAGGAAATACAGGGGGGAAGAGGAATGTGTTAAATAACAAAATAGAGGAATAGTAAGTAAAATTCAGAACATGGCAAGTGTCTACAGGGCATGGAACCTGGTTTCTTATAAAGAAGGGCAAATTTATCAAGTAAAATAGTCAACAAATTGCAGTGTATAAACATTTCTTGGATCTTGATTTGAACAAACTAAAAAATTTTTACAGATATTTGAGTATTGACTGGATACTCGATTTAACTACTATATAATTATTTTTATTAGTATGGTTATAATGTTACTATGGCTGTGTTTTTAAAGACACTTATCTTTGAGAGATATACATCGTAATCTTTATAGGTGTGATGATGTCTCAGGTTTGCTACAAAATGCAGCATTGAGGGATGACTATATGTAAAACAAGAATTGATTAGTGCTGAAGCTGGATGATGGGTATATTGGGGTGCAGGCTACTATTATCTCTATAAATGTTTGAATTTTTCATAATGGGAAATTTTTTAAAAATTTGAAACCTATATTGCCTTTGAATTTGGGGTTGTTTCAAAGATATGAAACGAAGCGCACACCATACTTTTATATCTGTTGGAATTCATTTGTATTTGTATGTAAAATTTGTCTAAATATAAGTTCCTTCACATATCTGGAGAGTGAAATTGCAGTAGTTTAAATATTGATCAACTAAGTTAAAACTAAAATATCGCTTTTTCCATTAAGTAAAAAACTACACTGTATGAGTCTAAATCTCATCATAGAATTCTTCCATGTTCCTCTTTGGTTTTTATCTGCACCAGAGTTTCACCCTCACCTATTCGCCATCTTCATTTTTATTTTCCGGCCGTATGCAGGAGTTACTTGTCTTGAACTTCTACTTTCTGGAGGACGTAAAACATTTGTCTTTAGTCCCCATTTAGTATGATTTTTTTTTCCTTTTACTTTCTTATCAGATATTTTGGCTTAAGTGAATCATAAACTAATACAGATTTAATTCTAAATTCTTTTCTCTATTTCATCTTTACTGAAGTTACTACCATTTCTCTTTATTGCATGAAAATGAAAAGTCACACTATTTTTCAAAATCTAAACAATTGTTGAATCCAGCTTGGGTCTTTATTCTGTGATTTTTTATCATTGTTTTAATATATTTGCCTTCTTGGTGGTATGTGGGTTAGACTGATGTTCAAATTACTTTACCTGTCAGCACCTGAATCAACACCAGATGCAATGGTGTTAAAAAAAAAAGCTTAGAAGTGTAATGGGTAGCAGAGAAGCTCTTTTGAAACTTAAAACATATTATGAGAAACATTATTACTATTCCTAGAACAACTACTCAGTGTACTCTTCTTTCTCTTATTTCTGATTCCTAAATATGGTATGTCTTCTGGTTTGAAGCCTTTTAATATGACAGTCATGTATTTATTATAAGAAATATGTTATTATTCAAATATATTCATCATCCTCATGACCTACGTTCCTCTGTGTAATTCTAAACTCAGAGAATTTCACCTAAATGCACATTTTCAGCTCATTTCTAACTGCTTAGTGAAGGAGATGGAAAGCACCGGTACCCCACTAACCACCCAAATACACTGGGGCAGGTGTTAATCTCTCTCTGAGCCTAAAACTTGTCTGAATGTAAGTTCTCTGTCCAGCTTCTGGAATAGCATAAACTTTTATTTCCTTTTCAGAACCTCTCCGTATCTTTCTACCTCCCTTGTTCGATACTGCCTTCAAAGGACGGTGTCATGAAACTTTAGAGATTGACACTTTATCATTGTAGATAGCGTGTCATTGTGAAGAGATGTTCTGTCTGCCTAGTACACATTTTCAGTTGATTGGGTATTTGCTAGAAGTGGGTAATTTAAATTATCTACCTGAAATTTAATTCTTGTAGATCTCTAGTTTTTAATCTTGCAAGTAGATAGTATGCATTTAAATGAAACTATGAATTGGTATGTAATATAATTTACATTTTTAGTAGCTAGGTATTAAACTCTTACTATATAGCTCATGGGTATTTGTTACAAAGTGAATGCTGCAGTTTTTAGTACTTTTCCCCATAATCCATTCAGATTGCAGCAGCTACATAGAATTTGGCTGTGACAGTGTGCAATTTGCAAGGAGTAGTTAAGGAAAGGACTCAAAATCATTAAGCCAAGCCATCTGAATCATGGGGCATGAAGCCTGCTTACAATCAGGGCTAGATTTAAGTCATCTGCTGAAGGAGAAGGGGAAACAATTTTATGTCTCAGAAGGATTAGTCTAGTTTTAACTTAGTGACTAAATTTTTCCAAGAAATTTCTCAACAATCTATTTTATTAATTATTTACCTTTCATCCTGATTATTTTGGGATATTTGACTTTCCAAGGGCTTTAGCAACTTTCTTTTGTCCCATATAAATCATTTAAGAAGTGTGTGTTTCTTTCCTACTTGGGTGCATTTGACATCTTTCTATAACTTTTTTGGCTTTTATGATATATGAGTAGATTCTTCACTGAATCTACTTCCAGGCTAGTTTTTCTCTTCTTTAGGAGCTCTGGTCACTTGTCTCTAGCTGAACTCCTCTGCCTGAGTAGGGACTGTCTGGAAGGTCATCAGGGTCAGATTTATGCAGCGATGTGAAGTAATCTTGCTCAGACCTATGGGTTTATTATTCGCCCCCAAAAGAGGGGCCTCCTTGCTGCCAGAAACAAGATCAAATACTTGGTTCTTGGGACAATAGCACATCAAAGGGAATTTCAAGCAAAAGTCAAATGAACAGGTAAAGATAAAATAGGTTTTAATTTACTATAAAAATTAGTACCAGAAAAGAGATGCTTCACAAATGACTGGCATAGTTCACCCAGGAACCCAGCTAAGCCTAAAGAAAAAGTCGTAACTCCAAAACAAGATCAGGATGAAGCATAAGACAGCTGACATCTCCAGATATAGGAGGCAGGAAACCATTATAATCTGAGATAAAACAACCATTAATGCTCTTTAAAATCTGTCTGATGGTGCCCTGTACTTCCATGCCTTAGGTAGTCTTCCTCTTCAGCCTCTCACATAATTCTCTTAACCACCTAATTCACACCTTCATCACCTAAAGCACCGGTACCAAAGACTAACTAAGCAAGACACTACTCCTGAGCATCCACTACTTGCCAGGCACTGTTCGAGGTGCCCTCACATTATCCCATCTTCATCACAAGGTCGGTACTGCTGTCCCTGCTTCATAGAGGAGGCAGCCATGTATCCAGTTACACTGCTGGCAACTGTGCAACATGAATTTGAACACAGGGGTTTTTTCAGGTTTGTAATTTTCCCATTTCACTTCATTATAATGGCCTTTTCTCTCTTTCCTGTCATCTCCCCTCCTTCAGGCTTATTCCCACCTAGAGTTACTCCAGTAATATTTTCTTTGTTATTACCCTATTCAAAAAATGTAGAGTGATTCTGTTGCATTTCCTCAATTATAAATTTGGCGTTCAAAACTCTTCCCAGACCTGCTCCACTGTTTCTTCTGTCCTGTTTTCCTGATCCCAGTTGGCAGTTTCATGGAAGTCATTTTCTTTCTGGTGACTGATTACCATACTGTGTTTCACACCTGGAATACTCGGTGCCTTCTGTGCCTTCGTGCCTTTTCTTCTGTTTTAGTGACCTTTTCCATTGAAGGTGCTTGTTCTTCCTCTTGTAAATGTCCTTGTTCAGACCTTTTGTGATTGAACCCATTTCACGGCTTACTTCTAAATGACATCCCCTCTTCCCTCGCATATTCATTGTGTATCGAATTGCTGTGTATTTGCCCTTTGGCTTAGTGTGATTGTATATTCTTTTATTATAAACGACTAGTTAAGTTCATAGTCTGCCCTTTTCCATTTCACGTCACATCAGAGCACCTGGTAGAACTTTTGACCCAGAGAGCATTTAAGCAGTACTGACTAACTGGTTCCATTTGAGGGTTACATTTTCTTTAGATAACACTAACATTGTGGTCATGTATAATAATTTAAATCCTGATATTTGCATTAAAAAGATAATTTTTCAAAAAGTTGACAATAACAAGATCACGTTCTAGTCCTCAAAATCAAATAGGCTAAAACAAAGTAATCCCCCACCCTAAATGCATAGGCAATAATTCATTTTGCTTAAAATCGTTGGATTCACCGTGTGATGACTTTAAGCATACGGAAAACATTTTGAGTGTTCCAATATTAAAGGGTATTGCATCCCTCTGTGCTGTAATAATTTCCCTCTCTCATCCTTTTTTCCTTAGCATGTAAGTCCCGCCAATGGCAAATACAGACTTGTACCTCACACAGATGAGTTTGTGGGTAATTCTTGGCATTGTGCTAGTCAGTTTCAATTCTGTGTTTTCTTTTTTCAGGTTTCCTGAAATGCAGTTTTTCCAACAAGAAAATGTGAGAAAAATTCTTACAGATGTTCTTTTCTGTTATGCTAGAGAAAACGAGCAGTTGCTTTATAAACAGGTAATGAAAATATCGTACAGGTGGCATCCATTGACTCAAAATTTTCTATACAGCTTGACAAATGATAGGGCAATAATGTAGCCTTTATTGTATCCAAAGTTGTATCATAATAGTAAAGCAATCAAAGAGCTGCTTGTCAGCTGTGTGGTGAGAAAAGTAAGCTCATTGAGGCACATATGCTTCTTCCTTATTATAAGACATTTCACCAAATTGTCTTCTATAAGGCATTCAATCTTTTCTTTCAACTTTTGGGAGTTTGTTTATAAACAACATCTTTGAAGCCAATCTAGTAATAAAACTTTTCAGAGTTGTATGTATAAATATTGTTTCTAAGCACAGGATTTATAAATATGTGACATGCTATGTAAAAAATAAAGTATCCTTTTACTCCTTAAAACTTACCAGTAATATAACTTCAGAAAGTTTTTTTAAATGGCTGGGGTTGGGGGCATTGGAAACAGGGGAATGGAGACAACTGTACTTGAACAACAATTTTAAAAAGCAAAAAAAAATTTTTGAAATTTAAATGATATTCTTTGTGACCCTGATATTTCATTCATCCCATTACTACAGCAGAAGATTACTGGGTTATTTTTATTGAAATGTAAATTATTTACTTAGTATATAAAGAAGTATCTAGGTTTCTGCTTGAACTTACGGTGTTCCAATGAAAATATGTCAAGTTGAATATTTGTATATACTTCTCAAAATGTGTATTAATAGGGAATTCAGACTAAATCAGTAGATTCTCTAACAATCAAAAGTTATGGTCTATGTCCAATTGATGACCACCTCATTTCAGTGGAATATACCAGAAAACACTTGTATGGTGAGAGCAATGTATTTAATTTGGAATAAACTTGATCAACTTAAAGATAATAAAGCAAGTCATATTACAATTGTCCTAAATAATATATTTGTTATTATATACAAAGAATACCCAAGGAACTAATTTTATCTTAGTTTTAATATTAGTACTATGTCTTTATACTAATTACATAATTGGATGTAATTACATGAATTACAATTAATTATATAAATCATTGTGTAGAATAGGAAATGGGAAAAATATATCCCATTCATAATGCCAACCAAAACTATAAAAACACATAGAAATAAATTTAACAATGTAGGCACAAAAGCTATATAAAGAAAACTATAAATTTTATTGAAGTCTATAAAAACAGACTTGAATAAATAGCAAAGTGATAACATTTCTAGATGAGAAGACATTAAATAAAAATATTCCTTCTTACCAGCTTAATGTATAAATGTATTATCATTCCAGTGATAGTCTAAGTGAGAAGTGCAATTTTTAAAAGCTGGACGCGTTTATTTTAAATTTAGTGCCCAAAAGCTTTAGTTAGTTTTAACGGAGACGATATAGCTCAGTTGAGTAAGAGCACTGGGTCTAGGCGCATGTGCCTTCATTTGAATTCCACATCACCATTTACTAGCTGCACAGGCAACTTACCTGCTTGAGTCTAACCCTTCGTTTCTCTATCTGGAAGAAGAGGGCAATAAACAGTATGTGACTTTGTAGAGTTAAACACATCTAGCTCTCACTAAGTGTTCACGCGGGTAGTTGTGGGGCTACCATTATTATAATCATTCTTAAATACGTGGAGCTGCCATAGAATTGAGGGAAGAGAAGCATGGCAAAGGGAGACGTGAAGACTTTTGTACCTGTTCTGCGATCAAACCAGTGTGATGATAGTGTGGGGGTCAACACGCAGACCAGCGCAGTGAACTACAAGCAGGTTCGGTTATGTATGAAAGCTTAATATTACAAGATAGGACATTTTTGTTAACTAGCTATATTTGGCTTTCTATCTAGAAAAAAGGTCAAATTATACTTCTTTTGGAGAATAAATTCAAGTTGAAGTAAAGATAAAAATGTAAAAGCAAGAATTACACAAATATACTAGAAAAAATTGGGAGAATTAAAAAAAAAATCTCAGGATAGTAAAGGCCTTCCTAAGCAAGATATCCAGAAGTCATATGCAGAGTCCCAACACCAAAAACAAACACACAAACAGACAAACCAAGAAGAGGAGACTGGGAGGAATGAAATCTCTGTCAGTGTAGGATTTTTTGGAAGCAAGGGACAGAAAGTCCCGTTCAGAATGACGTAAACTCTGTGGATGTCATGACCACACTTTGCAAAAAGAATGGTTCTGTGGCATCGCTAGTCCAGGAGCTCAGATTCTACATCGATCATCGGGTTTATTTTTATTTTTCCACTCTCCTCTCCTCATCATGTTCACTTTTATCATCAAGCCTATCTCCTCGTTGTCTCTGCTCTTTCAAATACTTGAAAATACTTCACAGGAAAAGATTTGATAGCGAATCAAGTCAGAATAAAATTATCCCATTACACGTTTGTTTCCCCTTTTTGTTTGGAGAAAGGAAAAACTAGATTAAGGAAGTCTTAAAATACTGGAAAGAAGTTCACTGGCAAGGAACAGAAACATAGTAACTGCACACCCCATCATTTGTGATGTACGTGGCCTACTGCATTTTCAGGGAGGACCGAAGAGGAATATGGAAGATCAGATTCTTGATCATTTAGACTAAGACCATCAACATTGAATAAGAAAGTATAACTTACTCCTAGGAATCAGTTAGTAAGACTTAATTACTCCCTGTATATGTTTAAAACCCTATAGATTCTTTACACAGAAATAATACCTTGTGTAGAAGGACTGAATATTTAGCCAGATCAAACCTCAAGAAAAAACCTTGAGTTTCATCACAAGCTGTTAAAGCTATTATTTTGTACTAGGTGACACCCCGTTTAACATCGACCATATTGTTAATAGTTATGGGATTTTATTGAATTAATGAGACTGTTATCATGTAGTAGAATGTCTTGCTGAGTTAATTGAAACTGCAGAGATTATATAAATGGTATTAATGAACTTTGACTGCCTGATGCCTCAGCTTTAATAAAGACTGCTTGGTGAGCTAAATGAACACAGGCAGATAAAAGAACAGGTTCAATTTTGTGAGCCTACAGGCTGTTGATGAGGAAAACTTTGTTACCTTTATTTTCAAATGGCACGAGCTTGGAGTGCAGTGACGACTAACGATCCAGCAGAGAGAAAGGCTTTAAGCAAGCAGAAATGCTGACGATGTAGGTGGAAACAAAACACACGTTCTGAGAACCGAGAAGTATACTGACAATACTTTGTCTTTTATTATGCTTTGTCAAAATTGTAGCACATTAATGAATATATGATCACTCCATCTAGATAGTTCTCTTTTCCTTTAAAGATGTCTGTATACTTGCCACTTGTAATTATTTTCCAAGTTTTACTAGTCTAGAATTGAGGGTAAAACAAAGAGTGTTCCAAGTGTATTTAAGGAAATATTTCTAGTTTAGTTGGAAAGCAACATTGAATTTGTAAAAGGTTGTCTTAAATAGTATTTAGGGAACTCTTAATTTCTTTTATGTAGAGGGTACCCTACTTATTGATGTGAAATACTGAAATATGATACAGTGTTATTCTTTTCCATTTTTTATATTGTAGTTGAGCTTTTACCAGTGTGTTGCTGTGTCGAGTTGTAAATATTTCATTTACTCAGTCACTGTTCAGTGAACACCTTTTATGTGCGGAATCTACAGTAGGAGCTGGGATGTGTGTGTGTGCTACACCCATATTACTTACCACAGCTTATGATTGTGTAGTCACTGCCGTGCTCATTGTATTACTGTGTGTCTTGCGGTCTAGCCCGCGTGCTTCATAACGGTCAGGAGCATGCCCACTGCGTCTACCTTTGTGTTCTCACTACGTCAGAGGTAGTTAATAAGTAATTTTTGAAATAAGTGAACATGAATGATACTCGAACAAAATAGAGAATGTGGAAAGAGTAGTGTTACAGAAACTAGAGGGAAGAGAACATCTAAAGAGGTAGGAAGATGCATTTAAGCAAGAAATCTTTGTTATTAAATTAGCCATCAGTAATTAGAAAATACATTGAAGGAAAAACACTCATTTAGAATCACCATCACCACCACCAACAATAAAAACCTAGTAACAAACCCAATAAAATCTATGTAGTTCTGTAAATTTTTGGATTGGAAAATCTGGTGTTCTAAAAATATCTGTTTTCTTCAAGTTAATTTTAATGCAATGCCAATAAAAATTGCAGTATTTGGTTTAGCATTTAAGCACTGAGGCTCCCTTGGATGAAAAAAATTAAGTTAGATAGAACAGGCAAGATAATTTTGAGAAAAAGGATAGAAAATATGGAGGAATAGAATATTTTGCAGCTTGTCATGACAATAGTAAAATTCTTTTTAAAATTTAGCTTATTTATTTGATTATTTTCAAGCACACATTTTTGTTGGCTCCCAGACCCTAATGAATAACCTAAAAAGCGAAGTGGAGAAGACCGTGTCCACTGAGGTAGCCTTTAGTGTGTGTGTGTGTGTGTGTGTACATTAAAGTTCTTACTGAGAATATTCAAACCAATGGGATACCAGTAAAAGCCTAGAAAAAATGAGAGCTAAATATTCAATTTATGGTAAAGGTGACATTTTACAACTCTTGGCAGAAGATAGGTTATTCATTTAATGGTGATCATTCAATAAATTAGATTAACTCTTTTGGAGAGAAAAATATATATTAGGGCAAAATTAAGTACTAGATAGATAAATAATTGACTGTAAAAAGAAAAGAAAACTATATACTTCCCTAAAAGCCATTTGCAAAATTTGATGAGATTTTATTAAAATTATTTTTGTTAAATTTATTGGGGTGACATTGGTAATAAGATTATATAGGTTTCAAGCATACAATTCTATGGTACATCATCTGTATATTGCATTGTGTGCCCACCACCAAAGTCAAGTCTTTTTTATCACCATCTATTTGATACCCTTTATACCATTTCCTACTCCCAACCCCTCTTCCCTCTGGAAATAAGTAATACAGAAAAAGTCAAGAACCATCTGATTTCACTCATACGAGGGATATGAAACTGAAAGCAACAAATGAACAAACAAGAAAAACAAACAAAAACTCACATACACTGTCAGGATTTTTTTTAGAACACTGTAAATATAAGTGAGGATTTGTGAGGTGGTGATTTTGTGCTTGAAAGTGAGGGAGTTCTTTTTGAAGGGTGGAAGCCTAGTGGAATATATCAGAGACTTTACCAAATGTCTTTAATCACTTATACAGAAATTTATGCTTCCAGCTACATTATCTTACGGAAATCACTACAAATAGGCCAAAAAAAAAAAAAAAAAAAAACCCCACATGGATATCTATCACAGGCTTTAATTTCTTTCTTTTGTTTTTTGGTCCTTCTTTCCTTTCTTCTTCTCTCTCTCCCTGCCTCCCTCCTTCCATTACCCACCCTTCCCTTTCTTCATCCCCTCCTCTTTCCTTCTTTTTGTTTTTTTTTAATGTAGTTTTCTACAATATGTAGCTATTACTTTGATGATTGAAATTATGGCACTTAGTTTTTGGAGTAACTTGAGATTTTCAGGACAGTATAGCCCTCGTGATGATTACACAGCATATGTAGAAACACAATTCCATTCTTTCTGGCTCTCTAGCATGTTCTTCTAAAGGCTAGTCTTCCCAAGGTTTGTTTAGTAAGGACATGGATGCCTAAAAAGATTGATGTATGGTAACTTGTCCTAAATCACAAGTAAATGGTCAATGGAGCATAAATTATTTTGTAAAAATGTCATCAAGTCCTTCTAATTGAAGACTAGGGATGACTCACAGTGAGCTCTGAAAGAGTTCACTTTCATATTATTTTGTGGTAACAACTAGTTTCTTAGAAGGGCACAGTACTACCAGCCTGTGCAGAAGGCTGAATGACTGTCCTTCTAAACAGGAAGTCATCTCTCATTTCACCAGCAAAACCATTTTCTTCTCTCTTTTTGTGTATTTTATTTTTATTTCCTTTAAAGGTGGTGTTTTGTCTAATGTTTTTATGATACGTCATCCGTAGTTATTAAGCAAAAGGAAAATGGCACTTTGCTCACTTTTAGAGGCAAAAAGGTACAATCTATTTTTAACTTGCTAAAATATGGTGGGTTTTTTATGCATAAGAGGAAAAATATCTCAATTAGCAAGGCAGGTCAGTAATGTGAAATACCTTATTTCCCCACAATAATGAGTAAATAAAGGACTTTTGTAATACTCTTTTAAAGACAATGTAGCAGTTAATATATCTTTTTGTGTCTGTGCCTATTCATATAATGCACATGTGAACACCAATATAAGGAAAAAGAATCATATTGGTGAAATCACTAAATAAATTGTAAAGGAACTTTATAGTTGAAATTAGACATGAAAAATTTAGGGGAGTCTTCAGATTAAACAAGTTGAAGATCATAATTTAAAAACTTTGTTTTCCATTATACCTGCTAAAGGTTGTTTCTTTTATTATCCAACATTCCCAGCTAGCTGACTGCAGCTCTTCCTAAATCTACAGACATCCTAATTTTGAGCCATTATATAATGAAACCATTGGCTGTAATTTCCTTAGGTCTACATTTCTCAGTTGCCCTTCTTACTGCAGATCTTTACACTGTAGCTCATGATTATAATTTGCATAAATGAAATTCATATTTATGAGTACAGATCTCGAAGCAACTGACAGGTGCGAGGTTGTCTGCCATGCCAATTTATTGTTTGTTGTGTCATTTAAAAGAGAACTGCTCTCTACGTTTTAAAGCAGAATACGTAGTGTGGTTGAATTGGAACCAAAATCTAAAAGTAAATAAAATCTCATTTTCTAGCTTTTCATGTTTATGCTTTTTTATATAATCACGGAAATGTCGGTGGCAGGGGACTGGTTGAAGACGCACTTAAGGGAGCTTTTCGTGTCTGCTAGTGGACTCTCAACATCCGCCCCTTTCCTTGTTCTCGCTCTTCTGTTTCAGGGCATGCATGAGCTGTTAGCGCCTATAGTCTTTATCCTTCACTGTGACCACCAAGCTTTTCTTCATGCCAGTGAGTCTGCACAACCAAGGCAAGTTTTTCTGTAAGCTCCATCTGTTTTTAAGCCCTGCTGTAATCTTTTTTGCCTCAAAATCTTTTCAATTGAGGGCACTTCTGTAAATTGTAAACATTTGGTTGTGTTTCATGTGGCTGATTGTTAATTCCACTTCATAGTTGTAATCCCAGTGCAACTATGGGCAACTTTGGAAACATAAATATCTTTGCAAATCTTAAAGAGAGGCATAATTAATGAATGAGGAAGAGGGAATTTTTGTTGCGATGGCAAAGTGTTTAAGACTGGTAGTGTTCATACATACTACCCTCTGATGACTCATTCCTCTACCGCAAGCTGCGCGGGAACCTTATCTGTGAGGCATTCCTCCAGCCTTGACTCGGTTCAGTTCACAAGAGAACACTACCACAAAGGACTCAAGTCTTTAACTAAACAAAAATGACTTATGTGTTTGAGAGACACTAATTTGTTCTTTTCAGCAAATAACTTTAGTAATTGTATTTAACTTCAACTAATTGTTAGAATGTATTTTCTAACTTAAGATACCATAACTGATGAGCCGTAGAGGCAGCAGGAAGCATCTTGGGAAAGAGGGCTATGGGATTATAGAATTTTGTCCGGAATATCCCACAGCGAGCCCATCTATATGCAGAAAAGAGAAAATAATCATATCATATCTTTATTAATCAAATGTCGCCACCCATTTGCTGTACATATACTTGGGTTTTTGTTAACTTTTCTTTATTATATTACACATTAGTATTTTCTAGTTTCTTTTGAGTTCTTTAATCATACTGAGTTTACTGGATGTGACTATAATAGCCACATCTTAATTGCCTTTGTTTAGTTATTCTAAAGAATGATAAAGATGAAGTTAGTACTGGATCCTGTTTCCATGTCAGCCTCACCTTTTTTAAAAACACCTATGTGGAAGGTACTTCACAGCAAAGTACAAATGATTGAAAATAGCTTTTAAATGAGCTGGACATGCTTCTTTAGCTGTTTCAATCCACTGAAATGTAAAGGCAACACTAAAATAGATTTGAAAGAGGTACTGTCACTGATTAATTGATGTTATAATATAGTAAAAATAGAAGCCATTAAAAGAAAATAAACTAATGTTTTGATGTGGAATATTTCACCAGTAACTATATATTCTTTTCTTTTGTTTTAGACAACAGGCAATAGATTTTGGAGTAATCAATTTATTCTAGACCAGGCACATTCAAGGAACATGTCTTATTTGTATTTATTTGGAATAATTAAATATTACTCACTGTGGTACAGACAAGGCAGCTAATTTGTTTCTGATATTTATAGAAAGAAAGGATTTCATTTGTTAATGGAGTTCCTTTTTATTAAAAAACGGTAACTTTTTTCCTTTGTACGTTTTGTGGAATTTGGCTTCTAAGTATCAAATAAGGTAAACTCTGCATCCCCTTCCACTACAAATGTACACGTTTTGATTGTACCTATTGCTTTTTTAAGTGAGGAAATGAAAACTCTCCTGAACCCCGAGTACCTGGAACATGATGCCTAGTAAGTACAAAAAAATTCTGTTATTTTTATTTTTGTACCGTATTTATTTTAATGAAGGTTTAACAGCATTATATCATTTTTCTAAATTTTAGTGCGATGTTCTCACAACTTATGGAAACTGCTGAACCTTGGTTTTCTACTTTCGAGCATGATAATCAAAAGGTAAATCACATAGTACAGATCTTTGTGAAGGGACAAATAATTTCAGTTACAACATATAATCAGAGAACAAAAGCCGTTATTATTACTATAAAGAAGAAAATACAGAAATACCTGTGGAATAAGATTGAATTGGGATCTAAACCATATCTCTGATAGTATTGGCAGATGTATACAGAGGTAACATAAAAATCTATGTATAAATACATGGAAACTTGTTTTATATATGTGTATAATATCTATGCAATATAACTTTTTAAAAATTACACATTTTTAATAAGTTCATTTATCTATTGGTTTGTTGCTATCCTAGTGAGTTGATAGATACATTGTTCACTGAAGGGCATAGATAACTGTGTCAAATATGTTGTTTTACTTATGTATCATTATTGAATTTATACAGATAGCTTAAAAACCATTTTCCTTACTCTCTCTTATCCTGTTTTTTATAATTTTATTGTGATATAGTCAACATACTGAACATTCACATTTTCAGTGTACAGTTCAGCGGGTTTTAGTATATTCACAAGGTTGTGCAAATATCCTCACATCTAATTCCAAAACATTTTCATCACCCCAAAAGGAAACCCCCTACCAATCGCAGTCACTTCCCATTCCTTCTTCGCCAGAGCCTCTGCTCTTACTAATCTACTTTGTATTTCCGCTTGCCTATTCTGCCTATTTCATAGAAGTGGAGTTATACAATATGGGGCCTTTTGTGATTGCCACCTCTCATTTTGCATAATGTTTTCAATGTTTGTTCATGCTGTATACATACATCAGTACTCCATTCCTTTCCATGGCTGGGTAATATTTCATTGTGTGGATATACCATGTCGTATTTCTCCATAAATCCGTTGATGGACATTTGGGTTTATTTTACTTTTTGCCTGCTGTCAATATTGTGTGCAAACTGTTGTGTCAACATATGTTTTTAGTTCTCTTGGCCTATCTCTAAGAGTGAAATTTCTGAATTATCTGTCATTTCAAACAAACATATATAGTAACTTATAGGTCATTATGGAATTTCCATTTTTATTACACAATATTGGAAAAATTGCAAATTATTCTGGCAAGGGGTGTTGAGAGTTTTTGCCATATATTTTCTATATGATTAATTTCTTTTATCTTGGGATAATTGATTGCATTCTGGTTAGAAACCATGTGTTACTCAGTCACTTCATTGAAAAATGAAATGGATAACTAATGCTTTTTATGCCTTTGGTCTAGGTCAGGGCAGACTACCGCCTACAAGCAAATTTGGCCTGCCATCTGTTTCTGTACAGCTTGTGACTTAACATGGCTTTGCATTATTAAGCTGTCGAAAAAATATGAAAAACATAATAATATTTTGTGACATATGAAAATAATATGGAATCCAATTTCTATGCCCATGAAAGAAGTTTTATTGGGATACGGCGAGCCTCTTTATTTACTTACTGGCTATGGCGGCTTGCTCATTACCACAGCAGGGTTGAATAGTGGCCACACACCTGTCAAGCCTAAAATATCTCCTATCTGGCTCTTTACAGAGATAGTTTGCCAACCCCTAGCCTAGGTGAGAAAGTCTTCCTTCAGCAATACATGAACATGTTCCCTTCTGTAAGGGTTATTAGAGCAGAAACTTACTGTCACTGTATGTGGTTACTTATGATTCGAAACAATAACTTTATATTCTTGACAAGTGATTTGATGAAGTCATAGACGTGTGTGAACATCAACATCTAGAGCAGAGAGTATTTGAATACATGCAAAACAAGCATCATGATTATTTTATACAGTGGTCATTTTGTATTTTATAACTGATTCACCATATCCGAGAAACTGGGTGATGAAAATGGGAGGATTACCATTTTTCAGTTTTACTTACTCATGTTGACATCACTGAGTCAGGTTCATGAAAATAGCTGAGATAACACAAAGAAAGGCATTCATTTTATCAGTGAACACAAAGATGTTGTGGCCTCGGAACATTTATGTTAATTGCTTGTATGCATATATCAATGAATAAAATGTTCCTAAAAAGCATGTCTAGCAAATCCCTTTTTCATCCTCCTCTTTTTATTCCATTTTCTGATTCTCTCACCTTTTTAACAAAGGGGTTTGAGAAATTAATATACCACTTTCTTAATTCAGTTCTATCTAGTTCCTTTGAAAATTCACTGATATCACATGCTACCTATTTCAGCAGCCATAACTTTCATAAGACTTTCTGTAAGAAGCAAACAGTGCATTGGTTACCTAATGGCATAAAATCATTATCTCATTGCATTCCTGTAACAGCTTGCGGACTGAACACATTTACTGCTTAATCAAAGGTTAGAAAAATTTTAGAAAATTTTTTTTGTTTTGTTGATAGCATGGATTCCATTTGGTCATATTTGTTAAATGCAAATAGCATTCTTTATTATGATAAGAAATCCTGATGGATAAGGAAGTATTTTACAGGAATTCTAGCTTCTCTTTTGATTTTTATTATAGCACTTAAGTGATCTGGAACATTATTTCTGAATTTCTTAAGTGTAAGAGATTTTGTTATACGTATTCAGGCACAGGAGAAATCTTTTTAAACTATAGTTTCTATAGGCCTTAGACCACATGAGTCTCTATTAGACATTTGAAAAGTGGACCTACATGTGCCATTGATTAATGGCAACTCATTCTAAGTCAAACGAGGAATTGATTATATGATTTCATTAAGTTAAAACTTTTTAAACAGGTTAATGTAGGATCAATTCTCCCAAAGCCAGTGATTGTATCTCTATGGACGTGTGTGTATTCAAAACCCTTAGAAGACTGGGTACAGTGATCTGTTTTCCGAGCAATTATTAGAAACCCTGTCTGAGCTCAGTGCCTCCCCACCCCACAGGGTATGGTGCTCAGCCGCACAGGGTTCTTCAGTAAATGAAAAACTACACGACCGAAATACATAAATGTTAAATTGCTTGTTTTTAAAGGAAACTTGGCTTCAGAATAAACACTACCTTTGAATGTTAGTAGTATCCTATAACTAACACAAATATTTTAAGAAAGTCATTTCAATTTGATCAGTAGGAAAAATTTTTAACAAGAATTAAAACTTTTAATTAAGTCTTTTTAATTAAAAAATTTAACAAGAATTATTTTTTTTATTAATTTGAAGAGAATATTGATATTACAAAATTGGAAAAGTGTCTTAGATGTATATTTTTAATAATAAATGACCACAATATAGAGATTTCCTCTCCCATTTATATAAATTAATACAAACTAATTAAATTACAAAAATTAATGTGGACTTATGTCCTTCAGACCTAAAAACCCTAGGGCAGACATGTGGGAAGTACAAAAGACTGCCTTTTTTCTTTCTGAGACTTGAAATGATCCTGGAAGTTAGATGGAATTCCTTCCAGGAACTTTTTCCTTATCCTAACACATTTCTCCTCTCCCCTGTGCTTTGTACCAGCCTGATCAGTCGCTGGTCTTATGTGGAATTCTAAGTTATTTTCTCTGTAGTCTTCCCCTCAAGCCTATGAGGACTAGAACTTTACCTTATTTTTGTGGCCCGGAATCTGGCCCAGTGATGAAAAGATAGTGTTACTCTAAACACCTCATAGTTTAGTAGGAGGCCAAGAAGTAGTAAAAGATACTGCAGTCGTACAGAAGAAGATAATTAAATAGGGCCTTGCACTTCAGCTACATCTTTAAATATACTCGGGAGCTCTTCAGAGGAAACACTGGGAGGGGATATTTCAGCTAAAACAATGGCATCCCAGAATCTCTGGAAGTGAGAGATTGAATGAATAAAAGACTAATGAATGAATAAAAGACCTTATAGATCAGGTTAAATAATTTTTTTCTGAGTAAAAAATGATGGGGAGCTATTAAAATGTTTAAGGAGGGCAATTTGGAATAACCTAATATCTGCTTCAGACACATCACCAGGCATTTTGGAAGATGGATTTAAAAGCAGGCTAAATTAGGGGCAGTGAGACAGACCGATTAGGAAGAAAGAAATAATTAGGGCCCCAAATTAGGTTGTTAGAGTAGGGCTGTAGAGGAGATATATAAGAATCCCCTGAGGAGCTAAAATTGACAAAGTAGGTGTTCTGATTGGACGACGGGTTGAGGTAGGCGTGGGGAAAGGATGAACATGTGTTTGAGCAGAAGATAATAAACTTTGTCATGAGCCTCCTGAATTACACACGCTTTTGGCAATCTGAGAGTGCTTGCCAAGATTTGAATGAATGGTAGGCACTGGAGAGTTCTAGGCTGTGAGTGCAGATTAGGATGTCTTCTGGAAAAGAGTTTTGGTTGAAGCACTCTGTATGGCTGAGATGACTGAGGGAATTGCATGTAAGTAGAGAATAAAACCAAGAGCAGAACTGTATGGAAAAGCAACATTTGTTAAGCAGAAACAAGAACTTGAGCTAGAGAAGTGGACTGAGGGTGAGTGATAGGCAGACAATCACGACAGTGAGGTATTTACATCCCAGGTTTGGAGAGAGGTGGAATTCGAGGACAATGTTAGAAGAACTTAGGTCAGACATAACATATTCAAGGAAACCGTCAGATTTGAGGGAGGAGTTGAAGTTTACACAAAAGCGTTACAAGGGGTTACAAAGGTGTCTTTCTTACCGTGGAGCATGGGAAATGTCCTTGACCTGCGTAAATTTTTTTTAAATCAGCTATATTTTTGTCTGGAAAGTTTTTCAATCTTTTCTACTTAGCTATTTAAATTGATCGAAAGGCAGAGAATGTCTTATTTTCTAGTACTAGTTTCCTTTATTTTCTGACTTTCTTATAGTTTTGAGAACTCAATTAAAAATTTCCACTTACTGTTTTTCCTGTTTTAGTTTTATGCCACAAGAATTACGTTTTCATCTGGACTCTAGTATTCTGTTTAGGTGCTGTGGCTGATTAGATGGACTGGCTGTGGACAAATAGACTAGCAGCCACCACTACCTCTAGCCAAAATTGTCTTGTAATATGTAATGTCACGAGAGAAACTGGCCAAGAGGATATAGATAGAAAACATTTCAGAAGGCATTTTCTGGCCTTTATGAGTACAGTCATCTATATGCCAATCAGCACGTGTTTCCACATTGTAAGCATTTCAATAAGATGATTAAAGTTCTTATTTAAACTCCCATTGATAAGTGTATTCACAAATGGTGTCCACATATTTGTTGATTTTATATTGAAATATAATACATGTTCCATTTTTCCTATTTTTAGGGGAAAGAAACACTGATGGCTCCCATCCCCTTTGCTAGACCACAGGACTTAGGGCCAACAGTCGCTATTGTTACCAAAGTCAACCAGATCCAAGATCATCTACTGAAGAAGCATGATATTGAGCTTTACATGCACTTGAACAGACTAGAAATCGCACCACAGATATATGGGTTGTAAGTATTAAAACATAAATTTCAGCTCTCCCTAATTATGAGTTATGATGATTTTTGTGTGTCTCAAACCCATAGCTGTATGAGCAAGAACTGTTCGGTTTTATTTCATTTCATATCTCTTTTCTGTCCTACGTGCCAGGTTCTGCACTCACAGCATTCACGTATGATCTTTAATCTAATACTCCCACTAAGCCTGTTCACTGAGTGGTACCCATTTGTTACAGAGGAAGAAACTAAGGCTTACCCATATTAAACAGCGAAGTCATAATTCAGATCCAAGCAGGATTAGCTCCATAATCTGCAGAGCCAGTGCAAAATAAAAATGGATGTCCTCTTTAAAAAACAAAGTAAGAATTTCAAGATGGCAACAGCAGGTAACTAAACCAAGCATTTTAAGAAGTACAGGGTAGCATAGGTCATACATACATGGAGCCAGCCCCAAACCGAAACAGTCCTATAAGATATCCATGTTCTTTTCATTTTATTGTATAGTCTTCTGTTCCACCTCAGAAGTGCATTTTCAAAAGTTAGATCAGTGTCCCTCACAGTGAACGTAATGTATTAACCTTCAGCAACATAGCCTCTGCAACATGCTATGGCAGACAGATAAGGAGGCAGTCGCTCCTTAGATGTGTGTGTGTATTTGTTTGTATATTCATTTGGTGGCTTGTAAGGTGAGTAGGCAAATTACAAGATAACAGTCTCAATAAATATGAATTTGTTGTATCCTACTGCAGACAACAAAGGATCCTTTATATGGAAACAATAGGGCGTTCATATCTGCTGGGCAATTCCTTGGTAGATACTTTCTTCAAATTCCTTCCTCAATTATGCAGACCATGGAAAATTGAAAGGATACCATTGAGATATACATAGTAGATGCTCAGTAAATATGACTTCATTATTTGAATTTCGAAGAATCTCACACAAGTCAAAGGGTTAGGACCAATTCATTTAGTCCAAAGTAAAGAATATCAGGGAGTGTTTTCTTTATGTATTCATGTTTCACAGGGTCGCTCACTACTAATAATTCGCCTTGCTTTTCTGGAAGCCCTAAACTATCATTGAAGACATCTGCTTTCCTCTTTTCAATATGCTTGTTTTCATTTCTGTGACTTAAGCTTGACTTCAGCATTTGAGAGCAGCTCCATCATTCCCACTGGAAATAAGAAAGTTATGGTTAATGTGGGTATTGGGCAGCACTGTGGGTTATTAATGGATTGCCATTTACACTTAGTCTAGCTAATATGTTTCTGTTTATAGACATAAAAGTTTATTTTAAAATAGGTAGTGGCAAGGTTAGGAGTTAAATTCTGTATCTCTCCACTGTGCCCTCAAAAAAATTGGTTTATTTAAATACAAAACCCCGTTTTACACCCTCAGAATTATTTTCTGAAGTCTAGAAATTGGTCTTACATATTGGGGAAAGAAATCGATGTTGAACATGTCTATCATTCCTTTGGAATGCTTTATTCTTCACCACCTTTTTGTCCGAGCTGGTGCTTTACGTTGCGATGGTGGCGGAATGGACTTGGGTACAATGGCTCATAACCATTGTGTTCATTTCCATCAGCTTTCTCTCCATCATAGTGATTCCTTGAGCTTCTTTGACTGCAGACCAGTACCTTCCCAGTAAAAACTCCATGATCCGTGATAGAATTACTCTTAATCCTTTCCACTCTGGTTTTTAGCAGTACTAACAATACCAAGGCTTTCAGTAACCATAGCTGACTGATTTATCCCATCATTTTTTGTATAAGATCTCATCTGCATTATCTAAAAATATGTATTTTTTTAATCTTTGAAGAAGTTATTCTCTTAATTGGTCTGTACTACATTTTATAGTGCAAAAGCTTTATGTACTGACTTCACTTTTTAAACTTGATTTTATTATATCTACTAGTGGGGCACAGGAAAGGCCAATGTGATTTTGTTTGCCTATTTCTTTATGCTGCCTTAAGCTGTGCTGCTCAGCTGTATAATTCCGACTGATCACTGTTCTAATCCTTGGGACCAATAACATTAGTGTAATACCGAACAGCAGGTAGAAGCACAGGGCTTGAAATGAAACAGGCCCGTTTGCCCACTTTGAGCCTTGTTTTCTTCATCTATGAAATGGGGATTTAAAGTACTGCTGTCTACTTCATAGGGTGCCTGTGAGAATGAAGTTACAACGTACAAAAGTCATAGTGCTGAGTATGTAGTGAACATTAAACATGTGTGTGGCATGCTTTTCTCATCATTATCTGTCATCACCATCGCTTAATTAGGATAGCATGGCTCTGTGAGTGTGGTGAACTGTGTGATTCATGAACCCTTCCAGCTCTGGCTTCGGCTTTCTGTGTTTTCTTCATTAGAGTGTGTGGGCCACTTGTAATGGAGACATAATAGCCATCCTTTTAGACCAGTGCTTCCGAAGAGACAGTATAGAAGATGAGAGTAAACTTTTAGAAACAAATCATAGCAGTTTGGCGCAATAATTTTATGTCCATAAACCTAATGAATTGTATCTCATTGAAATGAATTGAAATATTTTGTTTTATTCTTTATCTAAATAATTACTTATGCTACTACTCTCTTCCTGTTGGAAGAAAGTTGGTAATTTAGACTTATATTCAATATTAATATTTAAAAATAATTACTACAGTTTGAGTGAATTCTGTGGACAGATACAAAATAATCAATTTTCAGTTAATAAAACTTACTCTTCTTCAGGGTGATATCAGAATCCATAATTGTATCATCTAAAATATGAATTTTTTTGCCCTGGCTGGGTAGCTTAGTTGGTTAGAGCATCATCCTGATACTCCAGGGTTGTGGGTTTGATCCCCGGTCAGGACACATACAAAAATCAACCAATGAATGCATAAATAAATGGAACAACAAATCTCTCTCTCTCTCTCTTCCTCTCTCTCTCTCTTTCTCTCTCTTGCTATCTCTCACTCTCTCAAATCAATAAATAAAAATTTAAATAACTACATAAATAAAATGTGCTTTTGCATACCACATGTTTTTTTATAGAATTTTAATTTTCAAAAAAATATTTCCTTATCTACTAAAATATTCTAACAAAATTGATAACAATGTGTTCAAAATGCCAATAATGAATGCACCAATGGAAAAATATTATCAACGATTTGTAGAGAAAGGGTGGGAAATCATAAATATATGTTCATGGCGGGGGATGTGTTAGCAAAATGAAATTCGCACTGAGTCCAGGTTTCTCATTTAACCAATCTTAAGCAGTTGCTTGGTACATTAAAATTTACTGAAATCTACCTTCTAATATGATTATAATTATCATTTATGAAAAGGTTTTGCAATTTAGTCCACTCTCGGAAGTAGTTTTTGTTCTGGTTTTTATAAGAGAACGTATGTGAGAGTCTCTTGATGTGGCAAATGTGCCACAATAAACTAACTTACTGCATTTGGTAATAAAGTCAACAAAATTAGAATTAATAATTAGTTAAAAATATTAATTATATAGCGTTGGCTAAAGTTATTCCAAATTAGCTTATCTTAATTTCAAATAAATTGATGATACTTATCTTGAAACATGGGAATAAGTACCCATGGTCTTGAATGTTATGCAATAACTTGCTTATTAATGCTATTACTTTACGTGTGTAAGTGCTTCACTCCCTGGATAATAGAGGCTGGTTTTTCTGTGAGGAAATGTTAAATCAACTTACTATTTAGGTTACACAGAGTTATTTTGAAATGAAGTATTCAATACTTTATAAGTGAGATTACAAAAAATATTTTCTAAAAATAATTTACACTGTTTTTCATTAGCCTTGTGAAAGATTATTCCTGTTTCACTTAGAATGAAGTTTCTCTTGCTGTAATTCAAAGAATTAACTTTTTCAGTTGTCTTTTGTTTGCCTATTTACATGTGTATCATAATTTTTAAAAAACACGTTCTGTAGGGGCCTGTCACTACACACTGCAAATTTCCAAAGTACAGCATTGATGGCATTATTTCCAACTTCCTAGGTAATTTCCGAGATCTAGTGTTTTTTTTTTTTTTTTAAATCTTTCTTTTACTATGAGAATCAGCAACGCCCTGGGGTTATTTTTGTAAAAAAGCCTCTAAAATATTAGTGTTACATTTCCATCCCCGAGTACATACTTGTTGTGAGTCCAAAAGAGGAGCCTCAATCACAGCAGATTCAATATAAAGCTTCAGTACTGTTCTTACTTCATACTATTTCCGAAGCGACCAAAAATTGAAGTTTAAAAGTAACAATTTTTGCTAGGCCAGAGTAACTGTGTTTTATTATTACCTTAAATATATTGAATCTATTTATTTTCAACCACATTTTATACTTTGGTATAAATAGAATACATAATAAGCATCTGTGGGATATGCAATTAATGTCACTTTTGAGGAAAGACCCTCATAACACACTTGGGCTTTGACATTCTTAAATTATGAGCTCTTTAAAACACTCATGGGATAAATTTCATATCTCCCAAATGTTTTTTATACATCTTCTA
The DNA here is from genome assembly GCF_022682495.2 of Desmodus rotundus. NCBI lineage: Eukaryota > Metazoa > Chordata > Mammalia > Chiroptera > Phyllostomidae > Desmodus > Desmodus rotundus. The sequence goes on along the minus strand of NC_071394.1, from coordinate 109,806,920 downwards.
TATCCCTGATTTTCTATTTTCTGGATTAGCAGTTCTTTGATTGTGGTGGTGTGTAACAACTTAATTAGGGAAGTTTTTGGTTATTGATAAATAATCTGCTTAATTTTGTGATATAATTTTAAAATATTTATATCACAGTATATTTGTTCTAACATATCACAATGTTATTTTGTATGACTACTAAGTTTTTTTAAACTATGTTTGAATTATAAACATAAGGTAAAAGATGTAACTCTCATTCATTGAAGTCATTATAATTACCTACCTAAAAAATTCTCTCAACAATTTAAGCAAAAAGCTTCCTATTTTTAGCACAGGTAGTGGTTAAAACATTCTTTTCTTTTCAATGAGCTTCATCTTATACATTAAACGTAAAAACCAGAATGAGGGATTAGAAGGTGAAGATCCAAAGATACCTTGTTGCCGCACACCACTGGTATTCCCCCAGAATTACTCCCTTTGAAAAAGCTGGGTATTACCTTTCTGTATGAAGAATTATCATGACTAGGAAGTATGGGGAAGAATGATAAATTATTGGAAATAATGATTAATAATTGTCAATATTTATTGAATGTTTTCTGTGGGCTAAGAGTATACTGAAGGCTGTACGTACAGTATCGTTTTTATCCTCACAACACATTGTGATAGGTACTGTTGTTATCCCCATTTTTTAGATGAGGAATTAAGGCTTATAAAGGCCTATTTAGATCAACCAGCTACCAAGAAGCTGAACCAGGCTTTGAACTCTTGAGCCTACATTCCCACTCTAATTTGGCTTTGTCTGTGAGGAGGCCAGAAAAGTAAGGAACTTACAGGGATTGTGTGTCAGATTGGACCATGAGCCAAACACAGGGTGACCAGATTAGCAACAAAGACCAGGCTGGTGCAAGGCCTGGAATCAGAAGTCTTGTTAGTAGTGAGCAGAAACCAACTTCCTAATAGAAAATCAAGGAAACTGGAGAGCCCAAGGCCCATAGCCATGCCAAGGATTAGGACAAAAAGACCTCAGGATCCTCTTCATAGAGGTACCAGCAGCAAAATTATAGGTAAAATAATAAGCTATTACTGAAGGCTTAAATAATCGCCAATACAGTAAGTCCTCGTTTCATGTCGTTAATAGATTCTTGGAAACTACAACTTTAAGCGAAATGATGTATAACAAAACCAATTTTACCATAGGCTAATTAACATAAACATGAGTTAAGTTCCTGTGGTGTATTTCTGGTCACTAAAACATCACTTAACCTCTAAATAAAGACCCAAAACACTTCTAACATTAAACAATCAAATAAATGTGAAGTATATATAATTTTAAGAAAGATTAATAAAAACAAGGAAGATAATTATTTTCCCAACCCACTAATTCCTTCCAGTTCAGGGCCGCAGGTGACTGGAACCTACCCCAGAAGCTCAGGGCACAAGGTGGGAACAACCCTGGACTGGACACCCTTCCATCTCAGGGCCACTCGCACACACAGCCGCGCTCACTCGGCCTGGGACAGTGCAGATGTGCCAGTTCACCTAAATGCGCCTGTCTTTGGGGTGTGAGAGGAAACCAGAATACCGAGACAAAACCCATGCAGACATGGGGAGAACATGCGAACTCCATACAGACGGTGGCCCTGGCCGGGAATTGATTTTTTTTCCCTCATCAACAATATAATGAAATGACATGGACAAAATGACATCCTTCAAGGAGGTGCTATACTCACCTTCTTTATCTCAGGCTGCTGGGTAGAAAAATAAGGCAGTGGGGAGGGAGAGATAGGGGTGGTTCTATTACCTTCATCTTAAATTTGACCTACAAAAAGAGTTCATTGAGGAAATAGAAGCAGCAGAATCTGTACTGACAACGTAATCAGGAATTTTAAGATAGTCAAAGGTCAAGAAGGACAAGTCGTACCCAGTCAGCCTGTGCAGGTTCAGGAAAGGCACCACCCACGTGCCTTTCTAGGTAAAAGTGTACTCCACCCACTGAAAGGTGAATGAAAATAACCCAAGCAAGGGAAGATCAGGCCCTAAAAGACTGCTAGAAAGTAAAGTGACCAGTATGATATGCGTGCAGTTTTTAAGAGTAATAATCTGAAGCGCAGTAAAATATAATTTAAAACATTATTTGGATATTAGATCTATTTAAATCTACTGAAATATTCAAAGCGAGATGTATAAAAGTTTACATAATTTATTAGCACACATAGAGGAAATAAAATATACTATTTCACTGATGTTTCTAACCACTAAAGTATTTTTTGGTTTATAAATTTCCTGTAAAAGAGTATCAATGCAGTAGGATTATGAGGATTAAATGAAAAGAAAATCATATAGAGCACAATAATTGACACATTGTAAACACTCAGTAAAATGCTCATTGTTATTAATTTTATGTGCCTGACTCGTAAGACTTAATACATAGTGATCATAAGAATAACTAAAGAAAGTAACAAGGGTGCTAACAAAGGAAGCATAAAACAAGGCGACGTACTACTGTCAAACATTAGCTGTAGCACTATACGTAAATGCTTTAAGTGATTGGCTTTATAGCCAAAATCCAACTCTGTGCTACTTAGAAGAGACACCTAAAGTAAATTGATATGGTTTAATTAAAAGAATACAGAAATGGTGATAGTGATATAAAACTGTGCTTTGAAACAAAAGCATTGTTTGTCTGTCTTGTTCATTAATATTTCCCATATGCCTCCTTAACAAAACCTGGAACGTGGGAAGCATTCTGTAAATACTGTTGAATGGATGGGTGAATGAGGAGGAGGTAAAAACAAAGGAAGGAAAGATCAGAAACCAATTATATAAGGAATAGAGTATTCAAAATATCATTGGTGGGAAATTTTCTATTTTTGAGGAACATCAACTAATATGTATTAAAAAATTAATAACAACTGTGTATGGTGCCAGGTGGGTACTTGAATTATCGGGGAAATCACTTTGCATAACATATAATTATCTAACCACTGTGCTGTGTTCCTGAAACTAATAGAAAATAATACTGAATGTCAACTGTAATTGACAGTAAAATTTAAAAAAAATAAAAATTCTAAATAGTAGAAAAATACATGACTATATAACCAATTTTCCAAAGACCATGAATTTCATAAGAAAAACAGCAGTGAAAGATATTTTAGAGGGCAAGTTTGAATTTTACTAAATTGGAATTTTATTCTAATATAATTCAAAGCAAAGACAAACTGGTTTTTCCAAAAAATTGAAATGTATATAAAGAAAATTTTTATTTTTTATGTGTAATAAACCCTTAAAACTAGTAAGAAACCACTTAGCCATGTAAGGCAGAAAAATAAAGTGAACCAAATGGCATGGGGAAAGCAGTAACAATTGGTGATACAGGGATGGGCAGAATGAGGGTTACAGCCGTGAGCATGTGGAACAGCTTATCTTGTAGTGTCATGTATCGTTATGCTGTTTTCCATTTGAGCAACTGGAGGCCTCCTTTTGCCCATCCTTAGGAAAAAGGTTTCAAATATTCAAATATTAAAAGAATTACAAGTTAAATAACAAAATATAATTTTCATTTAGATTGAAAAAGATTAGAGAAAATTTTACTCAACTGTAATATAATCCACTTGGGAGACAATTGGGAAAGTAAGTCAGATGCCTGACAAACTCGTGCTCCTTGACTCACGGTTCCAAATTTAAGCATATAGACACATACTAAGGGAATTAGGGAGCAGAAGTTTGTCCTAAAGCATTTTTGTCACGATTTTGTGATATGAAATGGAATGAATGCATTTCTAATAATAAAGGAAATAATAATGGAGTAAATCCATTTGATAAAATGTCATGCTATAATTTAAGTGATATATAATCCCAAAATGCGTTTATGATATATTCTAAGTGAAAAATCAGGAAGAAAAAACATATAATGTGTTTTCCTAGTTTTAAAAATTAAATATGTTTTTATATGAAAATCGGAGTTGCAGGCATTGTTAGCAGTAGTTATGTCTGAGAGGGAATGATGGATGGTGTTTATTCTCTTTATACTTTTTGTTATTATCTCTGTTGTCTCTGTTGATCATAAATTGATTTTATAAGACAAAAACGTGAGGGCCAGAGTAAGAACGTACTTGATTATTGTCAATGAGTACACGTGTCAGCATCCAGAAAACTGCAGGAGCTCCAAGATGCCTTTGAACCATTGTCAGTCATTTTGAGGAATTAAGGGAAATGGAGGTGGCAAGGATGCTTAATATGAAAACACGCTGTTTTAGCATCGACAGTGCATCAAATGAATGTAATTCAATCTCTGACAATATTTTAGAACTTTTTGAAAATAAATGAACGCAAATTCTTAGGAAGGGACATGTTTACATGGAACTATCATGTGCTCACCAGAACAATTTGAACAAGCTAGAGCTGCATTTTGGGGGGTTTTTTCTGTCAAATTACCAGATTAGAGAAACACTTTTGACTGAATATTTTCATTTCACCCTTTTTCTGTAATATTCTTTTGCTCAAACTAGAAAATTTGTAGACTGAATGATTTATATTTAGGTTTGAAATGCAGTTTTATGTAACAGCCGTATTCAGTGAATGTGGATAAGCATGTTGTGGCCCAGGTGGAGTGAGGTGTCTGGCAGCGTGCCATTGGACTTTGCCATTGACCCTGCACAGAATCCCAGCATTTTTAGAGTCTGGAAGGCCGCTCTTTTACCTGCTTATGAAATGCTTCAATCTAATTTGTATAGGGTCCATATTAAGTAGTAGAATATCTCAACAAATCTCTTGTTGGTGAGTTTGGTACTATACCAAACAGGTTATTCCATGACAGATTTCATTCACCTCTTCACTGTACCCCCCCCCCCAGTATTAATGTAACAGATATTTTAATTTATTTTTTTAAGATTTCTTTATTTCTTTTTTTTAGACAGAGGGGAAGGGAGGGAGAAAGAGAGGGAGAGAAACATCAATGTGTGGTTGCCTTTCACACACCCCCTACTGGGGACCTGGCCTGCAACTCAGGCATGTGTCCTGATTGGGAATCGAACCGGCGACCCTTTGGTTCACAGGCCTGTGCTCCTCAATCCACTGAACCACACCAGCCAAGGCACAGATATTTTAATTTGTAATAAATACTAAGGATTTGTTAACAAGGAGCTCACAATGTTGCATAAAAAGAAAAAGAAATGAGGTTTGAAATATGTAGACTTTGATGAAATCATGACTTTAATACTCCATTTCCTATTAAAGTGATGTCTAAAGTAGTCAGGATAAATGTAATGATTAGTCTACCATGATACATTAACAACATTATTTTGATACGATGTAATAATTAGATTGAGAAATACTGACCTGCTAAGACTGCCAGGCCAGAATATTTCACCACAGAACATAGTCCCCGACACACACACACACACACACACACACACACACAAATGCCAACACCATTCCAGCTTCTAACGGTCATCCTTACCTTTCAGTTCTACCTCTGCAACAACACAAAACTTTGCCAACGCCAGTCTAAAACGTACTAACTAACCAGACGGGGAGGTAGGGGTGGGGAGGGAGTATGAACTTCAGTTCCTATCAGCATTCCCTAAAGCAAGCCTGGTAAAACAGTGACTTTACCATTGCTGTGATATCTTTTCCCGAACGTAAGTGTACAGGGAAAAACAAATGTTGCCCTAAAACTGTACACATATGAAAAGCCATCTAATGAGGGTCATAAAAAAGAAAACTTCACCAGAAATATATTGTCAGAGTTGTTTTTAAATCACAGTGGGACAATGAAATGTCTTCTGTAAGATGCCTGGTTTAAGAACAGAGTGATATAACCGTAAATGCTATACTGTCTTTGAGTCTGTTAACTAGCAGAATTCACTTAGATTGGAATAATTCTTATTCTCAAATCAAACTGTAGGTTCTAAAGGGTGATGGAGAAATTTTCAGAACTTCTTGGGAATTAATAGTTAAATGTGGAGTAAAATCTTGACATTATTAATTACCTCTCATAGTCAGTTTCTCTCCCTCATTCTCATACTCGGCTTCTTTATTTAATGGGTTTCTGGTTATTTTTCTGTTCTCCAGCTCTTTCCATGACCAAGTAAACGGAAGGCAAATGAATATTTATAGCTAATTGCCATAGTAAGTTCCTTCCTATTGCTATATGTGTGATATTACAGACAATTCATGTATATCATAGTTCATTATTAAGCATATCTTGTAATTACCTTGTATAACTTACCCAGTGATTATAGTGTATGTCTTTGAAAAGTCTCTGACCAGACTTGAGCTTCTACCCTTATTTTTTGACCTCTGGGGACTCTGATTAATATGTGTAAAACCTTGTATGGGGAATATTAGTACTTCAAACAGATGCCTGTAAATGCCAGGTTTTGTTAAGAAGTGTCTCTTGGCTAGTTTTTAAGATATTTCAGATCACCAGTGTGCATTCCGTGTGAAAATTCTAAGCTATTTTTCTGACTTTTGTAAAATTATTTTAAGGACAGTGTTTTACCATTATATATAATTTTATACGACCCATAATACCACAAGAGAATCCTGCTTTCCGACCATTATTAGTTCTTCCCTCAAGTAAATGTTAGGAAAACGACGAGCTTGCTTAATGAAGAGAACCTCTTCCAAGCTCATAATTTCATAGCTGCTAAGTGACTAAGCCTGTCATTCAAGAAAATTCATCATTTATTACACTATTAAATAGGATTTTAAAAAAATAAGAGCTTCTCTAACACACTGTACTTTGAAATAGATCGGAACCAGAGTTTAAGTGCAGAAAAAGAAATTTGGTTTGTAATTCAGTTTGACATACATATATATTCTTTCTAAAAACTTTTCATTAAAATTTGCTTTCTCTCATAAAAATAATGCTCTTCTTTTCATTGTACCTCAATTATTGTTTCTTAGATATTTTTGTATGATGTTATGGGTTATTTTGTATACCATCATCTCCAAGAGGTTATGATGACTTGAGTTATAAGTGGCATGTGTAGCTTTAAAAAAGTTCCCAAACTTTAAATATATATTTAAAATTTTTTATTTTATTTAAATGTACTTAAGTCATATTAAAATTAAATGTTGCATTACATGGACTTTTTTTGGAGAAAACATGTTACACTTTTTAAAAGATCCTAAATTAGGGTAGAGAATCATTTTAATAGACAGAAGCCCTGATTAGGAGGCATCAGAAACAATGTGAAAATGACTAGGACTGAGAAGAAAAGAATAAAGTTACAGGCTGAGATAGCACGCCTATGCTGAGTAGGTTCAGCTTTTATCAAAGACAACCTCTTACATCAATGGGGCTTAAACTATTAAAAACAGTGTTGGAGAGAACAGTCACCATTGGGGACACTGTCAGAATTCAGCCAACGCAGCGACACTGAGGAGAACCAGCACTGCAGTTCCTCTCGCTGACCAGCCCCCAAGTATGAAGATGATAAATCTCTATACCTCGGGTGGGAGGGAAGGAGGGGACAGAACTACAAATGTATTTTAATGGGTAGAATTTTATACTGTTGATATTTTGTATGTACATGTAGTGTAGGTACAGTTCATTTGAATTACCAGTTTATCATGAAAAGGTCTTTATTTGAAACAAGAAATATTTAAAAAATAATGTTAATATATATCTGTACCTTCTTACAATTGCCGAACATTTCATTCATTGCAACCCAGCACCTAATTGCAGGTACTGCATTGCAATGGATGCTTGCAAAAGTTGAGTTAAAGTCAAGTTAAGAGTACCTCCTTTAAAGGGTTGCCTCGTGAAGTTTCTGTTTGCAAAGCACTTTAAACAGTTTCTGGCATGTAGGAAACACTTTCCAAGTGTTCATTAAATTTAAAAAATAATGATAAATCATAGCAAGGGTCATAAAATTCTAGTTAGGACCTCATCTCTCTAAATAATAGTAAAAATGATGAATAATATTACTCCTTTAAATTGAAAATTAACGGGAAATGGTTCTTTCCAGAGTCATGAGTCCCCACATTCCAAAAGCCTTTTGCTCTGGTGTAGCCCCTCATTAAGTAGCTGTCTTGTCTGTAGCTTGATCAGGGCTAGGCAGGAGGGTGCCTCTGCTGCTCGGTATTTTTGACAAAGTGCCAAATCAGGGTGGACTAGCTCCTGATGTGATTTTCCTCTTAACTTTGACTTTATTCCCACTCTATTGTGGAAAATAAAGTTTTAAAACAATAGTATACGTGAGGTAAAGTGAGTTGCTGATCACCACCACCTTGGCTTTCTGGCTTTGTGCCTTTCTGCAGTGTGTACATTTTCACCCCTCCTTTCCGCATCCCCTTTGTTTCTGTCCCTCACTGCACCCCCACCTCCCACCAATGAATTCCGCTAGTATTCGGACATGAAATACAGGAGGAAAAGGAAAAAGAAGGGAGGCAAATGAAACATGGAGAAAGTCTTTTTTAATGTTTGGTAGCCATGCATTTAACCCACTTATCTAGATTTTATATAGGCTCACTATTTCTTTTTTAACAGGCACTAACTGACAAATACAACCCATTCTTTTCTCTGAAACTGTTTTAGGGTCTCTGAAGAAACAAGGTTTGACTGATTCTGTAGCTATAGGTTTATTAATCTTGCCTCTCAAGCCCTGCATTCTGGATTAAGGTCCCAAGACAATGGAAGATTATCCCAACACCCCAGGACCAGCACTTAGCTACCAAAGGGTGGGTCCCCACGGGCACCTCAGCACTCCCGGCCAGCTTCCGACCCTCATATGATTGGCCCCTTTGCTTTTGGATGCTGCCCTCTCTGTTCTAATTAGTTAGAAGTTTGTCTTTTGAGACTTCCGGTCAAGATAGGTAAACGAGGCTCACCTCCTCACACAACCACAGCAAAATTACTACTAATCTATAGAATAAGCATCACTCAGAACATCAGAAAACTGAGCTGTAGGGAAGTCCAACATCTAGGGAATTAAACCACATTCATGCAGACAGGTAGCAGGGACAGAGATGTGAAACCTGCTGGCCCCAACCCATGTGTGGAGGATATAACACAGAGGGATATCTCGGGAGCTAGAGATCCCAGCCCCACACCAGACCACTTAGCCCAGGGCTCCAGTGTCAGGAAGATAAGTCCCTATAACATCTGGCTATAAAAACCAGTGGGGATGGGGTCAGTGGAAGAAACTGCAGGACTCTCAGGCCTTTCCTCTTAAAGGGCCTCGCATCACACAGGGACTTAGTCAGACTTCCCCTGGACTCCAGCACTGGGACAGCAGCTTGAAGGGCACCAGTGGCATACAGAGAGGAACTGAGGTGTCTGGCATCAGGGCAAAAGCTAGGCAACAGCTCCTTCCCAGACAGAACTGCAGACGATGCCACTGCACCTTTACTGTGCCCTCCCCTGCACAGAGCCACAGTGCATTGGCACCATATCTGAATCTCCATCAACCTGGCTCACCTGGTACACCCCGCCTTGATGATTACTTAAGGGTCTGCCCATCCAACTTACAGGTCTACCCAAACTGGTAACAAGTGGCTTTTTCATATGAAGGGCTGGGCTAGGTGCAGACTTCAGATCTTCCAAAATCTGCTCAAACAGAAAACAGCTGAGCCAAGCCCCTGTACCTCTAGGAGAGTGGCCCTAGGCCCAGCACGAACAGCCGTCTGCAGATCGTTTTATAGCTTACACCAAGCAGCCTCAGAACACAGGTGGAACCTGACCTTGGTCTGTACCACCCAGGAAACCCCAGATCCCACGCATCCACTGACCAGTTACAGACCACATCAGAGTACCACCCAACAACCTCCACTAGCCACAGAGGGAGGTGGTTTCAGGCCACGGGTCACAGAACCAGTTGTACAAGCTGTCTGGACTGGGTAAACCCCTCCCATTGACCTGCTGAAAGCAATCAAGACTCAACTACAAGAGGAGGGAGTACTCAGCCCACATGGGGGGCACACCTCAAGTACCCTACCTTGGGTGGTAGGGGAGGCTGTGCCACTGGGCCCTACAGGATACCTACTACATTAGGCCACACTACCAAGACATGGAGTCAAAGCATCACTACCTAATACATAGAAATAAATACAGGGAGGCTGCCAAAATGAGGAGACAAAGAAATATGTCCCAAATGAAAGAACAAATTGAAACCAGAAAAAGAACTAAACAAAATGGAGATAAGCAATCTATTGGATGCGGAGTTCAAAACACTGGTTATAAGGATGCTCAAAGAACTCATTGGGTACTTCAACAGCATAAAAAAGGCCCAGGCGGAAATGAAAGATATACTAATTGAAATAAAGAACAATTTACATGGACTCAACAGTGGAGTGGATGAAGCCAAGAGTGAAATCAATGATTTGGAACATAAGGAAGCAAGGAGAAAAAAAGAATAAAAAAATCAAGGATAGTATAAGGAGCCTCTGGGACAACTTCAGCTGTTCCAGCATCTGAGTTGTAGGGATGTCAGAAAGAGAAGAGAAAGAGCAAGAAATTGAAAATCTATTTGAAAAATAATACAAGAAAACCTCCCTAATTTGGCGAAGGAGATAGACATACAAGTCTAGGAGGCACAGAGAGTCCCAAACAAGAGGGATGTAAAGAGGACCACGCCAAGACACATAATCAAAATGCCAAATGTTAAAGGTAAAGAGCAGCGAGAGAAAAACAGATAATTACCTAGAAAGGAGTTCCCATAGGAGTGTCAGCTGATTTTTCAAAAGAAAATTTGCAGGCCAGAAGGGAATGGCAAGAAGTATTCAAAGTGATGAAAAACAAGGGCCTACAACCTAGATTACTCTATCCAACAAAGCTATCATTGAGAACCAAAGGGCAGATAACATGCTTCCCAGACAAGTTAAAGCTAAAGGAGTTCATCATCACCAAACCATTATTATATGAAATGTTAAAAGGACTTATCAAAAAAAAAAGATCAAAACTATGAACATTAAAATGGCAATAAATAATTGAATCTAAAAAACAAGCTCAGCAAACAAGCAGAAAAGAAACAATCACGGATGTGGAGAACATCGGGTTGGTGGCCAGTGGGAACGTGGTTGTGGGAAAATGGGGGAAAAGGTGAAGGGATTAAGATATACAAATTGGTAGTTACAGAGTAGGCAGGGGGGTGGTTACAAGCAAGTACAAGAAATGAATTGCCAAATAATTTATATGCATGACCTTGGACATGAACAAAGTGGAGGGGATCGCCAGAGGAACTAGGGGATATGGAGTGGAGGGGGCAAAGGGGGGAAAATCGGGACAACTGTAATAGCATAACCAATAAAAAACACTTCTGTTTCTTCACCTAGCTGTTCTTAAAAGATAAGTTTTCACACTAAGGGAATTTGAGTAAGCTATATATATAATTTTCTCTTAGCCTTTTAAGTTTATAACTTTTGTTTATATTACCTTATGATGCTTTTTTTAATTTAATTTGTTTAACAAATAGAACTGTTTCAAGCTATCATTCATTCAGCCTTTATTATGAAACACCTACTGATAACAATCATCGTGCTTTATGTTACATTATTTTGTATTTGAGAATTATTCATAGAGCATTGAGTAGCCTCTATAGAAGCCTAGATGAGAACTAGAAGAAAGAATTTGGGTGGGAGTGCATATTTTGAATCACCAAGTGGAAAAATCCTTTTTTATCAAAAGTTTTTGCAGAATGAATGTGTGAGGACTGATGAGTGCCCTCACCCCAATGCTTCAGCAGAGGCCCGACAGCCCCCAGCCATCAGAAATTCTGTGGATGGGTGGCCTTATGAATGGGGATTGGACAAAACACCAGGTAAAGTCCAATATCAAAGTTGCCCATCTTTGAAAGTCACATAAATGGCCACATTCATTTCCGTGAAAAAATAATCAAACCAAATGTTTTAATTAACCAAAAGTGATTTTTTAAGCCTGAATACCAGTGTTTTTATATCGAAAATGGTTCTTTTAAAGCATGGTTACTTTAATAACTTATACACCTATATTAATGAAACATCATTTCTCAAAATACTTCTGAAATTCTCTTTGAAATTATCTTTATTGTTATTGTAGAAATCACATGAGAAACCTGTTTCATGGCTGTGTAATCAAATAATCAAAAAAATAAATAAATGTGTTTGACCTCAAAGTATTGCCAAACCTCATTTCTCAGGTTGTTCATCACATTTAGCTCTAATTAGAAGTGTTAGTTACTTGCATGAATAAAACTCATCCTCAAAACGCACCACTAGACCTCGATGGGAGGAAAACTAAAAGCCTTCCGTGGGCTCTGAAGGAATAACTCCTTCACATACACATTTTGGTATCTTTGTTTAAAAAAACAAGAATCTGTTTCATTACCTTCCAGTCACATGCTCTATGCATTTTATTACAGATGTGTGAAAAACTGATGTTAAATATTGTACAGCAAAACCAGAACAATGCGTTTGATGCGACTTGATGATAAACATTATATTCCTAAATACTCCTTTAAAGTAAAAGTGTGGATTACCTAAAAGAGAGAATGCAGTCTGAGATGCCTGTGTTTCCTATAAGACACTAATTTTACCCAGAGGCATATTCGAATGAATTTTGTTCTCTCCTTGATCCATTTTAACTGGCCACAGCATTCTGAGAGTCCATGTTTATTCTTAAAACAATTGGGAGTGTGCCGGAGCCTTGAGTGCCATAAATAGTGCATTTGAAGGACCCTGGAAACTCATAGAGCAGGGTCCTGGCTCCTATAGCAGCTGTAAAACTAGCTGATCCGATAAACTGCCGTACCTTCTTTTGAACATAAGCTGGAGTTACAGGATCTGGGGACAATTTGGTAGAGTTCTATAAAAGCCTTGGCTATAAGAAAACGACTAAAGGGAAAGGGTAAAGGGAGAAACATGAACCTGTCCCTTGGATTGCAAACCACAGTCCAGGTGGCCAGATTTGGATTTTCACCTATTGCTTAGCTGGTGAACAGTTCGAAACTATTTTAGGTCACGTGATTCCATTACAGCCAATTGGATGGTTTGGCAGACGACAACAGAATAAATATCTATTCACTCAAATTGTATGCATCCTGTATTTGTCCGTGTGCATTCTCTGCTTGTCTGTATTGATGGTAGCATATCCACATAGATGGGATAAATTGTGTGTGTAGGTCCATACCTGGCTATTTATACACAGTAATTATGTACTTTGATTCCTTCTAGGAAACAGAATGGTAGGAATAATCTAGTTAAATCAGTTTCTATGGGGACTTTTTTACTCCTTTTTCACATTTCCTCTAGTTGTAAAAATTACAGTGATTACACATCATAAAGCCTATCTGTAATAAAATGCATCAGCTGGCCAAGGTTTTCATCGCTCACTCAATAATCCATTAATACAGCAACGCTGCCCAGGCATCTTTATAATACCAACTCGGAGGTAATTTTAATCAGCTAGACCAGCTGGTATTTAACAGCAGCTGCTGGAGACGCCACAAATATACTCAATAGCTGACATCTTTATTTGCAGTTTTTCAAGGGGAGAAGAGATTCTCCTGTGGTTACTTGTATTAAGCATTTAAAAGAAGGTGTAAAGTATACCGGGGTTTATACCTAAATGAGAAGGGGGAGGGATTAAATATAAAACAAAGCTGATAAATCCTATCAGGAGGAGCAGTTTGTGAATGAAGAAACTGCTCAACTGAAAAGAGCACATGGGCTTTGGGTGGACTTCAGACCTTTTCCCTAGTTACATTTACACTAATCTTGCGTGTGGCTGACACTGAAAATGTGGTCTGCTGGGTGTAGCATCCTTATATCCTTCTGTACTAGATTTGTAGTGTCCTTTGCTATACGAAGCCGTGAACAATAATTTGATTCTGTGAAAGTGGTCTGCTAACGTGCATGTGTGCTGTCTCGGCCATTGCCGGCTATGTCCTTTTTTGTGTTATGAATACATCTTTATTAATGTTCACTTCTGCTTTTTAAAGGAGAGGAGTCATCATCCTCAGTAAGTGCTGTCTGGTAGTAAATACGGAGTGCTGTTTCACATCGGTGTGTTTGAGCATGTGTGGAGGAGACAGGCATCGGCAACATGCAGTTAACAGTCACAGCCCATTATAAATAAAAATTTAATTACACTTGGGGGAGCTTGGCTTACAAAGCTCAGAAATCCATAATGGAGCTTGCGGGTAGTAAATGCCTGATCTGTTTGTTAAACTCCACTGTTCCCATCCCCTTTCTTAGCTTCTTTTATAAGATTCTTTGGCATCTCCACTGATAAGAAATAGGTAAAGAGAGTGACTTTGTGATTTGTAAAATATTTTGCCTATACCTCTTGAGGGAGAATCTTGCCTTTTGGTTGAATGAGTAAAAGAGGAAAAGATGAGGGTAAAGTAGGAAAAAGAAAAGGTATAGTTACAAGAATAAAGGTCTTTCGAGACAGTTACTTAGTTACCACATTTATAGCTGACGACTTTGCATGTAGGTAACTATGTATTGAAACATGTTGGGGATGTAAATGTCTGATGCCTATGTGAACTGGTTACGTGGTTTTCATATTCGTAGAAAATTTCTTGTCATTTTCTCTAAGAGTGATTTCAAAATTCAAGTAAACATAAAGTAATAGAGTTATAGGCTTTGTCCACTTGGTATAGAAATAGTTTTGTTATTTCTGACTCTTGTAGAGCAATCAAACGTTCTTTTCTTATGCTAATAGTCCTTGCTGGGAAATGAAGCATTACAGACCCCTAAAAAAGTGAAATGTGTTCCGCGTTCCAGTGTACTTCTGTACCGTGTTATCAGAGGTTAACAAAACGCATTGTAACACCCAGTCTTCTGCAGATAGCTCCATTCGTCAGTGCCACTGATTCTCTTTTTTTCAGAGGCAAATGGGAATCTGTCTGTGTTGGACTATGATTGATATTTAAAATTAAAATCCAGTGACAGAATGGATTACTGAGATAGCAATTTGAATTTGAAAATTACTTAGCAAGCATTTTTTTTCTGTTATTTGTAGTGAAAACAGTCTATTTAAGTTTGTTTGGTGTGTTTGACAACAGACGGTTTGATATATTGCTGGGCACAGCGGTAGGTTGGACTTGAGTGGTATTAGCTCTCAGTGTTTTGATTAATGGTAATTGTTTCCATGAAAAGGCATGTTTTACGTACAACTCATAGTTCTGGAAAACAGAAGTCAACTTGCAAGATCCATAATTACTGTTCTGAGTTAGCATATAAAAAGGGCGAGAAGAAGCAGCGCTGAGGTAGCACAGTAGGATTTTTTTTATTTTGCTTTGTATTGTAGTCAGAGACTGTTCTTTATGTCAGAATATAAATCTTCTGTTATTTATCTTTTGTTCAGTATTTGAAGTTGATTTATGACACATTTCTGTATGCCATAATTTAGTTTGAATCCTATACCAAGGTGAAATTTCACCTGTCTGTGCAGTAAAAGGAACTGTAAAGGGAACCCAAAGCAACGTACCGAGGTACAGATTAAAACTGTTTTCCTGTTTTTCTCTAGCCTTGCTCTTATTTTAAAAGAACACAATTCAGAAAACAATTAGGCTTATTTTAACAATTCAGAGATTTCGACTGCCAGTTTAAATAAAACGTTTTACGTATCATTCAGGTACATAAACCCAGGGAAAATAAAAGGCAGTTTTTATTTGGAGAAAATAAAACATGCATTTTAAGGACAAAGTTTTTGTCAGCTTAGAAGCTGTCAGAGCAATGCCCTCATGGCATCTTTTACTCTCACACGTAAGTTTGTATACATACGTGAGATAGATGCACGTAAACATCATCTGCCCACGAAATGCGCGATGCTCTGCGTTTAAGCTATCAGTAGGTAGAAGATCGATTTTCAGTGCGTGTTCTTACCTTTAGCGTGAACAAAGAAACACCACTGTCACGTAAAGACTGGGAAAGGGACTAGGAGAAAATGCCCTTACCATATTTAGGCATTCTTGTTTTTAAGACACTGAGAAATTTTGTAGGTGGGAGGTACTGCTAGTTTTTTTTTTTCCTTTTTTTTCCCCTTTCTTCCTACCAAAGGAATGAATTAGACAATGCAGTGAATGTAATCAGCATCTTCCTAAAAGTGGCATAAATGACAAACGTGTTTCTGAAACCAAGTGAGAATCACTATTTAAACAACAACCCTCCCCTACTTATTTTTTTTAAAAGAAGGGTAGAAATTTTGAGTCAACTGGATAATTTCCTAAGTATTTTCCCAGGAAACTGAGTATGATATTTTAAAAATAATAGTCCTCCCTGGTAGTGGCGATGACATAAGTAATAACATATACCTTCTACATAGTCTTTATATAAGTCATGTTCTTTAATGTATCTGGGGCCAGGGATGGGAGATGAATTCTGCAGTGCAGAAACTTACGGTATTACTGTTTGTATCTAAAAGGGAACGATCCTGCTCCATAATCATCTGGATTGAAATACTGCTTGTCAGGTTGTTTATTCCAAGCAAAATTAAAATTAATAAATGGTCACGTAATGCACACCTAAACCTTTGATGTAAAAATAAATACAATTTTTAAAAAACTCGTTCCTCGTAGTTAACAGCCATGTGTCATTGTGGCATCTTCCATCGAAAGGAACTTTATTTAAGTAGCATAAACTTGTTGGATGGGCTTCAATTAAATGATGATTTGTTAATGCAAATGTGCAGCGGATGACGGTAGTACATCTGTCTCTCCATCCATAGGCCGTTACTGTGCAGCGTTAGCACATGATTGTAAAAAACGAGAAATCATTATGTGCAGGTAGTGCATGTTCCATCAATTCTGACCTTATGTCTCTGGCGAAATAAAAAAGTATTCAGTGTAAATGGTATTTAATCTGAATAACAAAAAAGCAGCTCTTTGACTCTCTGCGACTCAAGCTGTTAGGTGATGTGAAGTGACTGCTGTTTGGGATTGATGGTTATTGGTGGCCCAGTGGGGAAAGGCCGTCACTTCAATCCTTTGTCATTCCTCCCGGGGACTCCTCCAGCCCAAATTGTGTTTTAAGTTCTATTTTCTTTTCTTTTTTTTAAAATGCTCTTTTTCGTGAGTGGTTGGTGGGATAGTGGCGAGAAAGGGGCACTGATGACCACCAGCAGGAACACGTTAAGCAAGCAGTGACAATTAATACGACAAAAAAATTGTACAATTAGCTTCAGCTCCATAAGTGTCTAATGAGCCATTTGTCAATCTTTTGGTGAAATAAACTACTCTATCTTAATTCTCCACTCTTGCAGCAAATAAATAAAAGTTACGAAACACCCGGGCACCAATAGAACATAATTTATTTCATAGGGCATGACAGAACTCTTTACATATCTGAAGTGAGTATGTTATTTACAAATGACTTGTGATACTCATATAACCATGGATCTGTGTGCCAACTGCTTTCATTATAGAAATACGCGGTTTTTTTCTGATTGTTTAATCATTTAAACGTATCATTACTCCTAAAGGCATGTGAGTTAAAGTGACTCCTCCTGGCGGCATGATTAACTCATGAGGCCAAAAAGAACCTCAGAAATGAGCTATTCTGCAGCTGAAGGCATTAAGAATTTGCTGGAAAGGACAAAACAATAATTTTCATTTGGGAACCTCTCAGTTCGCTGCTGATTATCTTCCTCTGGCCCTCATTTATTTTTAGGAACCCCAGTCTCTCCAAAGTTTTCCATCATCACTATGTATCTATCACTCAAACAAAACAACACTGTAAGCTTCTTTCACTTGTATTTTAGTTAAACTACAACTAGTTTAAAAGTTGTAGTCACCAGACTGTGAAAATGTGAATTAAAAGTTCTCATTGAAAATGTGCGGTATCATTGAAATAAAAGCCCAGATATTTTTAAAAGAGCAATTAGTTGTTTTGAACAGAAGAAAAATGCACAGAAATTTTTTCAGAGTAGCATAAACCATGGTTCTTAAGTGTGATGCCTGAAACAGCAGCAGCAGCCGCCGCAGCATCTGGAAGATTCTGGTTAGAAATGCAGACTCTTCAGTCCCTACTGAATCCAAACCTGTGAGAGGGGTCTGGGAACCTGTTTTAACAAACCCTGCAAGTAATTCTAAAGTTTGTGAGCCACTGATACACACTGATAAAATAATTGAAGCCAAAATAAACATTGTAAGACATTTATGAATCCCTGATGCGCATAGAATCCGAGAGAAAGCTGACAGCGTTTGGCTTCACGTAATTACCAGGAGACCCAGTTCATCTCGTTTCCAACCCTTCTTGGTTCACTGCTACCTTTCCCTCTTTTTTCTCTTTCTCTGTTTTAATATACTTTCTTTTTCTACCCACTTTGCAAGATAATGATAGCATTTTCAGGCAAATTCCAAGTTACTCAGCCTGCCTCTGACATACTCCTAGTAACCAAATGTCTCGGTCTGCAATCTGGTGACGCTAGTATTTGATGGTTAGTATTTTATTTCACCTTTTAATTTGAAACTTATTTCAAAGGTATTAATCGTCCACTTAGATTGAAGAGAACAGGTTTCTTTCAGTGCCAGCCTGGTGAATGCAGGAAGAAGTAGTGGGCAGATATCTCCGGAAAGGGTCATGTGCCCCCAAACGTCTGACGAGGGATCCTCAAGACTTGTCGCTTTCCACCTGCAGCCAGAATGATTAGTTGTTGTTACCAGTACCTGTAGCTTGACCCCCAAAATGACATTGAGTCTAAAGTGGAGAGTGACAGGTCAAATCAGAAAAAGCCCGGAAGAATCTGACTAAAGGTGAACTAGAACCAATTGTAAGTATAGGCAGTTTTGTTTAAAAGGCATTTCTGTGTCCCCTCCTACTCAAGGTATGGTCCATCGGCCAGTAGCACTGCATCACCTGGAGCTTGGTGGAAGTGCAGAATCTCAGGCCCCGCCCTCGGCTAGCCTGCTGACTAAGAATGCACATTTTAACAAGATTCTCAGGAGATCTGCATGCACATTAACAACAGAGAATCACTTGCTTAGTATATTAGCAGGCAGGGGATTGGGTCAAAGGTTGATGGTGAAGGCATATAGTTAAGCATTGTCACACTTTTATATGGAGATGAATTCTGTGGCTGTGATCGTTCCAAGGGGACAAATGCACAATGCTATTGTGGTTATAGGAGGAATTATTTTATTGGCCTGACTTACTTGATTTTGGAATAAATCCAATATGGAAATACGAAGTTTGATTAATGATTTTTATATTAGATTTTATTTGTCTCTTCCCCAAAGGAGAAGTTAGAGTTCAAGGCGAAGTAAGTGTGAAGGGGGCCACATCCTAGGGACAACTAATATTTATATGTAAATTCTAAAAAGAACCCTCAGCTTAGACTTTCTTTTTTTTTTTTAAGATTGTATTTATTTATTTTTAGAGAGAGGGGGAGGGAGGGAGAAAGAGAAGGAGAAAAACATCTATTGGTTGCCTCTGTCATGCCCCCAACAGGGGACCTAGCCCACAACCCAGGCATGTGCCCTGATGGGGAATTGAACTGGTGACCTTTTGATTTGCAGGACAACGCCCAACCCACTTAGACATTTATATGCCTTCAGCGTGATCACACGGTAAGCCTGCTAGCCATCTGACACCGCACCTAGTTATTACAGACATTCCTATGGAATGTCCCTGTGCCGCACATTCCATTCCACGACTTCCTCCATAACTGGCAGTTCGTGCTTCTCACCCCCTTCACCATTTTTACCTACTCCCCCAACCCCCTCCCGTCTGGCAACCATCCAGTTTTTTCTCTGTGTCCATGAGTTTGTTTTTATTTTCTTTTTCTTCTTTTGATCATTTGTTTTCCTTTTTAGATTCCACATATAAGTGAAATCATACAATATTCATCCGTTTCTGTCAGACATTTCATTAAGCATAACCTCTTCTAAACCTGTCCATGTTGTCACAAATGGAAAGTAATTAATGATATACAGAGATTTTGCTATAAAGATTTTTTTGGCAATATTATTTATGAAATTAAAAAACTATGAATTTAAATACCTAAAAATAGTGAAATACTTCAATAGATAATTGTATATCCATATAATAGAATACCATTCAACCACTTTAAATCACTCTCTAGAGATAAATATTTGTTGACAAAGAAAAGAAATTATAATAAATACTCATGAAAATATAGTAAGATAAATGTGTTTATATTTTATATGTGCATACAAATCGAATTAGAAAGATGTAATCCAAGAGTATTTCTGGGCTATGAGATTATGGGTATCTTTGCTTCACTTTGCTTATATTTTTATATTCTATTTTTTTTCAGACAGATACAGATTACTTCTGTAATATGGAAAAATTAATTATAAAATACCAACCTTGACATTTGCTAATATGTAGAAAATATATAAAACAAATTATTTTAAACATAGGTGAAACATTTTCCTTCAATTTAGCACTTACTGTATGCTAGTCCTAACTCTAGAAAAATAGCTCAAGGAATTCATCCATGGGGTATAGAAGTTAGTCCCGTAAATAAAAGGCATATGGATCTGAAGGATATGTTTAGTCACGAAGGTAGGTCTACTGGGAGTTCGGGAGAATGGTTATCTGTGCTCCATGACAGGACGCGGGTCAAGCAAGAAGAGATTATTGAGAGAGGTTTTATAGATTCCCCCATATCCAATGAAGAGGCTGAGTACTCTGTCACGTGTAACAGCGGTAGAGCGAACATGACTTCGTAGTGTGCAGTAGGGAAGGCTAACGTGTGGACTGCCTGTGGGCAGTGGCCGTGAGTGAGTCTCAGCAGATGGGACTTCAGATGCCACACTAAGGTGTTCATCAGATGAGCGGTGCAGGACAGAAGTGATCAGATTTACTTTCAGAAAGCTCTGTCTGGCAGCAGAACAAGCCTACAAAGGATGGCAGCCTGGAGACAGATTAGAAAACTGAGGGAGTGTCAGGCAGGAAAGATAACCCTCCATAGAGATGGGAGAGGGTGGGCGTAGGGTTAAGAGCCATTAACTCCGCTCCGGATGAAGGAGGAGAGAGAGGCTGGAGTGGGAGAGAGGTGCAGTGATGAGTTCTGAGTCAGGTGAATTAAGTTTGAGCTGCCTGTTCACATCTCTGTACTGTGATTTCTTACTGCAATTTTCAGCTTGAATATTTATTTTAGAATTATGTGTAGTACTCTATTAATACCATCCCAGACAAATTACTTCATTTATAGGGTTAAAGATTCTACTACATTTAAATACCATTTATAGGAAGGCCCTTTAAAATAGCGATTAGGAATATGAGTCAGCCTGCCTGGAATTAAACCCAACTCCACCACTTAACTCTGTGTGACCTTAGAAAAGTAACTTGCATCTCTAAGCTGCAGTTTCTCATCTGCCAAATGGGCATAATATTTTTAAAGAGTTCAGAATTAAATGAAATGCTACACGTAAAGCTCTCAACATAGTAATCACTCATGTGTTAGCCCGACTTACTATAATTTAAGACAAAATGTGTTCTAGGAAAATAGAGTATTATAAGAGAAATAATACAGAAAAATATTTATTTGCACGTTTTTCTAAAACTAAAATTGTAATGTATTCACTCTGCAAAACTAAGGAATTCCGTAAACATTAATGTGACATTTTCAGAAACTTGTAAATTGCAGAGGCCAGTGCCTACAGTTCAGGCGTTTATTCACAAGGAGATGGTCCGGTGGTGGCTCAGTTAACCAAGAAACAGCAGGGGCAGGAACCGGAGTCAGTGAGTAACTGATGAAAGAAATAGATCACTAGATGCACAACTGTGCTTACTTTATAAATATATGAGAATTAGATATAATTACTTAGATCACGGGCAAGGCAGCTGCTTTCCCCTCCGTTCTGGTGATGTATGCATCCCTTTTCTAATCCCTCTGCTCTTTCAGCTTTTCTGGGAAGTGCGGGGACTCCAAAGGACATCACTCCTAATATCTAGGATGTGTTGACCTCTCTGTTCTGTTTCCTAATGTGAAAAGAGCTACTTTTGTTACAGTGACAGACTTAGCCTGTACTTCTTCTGGCCGGTTTGAACTTCCCTCTCCCTCAGAGGCTGTGGCTATGCCCAGCCCCTCAGCATGGTTGCATCTGGCACTGCTGCTGCCTCCTGCCCACTTTCGGTGACAGCTAGAAGTGTACGAGAACCTGCTTCTCGGATTCTTGCTTGCCTGAAGGCCCCATTTGCCTGGATGTGATTATTCATGCCACAGAATCATAATAGGCTTTTCTATTGTTCCTCACTGTGAACTTCTCAAGCTCAAAGTTTGCAGGCAGGAACTGGGTGACTGCCTGATCCCTGCATGTTGTGACCCATCCCCAGCGTGGAAGGAGCCCACACATGAGAGGGAAACATCAGATTCTTCCTGCCCCTGCACAGGTGTTCCCATAGCCCCACTTCCACCTGAGAGCTCTGGAAACTGCCCATTCTGCTAATTTCTAAGAAAAACTGTCTGGCAAATTCACCACTGCCAGCAACTGTCATTGTTTTATCTTTCAAATATCAAATAAGTAAACAAGCAATGTTATACTTCTCCCATCATTCCATTTTAAAGGTAAAGTTTGGTTTCCTTAATTGAGCTTTCCAATCTCCTGCCGTAAGGCCCTGGATTGTTTGCCTCCTAGCACTAATTTTAGGTACTGACCAGCTCCTTTGACTTTTTTTCCTTAAAGTCTCATTTCTGATTTAAAAGGTTATCTCCTCAATTCCCTCAACTTCACCACAAATGCCATGCAGTGTATTCTAGGTGGTAAATATTCTGCTCTATGGCATGGGTATACATGTGTCCTTTTTAATGTCCTATTCGCAGATTCCTCTACGTCAGTATATGAAGATCAGTTTCTGCGAGTTACAGACCATGGAACTATGTGGTGCAGCATGGGTGTCCAATTGTTACTGGTCAAGTTCTTTCCTTCAAGAAGTTTGGTTTGGCACTAAGCGGTTTTTTTTAGAGAAAGCTTAGCTTGATGGGTCGTCACATAAGCTATTTGACATTTGTCCCCAGTCAGACCGGATGCCACATGAAAAATTTACTCAGGCAAGAGGCTCCTAGGAATAAACAGTTCTCTAGTGTTGCTCACAGGGGACTCAGCAAGGTGAGCAGAACTTCAACTTGTCACGGATGCACTGTTCTGACAAACATAAGTAGATGCTAATGGCTAAATCGTGACAGAATAAAGTCCCACAACCATATGGCTAATTGCCACAACAATATCTTCAGTGTTATTAATCAAGTTTTCATAGTGTGCCATGATAATTGGAATAATTAGAAACAGCATAGGCATTGCTTGTCTCCACCACACATTTTGCAGACAGGGACCTCAAACAACCACAATTGCACATTGAACACTGGGTTGTTTAGTGCGATCTTTTCCTCAAAAATACTTTGGTTAATTAATGAATTAACTGCTCACCATTGGTGCATTTTGTGTGAGCTTCTATAGGGACACAAGTATCTAAAAGAAACCGCCAACCCCCTGAGTATCTGTTTAAATAGGCAATATTTCTTTAAGGCAAGAATCGAGATCTGCCCATCTTGGATCTTTTAGTTTGAAAGATGAATTCATCGTACACTAATTTAGATGATGGACATTCATTTTTTGGTCATATATTTCCCGTTTTAGCTAATTTAGTTAAGAAAATGAGGAATTAGAAAGCAATTGAATAAATTATAAGATGTAAGTATTTGCATAATTTGTTTCAGGCAAATACTATATAGTAGTGTTCCCAAAATGAATTATTTCGAGCATGCCTTTCAATTATGGATGAAGTAAATATTACCATTTTTAATATCACAATTGAAACTTATATTTTCATGTTGCTAATATTGAAATATACTCACTTCAGTCATTTATAAGCTAATAATCCTTTCCTTTATCTTAATAGTGGAACAGTAATTCATTTGTGTTTGGCACAGTGCTCTAATAAGAGGGCTTCCCAGTCTGCTCTGCTTTGTGAGGAAGTGACTAGACAAGAAAGACAGAAGATTAATGATAACCTTGGTGGTGCACAAGCATTAGGCAAATAGAGAAGGGAAATGGCTGGTATAGGTGTCTGCTGTTAAACGGATTCTCTAATTATTTTGAATGTATAAGTGATATTATAAATAGTCATTGTTTAGAATTCTGTACCAACTTCGATTTTGTTTTCCTTGCCTTTTCTGTCCTATTGCATTCTTTAACTAGAGACAAGTTAGAGTTTTTCTAAAATTTTAGATTCACTGGTATCTTTGGTTAAAAAAGAATTTTTAAAATTCCCAAGATAAAAATAACTAATTAGAAATAATATTTTACTATAACTTTATAATTACCTCAGCCAGAAATTGTTGCTTCATTGATCCCTAAACTCCACGCAATTTAAAACCAGTGTTACTCAGTTTATTTTATTTAAATGAGTCTTCTCTTCTCCTCCCTTTCTTTGCCTCTCTGTGGATGGAGTGAGAGGCACAGAGTAGAAACTATGTTAGGAAAATTGGAAGTTGGAAATAAGAAAAGAAGAAAATGGAATTTTTATCTTTTAATCCACTTAATTGATGATTGTTTATTCACTTTGTGTATAAAATGATTTAGACCTTTTGCTTCTTTACCCTACTTTGTCTTTTTACTGCTCATTAGCCAGGCTGGCCGGGGGAGAAATGAAACTTTATTTTGGTACTCATTAATAGTTATTACAAAAAATTGGTGTAGAGAAAGAATTTAAATGAACATCTAAAATGAAGCTTGGATTACATCTAGATTTTATTGAGTTATGCCCTGCTTTAAATAAAGTATAATTGTGCTTTTCATTTAAACTTCAAGTTTATCCTTTGTATGGGTCAGGATGCTTCTGAGCACATGTTCTAGAAAACCCTACCTCAAACTGGCTCAAGCATTAAGGAACTTAATTTCACATAGCTGATGTCTAGAGGTTCTGCAACTCAAGGGGCTCCATTAAGGACTCACGTTTTTTCTGTATCTTCACAGTAGTAACTACATTGTCAGCCTCTTAAGGCTTTTTCTTTTGTAATCACCGAAGATGTGGGGCTAAGGGCTTCCTTGTTCTAGACCAGCTGGAGAGAGAATGAAACCTTTCATCGGCTCCACAACAAGTTTCTTTCAGTGCAGTTGGACCGAATTAGATCCTGTGCCTACCCCAGCACAAGCGCAGTCCTCAAGGGGACCATCATCCCCTGTTTACCTTAGACTCAGGGGGTCTATCTTTAGAGCAGTGGTCCTTAGGTGGCCCGGCTTCTGGACCAGCAGCATCAACATCACCTGGGCACTTGTTAGAGATGAAAATTCTTGGGCCACACCTCAGATCCACTGAATCAGACACTCTTAAGGGTGGAGCCCAGCCTTCTGCATTTTCAAAAACGCAGACTATTCTGCTGCCTGCCGTGTTTGAGAACCACTGACCTCTAGCTGTCAGCTTCCTTTGGAACAGTGGTGGAGAAACATGCATTACTGCACTAAATCAAGTTTGTGTAGGAAGGAATAAAGCCAGATTAGATTCTTGGTAAGCAATTACCCTCCCTATACTTTAAGACCAAAATAATTAAATATGTCTTCTCTCTTGCGAAGTTATTTACATGTGATGCATTTTATGTCACTTGCAATGGAACTCAACTGCACCAAAATCTTTTCCTGTCAAATGTGGCAGACAGTGCTGATCACCCCCCTATTGCCCATTCACCCTTTCTACCTCACTAAAACAACTCTGACCTGGAGTTCGCGGGACTTCGTTGTTGTTGTTTTGGGACTGATGCTATGCCCATCTTCAGGTGTACGGTGTGACACAATTCTGACCAGTCTGGTTTAATCTCCAGTCAGCTGCTGGGGACTTTTGTCAAAGGTCGCTTCCCGGGCGTGGGCCCCACCGTCTCCTCTGTCACTTTCCTTCGCTGTGTGATGGCCGCGGTGCAGCAGCCATTTTGCATCTATCAGAGAATAGATGCTGAGGGGAATTTGAGAGACCTCAGCCCTGACATCTTTAGGCTGCACAACCCAAAACCAGTAGTCACATGCTTCAAACTTCTGGTTATGTGAGACAAAAATAAACCCCATATTTAAGACTGCTTAATTTTTTTTCTCGCAACCAAATGTAATCCTAACTAATAAAGTAACATAGTATAATTGTTTTCATAAATGGAGAAACATGTAGCTTTCCTGTTTCTAAATTCTTTCCACTGTTTTATAGACCTTACTTTCTGCTCATCAAATAAGTTATTAATTACAAAGCACTTGGCATAGTCCACACACATACTTGAGGCTTAAATCTCCTCTCTCCCTATCTTACTAGTTATCTTTAGCAAGTAATATAACTTCTCTGAGCTCTAGTTTTCTCAACTATAAAATGAGAATAATAGCACTTCATTTTCTGTGAAGGAGATTAAATATGTTAATGGATATGAGCCCTGTGCCTATTGCATTGTAAGCTCTGAACAAATGGTGGCTATATGTTAGTGAAGCCCAGTGAAGATGGAAGAGATCTGTGTCTGTAAAATACGCTGCTCAGCAGCATAGGAATGAGGCCATAGGAAACAAGAAGTCAGCACGAACCTTATTTTGTTGCAATACTTACTTGGGCATTTTATTAGCTTCTTATAAAACTCCTCTTAAAGCTCATTGTGCCAGAATAAGACCTCCAGTAAACACACATACGCATTTTGTTTCTTCTGTCTAGGTAACACTTCAACTCTTTGTCTTTGGGGAAAACCATCACTTAAATTCTCCAACGTAATAGCTGAAATCCATCTGCATAATTTGATACTCTTTAAAATTCACACTGGATTCTGTATAGACTTCTTAAAACATAGGTCATTGTTTAAAATCTGAACTCTAGCAGGTAGGACCCATGCCTATTTGTGTTCTACAACACTTAAAACAGTTAGATGTGCAAGTAGGCATTAAAAACACTTTTTTGCTGATAAAGTAGAGCAGTTACCACCAAGGAACGGTTTACTGTATTTCTCAATTTGAAAGTTATAGCTCTGCTAGTTGGGTCCTTCTCGCTATAATTTAATGGTTTGTGGTGCTGCTGTCCTTGACTGCCGGAAAGAGCCAATGAGACAGTGAGTGGATTAGGACAGAAGTTTTCAGCATTACGGAAATATCAACTCAAAGATATTGTCCATAAAATACACATATTGTGATCTTCAACCCTAATGTCTCTGGGTAACAGTTATCTGTACTTCACTTTCTATTAGAGTTGATAATAACCTTTCATGTTTTGACAGGAAAAAATCTCCTAAGGGCCCATATCAGATAAGATCATAACTTACCAAAATGTGTTTAGCAATGCAATCCATTAAAATAATTAGCCAAATTATTATTTACCATTTTCAAAAAAATCTTATAAAAATAATTGCTTTTCTTATCTTTGGGTATATGCACTTAGATTTTAAGTAGAGTAAATTTAAAGCTTTGTCATCTTATTTTGATTAAAAGGGTACATGGAAAGTTGATTTTATATAGGTTTTAGTATTATTCCTAAGCTGACTGGCTTATCTGTGATTTATCTGTAGATTTTCCCCCCTCATACTGAATACAGTGTTTGCCGTAAGTACACAAAGATCACTTTGAAAGGAATAAAAAATTATCAGCTTCAATTACCCATTTCAATAGCAGGCTCAGAAGAGCTTGAGGAAAGGAAAAAGAAGAAAATTGTCCCAGGGTCTGACTCCTTTCTGTACCACTCTCTAGAAATACAAAAACCATTTTGTGATTCATATCAAAGGTGATTCCTCAAGGTCACAGTGTTTGGATTTGGCTACATCTTCGACTGAAAGGCCATATCCCCAATCCTTGTTTCCTCTTGTCAGTGAGGTTAAATTTAAGACCGAGGCTTCCATTAAAGGTTCCCATGAAGAAAGAGGAAGACCTGGCTGGGTGGCTCAGTTAGTTGGAGCATCATTCCATACACGAAAAGGTTGCGGGTTTGATATCCAGCCTGGGCACAGACCTAGGTTGCAGTTCGAACCCTGGTAGGCGAGCATATGAGAGGCAGATGATTCTCTTTCTCTCTCTCTCTCATTCTCATTTTCATTCTCAATCTCACTCAATCTGTCTCCTTCTCCCTCTCCCCCTTCCTCTCTCTAGGATCAATGAACATATTCTCAGTTGAGGATTAAAAAATAATAACAATAAATAAAATTTAAAAACTGAAAAATTAAAGAAGGAAAGAAGAGGAAAGAGTCTTGGGTTTTACCGTCAGGCAGTGTCACTCCTGACCCCACCATTTTCAAAGCTCTGCCAACATGGGCAAGTTTCCTAACCGTCTTCCAGCTGCAACTGCTTCATCTGTGAAATGGAGACATATAAAGTATTCAAAACAAGTGTCTTCAATAAATGTTGCTTCCCTGTACTCCAAGAATTAGCATTAATTTGAATTTCTAAAGCTGATTTAGATGATAAGTAGGAAATATTCCTGCTAACCTCCAGGTGGCTCATAAAGTCAGTGCGTTTTATGAAACAGGTAGTATCTGCCTCCACTCGCCAGCTATTCTCTGCTTCCTCACCTCCAGCTTCCCACTCTCGTGGTGTCATCTGGAATCCTTTTATTTCCAGTCATTGTACCACCTCAGAAACTTCCACCTGAAACGTGCTACTGTCTAACTTGTCTTCACTCCTTTCATTATCATAGCTCCAACTCCAGCTTGACTTCCAGTTCATTTATCCAGTTTTTTCATTGTCATTTAGTCCCTGAATGCCTTCATTCCCCAGCTCATTCTGTGCTCCTTCAACTTAATTACCCCCATACATTTTTCCGAAACACGCTTGCTCCTCCATCCCCTCTCTGTTATTTGACTAGCAAAACCCAGACCCTACTTGCGCTTATAAGTGAGCAGCTGTAAGTGGCAGGGAAAAAAAACAACCATGCATGCCGAACTCCCTTTCTCTAGCTTCAGGTGAGCCCTCAGCACTGTCTGGCAAACCTACTTTATTTCCTGTTTTCTTAAATATCTAACACTTATCTCCAAACCACCCCACCAGTACCCTGGCTACTTATTTCAGAGAGAATAGGAGGGAACTTCGCATTCCCACAAGCAGTCATTTCAGTCTCCTTGCATCTCTCCCTACTCCGCTCCAGGAAGGACCATTCTCTCCCCTTATGCTCTGGGTCTTACTGCCTCTTACATGAAGAATTTGTCCCTAAATGCTTTGTATCTGTTGTCTGTTATCAAGAATAGAGAAATTAAAGATTGGAAATGACTAGCTGGGAGGATGAAGGGTTACAGTTACTATCTTTGAAGTGTTTATTCCTGGATCCTAGATTACCTACTTAGCAGGAAGGCCTAGGATCTGGGGACTGTGAGACAAAGAAAAGATGCAGGCTGGAGGTAACGCGGGACACGCACTGGACATAGGAGCCACATTAGTGCGTTTAACCATCCATTGTGTGTGTGTGTGGTTTTTGTTTTGCTTTCTAAAAATTATTTTTTATTAATTATGCTATTACAGTTGTCCCAGTTCTTCCCCCTTGGCCCCACTCCACCCAGCCCCCTGCCCTGGCTCCCTCGGGCAATCGCCGCACCTTTACTCACGTCCATGGGTCCTGCAGATAAGTTCTTTGCCTTCTCCATTTCCTACACCGTGCTTTACATCCCCATGGCTATTCCGTAACTACCAATTTTTGCTTTTTAATCCCTTCACCTTTTAACCCATTCTCCCATTTCCCACACCCATCCGGCTGCCATCAAACCATCCTCCACATCTGTGGTTCTGTGTCTGTTCCGCTTGTTTGCTTAGTTTGTTGTTTAGATTCAGTCGTCAATAGATATGTATTTACTGCCATTTTATTGTTCACAGTTTTGATCTTTTTCTTAATAAGTCCCTTTAACATTTCATATAATAATGGTTAGGTGATGAACTCCTTTAGCTTTTTCTTGTCTGGGAAGTCGTTTATCTGCCCTTTGATTCTAAATGATACCTTTGCTGGGTGCAGCAATCTTGGTCATAGGTCCTTGCCTTTCACCACTTTAAATATTTCTTACTAATCCTTCTTGCCTGCCAAGTTTCTTTTGGAAAATCAGCTTGTTACAGAACAGATGGGGGGGTGCTGAACGATATAAAATTCCCCCCCTTTTCTCCAGGGCTTCCTCCCCCGTACTAGGTTCGCTTTGCCCACCACCAGAGGAAAGATATCTCTTAATGCCAGAGATGGGTGAAAAGGAAAGGAGTTATTATTTATTTGAAATTATACAGACTAAAGTTCTTCAGAACACCCACAAACGCATACAGTCCTTCCATCTCCCCTTTGCCCAGTCTGGGGTACTGTATCTTAGGAAAGAAGTAGAAGTCCGTGATTCAGGCTCCCAGCACCATCCATGTGGCAAAAAGGGAGCACTTCCAAAGCCATGTGGTCCTGACTCTCACCCAATGTCACGTGGTCCCGAAAAGGATGCAGTGGTCCCAAAAAGAGATGCAAGCCACATGGTCCCTGAAAAGGCTCATGGTCCCAAAAAGAGATGCCAAATGGCTGCCTCTCCTGGGTTTAAATCCCAGCGCCAATCTTCCTTTGCAGCCCCATTTCCAGCTCCTCCCACAATTGGCCACAGCTGCCAGCATTCTGGGCAGGTGTGGCCCTGTGGTATGGAGCCAGTTATCTCCAAGCTCTTCTGGACCCCATTACAAATCCCTATTTGGGGACCCCCCTCTTGGCTGCACCCTGTTATAAGCTGGCAGTCGTATGGGAATTCCCTTGATGGTAACTACCTGCTTTTCTCTTCCTGCTTTTAAGATTCTCTTTATCTTTAACCTTTGGCATTTTGATTATGACATGTCTTGGTGTGGGCCTCTGCATCCATCTGGTTTGGGACTCTCTGTGCTTCCTGGACTTGTATGTCTATTTCCTTCACTAAATTAGGGAGGTTTTCTTTCATAATTTTTTCAAATATATTTCCAATTTCTTGCTCTTTCTTGTCTCCTCTTGGCACCTCCATGATGCAAATATTGGTATGCTTGAGGTTGCCCCATAGGCTCCTTATACTATGCTCATTTTTTTTGGATTCTTTTTTCTTCTTGCTGTTCTGGTTGGATGTTTTTTGCTTCCTTATGTGGCAAGACTTTGGTATGATTCTTGGCTTCATTCACTCTACTGTTGATTCCCTATAAATTGTTCTTTATTTCAATTATGGTACCTTTCATTTCTGGATCTTTCTTATGTTGTTGAGGTACTTACTAAGTTCCTTGAGCATCCTTATAACTAGTGTTTTGAACTCTGCCTCTGAAAGATTGCTTATCTCCATTTTGTTTAGGTTTTTTTCTAGAGTTTTGTTCTATTCTTTTATTTGAGCCATGTCTCTTTGTCTCCTCATTTTGGCAGCCTCTCTGTATTTGTTTCTATGTATTAGGTAAAGCTGCTATGACTCCCTGTTTTGGTAGCAAGCCCTAATGTATTAGTTGTCCTGTGGGGTCCAGTGGCACAACCTCCCCTAGCACTCAATCTGGGTACTCAAGGTGTACCCTCCGTGTGGGCTGAGTACACCCTCATCTTGTTGAGCCTTTATTGCTGTTGGCAGATCAGTGGGAGGTATTTACCCAGCCAATCAGCTGCAAGGACTGGCTATGAACACTGACCATCAATCTACGCCCTCTGTGGAAGATCAGCTGTGTGGGGCCTACTCTACAGAGCAGGACTTACTTCCCCAAGGCTCTGGTGCTCACTTGTGCTCTGTCTGGGGCCACTTGGTATAAAGTATAAAGCGATCTGCAACTGGCTGCTTCTGTTCTGGGTGTAGAGGTGCCTTTGTGAGGCCAGGCTGCAAACCAAGGCCAGCTGCTGCTACTGCAAGGCCTAGGGCCACTTAGCCAGGTACAGAGCTCACTGAGGCCAGCTGCTGCTTGTTGGAGAGGATTTAGGAAGAACAGAAGCATCTGCCAAGACAAGTCATTCATATGGAAAAGCCACTGTTAACTGTTTGTGTGGGCCCATGAGTTGGTTGGGGCAGGATCTCAGGGAATCACCAGGGTAGGGCAAACTGTGATCAGGTTGATGGAGTCTCAAATATGGTGCCTGCCATTCCCTGTGGCTATGGAGGGAGGGCTCAGAGAGGAGCAAGGGTCTCTGTCAGCAGTTCTGTCTTGGAGAAAGCCGTCCCCTAGCTCTCGCCCTGATGCCAGACACTTCAGTTCCTCCCTGTATGCCACTGGTGCCTTTCAAGCTGCTTCCCTGGTACTGGGACTCAGCTGGAGTAAGTCTGATTAAGTCCATGTGCAGGCCCTTTAAGAGCAACTTCCTGGGAATCCAGCAGTTTCTTCCATTGACTTAATCTCCACTGGTTTTTGTAGCCAGAAGCCTTGGGGATTTATCTCCCAGGGACTGAAAACCCTGTGCTGGGGGTCCTTGTGTGGGGGTGGGGCCCCTCGCTCCCAAGATATCCCTCCCACTTTTTATCTGCCACTTGTAGGTGTGGGACCAGCCCATTGTTCTGCCACTCAGTCTCCGCTCCTCCCACCAGTTTGGGTGGATGTGGTTTCTTCTTTAATTCCATGGTTGCAGGACCCCCTTCAACCCGATTCCTGCCAGTTCTGAGTGATGGCTGCTCTATAGTTGTAATTTTGATGTGGTTGTGTGAGCGGGCCAGCCGCGTTTACGTAGGCCACCACCTCACAGATCTCTGACCATCCATTTTTATGTTTATAAGTCTAAGATCTACTTTTGTGACCTGTTTTCTAAAATTGAGTTTACAGTTACTTTCTGATGTTTTTCAAGTTAACTTGCGGGGGTATTTTTTGGTTTCTGTTTTTTACCCTTCATGAGGTCAAGAATCGTATTTTATTTTTGTATATTTGTGCTTCCATAGTAAATATTGGTGAAAAGTAAAACCACCAAACTCCCATAAGTTAAAGTAATCAGGAATCCCTTATTTAAAAATTATCACTCTTAGGTCAAGCCTGTTAAAGTATAACATGTCCTGACCACCAGAGCCGAATATCTCATTATTTATGCCCAGTGTAGTGCTATGTAAAGTGTGTTTGTTATATAAGCCCATTGTGTTGATGGAAGGCTTATAGACTTAGGACAGTGATTCTGAAATGATCATCAAGTTATCTCTATGGATGTTATAAAGGACCCAAGCAAGGTGTCTCCAATAATTAATCTACTCTAATTCTAACTTAGGCTAGCCTCTGGCTCTGTAGGAGAGGTGCCCTTCAGTGGCAGGGGATGGTGTGAAGAGGAGTTTCGGTCCATTCCAGGTACCAGGCAAACCTGCAGAGTCAGGAAGCATCTCATTGGTAGCTGCCTCCACCGCTTTCCTCTTTTCTCAGTGTTCTCTACTAAAATTTCTCTATTAAAATTGTTATTTCCTCATCCCTTAAACTTGAACTTAATGTTGTTAGAAACATCATCAGAAACATAAAGCCTTATCAGAATGAATGGAATAGCATTTTGAAATCTCTGGGAAGTAAATAATGCAGGCACATCGGAGAAGACCAGAATTGGAAATACCGCCAACGGGGCAGTGAAGTTGCCATTTCCCACCCTCTAGTGTCCCCACCTGGATGGAGCCCAGCTCTGTCTTATTTTTGTTTCTGTTTTTGTTTTTTTATTAGTTATTTCAATATTTCCCTTTCCTGGTGTTTTGAACATCAGGACAAATTTTTTTCTGGATTCTGTGAAGTCATTTTTCGTGTGTGTGTGTGTTTCTTGAGATTACTTAATCTTCAAATTTCTTCCTTACACATTATATTCTTCATGCTCTAGAAAATGAGTACAACCACAAAGATTTTATCTATTCTACTACTTTTTTCCTGCTTACTTGACTTTAATACGAACATAGTTTTCAAAAATTATTTAATTATTAGCTTTTTATTGTTTTTTAAATTTTTTAACATTCAAAGTCTTTATGACTTAATTTGCCTGTATCTCTTATTTTTAATCAAAATAAAAGTTTTGGCAACTTTTGACAAACACACTTGTACTATAGTCAATACTCAGAAGTGATCCTTCAATTCAAAAATTTCTCTTACCCTACAAAGTCATCCCCCCCTTACTCACAACCACTGATCTGCTCAGTCTGTCTCTATAGTTTTGCCCTTTCCAGAATATCATATGCAGTATATAGCTTTTCAAGTCTGGTTTCTTTCACTTAGTATGAAACAGTTAAGATTCATCCATGTTGTCACCTGTATAGTAGTTACTGTATTTTGCAGTGTGTCCCATGTATAAGGCACACCCATGTTTTTGGCCCAAACTTTCAGGGGGAAAAATCTTTCATTTTAATTTTTTAATGCAAATTTTTAATTTATATTTAGATACTTGTTTTTTGTATTATAAAGGAATTTTACCATTAATTTTTTAATATATTATGGTACAAGAAATTTTATGTAACAATAGTTACAAAACACAAGAACAGATATAAGGTATTTCAGGCACTACCCATGTATAATGTGCATCCTTATTTTCCCCTCAAAAATTTGGGCAAAAATGTATGCATTATACATGGAAAAATATGGTAAATGCTTTGTAGTACTGAGTAGTTTTCCGGTGTTTGGATGTGCCACAGTTTGTTTGTCCCTCTGCCATTTGAAGGACATTTGGGTTTTTCCAATGTGAGGCTGTTATGAATAAAACCACTGTAACTAATCGTATGCAGCTGTTCATATGAACGCAGTTTTTATTTCTCTTGAACAAATACCAAGACAATGGATGCTGGTTTGTCTTGGTACGTATGTGTTTAACTTTACAAGAAACTGCCAAGTGGTTTTCAAACTGTTTTCCAGAATGAACTATGTTCTATTTTGCATTCCCACCAGCAGTTTATGAGGATTTCAATTGTTTTGTATCCTTGTTACCACTTAGTTTTGTCGTTTTTTGAAAAGCCATTCTAGTGGGTATGTAGTGGTATCTCACTGTGGATATAATTTTCATTTCCCTAATAATTAATCATATGGAGCATCGTTTCATATGTTTGTTACGCATATCACTTCTTTGGTAAACTGTCTATTCATATCTCTTGTGCATATTTGAAAATTGAGGTATTTGTTTATTGTGATTGAGTTACAAGAGTTACTAGTATATTCAAGAAAAAAATCATTTTTCACATACATATTTTATAAATATTTTCTCCCAGTGTATTGCTTGTGTTTTCATTTTCTTAATAGTGTCTTTCAAAGAGGCATTTACAATTTTAATAAAGTCCAATTTATGTTTTTTTAGAGTTTTCTCTTTCCTAAAACATCTTTGCATATAACTCAATGTCACAAAATTTTCTCCTGTTTATTTTTAAGACATTTTACCGTTTTTACTTTTATCTTTGTTACCCACTTTAAGTTAATTTTTGTATATGAAGTGTAAGTCTACGGTTCATTTTTTGTGGTGGATGTACAAGTATTCCAACATCATTTGTGAAAAGACCATCCTTTTCAGGATCGAATTTTGACATCTTTAGTAAAAATCAATGAACCGAATATGTGTAGGTCTATTTTTATTTATTTACTTATTTTTTAATCCTCACCTGAGGATATGTTTTTAGAGAGCAAGGAAGGGAAAAAGAGAGAGGGAGAGAGAAACTTCGATTGATTGCCTCCCCTACAGACCCCCATGGAGGATCAAACCCACAACCTACATATGTGCTCTGTCCAGGGATGGAACCCACAACCTTTTGGTGTACGAGGCAGTGCTCCAACCAACCGAGCCACCTGGCCAGGGCTGTGTAGGTCTCTTTTTAAACTCTCTGCTCTGCTCCATTGATCTAAATATGATCTAAAAGACAACAATACTATGTTGTCTTGATTCCATCACCATTTTAGTAATTCTGTAAATCATGTAGTGTGAGTCTTCCAACTTTGGTTTTCTTTTAAAAATTGTCTTGGCTGTTCTTGATCCTTTCCTTTTTCATTCATACTTTAGAACCAGTTGTAATATCACCAGAAATCTTGCTGGGATTTTATTAGGATTGCATTACATTATAAAATTAATTTTAGGAAAATAGACATCTTAATATTGACTCTTCTAGCCAATAAACATGGTACATCTTTGCATTTATTTGAGTCTTTGTTAATTTCTGTTGTATTTGGGGGTAGTTTTTAACATATAAGTATCATACTTACTACACTCATTCCTGAATATTTTGTGGGCCTTTCTGGTGCTGCTGTCAAGATGCTGATTCTTTTCATTTCAATTTCCATCTAGTTTGTCATTCCTAACATGTAAAAATACAGTAATTGATTTTTGTATATTGACCTTGCATCATCCTTTCTAAAGTCACTTGTTACTTTAAGTAGCTTTTTTATAGATTGGGATTGTGTAGAAAATTATGTCATCTGCACTTACTGATCATTTTATTCCTTTCCAATCTATATATGACTGATATGATTTACTAATATCTTGTTAAGAATTTTTGAGCTTATATTCATGCGGATATTGGTCTGCAGTTTTCTTGTAGTGATTTTGTTTGGCTTTCAGTCTCGGTTTTGCTTGCCTCAAGTGTTTCCGATTTTATATTTTCAGGAAGAGTTTGTGTAAAACTGCTCCTCTTTTCTGATATGTTTAGTAGTGGGTCAGATTTTTCTGTTTCTTTGTGCGATTTGTGTATTTTTAATGAGATGATGTACATTTTGAATGTCATGTTGTTGAATTTCTGAACTTTAATTTCTTTTTGTAGGAATGTTGAATTTATTTTTGGCAATCATTAAATTACCTTTGGATCATCTTGATCTTTCCGATGCTTGTTTTTAGACTTTTTAAAAATGGTGGTTCTGATTTATCCTCTACCGGAGGGCCAATCTCTCCCTGGTCTGTCTAGTCAGAATGTGAGTATTTCCCAGCCTCGTAAAACCGTTTTGCAATTTTTATGCTTTCCAATAGTAGTTCCTTCTCTGATAGTTTTTCTTTACTGGGTCGGCTGGAAGTTTACCCCCACACACGCACAACTTAGTATTCAGCACTAAACTCAGGGCAGCCTCTGTGTACTTCTGGAGGTCTTTTTCTCTACAGCTTCCTCCTTCAAAGCTAAAATGCCCTGCAGCCTTCCCTCAGCCTCGGATCTCTGTTTTCTGAACCCATTGAAACCATTGCATTGTGTGATGGGTCCCCCTTCCAGCTCTGTGCTCTCAAAGTGCTTCCAGGCAGAAAACCAGATATCTGAGAATTTCCCTTGTTCCCCCTTCTGTCAGGGATCACAGTGCCGTACTGACGGTTTCTAATGTCTGCATGTTTCATATATTTTATCCAGTTGTATGTCTTGTTATTCCATCATGGACCAAAAGGCAGATCTATTTTTAAAAAACAAAATAAAGTAAAACCAACCCTATTTTAAGGAAATCACCCCAATAGCAAAGGAAAATGAAAAAGGTTGAAAATAAAATAATTTGCATAATATTCATATCAAGTGAATTGAAAGCAAATAGCATTGAATGAAGACATTTTATAATGAAAAAGTTTACAGTTCACAATGAAGAGCATTCTTTAATCACTGTACACGCCCCTCCCCCTCAAAAAAGAAAACAATTTATAATGTAAGAGCTGCAGGAAATATAAGAAGAAATACATAGAAATGCAATCGTAGTAAATGGCTTGTACCTCTCCTCATTCATGGTAAATCAGGCCTACTCACTATAAAGCAGGGATATAGGAAACCTATTTACATTTAATAAGTCCGATCTAAGTGATATATATCAAACTCCTGTACTATAAACAGAAAATGAAATGAATGTATCCATAGAATATTCATTTTTAAAGTAGACCCAGATAAAAACTTTAGTAAATTTCATGTAGTAGAATTGGCACAGGCTGTATATTTTGGCAAAAATACTTGAAATTAATAACAAAAACAGACAACAACTGCCAGTAAAATCTATAACAGAAAATATTAAAATTCTCTTTACTCTTGGACTAAAAGGAAATAAAACTAAAATTGCATAATTTCTAAAAAGTAATAATTAAAAAATATTAATCATAGCTTATTGATTTTGACTAAAAAAATGAAAATACTCTTAAAATTTCTTAGCCTGATATTTTTATACTGCTAAAGGGAATAAAAATATATGAATTAGACATTCATCTCAAGTAATAAGGAACATAACAGCAAGATAAATCTAAAGACAACAAAAGGAAGGAATTAAGACTGAAAGCAGTTATAAATTAAAAAAAAAATTACAGAACTAATACATGTAAGAACTGTTTCTTTTGGGTAAAAACATAAACATTTTTACATAATTTAAGTTTAACTTAACAGAAAAATATAAAATACACATGCATAAATTAAAAGTAAATTACAAGTTACACATTTCTCAAGGTACAAATTTCCAGTTTTTAAATGAATAAGCCATGGGCCCCAGCTGCTGTGGCTCAGTGGATTGAGTGCCAGCATGCGAACCAAAGGGTCGCCCGTTCAATTCTCAGTCAGGGCTCATGCCTGGGTTATGGGTCAGGTCCCCAGTAGAGGGTGCACAAGAGGCAACCACACATTGATGTTTCTCTCCCTGCCTTTCTCCTTCCCTTCCCCTCTCTCTAAAAATAAATAAAGTCTTTTAAAATTGTTTTTAAAAAAATGAATTAAGTCATGGGAATGCAATATATAGCATGGTGATCATGGGTAATATTATATTGAATATTTGAAAGTAGGCTAGGAGAGTAGAGCTTGAAAATTTCAGCACAAGGAAAAAAGTTTTGTGACAGTGTGTGATGACGGATACTAACTAGACTCATTGTGGTGATCATTTTGCACTAGATACAAGCACTGAATCATTACATTTGAAATCTGAAACTAATAAATATTATGTCAGTTGTACTTCAAAAGTAAATAAATAAACTTAATCACAAAAATAGTTTCTAAAAAATACACATTCTTATATAATCAGTAATGTTCTGGAACAAAAAGTGTCATTAGCCATGCCTACTTAAATGTGTTATAAAAATACCATAATTCTATCAGTTTGGAATAAGTACATAATTAGGCAGACACATTAGTAAAATAAAATAGAATCCAAAATAGACTCAATACATATAGGAATTAAACATATGATAAAAGTCGAATTTCAATCCCATAGGAAAACAGTGCATCATTCAGTAACACAGTTTTGAGAACTGCATTGTACCTAAACAAATACCAGAAGGATCAGTGACATTAACGAAGCTAGATGAAAATTATTTTTATATTCTTAGGTGGAGAATTCAAAAACCCATAAACCATGAAGAAAATATTTGGTAAATTTGACATTACAATAAAATTTTGCCTGGAAAAAGAAACCTCCCTGTACCCTGAGAGAGATGGGAAAAGAGGGAAAGAGGGATCACTAACACTTCCTTGGTCCTTGGTAACTTTCGGGCCCAAGACTGTACACTCTTACGTCCTCTTAAAGTAGCGTTTCTCCAACTTGAGCTTACAGGCTTGTCCAAACACAAAGTACTGGGCCCTGCCCCGAATTTCTGGCTTAGTAGTCATTGGGTGGATAAGGTCCAAAAACGTGCAGTTTGAACACATTCCCAGGTGATGCTGATGCTACTGGTCCAGGAACCACACTCTGAAAACCACTGTTTTACTCTGTCCCCAAACCTCCCTTATTTTATCCTGAGATCACTGGGTACCACTCTGCAGTCAGAGTCCCAAATCGAACTGAAGTGTTGAGGTAACGCAAACTATGCAGTTAGCTTCTTCCCAAGATACACTTAGATGCACAAAGACCTATACAGAGACAGTCAGTTATCTGCCTACATGCATAAAGTCAGGCGTATACATGCATAAAAACGCCTTCGTGTTATGAAAGAGCATTGGCCGCCCTTAGCTAGGTGGATGCGGAGGGAGAGGATCTAGGGTAGGGAGGGAAGCTATTTCTCATTGTGTGTCCTGTTAGACTACAAAATTCTTTTTTGGCCACTTGCAAAAAAATATATTACTCTACAGAACAATAACCCCACATAGTTTTATTTTAAGTCACAGGACATAAAAGAATTTAGGAAGTGAGAAAGATGGTGAGATAGGAGGCATTAGTCAGGGAGCAACATTTCAGACTCTGAAATCCAGGTTGTGTAGCTTCTCAGCACCAGCAGCCAGCCACAGTAACTGCTAGCTGATGTGGAAAGTAAATGAGTGTTGTTGATGAAAATAAATTTCGAATATTTTATGTGATGTTTTTGTGCTTCATATTTGAGTTGGTTTACGAGCACATTAATTTATGAACATATTATATACCACGATGCCCTCAGTAAGCTAAACTTCACTGAGTTTCTGTTCTCTCTCTTAGCCCGATACACAATTCTAGACCTCATAAGTCTTTCTCAAATCAGCTGACCAAAAGTGGCAATTAATTTTTCTTTGTAAGTTCTTAGTTCTTTATAGTTCCCTTAATGAGTTTCCTTGAAAGGAAGCTCTCTAAATCTTGTAGGGTCCTGTAGCTGTAATTACCAGTGAGTTGTAACCAGGGTACTCATGAAATAG
Source organism: Desmodus rotundus (assembly GCF_022682495.2). Lineage (NCBI taxonomy): Eukaryota > Metazoa > Chordata > Mammalia > Chiroptera > Phyllostomidae > Desmodus > Desmodus rotundus. The sequence goes on along the minus strand of NC_071394.1, from coordinate 109,766,668 downwards.
CAGATCACGATTCATCAAAATCAGTTCTTCAGACAGCTCCATTTCTTCTCCTCGAAAACTCAGTTATCGCACAGATGACAGCAGTAGTAGTTATTGTGCATTCGGAGTCTTATGTCTCGGTCATTAATGTGGAGAGGTGATTTTTAATATAAATCTGAATTAGGTATGCTTTAGGAATTAGAGGAGAATTCAAGAGGAGTATAGAAGAGCAGAAGGGGCATGGGGCGAGGAGTTAAATTATCATGGGATAAATGTATGGTCTGCTTTCGAGTGGGGTTTGCTCAGGCTACACCATCAGCATCTGTTGAGACACCTGTAACATGCAGGTGCCCGCCCTGCCTGTTTGGATCCATGGTATTACATTTGGGGGGGCAGGGGCGGGGAGGGCAGGGGTTGAGGAAAGAAATCATCCATCTCTGAAACATGCAGGAGTTTCTCCTCAGGTGATTCCAATCCACATATTCCACAGACCACTTGAAGAAATACTGCTTTTAGAGTTATTTTCAGATTATATATTTGATAATACCTTTAGAAATCAAAAAGTCATATAAAATCATGGAATTTGCCATCATCAGAAATTGTGTGCCTTTATTTTAAAACATTGAGTGGCAGTCTTCTTTGTATAAGACACCACATTTTCCTTAGTGTATATTCGTCCTTATTTTAAAAAATGTACGCACACATTCACAGTTGATGAGTGACTTGGGCACTGAACTTCCGCTAGGAGCAAAATGGAGCCGCCAGCCTGCCTTTCACCCTCTTTTGTTTCCATTTCGCTTCCACTACTTCGGGAAAGGAAATATGACGGTGGAGTTGGACTTCGGAAGTTCTCACCAGACTCATATATCCAATGAATGACTGTGGTGGTGGCTGCCCTTTGCCCTCCCTGGCTCCTGCAGGGCTTTCTTCTTCCCTTCGTGTCTCTGGGCGCCCCCTTGTAAGTCATCCGGGCCCCATATTCAGCTCTTCATTTATCTGCGTTAATGGACAGGACCTAGGAGACATACAGGGAGGGCAAAGGTGGGTTTATAGTTGTGAGTATGCACAACAGTTTACTCTTGGATTTTTAGTTTTTAATTATGTATTATTTTCCAAACAAACACTGTAAACTGACTTCCAGCCCATCCTGTATAATTCCAAATGGTAGCTAATCCAAAACAATTAATACTTGCCTTTGAAATGTATTTAGTAATAGTTTAATTGTTTTTACCTTCCTAATAATATTTTGCTAATGTTGTCACTAGTTTGCATTCCCTGAACAAACCCTTTTTTTGATTGGGGACTTAATGGGGAGGGGGCATAATAAAACACGGTGACTACGGGAACCCGGGTTGATAGAACTTTCACTGAGTTAGAATTTTACTTTGAAAAATTTCCATGTTAATGATTGGAAGTGGTCAGCATATCATTAGGGCCTAGCACAGTGTCTGCTGCACAGTTGAAATTCAAAGTGACCCAGCTGCTCCCCCAGACTTTGGGAGGCCTTCTCTCTCTCCCCCATGTCTATGTCTCTTCTTTTTATTGGATCATTTTGTAACGTAGTATTTTCCTGGAAAAAAATGAAACACATTTAGAAGTTAACAGAGACAGACTATTAAGAGGTGCTTGGCTGCGTGTGCTTTGTGTCCAGGTCATTAGGTGTTTAGTGCCCCTTGGTCCAATGACTAGACATGTTAAATAAGCTCATTTGAGGACCCACCCCAAGGACTAAGCTGAGGAGATGTGGAGGGAAACTAGAATGTCCTGTGTAGTGATTCTCATACTGTAGTTTACAGATCAGCAACATCAGCGACTCCAGGGAACCAGTTCAAAGCACAGATTATCAGGCCCCATCTAAGGATCAAATCAGAAAACTTTGTGAATGGGCTCTAATAATCTGTGTTTTTAATAAACCCTCTAGGCAAGTTCGAGACCACTACTTTAAGTGGAAGTGTTAGCCAACAATTTAAGCATTTTCTCTCCTGGAAGTAACATACTACATGAAGGCACAGTGCGTTTTAGGAGCCCTGACAGCTGCCACCAAAATAGGCAGGAAATCGGGACCTGTCACCCACTCCAGTACTTCTCAAATTTAATATCCATACAGATCACCCAGAGGGCTTGTTGAAATGAAGATTCTGACCCAGTAGGACTGTGCTGGGGGCCCGGGAGTATGCATTTCTAACAGGCTCCCGGGTGATGGTGCCGGTCCTTGGGTCACACCTTGAGTAGTCAGGTTCCAGGAGACTACAGGCCCCAGCTGAGGAGTGTCTGAAGCAGGGGCAAGCAGCGGGGAAGAGTTCAGGATATGAAGGGCATGGTCCAAGAGGGCTGAGGAGGCCTTGATCCATTTCTGCACAGGCGTGATCACTACGTGTGTCCAAGGATCCCTACAGAGATGAGGGGAGCCCAGGGAAATGTCTGATGAGCAGCCAGCAAACCTGGGAGAGATCAAGGATGTAGGCTCAAGATCAAGAAGACTCCTGGTTAAGAAGAACTCACCTGGGGAGGAGGATTCATATTAATGTAATAAACACTTGTTAATCCCTTACTCAACACCAAGTAACCCCACAGAGCTTGTGATCTGCCGGAGAAGGGGTAAAACACACTCTCAGGAACTAACTCTTAGCTGGAATTTGTTTAAGTCCCTTTATCTCTGGAAAATGTAACTGGGGAGCAATGACAGTAATAGATATGGAACCTCCAAACACTAGGCCTGAGTGAAACGCTTGTCCTAGCCTCTGAGGAGCCAGGAAGTCAGCAGGGTGCCTTGTGTGATGGGGGGGAAAAGAGAAGAAAGAAAGGGCCAGTGAAAAACCAACCCCAGAGGGTGTTCACAACCATAAGTAAGTGGTAAGAGGTCAAGGGGAATCAAGCTGTGCTGCTGCCTTTTAGGAATGGATTCAACCTGACTCTTAATATGACCCGCCTACATATTTATGGTTTTAACCTCTGTCCTAAATCGCATGGCTTCTGGTATTTCTCAGCTTAGTGTTACACTCCGTGTCAGCTCTCCCAACAATGTGTATAAATAAATGCATTGGGAGATTTATGCAGAGGAAGTTGAAAAGTGTTATTCATTAACATTAAGATCCCATTGGTATTTGAATTTTGTTTTGTTTTTTAATGAGTTTCAGATTAGGGAGGATAGGAGCAATTATTTTTAGCAATTCTCTGTATGCTTTTAGAAAACTTATTTGATCATAATTCCCTTTCCTGAAGGTAAAATGACAGAACAAAGCCTATTTACAGACTTTCTAGAAGTAAAAATTTCCTGTGGTATGAATAAAAACTAGTATTCTCAGAGTCTAAAATTAATTTTTTTCCAACATGACCACCAACTGTACATTAATTTTTCATGTTCTTACTCATAGTCAGTAGTGACTTCTGAGTATTTTTTTCAAGGAGATACCAGTAGCTCACTTGTAGCGGAGACCAAGTGTTAGTGTAGAGAGATGGCCTCTTAGAAACGCTACCCCCATTGTCCTCTCAAGTTGGGGCTGAGATTGCGACTGTGCCTGGCTGAAATATGCAATGGGATTCTCAAAGAGAGCACGTCCTATTCATACGCTAAATCTGTATTGAAGTATTGGTTGTCCCATCTTTCACTAGCTTTGTTTGAATTTGCTGGTAAATCACACATCCTGATATTACTCAGTCCTTGAAATATCGTAATTCTAAATCTGAATAGCAAGCACAACTCTGAAAGAGGTCCTGCGAGTGCGTGTGTGAAAATGTTCAATCATTTTACAGCCTCAAAACATACGACCGTTGCCCTGGCCAGTGTGGCCCAGCTGATTGTAGTGTCATCCTGTGAACCAAAAGGTCAAGGGTCCGATTTCTGGCCAGGGCACGTGCCTGGGTTGGCTGTTCAGTCCCCAGTCAGGGTGTGTGCTAGAGGCAGCCAGTCGATGTTTCTTTCTCACATCGATGTTTCTCTCTCTCCCTTCCTCTCTCTCTAAGGTCAATAAGCATGTCTTCCCATAAGGATTAAAAAACAAAAACAAAAAACATGTGACCGTCATCTGTGCTGAACAGTCTCATGAGCATCTTAATATACCTGTAGAAACCATAGATACACAAGGCTTTGCTTTCCATTCAGACTATTTTTGCAAAGGGCATATTAGAGTTGTTCTGATTTTTAAAAAACAGCTTCAAACACATTCCAGAGAGAATAAATTAGTAGGAATGGGTGGTAATTATTAGGAACTTATTTTTGGAATAAGAAACCTTCGTTAATAAAGGGCTATGTACTGCCCTCTGAAAGGAATATAGAATTTTCCCCAAAGTCAAAAATACGCTTTTAACAGTTTATGTACATATCCTGTGGGGATCAAATTAGGTTTAATGTGTGTTTCCAGAAAACCAATTCAAGCTGAGTTGAACCCATGGATTACAAGGAGAACATAGAGCAAATTTGAGTCCTTTAAAGATAGAAATTAATTCAAAGTTTCGGTTCCTTCTATTTTTAAAGCAGAGTTTGATGGGCTTGAAACTCTTCGAGCCTTTCTGTAATTCATGCAGATCCCAAATATTTTTAAGAGGACTGAATTGAAATAGTTGACTAAATTTTTAAAAATTTAGTAAGCAGACTAAACATCTTCCTACAATGTATTTACAGAGCCATTAGAAGAATAATAAATTTGAAATTAGAAAAAATGATTTATTTTCGCTTTCATCTTTTGTAGCTTTGCTCTCCAAGAAGTTGGAATTAAAGATGAAAATGCCTTGTTACCCTAATTATAATAATTGCAGTATTTGGTTCTAATTTTAAGACTGTTTTCACAGAGTTGATATAAAGGAGAATCTAGGGTAAATTAATTTTTAAAAAACTGAGTACAAAGGAAACCAAAATAAAAAGAGCCTAAACTGAGTCAAGAAGATGGCAATCACAGAAACAAAAATTTTAATTTGCTTTTGTTTTTCTCTGGAACTAATACAAAATTTGGATTCTGTGTTTAGTCCCTACCAGCCATGGATTATTTCGGAATTGCTGACTTTTAAAAGTTAATGCAGACTGGTGCAGCTACTGTAGGAAACAGTATGGAGCTTCCTCAAAAAGTTAAACATGGAACTGCCTTTTGACTAAACAATCCCACTTCTGGGAATATACCCTAAGAAACCCGAAACATTAATTCAAAAGAATATATGCCCCCCATGTTCATTGCAGTGTTATTTACAACAGCCAAGATCTGGAGCCAGCCCAAGTGCCTATCAGTGGATGAGTGGATAAAAGAGCAGTGGCACGTTTACAGGATGTCATACCACTGGGCCATAAAAAAGAAGGAGATGTTACCTTTTGCAATAGCATGCGTGGACCTGGAGATTATTATGCTAAGTGATATCAGCCAGTCAGAAAAAGACAAATACCATATAATTTCACTTACATGTGGAATCTAATGAACAAAGGAAACTGACAAACAGAACGAAGACAGAGGCATGGACACATGGAACAGACTGACAGCTGTCAGAGAGGAGGGAGTTTAGGGAGCTGGGTGAAAGAAGGGCAAAGGGTAGATAAATGCGGATGGGAAGAGACTTTGCTTGGCTGATGGGTGCACAATGCAGTGTGCAGATGATGTTTTGTTGAGTTGTACACTTGAAACCTGTACGGTTTTGTGAACCAATGTCACCCCAATAAATTCAGTTATAAAAGTATAAGTGAACAGAAAGCAAAAGAAAAAGTTAGTATCATTAAGCAAAAATCCAACATTGCTCTTTTGTGTTCCAATGTGCTTACCCAGTGTCACCATTTCGTGAACACAGATCACTTAAGATGCCCTTAAACTGCTTGTTAAATTAAATATACATTTACTACTTATTTGTTTGTCCTAAGGTGGTGACATCTATATCTCACTAAAGGGTCATTAAAGGAAAAGGAAAAGGAAATCAAGATCTAGTACCTAAGTTTTTTCTGCAGGTATAACCTCACTGCAGCCACATCGGATTAAGGTTATGTTTATTTAAACCTCAGTTAAAATGGTCATTTTTATAAATTGATTGATAAAAAATGGATTTCTCTTGGTGTTTCCATGGGTCACTCACCAAGCACTAATACCACCAGGAGTTTCTGGTCCCCAGGGGACAGTGGCTTAATTACACAGAAACTTAAAATTGAGAATAGTGGCGTAAGTGCATAGATAGAAATGGTCCTGTCTTTGAGTGGCTTATAATTAAATTTAGTACCTTAGGTGGTCCTTTTTGTTTGGGGAGATTTTAATTACTAAGTAGATCTGGTAAATTATGAATTATTTGTGCATGTATGTATCTGTGGAGTCATTTTTGAATTGTTGTATCATCACAAATGATGAGACGTATATGTTAACAAGCATTACAAGCTGCAGGTGAAACATACATAAAGCAAGATTAATAGTATCAAGCAGTTAAACTGAAGCAATCTTAATGGGGAAAAGAAAGGTTTAATTCTACCCTTAAGTGTAACTTAAACTCTCACTAAATATTTTTAAATGCAATAAAAGCATGTTAATTTTAGAAGTGACTTCCTTATAAGACCTCATTTCTTAGAGTAAGTTTCCTTTCTAAGAATAGAAAAGCTTACTGAAATAATTTCTATTGATAACTCATTCCATAAAGAACTGAAGTTTTCCTTTTAAGCTCAATGAAGAAAGCTCAAAATAGCACAGGAAATTTTGTGTGTTGTGAATATATGTATGAATTAAATCCGATTGGGATAAAAATGATTAAATTATTGATAGGGTCATTGTTGGTCCCAAAGCATTCCATTAGTTATATGATACTTCTTAAATATTTTGAGAATTTCTCCTTAATTTGCCTATAACTGAATATAAAATAGAGGAAACTGTATTTTGCTTTAATATACTTGTATGTACAACTTACAGTCTTATATAAAAGAAACATGCTAAGCATCTAATGATAATTTTTTTTCATATGTGTTTCTGGATTTTTTTCCACTTACTGAATTATTTTTATGCCTCCACTAACAAGATCAATGCCTGTATTGCCAATTTAGCTATACCTTTGCTTCTCGGTAGCATGATGGCTGGCTTTACAGTGAATTTAACAAGACCTTGGTAAATACATAGAGCACTTAGCAAAATGTACACAGCTCTTCACAAAGAACATTTTGGATCTTTCTCTCTCTTCCCCAGCCTCTCTCCCTCAACACACACACATACAATTTGGTCCTTGCCCTGGAATTATTTAGCAGTGTACTTGGCAAGGTGAAACTTCCAAAATAAAGCAATGTGAAACATTTATACAAGCACATCATAGACTACACATTAAAGATACGAGTACTGAAGACTTACATTCTATGTAATTTTGAGGGTATGTTTTATTCAACATAGATTATAGATGTTTCCAGTTCCCCTCCTGACAACGCTGCGGCAGAGATTGCTGTGTGTGTGTATCTGCGGGGTCATTGCTGAAGCTAAGCTAGCACAACCCGGAATCAGCAGGCAGGTTGCAAGAGGAGAAGTTGGAGCAATAACTGGGCATTTTGTTACAAAAATAATACGAATATAAATTCTTAAATAGGCTATTTGGGGGGATTTTTTTTATTGTTTTGCTTTGTTTTTCTTTGTGTTTCTGCTTGCGCTTGATGCATTGGGTGTGATGAAACCAAAGATGTGATTGTCCCTAAGAAATTGAGAGAAATTTGAGCTTTGAGGAAGGGGGAAAAAGATAGTAATGTATTTTCATCTAGCTGTGGTACATTTTAACTTCATGTCTTTTTTTGCTAAATGGTATTTATGACAGCATGATGTCAACTGGTTTCAAATAGGAGATAGCAGGGAAAACACAGAAAAATTTTCCCTTACAAATAAGAAAGCTAAGCAAAAGCAATGCCTTTCAAGAAATGGCAGCGGTAGTTACTACATGGGTTTATTCAAATAAGGAAAGCATTCAAATGTCCTCCAAGAATGAAAGCGGCAAGTTCAGGGCACTGCACTGTTTTGTAGGTGCATTGCTTAAATTTTGTACTCATGTCTACGTTTGAACCAGGAGGAATCAGTTAAGTGCCAGAGTTTTAATTTTCAAACAGCCAAAATTTCCTATGCCTTAACCAGTATAATTATTTTACTGATTTACTTAAAGCTACTTATTTAAGATGTTTAAAGTGTACATCGTAACGATCTGATGCATGTGTACATTGAAAAAAAGGACTCCTCCCATTAAGGTAATAAAGACATCCGTCACCTCACACATTTATTTATATATTTTTGGTGAGAACATTTAAGTTTTACTCTCTTAGCAAATTTCAACTATACAATACAGTGTTATTAACTATAGTCCCCATGTTATACATTAGGTCCTCATCAGTTCATTAAATTGATGAATTTTTCTTCCAGTTGTCTCAGTTGAATAACTGGGAATAATCACTTTCTAAATGTTTAGTCATTTAATAATGCAGATATACTTATCAGTTTCAAGATCCTTCAAACAGGTGCCCCAAATGGTTCAATCAGCTACTTTTTGCTTTGTCCATTCCCCTGGGTCCCCCGATACTTTTTGCAAGACCAGCTAATTCTTTATAATTAAGAAGAGCACCTACTTAATTTAGAAATATTTTTATACTTCTTAAACAGTAAATATTAACATTTGTAATTTGAAGGAATTAGAAGTGTGTAGAGAATAATGTTTTCCTCCTAAGCTGCATAAATACAGGCACATTAGAGAAAAAGGTGTATTTTATTTCTCATATTAGCTGCGGAGTAAATATGAAAGGTAGATAAAAATTATGAACAGCCTGTAACATTTTTTAAAAGATAAATGTTACTTAGGCATTAAATTTTTTTCCTGAAAAACTGAGTAACGTATTTTAAGATGTAGTTGAAAACGTGATTTAATTTTCTGTTAATTAATTTGATAATATGAATAAAAGAACTTACATGATCATATGGTTCCTAATAAGCCGATATGTGTATGTGATTATACCCTATATTATCACAGCTATGATTCCTCCTTAAATGTAATAATTCCTAAAGAAAGTATTTGAATTTTTTGGCCTCACTTTAACCCCACAGATGGTTATATTTGGTTTCAAATTTTGCAAAATAGTAACATCTATTAATTGATTTTAAATAATTTCCTCTATTCTGTACTAGAAATTTGGAATTTTTCATTCTTTGCTATGCACCACAATCACACAGAATTCTAGACGAAGTTTCTAGAGAAAGGCCGTATAAGGAAATTACAGCCATGATATATAAAATGAGAAGTTAATGGATAAAAAATATCAAAGTGAATTATTTTAATCTTCTTATAAGAATTAGATATAAATAGCTTAGTTGTCATTTATTGAAAGTCTGAAATGCTACTGTTTATGATACATAATTATATACAGATCTTGTTTGATATTCTTACTAGCTTCTTGTACATACATATCCATTTTCCTGGCCCCAGCAGTGACTGTTTTGAAAAACATGCCTAGAAAGATAGCCTCACTGATAAGGCATACCTATTCTAAAGTTAAAAAATTAAGTATCACTTTATGCTTCATTTGAAATAACCATCTGTGCTTGACCAAAAAAATAGATACCTACTTTTTTTTCTTCCACATTTAATTTTAAAAGGAATATTTTTTAAATAGGAATGAAATTTTCTATGTGGCTATAGCAGTTTGTCACGTAACCATTTGCAGGAGTCTCGTTTAAACAATAATCATCAGTAATCATGAAATTCTGGAAAATTATGATTTTTAACTCAATCTTACGACACTATACATCTATTTTTCTCTTTGTCTTTTTGATGTGATTTATATTAAATATGAAAGATTTCTACCATTTTCAAGTATTGTACTTTTGTTTTATTCAGGTAGGAATAAAGTTTAATGACTGTGGCCTAGTTATAAAATTACAAAATTCGTTTGAAAGCTTAAAACTTGGGTTTTACTTTATTATATTCTTGATGTATAATACTTGCTCAATGTGACCAGTTAAAAACTGTAATTTTTTTCACAGTTAGAGGAGAAAATGATTCCTCTTTATATTACTCTCAAACGTACTATTTCCTGAACTTTGGTTTTGTTCCTCTCCAGGCGGTGGATACGGCTACTGTTTGGGCGAGAGTTCCCCCTGCAGGATCTTCTGGTGGTCTGGGATGCCTTGTTTGCAGATGGCCTCAGCCTGAGTCTAGTCGATTATATCTTCATAGCCATGTTGCTGTACATCCGAGATGCTTGTAAGTATTAATGACCTTGCCTACATTCGAGTAGGTGATCCTGGTTTTTAAAAATATGGTTTATCTTTTAAATATGCTTTATCTTTTATTCTGAACTACCATACCTACGTTCTACATGCTAAATATTTTTTTGTTAGCTAACTATGCACATATTGGGAGATGTGAGTGATTTTATCCTGAGAGAATTGGAATATTCTTCAGAACCATTTTTCTGAAGACTTTACTCCTGCTTTAATCTCCTCATTACACACATTTGTGAAATGTACATATAAAAAGCTAGTATTTCAGATATGTATAGAGCTCCACCTTCTGACAGGTAGGTAATATTCAAGGATATTTATCCAGAGATTGAAGCTGTTTTCTTACAGTATCAACAACTTGCCAGTAAAAAAGAAACACTACATTTAAAAATATTTTAACTCCGCAGTTATATTTTAGCCAATTGTGTTTCTCAATAGAGTGCCAAGTGGGAGCTGTACTGCATCGCTTCCACTCTCCTGTGGTTGGGAAGCCAGTGCCTGCGCCCTCCCAACAGTCAGACAGTCTCAGCTTGAAGAAGATTCCAGAGCATGGTTTAAATTTCAAAGTACCTCAAATTGTTTCTCTTCTCAGAAAAATAATCACAGTTCACAAAACAAGATTTGTAAGCCAAAATATAAATAGGAAATACTGCATAAAGTGATGATGCAATAGGAAATAAAAATCTATCTAAGTGCAGGACTTTATAAGGAGAATATGAACTGTTTCAAGTCATTCATAATCTTGACTGTTCAATTGCTCTGTGGTTCTCTTTTATTTATTCATTGAACACCACTTGTGCCAGATGCTCTCGTTATGCCTCTGGTAACACTAATAATTCTTTAAAATTTTAGATTATACTTTTTTAATTTCCCCAAAATGACTTGAGTGAATAAATGGCAGGAGTACCACATTTTATCCAAAAAAAAAAAAATTTTTTTTCTGTGCCTTGAAGGTCAAATGCTTTGGGTTTTGACAGACAAAGTGAAAATCTCCTTTTTTCTGAGTCAGAGCTAATCATAAAAAGACATGGAAAGCATAAGAGGAAACATCTGGAAAGTAGAGAAGGATGTTCGGAGAGATTTGATGAATACTAGATTTTAGGGTATTCAGTACTAGTCTCCCATTTTAAAGTTGTGTGACTTTTTAAATATAAGCAATAAAAAAAAAACAAAGGAATGAGAAACTTCTTTGCCTTAGATAACACAGGATGGGGCAAAAGTAGGTTTACAGTTGTTCATATGGAAAAAGACACAATAATTAATAAATAATAATACAAGAATAAACTCTGTTTCATGTACTCACAACTTAACCGACTTTTACCCCACCCTGTATTTTCACAAAATTTGTCATGGTAAAGAGCTATTAAAATGTATTCTGATTTTCTATAGTCTTAAACAAATATTTGCTCTTTTCTTAACTTTGATGTATCACAAATACATCTTCAATTTAATTATCCTGTCTCCTATGCTAAGATCTACTTTTTAAAATTAATTTCACGAAACAGGTAAATTGTTGGCAGCTGGAACTCTTACACATTTTTTAAATCTTTCCACTGGTAATGTTAAAAAACAAAGGGGCACATGTGGAAAGATGCGGGAATAATGAAGTTGTTTATTCATTTCAGTATTTAGTCCAACTTATTTTTATTTGCTTGGTTAAATCCATAGCAGTGCGTAAAAGCTTCGAAAATAGAGTGACTACTTACTACATATTTAAGTGTCATTGCCCCTCTCCTCAAGAAGCTTATCAACTTGTAGGAAAGGCTAATATAATTAATTTCAAACTAATACATCCAGTGCTGGGGTTGAGGTGTGGACAGGCACCTGGAAAGTATAAAGGAGAGGCACTGAGCTCCCCTCTGGACCAGCTGTAAGAGATTAGAGAAAATGGTGTAGGTGCTGGCAAGAAGGAACAGCATGAACAAAGGGGGTTGTGTGTGTATACGTTTCTACAAGCTATCTGGTATTATTGTAGTGCAGAGGGAAAGAGAGACTCACAGGTTATGAGACTGAAAAAGTAAACAGGAATGGGATCGTGATAAAAGTCTTTATTCTGTAAGTGATAGTGAGCTAATGAAAGGCTCAAATTCAAAGTGTGGTCAGTTTTCAATTACTCTGGCAACAATACGGGAAATAGACTTGAAAGAGACAAGACTAGAGCAGAAAAATCAGATAAAAGGTTATAACAGTAGTCCAGGGGGACAAATTAGTTTAGAGAAATCTTCAGCACTAAAGTCAGCATGTCTTGGTGATTACTTATGATGAGTGAGGGAGAACAGGAAGTCTCAGAGGATCCCCAGCTTGCAGACTTGAGTGACTTGGGAATGTATGTAACTTGGATAGGAAATACAAGAACTAGCAGGTTTTAGGAATGGAAGTGATTGAGTTTGGGCCATACCAAATTTGAGATATCTGTAAGAAAGAAGATTTGACAAATACAGCTCAAGAAGTATCAAGGCTACAGACTTAATTTTGTGACTGGTTGATAGGTATGTATTAGTTAAAACCGTAACAGTGGATATGATCTCCTAATAGTATAACCATATATCCCAGCTTATTTGGGACAGTCTCCCTTCACACCTGCTTTCCAAGAGTAGTAATTATTAATACAACTGTCTTTCAATCTCAAAGGCATCCTATCAGGGTCATAAGAATTACATGGTCAGCCTACCTAAGGTGGGTCCTTACAGAACGTGAACATGCACAAAGGTGAACTCTGCGTTTAATATCACTGTTAAGTAAGTTTTCAGTGTTAACACCAGAGAAGGAAGAGCCAAGGAAGAGCTTATATTGTAACTTCACAAAACACTGTTGTCTGAGCCAAGGGAGGTGATGTGGGGGTCAGGAGTGCGGAGGAACAGTAAGATAAGGCTTGAAAAGTCCGTTCAGGCTTGGTCCTTTGGAGAGACAATTATCTGATACCTTTGCCTATAAGATTTTAATCAATACCGTTAAAGGTAGCATTTATTTAACTCCATCTTACTCCTTATTGTGCATATCCATCCCATCTTCTCAACTAGATTGCAAGATCCTTAGAACCAGAGCCACCTGTTACAATTTTCCCCTGTCCCTCAGAGCATCTGGAGTTTTTCATGTGCTCAGGTAGTATTTGGGGTGATCTCATACAGAAGGGTACTGGACACCTGGGGAGCATGAGTTCGGATGCAGTGATTGCTGAGAAGAGAGGTGTCCAAAAGCTCTGAGAATACCAAGCAAATGGTTGCTTGGCATTATGATTAGAAATCACAATGATTTTTAATATACTTTTCAGCGTGGCCTTTTAAAAGAAAGCATTGTCTGCTTTTTAAATTAAGTATCTAAAATTTTTCACATCTTTTTTTTAATCTATTTAAGTTTTTATTTCATTTTTGACTAGTATCAAAGAAAATCATTTTCTCTAATTTACAATGTGACATACCTGTTATTTGTCTTGTAAAGTATATTAATAGGTAAGACACTATATTCAAATCCATCTCATAGTAGATTTCTCTAACCAGAAAGTATCGCAAATGTGTATTGTTTCTTAATTTACCATTTCCCTGAACACTTCAGAAATGGAAAAGTTGCCTTCCTGGCACTGCTGCCCACCCCCTGCCTTGTTTTTCAGCCAGCATAAACACGTTGCAGACTGTAACTGACCTCAGTCTTCTGTAGGGGTCTCCGCAGCCATTTTTTGGCCTGGCCTGGTATGGCAGTTGTGTCCTCTTTGTGGTCTAAAGCAGTGTTCCTTTTTATTTCATTTCGCATCTCCATGTACTCTTCAGCCACTGCCTGTCTGCCAGTCTTTCCTACCCCAGAAGTTCTGTTTCTCTGTTTTCTCGTTAAGAGCATATTCAACATTATACTGATGTCAAAATGCAGTTATAATTTCACTACAGACTGAATTTCTCTCTCGCCTTTTCTGGAAAAGCTTTACCCAAACCCAGGGACTAGAAACAGAGACTTAAATCACATGGTAATGCGTCACAGTGTTCATCAAAGCCCGAATCGGTGGTCTGGTGTTTGAAGGAGTGTTTCAGCCCCTCCCGACAGCCAGCTCTGTCCCTCGCAGACATTAGTTAGTGCTGACAGTCATTTTTTTGACCATTTCAGGTATGGATATTAATCTGCCCTTTGAGTTTTGAGTAACATTTTTATTACTTTATACTTTAGTGCAAAAATCCTTTAAAATTACACTCACATAGGCTGATAAGGCACATTGTCTTTTTCTGATGTGTAGATTTTTCTAAATAGACTTTATTTTTAGAGCATTTTTAGGTCCACAGCAAAAAGCACAGAATTCCTTTACACCCCCACCCCCACGTATACACAGCCAGCCCCATAACATGCCCCCCCAGGGTGTTGCATTTGTTACAGTCAGCGATGCCCACCCTGACGTGTCGTAATCGCCCGAGGTCCAGAGTTTACATTACGGCTCATATACCCGTCATTATGGTATCATACAGAGCAGCTCCCCTGTCCTAAAAATCCTCTGTGCTTTCTGTCCATCCAACCCTTCCTCCCTCTAACCCATGACAATCATTGATATTTTTATGGTCTCCATAGTTTTCCTTTTTCCAGAATTTCATAGAGTCGAGATCATACAGTTAAATTCTTTAATTCAGTAATATGCATTGAAGTTTTCTTCATGTCTTTCCATGGTTTCTTAGCTCATTTCTTTTTAGCGCTAAGTAATATTCCATTGGATGTTTCACAATTTATTTATCCACTAACCTGCTAAAGGACATCTTGGTTGCTTCTAAGTTTTGGCAACTATGAATAAATCTGCTATAAATGTCAGTGTGCAGTGTTTTTGTGTGTGGATATAAGTTTTCATTTCAATTGAGTAAATATCAAGGAGCACAATTGCTGGCTTATATGGTAAATGTCAGGGGCTCAGCTCAGCTGGGTGGGAGAGAGAGCTGAGCTGCTAGGTATCATAGTAGCCAATTAAAGCAACAAGTCAAAAATGAAAGCGTTAAGCTTTTAGTCACTTACTGAAGTGGTATAAGCAAGAGTCAAGAACTGGAGAAAATGGCAACGCCCTGTATTCCATTTCGCCTATGGAATATCCCTCTGGCCAGGGGTCAAGTGGATCAGCACAGACGTGAGGTCATCCCACTGTTCAGGAAGCCCTGAATAAAAGACTGGCAGCTTTACAGACCCCGAGAGAGTGGGGCTATCAGAGCAGGGTGCTAGGAATGGAAAAGTACCGGCTACTAAATCAAATGAGAAAAATTTCCTTCTCCTACCCCCATAAGGAGGTCTTGGCAGGGGTCGTCCACCAAGTCCTCAGATAAAGAGATCTCGGAGTAAGAGCAGCAGGGCTAGGAATACAGATGTGTGAAAGATCGTGACCAGCTAAGCTGGCCTGAGGCCTTGATTGCGGCTTCTGTCAGAGACCACAATGCACTGACTGTGCACCCCCGGGTTCAGGGAGGACAGTTTTCCCCTGAAAGGCCTATCAAGTAAAACCTTTTGTATTAGGGTTCTCCAGAGAAATGAACCAGTAGAATATATACATGAGGAGATTTATTATAGGAATTGGCTGCATGACTGTGAAGACCTAGAAGTCCTATAGCAGGCCATCTGCAAACTGAAGAACCAGGAAAGCCAATGGTGCAATTCAATCCAAGGCTGAAGGCCTGAGAACCAGGGGGCTGATGGTCTAAGTCCCAGCATTCAAAGGCCCACGAACCAGGAGCTCCAATACCTAAGGCCAGGAGAAAATGGATATCCCAGCTCAAGAAGAGAGAGAACTCACCCTTTCTTCACCTTTTTATTCCATTTGGGCCCCTAATAGATTGGATGATGCCCAGTCACACTGGTGAGGGTGGATCTCTTCACTCAGTCTGTCGAATCAAGTGCTCATCTCTTCCAGACACACTCAGAGAGACACACAGAAATAATGTTCACCAGTCTACCCGAGCATCCTTTAGGCCCGTCAGGTTGACCCATAACAGACTATGGTTAGGCCTGAAAAGTCACACACAACTGCCAAACTTCCTTTCGTAAGGGCTCTACCACGTCGCATTACCACCAGCAACCGAATGGAAGTTCTTGCTGCTCGGCATCGTCAACAGCATTCCATGGTGTCAGTGTCTTGGGTTCCAGTGTGTCACATTTTCTTTCACGGTCTACTTTTTACCTGAAAACAATTTTAATTTACACAGCTATGGGATTAGAGATATGAAAGGGGAATTATTATCCTACTGAAATTCTATTCCATGTTCAAAATTAATAGTTGCTATCTCATTCTGGCCTTCTGTAAAGAAGAGGAAGTAGTCTTATCTCCTCATACCATAATCTTACCCTTTCGTGTTTTTACACCCTTCTCACATTTTTCCAACGCCCTAGAGAGTAATAGATGGGCCCAGGAACCCTAAAACACCTTTAATGAGCAAAAGCCCACAAAATTGCAAGCATCACTGGAATCTTACACAGGAATGCTCAAGATTCCGCGCCCACCTGTCGCTGCCAAAAGAGAATGCAAATAGTCCTGCAGGCTGGCTGGGGCTACTCTCTCTCATGATTAGAGAAAGGGAGTTGGTACTCTTTGGCTTTCTGACTATTTACATCCCCAAGTTTACCCACCCAGTTTCTTCCCCACCTAGGTTCTTCTTCCCCTTCAGTTTGCCTGCCTAGGTGCTGAGTAGAAGCATTATTAAAGAAGTGATTGAGGATATCAGATGTGAGATGCATTCGTTACTGGCGATTGGCACCAGATGTTAGACCTCAGTCCTTGACTTTTGGCTTAGAAAGAATTCAGAGCCAAGACTCAAATACAAGCAAAAGTTTATTTAGAAAGTCACAGAGGGAGAAGTGAGCCAGCCGGGCTACATGAGCTCAGGAAATGAGTTACAGAGGCAAAAGAACGGCCCCCTTGGAGCTTAGGAAAAAGAAAGCAAAGATGAGCACCTTGGGGGAAGAAAGGGGAAGGAAAGGCGTGAGTATACATGAGAGAGAGAGAGAGCGCACACATGAGCTGGGTCCTTTGTCTTAAGGGCTCTTATCTAGAGGTCCCAGGAGGATATCAGTATAATATTCTCCGGCTTTCAAAGTGTGTCCTCTCAAGGTCACGTTCTCTACGGTCAGTGCCAGTGGAGGGGGTCATTAGTCGTTGCAGCTGGTCCTGATGTCAGCCATGGCATCGCCCCACCTGGTCTTGCTGCTTTGCTGGCCTGGAGCTGAAACACAGTGGAGGCCTATCTCTAGGTTAGAGATAGGTTTTCTGTATCTCTTGGTTATCTCTAGCTTGACCAAAACTCTGTCTCTGTGGTCAGCAGCCCCGATGCTTTGTTCTTATTTGACGTGGGTCAGAACCTCATTGTCCTTAGTGCTTAATGCTTAAGGGAGTGGTCTTACAAGGCCCTGTATGAGGCTCTTCTCAGTCCCCTTTGTTCCTTGTCTAAGGGGGTCTACTGCATGACTAGCAACACGCCAGGTGAGGAAATGTCAGGAAAGGGTCCGAACCTCATGACCAGTGAGATGCTAGAAGAGAAAAGGTCACTCTTGGGGCAAGGTCTCACCTTATCTGTTGCTAGGCACACCAGGGCTTTCCACCCTGGTGACCTTCAGTACCTGGTTTGTCATTCCTACTCTGCTCACATCTGTCTAACTGCCTACCATATCACATTCACCTCCATTGTCCCCAAACCCCATTAAAATAGCATAAACCTACAGACACAGAAATAGGAAGGAGATAATGGCAATTTTGGAAGCAGGAAAATAGATGGGTCAGTGACAACTGATTTAGCAGGTCTAAGAAACCTAAATACAAAAGTGATCATGGAGAAAGCAAAAAACTAACCCATAACTTTCCTAAAAATGTAGAAATTTGCAGTGCCAAGAACCTCTGGAAATTGCTAGGGATCGGGGGGATGAGTTAAGACTAAAAACGAGAACTGGTTGATAGTCTATTTAAGAAGCTGTTGTACCCAGATCTACAACTTCACCTCCAGGGTTTATCCTCTGGAGAAGGTAAAACGGAGGGGATCTTAACTAGGAACTCAAGGAGTTTTTCAGTGAATATTGAGGAAACAGGTACACTTCACCATCTCAAATAACAGAACCCTGAACCCCATCTCAAATAACAGAACCCTGAACCGAGGCCAGACCGTCTCCCTCCAGGAAGAAGTCTGGCAGACGCCTCTATAGGAGTATCTAGTCAGCCTAAGGGAAGAGGCCTAAAAATCCAGGCTCAGGAATTGCCCGAGAAATGGCCTATGATAACCCCAGAGTTGACAAACCCATCCCTCTATGCAGTGCAGCGATCTCGAAGTTACCCTTGCACTGTACTGCCCTGTTCTTAACCAGGAGCAGATAGCCAAAGAGCACCCGACACCTGAGGAAAGCGTGAAGGGAAAGCAGATACCTAAACAAGCAACCAGGATAGAAGTACCTGGAGGACACAGACTGGGCGGACAGGAGGACATTTCTGAGGGAGCCAGGAAAATACATAAAGGAAAAAATGTAATTGAAAACTGAAATATGATGAAAATAAGGTGGCTGAAATAGAAAATAGAAAAAGTGCCCCAGAAAGCACACATAAAACAGAGTTAGAAAGAAAGAAAATGAGAGGATCAGGCCTGGAAATTCCATCTAGGTGAGATGTCTTTAAGAGAGAGAGAGAGAAGAAATAACAAACACAAAATAAGCAGCAGGGAGAAAATCATCAAAGAAACAATTAGAGAGAAATTTCTAGTTAAACAGAAAAACATGAATTTCTAAATGGAAAGGGCCCATTATTGAAAATAGGCCCAAGGTACATTATCATGAATTTACAGAACATTAGTGGGGAAAGAGAAGAAAAACGAATCACGTAGAGGACTAAGAATAGAATGGTTTGAGGCTTTTCAACTGGAAACCTGAAAATTCTGGAACAGTATTCCCAACATTTGAAGGAAAACTTACTTCCAACCTGGAATTCTGTACGTAGTCAAACTATTAATTGCCAGTAGAAAATCCTTCAAACACAAGGTTTCAATAAATCCATGTCCTGTGCAAAAACTTCTGGAGGATGTTGCTCCACTAGACGAGAGAATAAAGCAAGAAAGAATAAGCTAGTTGCTGTAGGAAATAAGGGTACGACACTGGGAGGAAGTGAGAGACATCCCAGGATGAGGGAGTAGACCAGAGGCCTCCTGAGAAATTTCCTGGAAAAAACAAACAAAACATGAAATTGAAAAAATACCTAAAATTTCAAAAAGTACTGAGAGGAGATTCATATGACTGGGAGAGCATTTCAGGTTAATTTAATGTTAAATACATTATACAAGGCAAATGAAAAACAAAACAGTTATAAACTCCAGGAAAGAAAAGAGGCTGTGCAAGAAAGGAGAATGGCCCTAGCACACTGTGTTGCTTAGCTCTGCTAACATTTGCCTGCTTATAAAAAAAAAACCTCTAAAAATTGATCTCACTAAAATTATGGTATAACTTCAGGGAGCGAGAGACACAGAATGCTCGCGTGGCGTATGGGTTTTGGTGCTGAGGACAAGTTAAACTTTGTCTTCTTGAATGGAAGCCAGTTGATAACAGTTAAAATGAGAACTAGTAACATTCACATGTTTTTTCACAGTACGGAAGGTAAATATTTTTTTAATATGCTAGAAGAAAGCAAGTGCTTCTAGGGGGTGGGAAATGGGGACAGGAGACAGCAAGTACAGTTTTATAACCAGATTTATAGAATGATTTGACCCTTTAAACAAGTACATGCATAGCTTTCATAAAAAATAAAAACTATGTTTAAAACTTTCACAAAGAAATAATTAAAAGTTGCTATATCCTTTGAGTAGCCTTATGGAAATTTGTTAATATTTTTCTTGTTCTTGTCTGCTGTTGCTTTTCTGTTTCTTTGTCATAAGTACACACTGCCCACATTTAATCACATACGAAGACCTATCCAGTTTTCCAGCAATTTCTGACCATTGCACCCCTTTCCCATTCCTTACTTTCAGGTATTCTCTCCTCTGCAGGGTTACCGGGAACTCTGCCTCGCCCCCTGCCTCTTGTCCTCTTTCCCTCCCTCCCACTGGTCACCCTTGTCAGTGCCAACCTTTCTGAAAGGCAAATCTAATCACATTACTCTCAGTCTTTCAGTGAATGCTAACAAAGACAGTGAAATCTAAACTCCACATCCCCGATTTGTAAGCAAAACTTCCACCTGCTGTTTGCCTTCCGTGTCTCCATTTCTTCTTAGCACCCCGGGCGGGCGTAGGGGCGCTTCCCTGCGCTTCCACTCCTGTTGCCTGACACCCTCACTGGCCTCGCGGTCTTCCAACCTAGGAGTTGTCGCAGCCCTTAGCACATGTCACTGTTATCAGCTCTGTCCTGTGCTGCAATTAGTTTTATGCTTCTCTTCCACCAGAACATGAAGGGAAAGTTGAGACGGTGTCTTATTTCTTGTCATACCCATTAGACTTCACTCAGTGTATGGAGCAAAATAGTTATTTAACAGATGTGTGTTAAATGAGTGAATACGAGAAGTCTAACAAAAAAAACGAATATTGTCAGAACTCCTTCCTTGAATATTTTCTATACTTCAGACATTTATACCAACAGACTATACTTCTGAGTATGGCATTAAAAATCACTAAGTTACAGAAATAAAATATGCCTACAGATTTATATTCATATTAATTAATAAATAAATAAAGTGACCTATGGTTTTCCCTCATTTGGATTAAAAATTAAGAGAGGCAAAACTATGAATCAGGCTTGCAGTTTCTTCCTAAATTTTATTACACACTAATTTTTTCAGACTTCATTTCAATGACACTTTTGAGATGTAGAAATAGAACTTGGGCCCCGGACTCTGAGCATATGCCTACCATCATTGCATTAATGGTAATAACTTGCAACGAAATACCTCAAGGTTTTTGCACCATATTGGCTCATTTATTCCCTTAATGCAGCGATTTGTACCCAGTGTGCTGAGGTAGGCCCACCGGTGTGCCACAAGAATCTATGGCACATGCTATACCTGACTATTTAGTCAGGGGCACTGACCTCTTTCCCTTTAGACTGTCAAATAAACAAATGACAACAATAGCCATCTGATATGAATGAATCAAAATTATACCTATTTTTTGTCAGATCAGCAAAAAATACATTTTTTGGTTGCTGCAGAATTTTAATAATTTAGTAGTTTGTGGGTGCCATGAGAGGAGGAGGTTGAAAATCACTTCCTTGATGGGTCACGAGATAGGACGGCGAGAACATGCGCGCCTTTGTAGTTAAGCGGTTCACTTCAAATGTCACAGCTAGTGCAGGTGGTGCCGTGGACTCAACGTGTTGTCATTCTGCCTTTCCTAACACCCTGTTCTCTCTCCAGCACTTGCACCCTGGTCACCCCCAACTCTGCACTTGATGCTTGCTTACTTACTGCCTTTCAGTTGGCAACAATTTTGGCACACGCCTTTGTGTGTTCAAAGGCATGAATTCTTAAGTAAAGTATTTTACTACACAAAGAGTGGGCTACTCCGAATTTGAAATTATCCTCTTTCCAAAAATTTAATATAAAAGTCTTACGTTATTCTACCCAAAAGCTAATAGAGAAATGAGGACCAGCAAAGACAAAATCTTACAAGAGTCTTAAACACTGGGTGAAAATCACTGTATATGGAGAAGGACATGACCCTGTTTCATACTTGGCTTTCTCCCAGACTGTAAAGAATCAAAGTTTTGTTATTTTTATTTATGATTTACTCCCTACCCTCACCTGGTTGTCTGGTCCATCTGAGGCCCATTTTGAATGTTGCCATTTTGTAGCTGGCGAAGTTAAACTACTGAGGGTTTGAAATAGTTGAAGACACTGCATATGGTAACTGTGCAGTTTTCCCTCCATGTGGTAGGCCCTCAGCTCACTGCATTGCGTTCATTGGATGCCCTGTGCATGCCTGGCCGTCTTGCAGGACACTTAACATAAATTGGCTTTGTTTTCAGTGAAGAGACACAATAAATTATGTTAAAGCCTTAATTTAAGGTTTTTTTGTTAGCTCATTATTTTTGTTTTATATTTAACCCATGATAATTTTTTACACACTACTTATACCTAAGTACAAGAATTTATGCCTATTTCTAAATATTTACTATACCTGGCCTTATACACCAAGGGCTGTGTGATTTGGAAAAATGTCATAACTTTCCTAGTATCAGTTTTCTCATCTGTAAAGTAGGGGTAATAATTGTACCTTATAATAAGATTGTAATAGAAAATTAGTGAGACAATGCAGATAAAGTTCTTGGCACAGGGCCTGGTCTCAGAAAGCCTCCAGTAATCCATTGGCACCCTAGTGGTAGGAGGGGTCGTAACTTCCTGTTGTTGCACGTCTGCCCTTCTGTGACTCACTTTCCCGCAGGGCGAGGACGGTGCTGTGCTGTCTCTGAGTCCCCTCCCAGCATCGGTCCTGTTGCCGATTAGGTGCTCAACACGTAATTATTGCATTCAATGAGGTGGGCATATAGTTTTTTAAATGAGAATGTTGTTTTCCAAATGACTATACTTAAGCTTAGAGAAGTTCTCTTTAACAGGTTTTTGAGCAGCTGCTGTAAATCAGTCACATAGATTATGTCACTTAATCTTCAGGCAATTTTTTGTGAAAGGTTCAAACGGTGTCTCAGGATTCCAACCCACATCTTTGTAGCCCAAGCCCATAGCCATTTCAAAGATCTACAAGAGTACTTCCTGGGTCTGTTACTAATACGTAATCATGATAGCCTTTGGGAGAATAACTTTATGAGTTATAAAATGAATTGATTACCTAAGTTTTATTTATTCGTTAGATCTCAAAGAAGACTGCAGGAAAACATTAAATTGTTCTCTGTGTCCTAGCTTTTTGACTTCTAGAGAAAAAAAGGACAACAGGTAATTGAACGTGAGCATGACAAAATGAACAAACAAGAAAAGGGGAGTCTGAACAGATACAGAAAGGGTAGGATAAGTGAGTACTTTACAAATGAAAGCAGATGTATGAAATTACAAGCTGTCGGATCAGCAACGGAAATGAAGATGATAAAGTGGTTCCTTACATAGATTATAATTATTCATTTTTCCCAGTCCTGTCTTCTTTCCCCATAATGTTCATGGGCAGAGGGAGGGGTGAGAAGCTATAGCAAGAAATGGTGTTTCCAACACAAGGGGGAAAAAAATCTAAGAATCGGTGGTATTTCTGACCATAAGCAATTATTTATTTTGCGATTGGTGTTGTTTCTGTTGAATCACAGTTGTTGTCCTATGGAATTTTTTTTTCAACTACTCTGATTAATAAAAAGGATTCGGTGGCAGCCACAGGAAGTTGGAACCATAAAGTTTCTTCACAATCGTGATGTGTAGGCCGTCAGTGTGGCTTACAAAACAAGCATCCTCAGTGGGCCCGACTGTGACAGCGGCAGCAGATGAACTGCCAAGAAATGAAGTAGTTTACATAGACCTGCCTGGAAGACGTGTTTAATAATTGTGCCCATAATTAGGTTGATTCGAAAAAAAATTAAATGACAGTCTAAGGCACACAGTTAGCCTCATCTATGAAGATTTTGACATTTTTCCTCCAAGAAATGCTGCATAGATAGTTTCCTTAAATTTCTTATTACCTCTAGAAAAACAAATAATTGGAAGATATTTTTTAAATGGTGAATTATGTAATGTTTATATATACAAAGGAATATGCAACATGTAAGTTATGAGGCATAATGATCAGGATAAATATTATTTTATGAAAATTTTAAACTGGTTTTTTCCCATTCGTGAGATTTTTGTAATTTCTAAACAGCAAAACTGGAGACATTTAAACACAGCCGCATAAATGGCAGTAAATATACATGCTTCTAAGCGTTTATTTATATTGCAAACACACACACATATCTGTATCTAAGTCTTTCCCTTTCAACACACCCTGAGGATAAGTGCTGGTGTATTAAATTGCAGTTAACAGTACAGTGTGTTGATTCAAAGGCCATTTGGTAAAGATCCCTTGTCACTATTTCCTTTTATCAAATCAATTGACTTATTGCTTTGCTTTCTTTGAATCTCAGTTATATTTTTACTCAATAAAGCAAACGTCTGTGAAAATATTGCTTCTGAATTATGTTTTTCCTCTTATTTAGTGATCTCCAGTAACTACCAGACCTGCCTCGGTCTTCTGATGCATTACCCACGAATTGGGGATGTCCACTCACTGATCCTCAAGGCTCTGTTCCTTCGCGATCCAAAGGTAAGCCTCCAAGTAGGAGATGCACAATTTTAAGTTGGATGAAAAATTGGATTCTCTCTAGAGAATTCCTAATGGGGAATTTGTCTAATAGCAGATAAATTGCCTAATGAAAGAATTTGCCTAGAGTTGTAGGCCAAAACTCATGCATCTCATTGCCTAGCAACTCAGCAGGCAAATTAACTGGAGCACGCGTCTCTTATCACCTAGAAGGTTGCCCTGCTCTCCTGCCTTCCTCCTAATACAAGAAGGTAGATGAACAACTGCTCCTCCTTACATCTTCGTTACAATTGGAACTCCTCACAAGGCCACCTTATCCAAGTAGAACCTCAGGGGCCATGTGAAGAAGACCAAGATATCAGAGCTGTAAAAAAGGACTAGTGCTGTATCAGTTTATGATACAATGAAATACTAAAATATTCCATATTATGAATATGTATTTCTTATTTTGTGGGTGAAGAGGAACCTAATAAAATAAAGATTTAAATAGACTATAATGCTGATTTCTCTAGTTGAACTTAAAGCAAGTCACCAAAATTTTCTTTACACTTCCGAGAAAAAGTGTGCTCTTTTACAACTAATGTTATATTTCTTGAAAATAAGAACATTTAATGAGGTAAAAAAATGTGTGAATTCTTGATGCATTTGAGCCAAACAAAAATATTGGATGAAATATAAGAGAGAAAGCTTCAAACACGAGTAGGAGAATGCCAGGCATTGCGTGGTAATCCCAGCCTTTGGCTCTTTGGCAGAACTCCCAACAGTCTTGTTGGCAGTTGTCAAACTGTCTTTGAGTCAGTCTGTCTGTGGATTCCATTGCCAAAGCTCTGTCTGATCAACTTGGGCCTCCATGTTCAACACACATTTTGATTCAAAAGGATTTCTGCCCTTTCCTCAGTTGTTAACTTCAACATTTGAGTATATTCTCTACTTATTCTTGGATTGATTGAAAATAATTTATTTCCTTTTACCTGTATCCATTTTCTGCAGAAACACATTCTCTATAATTTCTCTTAACACAAAATTTCATTAAGTATTAGAAATATAGTCTATTGTTTCTCTGATACATAAGATAGCATTTTTTTTTCTGGTAAGGTTAAACAGTCTGACTATGAAAATCAAGTCCCATATTTTATTTTATATGTATAGATATGTTATATGTAAGTGGTGCTTATTAAAAAAAAACAAGATTGTGAAATATCCAGAAAAGAAATAATGAGGTTGCTGGCCACTGAGCTTTAGTCTGCAAACTTAAGGTAAATTCTGTCAACTGAGCCTTAGGAATTCTTAGAGTGGTACAGAGTGGGGGAAATTGCAGAAACGACTATTTGAATTACCTGCTTGCATGATTTGCATGGTTTAGTTGAAGGAAGAAATGAATACGTTATCTAAATCTATCAATCGTGGTAATTTTTCCCTAGCTAATTATGGTTGATCTTACTATGAATCATTCACTATTTTAATTGCAGAATTCTATATACTAAATCTGTCAATGTTATTAGTGTAATCTGTGATTTTAATAGAGTACTTTTATCTCAATAATGGAGTATACATAATATATGAATATTATGAAGCCAAATCTACAAGCATTCCAAAATATATTTTCCGAGATTTAAGAGAAAAAAATAATAGCATATCTAAAAAACAATAACCCCTACTTCTTTACATTCAGGATCTTACCAAGTAAAAACATGATTAAGATAATGGTCCAAAATACAGATCCTTAAACTGATATTTCTGAAACATAAGAAATAGGGCAGGAGAAGGGACTAGTTTGAAATGCTCATGAAAGCATGTTTAACTTGCTGTTGAGAGCAAGTTCATGGATGGTATCTATAGGAAAAATAAAGATGTACAGCATAAAGGGGCTTTCAGATAGCTAACTCAGGAAGGTGACAGTTTTAAGTTTATATAGTGGCTGACCCATTGACATTATCTAGTGAAAGTCAAATGATAACTGAGGTCACCTAATTGTAGATCTGTCACAGCATCGTGTTCTGCAAGGAGCCTGAATGGGAACTGGAATGTTAGGTTAAAGCTTGATGTTGCTACCACCCCTCCCCTGTGATTTTGGAAAACTCATGCTTGCTGAGTCTTGGTCTCTCTTGTGGTTGAAATTGTCTGTAATGACCCACCCACCCAGAGCATCCTTTGTCTGTAAAGGACTGATTTCTAATGATCTAACAGGATTTAGTCCAGTGCTACAAAGATACAAGATCAAAAAGCAAGCTTACATGTATTATAGAAATCCACAAGTGATTATTTAGAGTTTAGAGTGTAGATAATGTCTATTATGAAGTCATAAAGGAGGCCACTTATGCTGAGGGGGGAAAATAGGCAGTATGGGGATGCTAGTACCTCACCTGTGCCCTCTAAAAATCCGAACACCAGAGTGCTTTGAATGTTTTCTGTTATTAGCAACAGTGAAACAGTTAAAATATTGGAATCATCCCTGATTCAGGTAGATCAGAGCACATATATAAACACACAAGTCCATATGAAGTAAACCTGTAGAAAGATGAGGTCTGAGGCATGTAAGTATACTTTTCATAACCCAGCTTTACATGACAGTCGTGTTGAGTGCTGCTGACAGACTCAATAACAAAAACAAACAAACTCTGAGCTTAGTGGTTCATTGTCAGTGTTCAGAAAAGCGCTTTGCCCTGTTGCTATCCCTAAATCCCAGTGGTGTTGCTGAGTTGAGAATAGACTTCCCAAGTAGAGCTTGAGACACGGAGCTTTAGTTGTTTTATATCAGACATGATGTAGGCTTTACTGTGAAAGATTTCTCATTTGAACAGACCGCAATAATGGGCCTGTAAACTGTAATAAGAGGATCGTATTCTTTCACAGTTCCCAAGCACTTTGATGTGTTAATTTGGTCCTCAAAACAAGCTAGGAGGTAGGTTATCTTTCCCCATTGTTTAGTGCAGAGAAGTTAAGATTACACAGCTTTCCCAAGGCCAAAAAGCTGTAAGCTTCCAAGCTAGCCAGAGTGACCCCATGGCCTTGTATCCACTCATCATCTCCGGAGATTCCTGGCATCCATTCCCTTTTCCAGGATGCCATTCTCGGGCTCAGATAGGACGCGTTTTCCCCTTTGAGTCCCCACAGCACCTTGATCTTAGCTATTTGCTTGCTGACTTTTTCAATTATTTCTCCTTCGGGTGCTGCCCATTTTTATTTTGTATTTAGCTTTGGGTTCTGAAATGCTTATGTTAAGAAAATAAGGACTGAATTGAATTCTGACTCAAATGCTAAGCCTCTTCCAGTACACCGTACTGATTCTAATCTAGGTGTATCTCTTTCACCCGGCGTATTTCTGTAGCCCATATCCACGTTTCACAGAAGCTCTAGGCAACTATGTATTTGTCAGCCACCATTTTTATCAAGATGGTGAATTAACCCTACAACTTGAACTTAAAGGGCATTTAGTTCCTTAATTTACTGTGTGTCAGAATTATTTGAAAACTTGTTACCACCTTCAAATACTGTGGAACAAGGAAGACATAACAAAGAATGCAGCTAACGTACTTGACTTAGACTGTCAGGGTTCCTGGGAACTGCAAAGAACCCAGAGAGTCCAATCTAGCTCCTCCGTGTGTGGATGAACACACTGAGGATCAAGGTGAAGTTTAAAGGGGGAATCCCAAGAAAACCGAAATTTATTTATTAAAAAAATTGCGTATTTGTTCTCACATGTTTAAATTTCAGTCACCTTCAAAGTACTTTCCATTTGATGCAATACACCTATCGAGACATTTTTTCCACTGTTCAAAACAGTCTTTGCACTCATTGATTTTGATACTTTTTAGTACTTCTGCCATTTTTTGTTTCACCTCTTCTACATCAGCAAAATGTTTCCCTTTGAGGTCTTTTTTCATCTGGGGAACAAAAAAAAAAGTCTCTGGGGGTGAGATCAAGTGAATAGAGAGGGTGGGGCATGCACGGGGTTCATGCCATTTTTGGTCAAAATCTGCTCAACACTCAGTACATTGTGGGCAGGTGTGCTCGTAAATCACCCATCGTGAAATGGGCAAACACATTGAAAGAGTAAAAACATTCTCTGAAGCCAAACACAGCCTGTCACAACAATGCCAGCTGGTACACTGACACAGATGGGTTCTTAGAACACTCACCTAGCAGAAGAAGCCTGTACTATGAGGGTCCCCACCCCCTAGAAGAGGACAGTTTTGGGGGGTCTCCCACTCATATTCAAGATCACATAGCTCATCAGTGGTAGAGTCATCAATCGAACCCAGGTCTTCTAGCACCTTTCCCCACTGGAACTGTAGTTTCAAAAACAGTGAAATCCTAGTTCCTGCTATTACCCAAATTCTTCATTTGTATTAGACATTTATTTACATCTGTAATAAATGGAACTGCCATGTATATGTGGCCCAGGAATTACTTGAATTTGTTTAAATATATGCTCTATGTAGAAACTGAATGTCAAATATCTGTTTGTAGCATCCTATGCCCTGTTCACCATAAATAGGGTCTCTATACTTAGCTCATCAGACCACAATCCTAATTCTCCTTTTCTTATCTTAACATATTAGAACCACTGAGCAGATTTCCGAAAACAATCCACTAAATAAGTAGAGAGATAGAAGGAGGACAGTCTGAAAAATATGAAGTGATTAAAAAACATTGTTCTAACTAGTTGTTCAAATTCAAAAAAATTTTAAAACCCAATTAGAAACAAAAGTCATAGAAAATGTGAACATATTGTGTTCCTTAAATAACCAGATGTTCTCTCCTTCCTGAAGGCAGTAAGGGCTAGGAATAAAAGGTTTAAAACCATTGTTTTAAGTTAACTGTGAATTTTGCAAATCTGTTTTTACCCTTTAGCAAATAAAATTCTAATACGGAAACATAAGCAAAGTAATTTTCATTTTTTGGTGCTCTCTTATTTGTGTTATGTGTTGAAGTGTTAACCTTATCACAAAGACTTATTACAAATGAAGTACAGTACTCGGATTAACATTTTAGATTATGCAGTAAGAATTTGACAGATACCGTTTGTTTTGCAGACTAGAATATTTCCCCCAAAAATTTCTGGTAAGGATGCAAACAATCCCTTTAGCAGTGAGTGTTATTGTTTATGGAAGGAAATGGCTAGAAATAAGATGATTTAATTTCATAGTCATTCTTATACACAGAACCGCACTATAAAAATAGAGTGTACAATGTTCTTATGCTTGGCCAGTTCTGATTTGGCTTTTGTTTGGAGTTATATTAAATGTTGCCTTTTGAAAGTATAGAAATTCTGAATATTCAGATTTCAGATTTTATGCAGGTAATAGATTTCTACTCTTTCAATTCCCCAAAATACCCACTGTTAATGCAAATTTTTAAAGAGGGAAGGGGGCTTGTGTAATAATGCCACCAACAAAAATAAAGCACAAATATTTATAACAATGAAAATAAATAAAGAGATTTTTTTTTAAAAGAGTCCAACGGCTTTGGTAAGATGTCATACATCGGAATTGAAAAGTGGCGAGTGGATTCAAGCCTGCTACCAGTCAGATGATGGTCTGAGAAAAAGCTCCATTCCAGTAACGCCATTGTAATTTTTTTCTCCTCTGAAGAAAAATTTAGTTTTCAGTAAAAAACTAAAAACCGCGCATACTGACTCTTTAAAAAGGATGCACAGTATTATTTACGTGCATTATGTTCCCATCAGAGGTTCTATTCAGATTTTCTCGTATGTTTCTAATGTGATTTTGTTACAGAAAGACTGTTACTTTTGTCTTCTTCATACTTTTCTTTCCCTAAAAAGCTGGAACATTTCTCTGAAAACTGCAGTTCTTTGAGAATTGTTTGTTTTTGTGTTTTCTTTGTTAGTGTCAGAAAAAAGGCATTTTTTTCCTTTGTTTCTGAGGTACATAACTATATGTCATTCTTTTTATCATTAGATGACAGCCAACTTGATTTTATTATATACTTAATATTTTGTTATTAATGACTAATCATGTATATTTTTCACAAGCGGTAAGTATAGACTTTTTGATGTAAACTAGCATTAAAAAAACCTGAAGTTCAACTTCAAAGTAAATGGTGGCTATCAAAAATCTGTTAAGGAGAAATCTAAAAATCTTTATTAAACCAATATTTGAAACGTATTGTTTATTATGTTCAGAAATTAGAACATAAAGTAGAATTGTATATTCCTCAAAACCAGTTAAGAGCTTCATAGAGAAACATAATTTCCAGTTAGTTTTATAAGGGGTATTTTGAATCCATTAAGTTATTCAGCAAATTCACATTGTTTATCTATAGTGCACCTGGCGCTGTTCAGATGCTGGCCGTACAATGGCGCACAACAAAAAAAGGTAGGGCCCTTCCCATCCTAATAAACGAGCAAATAAACAGGAGAGCACTCTGTCCTGTGCTCTAAAGGACTCAAGTAGGGGATCGTCATTAAAATAATAAGAGGAAGAAGACTCTGGGCTGGGAGAAGACCTGATTCACGCAGATGGGTCAGAAGGCCCTCTCTGAGGAAGGACAGACTGTTTGTGGAACTGAAAGGTGTGGCTGGACCAGGAAGTGGAGGAACCTGCCTGAAAGAAAATGGATGAGCCAAAGAAGCTTGTTCTTACTTTGTTCTTCATATGTAATCTTGCATGCTGATACAAAGTAAAATTACTTTTACAGTCACATTTTGAAACTCCAAAAAGGGTGCTGGATCCGTGGTGATCCTCCCTGCTGATTAAGACATCAGCTCACTGTGAACTGCTCTTGCTCTCACCCAGATGTTCCAAGAATTCTTCTTCAACGAGGCCCTCACTCGGGAAAGCACACCCACTCATTCAGACCTCCAGGCTGTCCCGTGGGTCCGCCACCAGACGATTGTTTGCTTTAAGAAGACCGTGGCCAGGACTCTGAACTCTTTTAATCATGCATATATTACTTTTCTCTTTTAAAAAATGATCTTGGCTGACTTCTATAGACCACCAGTGTCGGTTTTGCTTTTATTTGTGTTGTGTCATGCCCCACTATGTAGTCACAAGGGAGCTGGACCGGTGTTTCTCACCTAAGCAGATGAGAGCGCGACTAGTTCAGGGACTAGATCTCCATCAGCACTAACCCAGCATCGGCCACATGAGGGAAACCCAAAATCCAGGTGCCGCCTTCATCACAGCCTGCCGTGTTTACTGGACAAGTCACTCCTTTTCTTCAACTGTAGTGTGAAGAAGCTGGACCACATGATCTCAGTGGACTCTTCTAGATTTTAGCAAGATTCAATTCAGCAGATACTTTTTTTTTTAACAACTTATATATGCTGAGCTTGAGAGTTGGTCCAGGAAACAGTCCCTTATAGATGCAAACAGCTAATTGATAAAGAAGGTAAAACGAGTGAGAGTATTACAGAAAGAACAGCTGATTTAGACTTGGATGATCAGAAAGGCTTCCATTGGACAGAGGGTTATTCAAAAGAGCTTATTCCACCTGAGCTCTGAAGAATGGTCCTGGAAGATGTTACTCCATCTTAAGAAGACAGCATAACCAAAGCCCCTATCAGTTGCTGAAGTGAGTGGTCAGGCTGGGCCTGGTAGCTCTCTATTCAGAGTCACTCAGTGACCCCTCAGGGACATAAAGTGTCCCCCTCTCAGTATCTCATGTATTAGCAGACACTAGTTTTTAAAAATCCATCAAGTGTGTAGAGAGTCTTTATTTCATAGAATTTTATTTGGCATTAATCTGTATGATGTTCCAACTTGTGTGTTATTATTCAATAGAAATAAATGTATTGCATTAAAGTGAAAAGTCGATGTGGAAAGGACTTCATCCTGATGATTTTTACTAGATGTATCAGCTATAAATAGTTGTTAACAATACAGTGGGGGGAGGCAAAAATATGTTTACAGTTCTGAGTACATGAAACACAGCTTATTCTTGCATTATTATTTATTGTATTATTTTCCATACAAACAACTGTATACTTACTTCTGCCCAACCCTGTATTTGCTCAAGATAAGCGTGTCGCCATTTATATCTTTAAAGCCACCATTGGGAAGGTGAGTCATGTTTGCTTTGGGCGGCTGAAGAGAGCTGCGAAACCTGTGGCAGGGATGCGCTGCGTGTGTGAGAGGAAGGGTTTCTTACTGATCGCCAGCCAGTTACAGTGATGATTTATTTTTCCTCAGGTTAACTAAAGAAGAAACTAGAATCCAAGGTTAATTCTGTTCTAGGTAACAACAAACAAAACAAAGTCTACAAACCAATCCCCTGCTTTTTATTTGATATCTTTCTTACTAGTAAGGGAAATCTAGGCTTTTAGGGAGAAATATTTACTTTAAATAGATTACTTAAGCTTATAAAGCTATTAATCCAGTGTGCGCGTGTGTGTGTGTGTGTGTTCAGAGAGGCAGTGTGAGGCTCCAAGTGTAAAGTATGAAAGTATCATAACACGTTACTGTGAAATGTTTGCGACACTTCCCTGAGGTCAAGAAAATGAAGTCGCCACCCCCGCTTCGCACTGACTTGCTGTTTTACCCCCAGAGAAATCATTTCACGTGTTGCTGCCTTAGACCCAAGTTTATTAACTGTTTTCTTTTAAAGGGATAGATGGCTAGTAAGGCCTTCATTAGCCTATAATCGCTCAAAGTAATTTGTTAGCTCTAAGTGCTTCGAGAACCTAGCTAATCACTGTCTTCCCTTACTATATGTGAGGTAGCTTATTCAAAAGAAGAGACACTACTATCTTCTTACTGTCACAGAAATTGAAAATTATAAATCACAAATTATGACAAAAAGATTATAAACTTAAACTGACAAAAGAGAAGAAAGCATAATTCTTTTTAATATAAGCAATTCTGTCCACAATAAATATTTTAATTGTCCCTTAAGTACATTAGCTCAGTAAATATAGTATTGCTAATTTAAAATATTAAATACGTCGATTTTATAGGTATAAAAATCAATGTATTCAAGTAGTAAACTGCTTAATCACAATCAATTAACTGTTTTCTTTAAATATTTTAGACAGGAAGTTATATATGTTCCAAAAAATGCAAAAACAAAACCAAACCACAAAATGTTTACACTTCACCCAGTTCAAGCACTTTCACGATTGCCACACTGGGAACCCTAAGTCGGGGTTCCATCCTGTGAGAGAGTGGCTGGGCCCCTCCGGTGAACCTAGAGCCGCCACCACGTAGGCAAGGCTGGCAGCTCCTCCAGGCAGAGGCCCATCCGGCTCTGTGAACGGGCTTTCTTTCCAGCATTTGGTGTGTAGGGTCCTCAGATGCTACTGGGGACATTGCTCAAGTGCCTTCATGTGATTGGAAATAGTTCTTTATTTACTTGGTTGCTTTTCCTGGCTTTGAAGAGGAACTTTTCATTTCTCCACATTGTTTGTTTCTCCAAAATGCTGTTTTTACTCCTTCAGCTAAACTTTACTGAGCTCCTGCCACGTGTCAATAGCATTTAAAATTTCTCAGAAGTCTTGGTTGCAACCTGTAAAGGAGGATGAACAGGATTGGTGGCGAGTGAAGGGAATATCCACTTAGCTAATTCTCTCACCTCTTTTAAATCTCCTGTGAGATCCAGAACCAACGAGGCCTAACCTGATCACCTGCAGACTGCCCTGGGCCCCCCACTTCCCACTACCCCAGAATTCCTGATCCCTTACCCTACTCTACTTTTTTCCATAGCATTTAACACCTGCTATCATAGTCGGCAACTTACTTATGTATGTTATTTTTTATTTTCTGTCTTCCCCTACAATATATCAACTCTATGAAGGCATTGCTTTCTTTTATTTTTTTTTCTAATTGTAGTTGACATTCAATATTATTTTATATTAGATCCAGGTATACAGCATAATGGATTAGACATTTAATTTAAGAGGTTCTGGTGAAGAAGGCAATGCTTTTAGTATGTTTTCTATTACCCAAGTACCTACACTAATGAATGAATGAATGAACGAACCAACGAACGAATGAACAGTGACCAATTACCCCAACCAAACCCTCAGTTTTTCTGCCGGAGGAGAAATTAAGCTGTAAATTACAATTCAGTTCAGCAAGTGTTTATTGCCTCCTGTGCCAGATACTGGGGGCGTAGTGAATTAGGGAGACAGGATTCCCTCTTCACCGGGCTTGCAGTGTAATGCAGTAGAGAAAACTGTGGTGTGCCAAAGAAGCACCTGAGGGAGCTTGTGACACATACAGACTCCCAGACATTCTAAGGTAAATAGTTCTGTGATAGCGTCCAGAAATCTGTATTTGTACCTATTCTGAAACCGGTGGGCCATGGACATTTTAAAAAGCAGACACTAGGCTGAGAAGAAAAGTACTGTACAGACCGGAGGTAAACATGTGAGAACAGAAGCCTGGCTCTGAGCTGGTGGTTTCCAAATGGAACATGTGCGTATTCAGTGACCACACAAAGATAATACAGTGGAGTACTGGAAGAAAATAATGAAACTTCCGGTTACATTTTTTTCCTCCAAAAAAAATAAGGAAAACAGCTTTACCGTTTAATGTACAGATTAACACTGGTGGCCTCCCCTGACCCACGTGTCACGTATCACCTCCCAGGTCTCCCAAGGGAGGAGGAGACCTCCCCGTACAAAGGCATTGACAGCGGCCCTGTGCTTCCCCCACCTTGCGCCTCGTTGCCATTTCCATAGGCACAGTTATTTGGATGTATGGGCTATGTTATCTTAAATGATGGCATGTTTACCATACCAACGAGATGTCAGGGGCTGTGAACATCTATTGTGGGCTCTCTAGGTATCTTCTGCTAATGTACTTAAGAGCTGACAAATGTAATTTCTTTTGTATAAAATAAACATACTTCAGATTTGCTTACCTCTGTTGGGATGACAAGTAGCTGTCAATAATATGGTACCATACAAATGTTTTTGAAAAAAATAAGCACTTAATTTGTTTATTCAAGGTAATGGTAACATTTTAATAATGAGAGGAAATAAGAGCTTTTTGCAAGAAATTCATGCTATGGAAAGAACATTTTTAAATTGAATATTTGGAAATGATTCATCCATTTGTGATGTTCTTGCCAAAGACAATTTAAGTGTATCACTTATTTAAAACTCTCAAAGTACACTAAAAAATTATGGAAACAGAATTTTCTAACTGGGTTACTAATCTTCCAAATGAAGAGATAAAATCAGGTTTGAATCCATTTTTAAAATATAGAACTGTAACATCTTCCAATTAAATTTTAAGAAGAGTTATATGATGGCTAATCTTATGTGTCAACTAACTGAGCTGAGGGATGCCCAGATATCTGGTAAAACATTATTTCTGAGTGTGTCTGTGAGGCTGTTTCCATAAGAGATTGGCTTTTGAATCAGTAGAGTGAGTAAAAAGGATTGTCACTCACTAATGTGAGTAGGCATCATCTAATCCCTTGAAGGTCTGAATAGAGCAGAAGGCAGAGGAAGGGCAAACTCTCTGTCTTCTGGAATGTCCACCTTCTCCTGCCCATGGACACCTGAACTCAGAGTTCCTGAGCCTTCAGATTCCAGGACATATACCAGCATGTGTCCCGGTCCTCCCAGCCCACCCACCATCCTCACTTCACCCCCTCCCAGTGCCCCTTTTCCATCAGGCCTTGGAACTTTGACTGGTTATACCTTCAGCTTTCCTGGCGCTCTAGCTCATGGGCTCCATATTTTCAGTATATCTCCACTTCTGTAATCACATTGGCCAATCTTCATAATAAATCTCTTATCCATATAGATCCTTTTGGTTCTGTGTGTCTGAAGAACCCTGACTGATACAAGCTGATTTACATTACGGAAGATAGAAATTTAATTAGCCAGATTTAACAAATACTTTGGCATAACTGATGAATTGCAAAATGAATACCATGCTTTAGCAAGGACATTCCTCCATTCAAACCTATGTCTCTTTGCGAGCTAGCTTTTTCCAGAATTTATTAACAAAAACTGACTATTACAAAGCATTTAGCCAAGGTTTCTCAAAAAGTAAAGAGGCATATTCAATCACATTACTACTGTTAAACATATATTTAGGAAGCACAAAAAATACTATTACAATGAAATTATAAAAATTAATTTAAATATAGCTTATTTCATCTCTATCTCACTTAAATATTTTATTGTGCATATATTTTCTAATGCACATAATAGATTAGTGGTATATGCATATGATTTGTAAATATATAAACATATACATATCGAGGGTGCAAACTGTCTGATTTTAACCATAAGCAAAGGAATAATCAAGGTTGAAAGATCCCTACTCTAGACCAGTGGATCCTAAAAACTGATCTAGTTGGTTTCTAATCTTAGCAACGATTAAGAGTCTTGAGGCTGGTTCCCAGCATACACAAAACTCTGGAGTCCCCCCAGACACAGCTATAAGCAAGGGCAGCTTGAGAATACACAGGCCTTACCCTTATCCTATGAATAATGGAGTCCTAGTGGTGCTTCAAGCTTCTGGACCTTTGAATTTCACTGAGAACTATACCTATTCCGTCCCAGTCCTCTTGCTTTGTTCCTATAACTTAGACTTATTATGCATGTTTTCTGGATGGCACTGTTGATTAAAAAGTAAGTCCTTTAAACATTCTGTTATAGGAGTATTATGCATTTTGTAATTTCTCTTAAGGTGGTTGAGTCTCTAAAGTTTCTGTCATTATAGGATCTTTTCCCCCTGAGGCCCAATGAGGGCGATGTGGAATACCCAAAGTCACCCAGGATTCAGTGGCATAGCCAAGACCCGTCCCCCAGACTCCTGTTCCCAACCTGGAGGCTTCTTTCATTTTCCTTCTCCTTGGCCTTGCTCTACTTGCAGACCCCCAGTGTAGAACTTTCCGACTAGTCCCACACTCACCATGGCCCCCACTTACTGAGTGGCCACAGGAAAATTAAGACAGACTCTCTCATCTTGTGCAATGAGTACAAAACCATGCATTTCAACTCGATCACCCTTCCAGGGATGGTTTACTTCTGGTTTCTCATTTATTCACGGTCTAAATATTGACTTTGAAAACTGGTCAGTTATTAGTTTGAGAAGGCTGGCCCCCCAGGTTCCCATAGTGTTAGACCCAGTGAAATTGATGGGAGAGACACATAAAAATAATAACAGTAATTTCTGTTTTATAGTGAAATTGATCTTTGAGTTTCTTCCTTAACCATATGGCTGCAATGGCTGCTACTCATATGGAAGACAATTAAGACAAAAGTAACAAAATAGAAAATGAGAATAAACCAGTCAAGATAGCCAGTTCAAAGGGTTAAGAGAGAATATAAAACACAGAGAGAAAAAGAGAATATGTGTGTGTGTGTGTACACATATATGTATATATAGTCTCTCTTACTTATACAAGGACAGTCCAGCAAGTACCCAGCCATGTACTATGAAAAATAGAGATATTTATTGAAGAAGAAGATACAAGGTACAAGAAAAATTGTACATAGGACAATGACATGTTGATCCCCTTCAAAGTGTTCACCTTGGGATGTCACACAGTTCTCCCAATTGCCATCAGCTGCTGTGTTATATTTTCCTGAATCTCATCGAGCATGGCCTGAAATCTCTTCCCTTACAAAGGTGATTTTAGTTTTGGGAAAATCCAGAAGCTGCAGGGTACCAAATCTGGGCTGCAAGGGGGGCTGAGTCACCTGGGCAATTTGATGTTTCACCAAAAAAACTCTGCATGAGACATGATGTATGAGCAGGTGCATTGTGGTGATGAAGCTGCCAATCACCGGTTGCCAATAGCTACAGCCTTCTGAATCATCTGAAGTTTCCACAGCGGAATATTCAAGCTTAATGCAAAATTTGATGCAGATTTGTCACTCTACTCACTCAGTCATTTTGAATGCAATGGCCACACAGTACACATGCTCACTCAATGGTGTCTACCACCCCCACTGACTAGCACGGTGAAGTTGTTCATTGTTCACACATGCGCATTCCAGTCCACTCTCCTTGGCTGCCAGGTTACATCGATGTTGCACAAACCGTTCTCATTATATTAACAATGGCTGGAGTTTTTCCGGACAGACCTCATATATAAAGGACTCTTAAAACTCAATAATAAAATGACAAATTACTCAATTAAAAATGGGCAAAGGATCCAAAGAGACATTTCTCCAAAGAACATGCACAAATAGTGCATAAGCACATGAAAAGATGTTCAAAATAATTAGCAAAGAAATTCAAATCAGAACACAATGAGATACCATTTCACGTCAATTAGAATGGCTGTCTTTGAAATAGCAGATAAAACAAGTATTGGCAAAAACGTGGAGAAGTCTGAGTCCTCATACCTTGCTGGTGGGAATGCAAAATGGTGCAACCACTTTGCAGAACAGTTTGACAGTTCCTCAAAATGTGGAATGTAAAGTCACCCTATGACCAAGTAATTCCACTGGTAGGTATATATCCAGGAGAAATAAAAACACCCACACAAAAACTAGCACAGGGAATGTTCACGAAAGCATTACTCATAGTAACCACAGTGTGGGGACAACTCAGATGTCTACAAACCGAAGAATGGATAAACAAAATGTGGTATAGCCACAGTGGAATAGTGTTTGGCGATAAAAATGAATGAAGTATTGATATATGGATGGACCTCAAAAACATTTATGTAAGTTAATTAAAGAAGCCAGTTGCCAAAAAAAATTTAAAAACCACAACCCCCCCACATTTGTATGATCCGATATACACAAAATATGCAGAAAAGGCCGAAAAGACAAATGTATATAAAGAGAGAAATTCGTTTAGTGGTTACCCAGGCCGGGGGGGGGTGAGTGTTAGGTGAGGGGAAGAGAATGGGAAAGGACTGCTGATGGGCAACAGGGTTCTTTGGGGAATGGTGAACGTATTCTAAATTTAGATTATGTTGGTAGTTGTACATCTCTGTACTAAAAACCATTGAATTGCATGCTTCAAATGAGTGTATTATTATTGTATGTATTGTAAATTGTATCTTAAACAAGCCGTTAAAAACAGGAAATACGATATGTGCTAGTAGATGCACACACACACCCATTTGGGGGGCGGGGGGAGGAAAGGGCTGATGCAGAAGAGACTGGATAGAGACTGTTGTGGGGTTTTTTTGTATGTTTTGTACTGTCGTAATTTCCTTATCACGTGCCGTATTATTCCATTCCTGTCATCCCAACAGTGGGAGTTATTTCCACACAGGCTTATGGGCAGGGATGATTTCTGATTTCTTCTATATACTTTTATGTACTAAAATGAGGACAAAACTTAACTTATGAGATACTCAACATACAAGATAATGCTACTTAGCATACAAAATAAAAAGTATTTTATATCCTCCTCAGCTTAGTTTTATACTCGTTATATCACATGTAATGGTTATAAACAGGCATGTAAAATATTTCACAATTCCAGCTAAATTACTTACATTTTCACCAAAAGTCTGTCATACAGTGTCATGCTTACTTTGTTTAGTCAACCTTTTTGACCTTTTATAGAATCGGATCTTTCTACACAGGCCTTTGACAGTCCGGGAGTTCAGATACCACAAGGCTGACTTTAAATCCCCTAGAAGCTTTAAAAGGCACTAGCTGCAGGATTTCGCTACAAACTCAGGTGCGCCCACACACACATCCCCCCACAAAGGGAGTCAGTCTCTCAGATCTGGTGGTACCTCTTTGTGATCTTCTACATGTACCCTCGAATTCAACCCTTCTTGTCCAGTACTTTTATATTTATTTCTCCACTATCACTTCTCTGCATAAAACCTCCTACACTTGCATTTCTGTCATCAACATTTCAGACTGCCTCTTAGAATCCACGATGCAGGACGTGAAAAATCGGGGCTGAGACAGTTCTGTCATTCTGCCTCCTGGGGGGTTCCTGTGTCAAGGCCATACGTGACCATGACCCTCACTGTAGTTCAGACTTGTCTTAATTTTTGCCCTGACTATCGCAAGTCTCCAATTTGTTCCCCTCTGATCCACACATACAATGCCACTGAAGTCACCTTCCAAAAATGTAGACATGATTTTTTTTCTGAATCAGGTCTCAATTGCCAATAAAGTGAAATTCCAGTTTCTTAGCATGACATTCAAGGACCTCCATGATCTGGGTCCTAAAATTACTTCTCATATTATCCCCCATGGATCCAGCATTTCACTCACAACCATCTATGGATATACCTCCGGGCTTTATTTCAGGAAAGCTGTTCCCTCAGGTTAGACCTCTCTGCTTACTATATTCTCTGCTTACTGAATGAAATGCTTTTCATTCTTAGTTCAAATACTACCTCCTATATGAAGTGCTTTATGAATTTCTAGCTCCGCTACTACCTCCCTCTGACAGCATCCCAAATTTTGCATTTATTCCATTTTGCCTCATATTGTGGTCAGTTGTATACATGTCTGTCTTCCACATAGAATGTAAGTTTACCGAGGGTGGAGCCCTGTCCGGATCAGTGTATCCTCTCTGTCTCTAGCAAAGTGTCAGGCACATGGTCTGTGCTCAGTGATTATCTGTAAACTAGGTAAACCGAAGAACTTGCCAGAATCTGGCTTTAAAAAATACAGCTGCAGAGAAGTAGGGAGAGCAATCATTTTATACGCAGGTATGCACGGCAAATGGAAGGATCAGAGAGAAGGCATTTTTTGAGTGCCCACACACGTCCCTTCCTCGGTATGAGATGGGTCTGAGCCAAATACACTACCAATATGCCCATTTCAGAAAAGAAGCTCCAAAAAGGCTAACTGGCAGTAAGTGTGATCTCCTACTGCTCTCAGAGTTGTTCTGAGTGAACACAATCCAGACTCCTACATCCAATCACATAGCATCATGGTCACAATTCGGGTAACAGAGAGGGAAAGAAATGCAGCGAGTAGGGCAAAAAGCAGCCCGTTCTAGCAGGGAAATCAGTAAGCAGAGTGCACAGGGTTGACCATCACTCTGACCACCCGAGTTGGATGGCTTATCTCACAAAGAAGCAGCTGGTTAAGTGGATATGGATGGTGCCCCGCCTTAGAAAGTAAAACACAGGCAGTGTAATTGATGTGTCTTGATTGAGTTGAACTCCTTGTAGGCAGCAGGTTGTCTGAACTTACTTTGTTTTGTTTTTGTGGTGTGATATTGTATTTGCTTGTCTGGATTTTCCTAGGAGTTTTACTAGGAAACTGTGAGAATCTGGGTGTCATTTTAAAACCAATCAGTGCTACGGAAGCCGGGTGGGAAGGGAGGTTGTGAAGATGCCGGTAGGAGAGGGGCAGAAAGGGCAATCCAAGTAGAGGGAAGAGAACTCAGAGCTGGGGTGAATAATGAGGAAGAAACATCTTTCTAGTCACCTCCCTCCCTTCCAGCCATGAATCCTTCCATCCAAACATTCCCTATGTGTCAGGCACTGTGCTAGGTACCAGTGGTACAGTGTTGACACACCGTCATGGCCCTACCCAGAAGGAGCTATGCCAGAGGATGAAACGAGCAAGTGATTACATCAATGTCAGACAGTGTCTGAGCTGAATGCTTAGAAAAGGAGGTTAATGGTGCTACAAAAGTGCATAATAGGGTCCTTTTATTTCATCAAGGAGATCAGGGAGGACTTCCCGGAGGAAGTAACAAGGGAACAGCAATTCGAAGGATGAGTAGTTTTTAACTATGTTTGTGTTGTGGGGAGAGGGTTATGAAGAGAATGCAGTAAGGAAAGAATGAACTTACATTGATTTTGTCATTCTTAGAGTTCTCATTAGCTTAAAGTGCCATTTCTTTTTTCTAAACTGTACTGTTTAGTGATATCTAGAACCCTCAAACTTTAACTGTATGTACAATTACATAAAAAGCAATAGACAGTTTTTTTTAAATCAACAAGTAATAATGTATAGTATTATTAAATTATTTAGTAAGTTTTCTATGTAAATGAAAACTGAAAATTAAGAGGTTTAGGCATCATCTCAGTTATTTACAAGGCATCAGTTGAACACCCAAGGAAAAAACCCACAGCTTAAATATGCCACAAATGGTGTCAAGCCCACCGAGTCTTGCTTCTTTCTCTTAGAGAATAGACACATAGCATCAGCTGTCATGTAGTGAGTACTGGACCATGCTAGGCCACTATAAACACTTTCATATTTGATGAGTTTTTACAACAAACTCATCACCATTTTACAGGTAAAGAAATGGGTTCAGAATAGTTCGTAGTTTGGCCAAAGTCATGGAGATGGTGAGGGTACAGCCAAGAACTGAATTTATCTCTTGAAACCTCTTCTGGCTACACATAATAGTGGCTGCTTTCATTCAAACAAGGGTTCGTGCAAGAATGAAAAAAAATATTCATTCTTAGTTTCCTTTTGGGGCTAGATAATCTTAGTTCTAGATATACAGTCTTGATAATTTTTTGTTTTATCTGTTTCCTTTAAA
Source organism: Desmodus rotundus (assembly GCF_022682495.2). Taxonomy (NCBI): domain Eukaryota; kingdom Metazoa; phylum Chordata; class Mammalia; order Chiroptera; family Phyllostomidae; genus Desmodus; species Desmodus rotundus. Next base: position 109,723,951 of record NC_071394.1, on the reverse strand, counting down.
TATTTAGTTTATATATCTTCAAGTAATATTTCATAATTTTTCACATCAAAATTAAGAATGAAAAATTGGACATACTACTTTCGTAAGGCTCTGGTTGGGAAATGCTGTGTTATCTATATATTTGAAAATAATTATCCTTTTGCTATCAACACCATTACATTGCATTCCCTCAACTACAATTAATATCCATATTTCAAGATTTCTATATCCGATTCAGGTCTCTCCACTGAGCTCTACACACACATATTACCAGTTGCCTTCTGGACATGGCTGCCTGGATAGCCCACAGCCTACTCAAAGTCCACTCATTATCCAAACTTCTTATATTTAGCCACTCTTACAAACTTGCTCATCTACCCATTTTCCCAGGAGGTAATTGGGAAATGCAATTAATTGTATCATTTGTTGATATAATCCCAAATGTTCCATGAAATTATCCTCTTATGTTCTCTGTTTTCAAGAAGCTCATAATTAAATCTTATTTTTTTAAAAAAGAAGGAAACAGGAAAAGAAAAGAATGAAACAGATGCTCATACTATCTATATTTCATTGTTTTCTTTTCTATACCAAAAGGAACAGTTGGTAGAAAATCAGTGACAATCATTTTAATAAGAATATTCAGACATGCACACATTAAATCCTCCAATGAAAACCTTTAGGGCACCAAACTGTATTACATCTCTGGTAATAGAATCTCTTCCCACTTGTTTAATCAGAGGTCAATTTCTTTTGAATGAATAAATCCTAAATATGTTCTGAAATTTTAGGTTTTGTTCAGTGCTATTTCAAATACTTTTTTTCTATGTTGTTGGTTAGTGTCTAGAACCCAAATGCAGGGAAGTTCAAATAAGAGCTCAAATGAGATGCTATCAATTAAGTAAATTGAGTAGCTGATCTCAAATTAATAGCTGACATTCTCATCAGTGGGTCCTCTCGTAAGTGGAACATGTAACAGATGCATTCAGGTAGGGCCTTTATGAGAAAATCGGGTGGGATTTCTCCAGATACTGGCTGGAAAGATGAGAGTAAAGGGTTTATCTCTTTCCTGGGTTACTGCAAAAACACCTTCAACCATCCCTGTCAATTTTCTGCTGCCTTCCAATTTTCCTACTTGGTGCTATTCCTCCAAGACACCTCAAACCATGTAAGCACCATACAATGTTTACTTTAAGTGGGATAATTTGAAATACTCTCCACTTTATTGCTGCTGTTATAGAAAGAAAGAGAGAAGTGATGCATAAAGCACTTGTCCTGTAAGAAAAGGCCAGGAAGAATCAAATCTCTAACAACCCCAACTTACAGTGTGATGATGGTCAGAGGCGGGGTTGGCGATTTTGTGAAACATCTTACAGCTCTCCACTTCATCAACTCATATCTCTTCAGCACATTTTCATAAACACTGTAGAGCATAAACTGGAAGGGGCTGCGAAAAAGCTAAGAAAGGCACTGTGTAGAGAGAAACCTAAAGCCAAACTCTTGATTTACTGAAGCAATCATGCAGTAACAAGATGTTAAAGTGTCCATATCCCTAAAACAGTGTGTGATGGGAAAATTATTTCCAATTTTCCTTTTCAGAAATAAAGTTTGTTAATGGTTGGGAGTAATTCTGAGGTACACCCAAGCACTGTGGGGGAGTCACACTGTAAAATGTATACAAAGTGTCCCTGAGCAGAGGTCTGCAACACCTTCCTCAAAACACCGGGTGGATCTGACTGCTGTAATTCTGAATACAGGAATCTTAACTGATATATGACTTGCAGATATTTTATCTCGTCTGTAGATCATCTTTTCATTTTCTTAACACTGTTCTTTGACGCACAAAATGTTTTTAATTTCTACAAAATCTAACTAATCAATCTTTTATCACTTGTACTTTTGCTGTCATGTCTTAAGAAATCACCGCTAACTCAAGATTTACTTCTCTGTTTTCTTCTAACAGTTTGATAGTTTTAGCTCTTACATTTAGGGTTGTGATCCACTTTGATTTAATTTCCTGTGTGGTGTGAGGTAAGGGTCCAAAGTCACTCTTTTGCACGTGGAGATCCAGTTGTGTTTATTGAAAAAGCCTCTTCTTCCCCGCCATTGAATTTTTTTGCCCCTTTGTCAAAAATTAATTGACCATATGTGGGAGGGTTTATTTCTGGACTCGCAGTTTTATTTCATTGCTCTATATGTCTGTCCTTAATTCTGGTACCACATTGTAATGGTCACTGTGGCTTTGTACTAAGTTATGACATAGAATTATGAACCCCTGAATTTGGTTTATCTTTTTCAAGATAATTGTGGCTCTTCTGAGTCACTTGCATTCCCATATGAATTTTAAGATCATCTGGTCAATATTCTGCAAAATGTTGTTTTAATTTACATATTTTTGCTTTGCTGAATCTCTTCACCCTTCTGAAAGAAAGAAAGATAAAGGGTGGGGGAGAGAGAGGGATTGAGGAGAGAGACTCAAGGACACAGATAAGAGAATGGTGATGGCCAGAGGGAAGGGGGAGTGGGAGGAGGTAGAAGACGGTAAAGGGAGAGTAAGTGGTAGTGGGAGGAGACTTGACTTGGGGTGGCAAACACACAATATAATATACAGATAATAAACTGTAGAATTGTATACCTGAAACCTATATAATTGCCTTAACCCATGTCACCCCAATCAGTTTAACTAAAAACACATTTGTGCGTTACATGCGAATTGTTGATTTAAAAAATAAATAAAATAAAAATTGAAAAGTATTTACATAAAAAGAATTTATACTTCGTATGCTGTTTTGTAAATTACTTTTTTACCCCTTTCATGTAATGCCCTCTCTCTCAAGGGTGTTTTAAACACAGCGTACACCAGGAAATGAGTGCTTTGTACTTCCACGCAGAATAACTACTGGAAAGTAATGGCCTCCAAAGATTCCTCTTAACCTAGTTGGGGTGATTACTTAATACCTTCTTATTCTTCTTTCTGAATCAGTACAAAGATGCAGCCCTTTTTCTTCTCACTGCTTCAGAGTTCCAACCTGGGGGATCTTGGATCCTAACTGATTCGATTCTTCAAAAAAAATGACCTCCTAGAGTTATTTTCTTGAAGCATCTGGCTGTAAACTGAGAAAATTCAGCTACTGAAAAAGTGGTGAGTGAACAGCCACGCTTAGGGGAGCATCCCTGTACAAATCTGGGTGTCATTAGCTGCCCCGCAGCAATGAAAACCCTCTCAGAGAAGTTGGCACAGGAGGGTGGGCTCTCCAGAAGTAGACAGCTTGCTTCCCTGTAACCACGCTTTCCCCCATCATCCTCATCTCCCACCTAGCCACACTGCTCATTCATTCATTCATTCATTCATTCATTCAGATGAGGTACAGGGTGCTGTCTAGGCCACAGCCTTTACAAAATACTTCTATATCAGTATGTAAAGGAATCCAGTACCTGAGGCGTTAAAGCCTGGCACAGTGCAGGCTCTTGGGAAATTTCCTCCTGGTTCCTGGATCCCCCTCTGTCCTTACTGGTAGCTGTCTATGCCATAGCAGTTGTTTTATATTTTGACTATTATCCCTGTATACATTTATACAGCAAAAGGGTTAATAAACTAGGACAGTGGCACCCATAAAACTCTACCTTCCCAAGAGCAAAGCTATTATCCAAAACTTTGAGGTTTCTGAGAAAAGGCCCTATCTATGGATGGAATTTGTGAGGGCGGGAGGGAAGAGTGGAGGGCGGGGGTCTAAGAACTTGGGTGGGAAAAATTTACATCTTTATTTTCACTAAGCCCTTACTGAAATTTATTATTTATATAAAATATGCAATATTATCAGCAGCACCTAAAACATTTTCACTAATAGCAATCACAGATATTTTATATCACATTAGAGTTGATGAAGATATCTTGAAATACCATTTTTACATTCATCAGTACTTCTAAATTATAGTAATGATTAGATCAGCCACTATATCTTATTTAATATGTTAATATAAAAGCACATATCACTATGTTATAAATTTGTTCAATATTTGGATCACTGTATTTCAGTGTAATTGGTTTCCTTTATAATCCTATGTACTTTATTTTATGCCTTTAACCACTGTATTCTGGAAAGGAGGCCAAAGTCTTCACAGGAAACAGCGTAGTCCATGGCACAAAGAAGATTAAGAACACCCACACATTAGGTGTTCTTAATACGGTGTCGCTGCCTATTACGTGAGCAGCACACAATTCATGTGCCAGTTGTTAACACTAGATATTTCAAGGGGACTTTAGTTTTAAGGCTGAGCTGCATCAAAAGTTACTGTTTAAAAAGAAAACATTTACACCACCACCTACTCTTTAGCAAACTTAACACCTGATACCGGGTTCTTTTTTCCTAGCAACACATACAATCTAGACTTAAAAAACCAAGAAAGGCAAGAGTCTATCTGTGTGGTCTCTTCTCAGTGGCCCCTGCAATCTAACACTTTGCTACGTAGAGATTGGTCTCACTCAGAAAAACGTAACTCTGATCTGTGTGTTACTCACATTTGTTTTCTCGTTTCTCTCCTCACTTAGATATTTCAAAGTTCAGTACTAGTACTTCACTGTTTTACTAGAAAGCATCACAAAAAAAACCACAGTGAAAGTGTCTGACCTTAGTAAGAGAAGGTTTATATAATAAATGAATTTTTAATTCCAAGGTGCTTCATCACTGAAATTACTCCCAAACTTACATGTGAAGTGTGGCTGTGCTAGGCCTCCTTTTACCAGGCTCCGTGTGCAGGAGCGTAGTCTGTGTGCCGTGGCAATTGCAAAATCAGGTAATGAGCGGGAAGAAGACAGGGGACAGGATGGGGGCAAAATGGGCCAACCCGGAGGTCTGGGTCCCGCGGGGTCACATAGACTTGTTCTTGGTAATTCAAATAGCCTAAATCCATTTTTTCAATAGCTTCTATTTTTATGATAATTCGTTTAAACTTAACTTTTTTAACATTTCTAAATACAAAAATTTACAGTGATAATTTTTATATTGAAGATTTTAGTTTCTTAAGTCTGTTTCCCAAATTGGAATATTTAGGAACAGTTTTTGAGATCAACTCTTTCCTTCTTTCCTTTATATCATTGGAGGTTGGGAACCACCAACAGGAAGAGACAAGTGGTTTTCCGGATTTCTTTAAACTGCTGAACTAAGGCTCTTCCTTCCCCGTTCTGCTTACATTTGAGGAAGGAAAAGGTGGAAAGTTCAGTAACCAACTATCAAAAGGAGTGTTTTGAGGACCAGTACTAGTAACAAGGAAAATGTATAGGCCTACATTACTTTCCATATCTATATATACTGAGGAGCATGTTAATCTGGCAACTTCCTGCATGCTAAGTTCAAAAATATAAATACATTAGAAAAGGAAAAAAATATTTCTCTTTTGGTGTCTATATTGTGTGAAGATACAGTCGAGCATAACGCACAGGTGGTTTAAAATGCTTCTTTGCCATCTGAGATCTCGGCTTGCCAGGGTATAGATGCGGATGTCACTTTAGGGAATTGGGCCCGTTCAGTATGTAAAATGAGGATGGCATGGGTTCAGAGGTTTTGTCTGTGTCTTTACCCAATTAACAATTCTTTGTTTTCTTTCTTTTTTTACTTTTTTTAGGCCTTTTGAATTTCCTTCTTTTTTTTTTTAGTTTTTGTATGTAGATGCAAAAATTGAATAATTTAAATTTTTCTTTCAATTGCTATATGCGTCCTGTCAAAATAGGAATTATTACTATATAAACCAGAGGTCATTTTAAACCTGGTACTGAAATACTATTCTAATATACAATCTTGTTATTGTACAAAGATTTATTTTTTTATGAAGATCTGTGTTCACTTGATGAATGCTTTGTATCCACATTTTGGATTTGGTAATATTGTAAAAAATCAAACAGGTTTTCATTTTTCAAATCTGATGTTTTGTGAGTTTCTTTTTAACGATGAGTATTTGACATTTAATTTATGGCATGGGTTGTTTAGGAAGGGATGACTCAATGTGCTATTATACATAAGCATGTATAGTAAATGAGTGTTATCTCAATAAGTAATATAAAAAGAAGATCTACTCAGATAAACGAAGAAGGAAATAAAATACAAGCTTAGGTTTGACAGCAATACCCAGATAATACCAGTCATTTTATGTATTTTTTAACTGAGAGCGTGTGAGCATTTAGGATTCTAATGTCTGCCTTTTTGATCCGATGTGTTCCTGTATCTAGTTTTAATGAGGGGGGCAGTCTGGCAATAAGAAACCGAAATGGTGAGACCTTTGTGGACCCTCTAGCAATCACTGAATATCAGATCACAAATTTCCCCAGCTTTAATTACAGGCAAAAGACAAGACAAAATTAGCATTTTAATATAGAAATATCTTAGGCTTTAGGAGAATTATGATAAATCTATGTTGCCTAGTGAACCAAAGAGGGGATATTACAACAAACTGTCTCCTTAGGAATATTTGTTTAAATAAAGGCAACAATACTTCATCCTTATCTTTTTTGGATAATTATCGCTATTTCAGGCTATTCTTTGTTCCAAGTTTAAAATACCTTTAGTTGTTTTTTTTTTCTTTTAAGTAATTGGCAGTGTTTGTTTTCTATAAAACTATAAGAAGGGAAAATTCTGTTAGCTTGGCACTAACAAGGTAATTATTTTAGGGAGAGTTTTGCTCTGCAGCTCCAGCGCGCTGGTGCCATGGCATCCCTGCACTTGGACGCATTTAGGTTATCTCGTTTCCGTTACAGCGCATTAAACCAACTCCTCTTCCGTGGCGGAGGTTTGCCCACCTGTCTCCCCTAAAACACCTGCAACATATGTTTGCATAACCCTGTAATGCTTTGCCTTTGGGGTCCTGAGAAATTCCCCCAGAGCTTTTTGCTTATAAACAGCTGAGCAATTCGTTTTTCTAATGACGGTTGCTTCTCCCCCAGCATTGAGGCAATAACATATTCACTAAAATAAGAGTCTCATTTTTCATCAAAGAGAAGCGTTCGACATGTTTTCACAGTGCTGTTACTCCTTTGGAGCCTTATTTTTCCCCTCTTCTAATCTGGCATGCTAAAAATTAAGGGTTGGTAGCAAAATATTAGGGGAAAGAAAACTAAGTAATTCTTTATTTGTCAAATACATCCTTTTCTTCATTCCAAACAGGCATGGTATTGTAAATCTAAATCAATCTTTGCTATCAAACAAGTGCTATAGGAACTGTATCAGCTTAATTTAATGTAAAAATCGTGACCAGTAAACTATAAAAATGATAATAATTTAGACATATTGCAGGAAATCACTTTAATTATTGTAATCACAAGCTGGCAAACGTGCATTAATGGCACAGTATGGTTTCACAATTTCTTAAAAAGTCATAAATGTATATACTCCTCAGAAAGAAGACAGCCTTTCTTCCCACGTAGGAGATCCAGTGTGTATGATGTATTTTCCTAAATACATGTTTTCGCTTCTTAAAAATGGATCATTTAGAAGAATCTCCCCTAAATTTAAATACGATCATTGGAAGTGTGAAATGTCACTTTCTCTCGCTATTTGTTCTCATGGATTCTAAGTTATCAAACTCTGAAATCTGCCCTCAACTTAAAGGTCTGTTCGTGAGTGCTCAGTGGCATCAGAAGGAAATCTCAGCTCCCATCACACTGCATTTTTACCAAGTGCCCTCACCGTGCTGTACACTCAGTGTCCATTGTCTCATTCCATCCTCACTGCAGTTTTGCATGTGAGGAAACTAAAGCTGGGAGTAGAACCGACTCCTCACAGTGGCTGTCAGCCAGTCGAGGACGGAGCAGAGACCCACTGACTCCTGATCCCCTGCCTCCCCCGCCAGGCAGGCTGGGCCTTTAAAGCAGATGAGGCATTACATTTACCCTAGTCGCTTTGTTTTTAACATATAATTCGAACTCTTCTTTCACTCCTTCTGGTACATTCATAAACTAGAACAGGGATCACTGGATTTGCTTTTCTTTGGCTCTTTTCTGTTCTGTGTTTATAAATAGCCAGCCCTCTGAAAGGTGCTGTGCTGTTCAAAACAGGATGAGTACTTTAGAATCTTTTCTTCTGGAGTTTCCGTGTAACCATTCAAAAGGGGGTAATCACCTATAAGTGATGGTTAGGAGTTAGGGGATCAATCTAGAAAGTACTGTTTATAATGACCTTTGTTGGTTGAGTTTGATTTCACCAGACTCAGAACAAGGAAACTTGTCACACACCACCTTGTAGGTAATTGTACTTCTTGTAGCATCTTGCAGTTCGTTGTAGCCAGTGTGGGCGAGCATTTAACTATTTGCACACTACTGCAGCAAACTGAGCGTAAAATGCTGTGGCACTAGGGGGAGGGTGGCAGGGGAGGGGGTTGCGTGCTGATCTATAGGCTTCCAGAGGAACAGAGCAGAGAGGACTTGTCCACCATCAGAGGTCAAACTCAGTAAGGGCCAGGGTGTTTGTTTTACCTGAAATTACACTGAGGAACAAGCTTACTCTCATAACATAGACCTGGAAGTGAAGAACGTGAACTGTAACAGCGAGGTTAGGTAGATGTCAATTAGTTTCATCCCTTATATTGGTTGTTGGTATTGAGTACTGTTTGTAAATTGATTTTGTGATCATGCCAAATTAACAAAGGTGTTTTGGAAACTCAGAAGTACAGCATAGGTTTGATTTGGTTTGGTTTTTCCGTATAGTTCCCTCGAGGACACTTGTTTCTACCACTGTCTATTCTGCTTCTATAAGTCATTTTGTCCACGGAGATTTAAGTTGCTTCCCCAAAACCAGCCTGCCTATGCCATGGGTGGAAATTTCGGTATTCTTCTTATATTACCATTAAAAAAAAGGTTAATATGAAGCTTTAAGAAGAGCTCCAGCAGCTTGTTAACAGAGAAGAATTGAATGGTACTTGGGAAGTTAACCAGCTGCAATCTTGTAGACTTATTTCAAGGCCGTCTGGGTTGGTCTAGGAAAGGAATGGTAAACCAAGGTAGACTGGACTTGGGACTTCAGTATCTTCACGTAGAGTTACATAGACTCCCCAGGTCATGGGACATAATTGGTATTCCTCTGTACACAGACCAATGTGAGTTAAGATATGGTTACCATTTTGCTACCTTCCTATCAAAGAAAAAAATCACCAAACAAAAGCTTTTTTAATGTGCATTGGTTTGGAAAAGCTTATAATAGTTGGAATCATGACTGTGTGAAAATGGGTTTAAGTTAAGTACTGATCGTTCCAGTCTAAGCAAAGACATAACATCAAAGTGGTAGATATCACGTGCTCTGTCCAACGAGAAATTACAGCTGTTATGTAGCCTGGTCTCTCTTACATACAAAGCTTCAAATATGCAAAATTCTAGTGGCTCCTATGTTAGAGGAAATTCCAGGTCTTTAAAAATTAAAAATCAGAACTGTTATATTTCTACAAAATTTTGTTTGGGATCCTGGCTGATGTGGCTCAGTGGCTGGAGAGTCATCCTGTAAATGGAAAGGTTGCGAGTTTGATTCCTGGTCAGGGCACATGACTAAATTGCAGGTTCAGTCCCTGGTCCGGAGTGCATGAGAGGCAACCAATTGATGTTTCTCTCCCTCTCTCCCTCCTTCCCTTCCCCCCCCCCAAAATCAATAAGCATGTCCTCAATGAGGATAAAAATAATTAAAATTTTATTTGGAAAATATTCTTTAAAGTAAGAAAACCAAGTTTCTCTTTACTTTTAAAATGTCTCAGGTGCATAAAGTTGGAATTCTGCTCATTTAATCTCATTCCCCTAAGGGGTACCACTGTTATTTTGGTACATAGTTGTGTGAGAAGATATTGTTCCAAATTTCCTTGACTTTTTAAGACCTTATTTAGAATAGATAAAACTAATTTAATTAAAAGATAATTATGGTACATTGAAGAATTGTCAGTCCTGAATGTTAGTGTATAAAAGTATATACGTGCCCTTTTTATTCATATCTAAATATATTGATTTTTATAGCCAGCCACACACTGGTTAACATGTATGCCAGATGTTTAGTTCTGTGCTGTCCATACAAGCCACAAGCCACAGGTAACAATCGAGCACTTAAAGTACAACTGGTCGCAAATGAAATGTGCTGTAAGTTTAAAATGTATACTGGATTTCAAAGGCTTTTGTACAAAAGAAAGAATGTGAAATATCAGCTCAGTACTTTTTATATTGATTACATGTTAAAATGACAATATTTTGGCTATACTGAATTAACTGAATATACTGTTACATTTAATTTCACTGGTTTCTTTTTTCTTTTTGTAATGTGGTTACTAGGAAAAACCTAAATTACAAATGAAGCTTGCGTTCTTGACACACCTTGTATTTCTATTGGACAGTGAGTGCTAGCCCAGGCCGTCTACTCACCTAATGTTTCAGTAACAGCATCATCCTCTCAGACAGGAAACCCTATGGAACAGCTTTTAACTAGAACCTCTGATTTTATTTTCTTACATTTCAGATGCTGTTTTTCAACATTCTCTTTTGATTCTTTTTTTTTTTAAGTCCCAGAATAGTGGTACTTTAAACTGCATCTTCCTTTGATACCAGTAAGTCTCCCAGGAATTTAAATAGGCCTCAGTGAAAGCAATACTTGAGCCTCATTCATACGTTGGAGTTAGATCATTACTCCTAATAACAGCTTTAAGTGCTTAGATAGATCAGCACTTCGGTCTTGAATTGCTTGTCATTTCTTCATAAAGATGTTTTAAGAAATTGCTCGGAGCCATCCCCTCTTTCATTGTTTTCTAGCAAAAGGTAACATAATCCTTTATTAGTTTGTTGGAAGTCAGAAAAGAAAAGTCTTTTGTATTAACAAAAACAAAATGTATTTCCAGGTACTGAGAATAAAGGACAAAATTAGTTTTGAGGGAAGTTAATTTTTTTAAATAAACCACGATGCATGGACAATCTGCCAGTGGCTTTAACCTCTGTTTTATTTTCCCACCGTACTGAGTCCAGGTTGTCATCAGCTACCACAGGGAAACCGATGCAATTCCTCGAGAGAGAAAAGTTGCACTGTTAGACTTAATAGTATGGTAGTCATGGAAGCATCAGTTATCTTCATCAAGGCAATTCAGATTTGATTATTTTAAAACTGTGTGTTGAATACCAAACCAGTGGAGTAGTAGCTGGAGCTAAATCAAGGGATTGTCATTTTTGTTAGATGATTAGGGCTGACTTGGAAGAGATATGAAAGGGTTGAGCTGTGTAAATATCCTCTTTTCAGCAGGAAAAGAAAAGGTCCATCATGGCCATTAAGATGCAGCTTGTTAGCTTGATGAATTTCAAACTATTTAACCTTAGCAATTATATACCCCCGCCTGCATGCAAGTGTATCAGTGCCTTAGGATTATGTCTCCAAGGATTGATATAAAAACACATTGGTAATTTTCTGTTAAGATAAGACGCAGTCTTTCTACGTCTAGATGGGTCTCTTAAAGGACACGGCATGTTCTGGTTCAAAGTCCTAATTATGTGTTCAGGTGAACATTGGAACACATAAGTTTTTTAAATTTTTAAGTAAAAATAGATGTAATTTAACATTTTAGAGTTGATGGTATGCATTTGACTAATGTGTTATGAACATGTTGCATTTTTATAAATTACATTAATTTTTTGTCTATGAGGAACTTGATACATTTAAATAGACACATTACATTAATAGCAACATATTTAGACACACCTGACCTATAATTCAAGGACATTTCTGCAGTGTTTATAAGTAATATTAAATATCAGAAAGGACAAGGTATTTTATGAAAATGTGCTTTTTGGTCAATTTGCTTTTGTATTGTGATGATACCCTGCTAATATTTTCACTATTTGGGCACTTATTAAACTCATGTGTAAGAATAGATGACATAGAAATTGCTAACTTGAAAAGAGTTGCTGAATTCTTGAAATAATTTACTCATTTCAGGAGAAAAAAGACTCGGTGTGCCATCTAGTGGGCATATTTAGCATTCTTTGTATCAGAAACATTTACTCTTCCTGCAAAATGCAGCGTTCTTGATACTTTGTATCTCCTGGTCAATTAGCATAGATTGTGCTTCCCTTAAATCTCATCACTTCTCAGTTTTGTTGTGATTTTATCTTGCTGTATTTTGGAAAGTCGTATTGAAAGTGATCAAAACCATCAAAAATAAATTTAATGACAGAAATAAATCTATATGGACTATGAAACAAGTAAAAAAGACATTAAAACAATTTCAGTCTTCAGTCAGGACTATCAGTTACAAAACTTCAACAATAAAAGCAAAACCCAAGCACACTAATTATTAAACTTCTTTATTTTATGTATTTTTTCTGAAAGAATATAAAAACAATCATTTTGTCCTTTTATATGTTAATGTGTAATATAAATAACTTTAATATAAATAACTTGATACATTTTAATTTATTCTTCTTTTATAGAAAAATCCGAGACCAGTGACTTATCAATTCCATCCGAATTTAGATTATTACAAAGCACGGGGAGCAGACCTCATGGATAAAAGCCGGTGAGTCCTCTTTCTCTGATGAACGGTGCAAGTCACGACGATATTCTCAGAGACCATCAGGAAATACTGCACATCTGCTGAAAAGAATCTTCTAGTTCTTAGCATATCAGTGGTTAATGAATCTCATGAATCTTTGTTAAATAAATTATTCAAGTATTTTTATCTGAGTTACTTTAAAGGCATAAAAAATGATATACATTGATGTCCGTGGTGAAACGAAAAATTAAATAAGAGTACTTTCACAATTCGAAGTCAGGCAACTTTATGTTTCTAATGTTAATAAACCTAAATAAAATGTGCCTACTTGTGTAATCTCTTTCTAGATCCTTTCTGTTGATTGAAAAGAGGCAATTCTATAACATATTTTTAAATTATTTCAGTAACAAAATTAAAATTGATTTTCCCAACTGTCTTTAGAAGTACACAATAAGCTTATAAATGCATGTTGTATGTGCATTTGTGATTGCATGCGTAGAAACTTTAAGGGTCACTGTAGGAATTAAAGAACATTAAAATCCTACTTTTAAAAGAAATTAACTTTGGCATAAAGGGTTGATGAACAGTTTTGTTCTTTCATAATACTGTACTCAGATGTCTCGAGAGTTAACTTGTCAAACCAGAACCATCTCAAATTAGAATGTAATTTCAAAGTTTACTCTAGGAACCTAAAATGTTAGTAATGATAAATGCTGCCAAGTTGTCCGCATTTTCTTCCTTAAGCATCTTGCCTTTGTGCTAGCTCTTCTTCAGCAGGAATTCAACAACTTAAGTGTACATTTGTGGGGAACGCGCACACAATGCGTTCTGCTCTTACCGGGGGAGTTAGAAAGGAGGCGCACTTCCTGCCTCGTAGAAACTCATAGTCTAAGGGATGAGAAGTTTACAAGAAGGTGGCTAAATTTGAACTTGTATTTTTTTTTCTATAAAACAAAAGAAGAGACAGGAGTGTTATTTTTAAAAAACACAACTAACGAGAATAGAGAATATTTAACTTGGATTGAAAAAGACAAAAACTTCAGCGTAAGATTTCAAGCTAACTTTCCCAACCCCCAACTTCTGTGATACTGTCCACTTTTCCCGACAGTGGCAAAAGTCAAGTAACATGTTAGTACAATGTTTAGAATCAAGTATTAGCGGTAAACTGGTGTTTTGAACTGTGTTTCAGTGTAATATTATTTTAAATTACCCATCCTTGATTGAAATCTGCTTTATGCCGTGATGCACAGCATAATTACAAGACCAGTTTCATGGCCCAGGAGTCTTCTCAGAAGCCCTTTTCCGATGTTCATCTCGTCTGATTCTTGTTTCCCAAATAGAAGGCCATTCCCTGCAGTCACTTTGTCCATTTCATTTAACAAGCTTGTAATGAGTGCCAGACTCTGGTTGTGCTGCGCATGGGAGGCACACAGTGAACGAACCAGCCAGAAATCCCTGCCCGCAGGAATCTTACAGTCTAGTCACTTGTTTTTGCTCCCTGTTAAGTCGAGTGTTTCATTTTGTTTTGTCTAACAAAATAAGGTATTTTAGGCACTTAATTTACACAAAATCTTTCTAACTGGAGTCCCTTCCCCTCTTCCCTGTCTTCTCTCCCCTGACCCCGATTAGGTTTCACACAACAGCCAAAGAACTCTCAATTTACAGCAGATCACATTACACTTCCCACTTAATCCCCACCCACAAAGGCTTCCTGTTACCATTGATAATCCCATCTTCTTCCACCCCTTCTCTCTTTGACCTTATCTCCTTCTGCTCTCCCCTTCTCTCTTCCCGTTGTCCAGTCTGGTTTTCCTCATAGCATTCATTACGAACTGATTATATTCTTCATTTGTCTCCGTATCATCTGACTCCCCAACTTCCCCACTCAAACCTAAGCCCCTATCTTACAAACCACTAAACCACTCATGGCCCCGAGGGTGATACCTAGGTGGCATTGAGCGGGTACTTGATAAATATTGTTGTATGTATAGTTGTATTCCCTATTTATGTTTTTCAACATGTACTTGTTTTTCAGGAAAGGAAATGGACCACACCCTTCCTTTTCTACCCTTCATGTTTTATCTTTCTTTTATTTAGCTTTTTGTCCCTGCATTTTTCTTCTGAAAAATGTTGGTTTTCTTTTATGTATTTCCTTGTAAGCACATTGAGATTCTTATACAAAGCATATTATTTTGACAATTGGAAGGAAGGTTTTTCATCATCTCTGTTGTAATTTCAAAACTTAAAATTGAAAGTGAACCAAATGAAACATACTATGTGAAGATGTCCCAGACCAGTGAGCAAGGGAAGAGTTAATAAATGGTGCTGGGAAACTTGTTAAATCTTTTAAAAATGGGTCAACTTATAACCTTACCCCATGCTAAAATAAATTCCAAGTGAATCAAAGTTCACGCAAACAAGCAAACACAGAAATGGAATACGAGCGGCTATGTGACCTCTAGTTATTACAAGGCTTTTTAACCTTAAAAGTAATGGAAGAAGCCACAACGGGAATGACTGGTGGATTTTACCATACAACTAGTTTTAAGTAGATATGTCAGAAGTAAAATAAACTGAATCTAACACAAACAGAAAATTGGGGAAATGTTTGTATTGGAAGTAACAGGCCAAATACAATGTCATTAGTGTATAAAGGACTTCGCAGTTCAGTGAGAGCCACAAGATCCTTCTCAGTGGCCATCCCGCCCCATATCAGATCCAGCCTGAAGAGGCCGAAACCCCCTCTAGTCCTCTTTTCGCTGTCCTCCTTCCTTAGAGGACCTCACCCCAGGTCCATGGCTTTCAGTACCATTTATGACTGAAGACTTCTTTTACATCTCAGTTTGGCCTCTTCCCTTAAACTCTAGACTCATATATCCTACTGCTTACTCAGTAATTCCTTTTGGATGTCCTTTATGCATCTCAATTTTAGTGGTTTTTTTTTTAAGCAAAACTCTTAATTCTGCCTCCACAAACCTGTTATTCCTGAAATGTTTCTTCATCACAATAAATAGCACAACCCAGTTAATCAAGTCTTAGAATTGCCCTTGACTCCTCTTTTTCTCTGACATCACACATCAAGTCTGTCTAGAAGTCCTCTTCAAAATATATCCTGAAACAAGTCACTCTTCTCTGTAAATTCTGCTCATACTGAGCCATCACGTCATTGCTTGTCTCTTAACTGGTCTCCCATATTTCCTTGCCTCCTCCTTTCCACACAGCAGCCACATTAGTGTAAGTCAGGTTGTAACACTCTTCTGCTCAAGCCCTTCAATGACTTCCCAGAACACTTGGGATAAAATCCAAAGCCTTTTCAGTGGCCTGCAAGGCCAGCCCTAATGATTGAGCCTCCTGCTAGCTCTCCAACCCCATTTGCTACCACCGCTCTTCCCTGTTTATCATTGGCCTCCAGCCACACTGGCCTGCTTACTGTCCCTCAACCACGCAACCATGTTCCCGCTTCAGGAGCTTTGGGCCTGCTTTCCCCTACGCTTGGACTCTCCCCCAAGAATCCACATGGCACACGTACTGTTCAGTCTCTGTTCAAACGTCACCTCTTCATAAAGCCTCTCTGACTACTCTATCGAAATTAATGGGCCCCTTTCCTCAGTCCTTTTGCTTTGCTTTCTTACTTACTTTAAAAATTGTATTTATTTATTTTCAGAGAGAGGGGAAGGGCAAGAGAAAGAGAGGGAGAAAAATATCGATGAGCAAGAGAAACATCAATCGGGTTGCCTCTCTCACACCCTCAACTGGGGACCTGGCCAACACCCCAGGTGTGCGCCCTGACTGGGAATTGAACCAGCAACCTTTTCGGTCACAGGCCGGTGCTCAATCCGCTGAGCCACACCAGCCAGGGCACTTTCTTACTGTTTTTGTTTTTGTATTTTTTATAGCACAAAATGGTATTTGTAGCTTTTTAAAAAAATGATTAGGTTTTTTGTTTGTGTTTGTCATGTTTCTTGCACTAAAATGTAAACTCTAAGTGTTTGTCTTATTAACCTAGGCACTAACCTAAAGTAGTGCCTAGAATATAGTAGGCACTCGATGAAAAAAGAGAATTACAAACAGCAAGTAAACATTTAAAAGACTGTTCAAACTCATAATAATGCAAATTAAATTACCAATAAAGTGCCATTTTCACCTTTTAAATTAGCAAATTAAAAATAGATGAGCCAGGGATGATTAAATCCTAGAGATCTACTGTACAGGAATATTTAATAATACCATATTATATACTTAAAAATTCCCTAAGAGGATAACTCTTATTTAAAGTGTTATCACAAAAAATAAAGTAAAATAAAGAGTGTGGGAGGAAACTCTGGGTGCAATGGATATGTTTATGGCATAGGTGGTGGTGATAGTTTTGCCAGCGTCAGCTGGACCTCAGTAAAGTGGTGTTGAATGAATGAGCAAGCTAGCTCTGGTGAAGGTGCACGGATACCCTTCGTCACCCATTGCGCGAGTGTAAATTGAGGCCTACTTGACAATCTTGCCCAAGAAATCTTCCAACGTAGCTCTTATTCCCTGGAAGTTTATCAGGGGCCCTTTAGTCATAATTAGCCTTGCAGCTACTTTCTTTGCTGTTTAGAGTCTATTAAAAAGTTAATGCATTGGGGCTGTCATTGAACAGCAAGATGGGGAGTGGGGATGGTGCAGAGGGGATGTCTATATTATGGGGGGACCTCCCACAGTGATCTGTAAATAGAGGGTAGACAAGAGACAGGTAAACCTGAAGCAGGGACCTGCGCCATCTGTGGCAATGGACTTGTATTGGTGTTGCTTATCCAAACAAGGGGCGAGTTTGCAAAGATGACATGTGATCTCATGGATAAAAATATCTCTAGAAATCAAGAAGCCTGATTTCTCTGCTTTACCATGGATTGCTATAATTAAGTCTTTAAAAGCAAGTGCCTAGGTATTTCAGTGGTAGATTTTCCATTACGTGAGTGGGTAATATTCTCTGTGCTCTGATTTTACTTACTTGCAAATTTCTTTTTAAAAATGGGAATTGACATTTTCTTATTCATTCAACTTTAGAGCTCAGAACCACAATTTAACACTCAAATCTTGTTCCAATTCTGTCCTTAAATAAAACCAGAAATTGCTGCTATAAAAAAAAATAAGTGCATCTAATTTGTGACCAGTCTTCAGAAAGACCCATCTAATTTATTTGGGAATCTGCGACTCCTGAAATGCCCAATGGAGTGGTTATGGAACAGAATCTCATAGTTTTTAAATACTGCAATTTGATATTAAGAGTAGAACACATACCTTCTTTATTCTAGAACATCCATGGATTTTCTAGAATAATGACACAACACAGTTTCTCACAATGTGTGATTCTTGGTGCTCAGCAGAGGGATGAAGTCCTGGCACTTAGCTGCCGGCAGTGCCTCGAGAACATGCATCACTTTTTCTAGTGGTGTCTTTTTACAGGCTCCACAGCAGTTGTTCTTTGACTTGCTTAGGCACTTTCATATCACCCAACTTAGGTTATGGAATTAGGCTTAAATAAAGCCTTGATAGAGGTGGAAGAACCCAAGCCTAGATCCTGAGCTCTCCCCTCAGCAGATCAGCAGTGACAGTCTCTGGGCTCACATCCCCAGCTTTCCTCTGCTCCGTGTCAGAGCTTAGTTAAAACAACTTAATGTTGGTATCAATGATGTAAGACTCCAGAACGACAATTCTAGCAGGTAGGCAGGCCCTCTGCGGAAGGCCCCGTGTCAGGACCCCTGCAAGAGATCTGAAAGGAAGCGAGGCTCCAGGGAAAGAAGATTCTAACAGAAAGGGTTCCCTGGGCTCTGAAGGTGTTTCTCACATCCCTCTCCTGAGTTCCATGTGACTAAGAACTGGTGGCGTTCAGTTTATTTTTAACCCAAAAGTGCCTGGTGGCTAGTAATTCTCCTTCTGCCTTTGGGATCAGGATCTGCCTCAGCTTAGGAGTGCTCCTCTCAGGGCCTGGCCTAACAGGACCGTCCAGAGAAAGTGGGGGGTCCCAGCAATCACACGGAGTCTGCCAACAGCTGTAATCTCATACCAGAACCTGAGTTTCACTGCTGTTTCCTCAGTTCCTGGCACAGAGAACAAATTCGAATATCATGAAATGAATCAAAGATTTTAACTTTAAATGTAGAATAACATATTAATGTCAGAGACTGGGTCGTAGAGTCCTCATATCCCCAGGGCCTAGCACAGTACATAGCACTATTTATAGTGTTCAGTGAATACTTAGTTTAATGACTGAATAAATAAGTACAGCTTTGAATATCAAAAAGACATCATAAAAGTTTCCTGGACAATTTTCATTTTATATGGTCTGATCATTTTATGTGGCCAACAAGATTTTTTTAATTAAACTTTATTATATTTACTTACATGATGACTGCCTCTTTTCAGAAGTGTTTTATTACTAAAATATGGTGAAGAAATAAAGTGCTAATAATATTCCCAAAGCCAAGAAATTCGTGGTTAGCAGGGTTAGTAGTTAATGAGCTAATCAGAATATCAAAGGACACTGATTTTTATATAAATGTAATTTTGTAATACTTTATGGCCAAATAACTAAGAGTTTATACTATAAGCACATCTATGTCTGAATTACTCATACTATTAAAGAGAGTTGTTAATTTCCAGCTAATAAGGTAAAATGGTAACGCTATCTCCTATCTAGTCCAGAGTAAAGAGCTCTTTCTCCTTTTTAAAAAATTTATGTATAATCTGTGCACAATACACATATCTTAAGCGTTCGGTCTGATGAGTTTTGACAGTGTGTTACAGGACATACCCATGTAACCCATCCAAAAATGTATCTGGAGTGACTATTTCTCTCACCGAGAGTTCCCTTGTGTCCCTCTGCAGTCAGTTCCAACTGTGTTACCACATATTAGCTTTGCCTTTTCTTGAGTTTCACATAATGAAACCACACAGTATGTCCTCTTTCATGTCTAGCTTTTCTTTGTGCAGCATAATGTTCTCATAATTCGTCCGTGTTGTTGCTTATACCACGTATCACTAGTTCCTCCTTTTAGACTTTTGAGTTGCATTCCATTCTGTGAATATACCACAAGTCGGTTATCTATTTTCCTGCTGATAGACACTAGGTTATTTCAGATTTGGTGTATTACAAATAAGGCTGCTTTGAACATTCTCGCACAGATGTTTTGATGTTGTTTGTTCATGTTATTGTTGTTTGTAGATATATGTTTGTCTTTCTCTTGAGTAAACACTTAGAAATTAAATTGCTCTATCAGAGAGATGTATGCTTAACTTTATAAGAAACGACCAAACTGTTTTTAAAAGTACTTACACCTTTTTCTACTCCCCCCTGGAATATATGGGGGTTCTAATTGCTCTACATCCTTGTCAACATTTGCTATTGTCAGTGGTTTGATTTTCTCCGTTCTAGTTAGTATGAGCACGGCATCGCAATGTGGTTTCCTCTTCATTTTCCTGATGACTAATGATGTTGAGTATCTTCTCACGGCATATTGGTGATTTGCATATCTTTTTGTGAATGTCTGTTCAAATATTTTGCCTATTTTTAATGGGTTGTTTGTCTCTTTAATCTTGATTTGTAGGAATTCTTTAAATATTCTGGATAGGAGTCTGTCACATATATGTCCTACAAGTATTATTCCCAGTGTGTGGCTTGCCTACTCATTTTCTTAATGATGTCTTTTGATGAGGAGAAAATTTTTATTTCAATGAAGTTCATTCTATCAGGGTTTTTTTTTTCTTTTATGTTTAGTGCATTCTGTTTCCTGTCTAGGAGATATTTACCTATCCTTATTCTCTGTTGTTGAGGGTCCCAAAGAACCACCCTCAGCTTCAGTGATTCACTAGGACTCACAGAACACAGAAAAGCTGTTCTACTCGTAGTTATAGTGCATTATGGCAAAGGGATACAGATCGAACTCAGGAAAGGAAAAAGGTTAGCATCTAGGAGGAACCAGGTGCGAGTTTCCAGTCGTCCGCTCCAACTGTGGTGATATAAAATGATCCTCGAAGTGAAGGAAGAGAAGTGAAGCGGGCAAAATAACCCGACAGGTGGACATCTCTGAATTCTGATGTGTCCCCCTAGGCCAGAGAATCCCTGTCCTCTAAACACTCTGCTGTTGTGAACCAGTCACTGATGGAAGGAGTCATACATTGGGTCAGAAAATAAATTAGTTGAAAACTACCACTATAGAAATAGAAACTTCAATGGTTTTTTTTATAGCTATGTCTTAGAAAGTTTATCCAATGATTTTTTATACCATAATTAATGCATAATTGCTTATTATTTGTTATGTTAGTAACCACTGTTACAAATTGTGTTCAGACCCAGCGAGAGAAGCCCCACAGTCCGGCTACCTGCGCTCACTCATCAGCGCCAGCCTTTTATCCCTAACGAGCACTGCTCCTTTCGCCTCACCTCACGTCGACAAGAACTTACCTGCTACTTGCAAAATGATCATAGCCTATTTCACCTGAAAGTCAGACTCCTAAGGAATAAGTAATAGCAAGCTAATTTTCGTTGTTTAGTTTTAATAAAACCTATAAAATCTGGAGGTCCCTGAGGTGTGGTATGAGCTCATTTTCTAAGATAATGGAAACCTCACAATATGGTGAAAAGGTTAGAATTAGATAGAAATGTCTTTCACTGATGCAAATTTGCTACACTCACCTTCAAAGTTAAAGAATTAAAGAAGAGTTGGAAAACTCATTTTATAGAACTTGAAGCCTTCAACTTATAGAATTTGTAAGTAGAAATCCATCCTGAAGGTTAGCTCGGATGTTAAAATCATCTTGAAAAGTACTACATTACAACCTTGGCAACTCTTTTAAATTTTTGATTAAAAGAATCATAAGCATGAAAGAAATAAATATGAGCCAGCATCCATTCAGCATAGGTCATTATCATAGACTTTAGAAAAGTACAGGAATGCAAAGAGAATATTGTTTCCATCCAAAAACCAAGGACACATATTTATTTTATATGTGTATATCAATTTACTTTTCCAACTACCTTTTGCACTTTAGAAAATAATTTTAAAGTAAGTTTTATGTTTTTATGGTGGAATCAAATATAGGTAGATTGAGGTGAGAAAATGATAGAAGGAAAGGAGACAGGATAGAAAGGAAAGGGAAAAATAAGGGAAAAGGTCTCAGAAGAAAGAAGAACGGAGGAGGAAGGAGGGGCAAAAAGAACAGAGCAGAAACTGAGAGCGGAAAGAAGATGGCAGGGCCGGCAGGCCCTTACGTGTGGAGATGGGGTTGAGTCAGCCTTCCTCAAAGGCTGCACTGGTGTCCAGGCCTCGTATGTGGTCCTGTCTTCTCAACAGTGCCCTGAATGAGAGGGCAAGAAGCCATTTGACTTGGCAGGTGATGCACTCTTGAGAGTGGGCGGGGGGCTGTCCTGTAAACCTGCCTGTCGCCTGGGCAAGGACCAGGGAGCTTGTGTCTGGAGTTGATTCTGCAACCTCTACTGAGCAAAGGAGCACTTATATTTTAAACAGAGCTTCTTAAATCTTTAGAAAGGATTTCCCACATCATGGTTTTTAATTGTCTTCTGGTATGTTTTCAACTTGTGCAACTTGTCTCAGTTTGTAAAGCCACACAAAGAAAGGACTGCTTCCCTCCGAGCAGTCCTCGGCATATTGGAGGATTGCTCCCCAGCTTTTTCAGCTCTCTTCTTCCAGCTCAACTTCCATACCTCCCCTCCGTTTTATAGCACAAAACTCAATTCTACCAGAAATCAGTGTCGCCACAAGCTATGTCCCGTAGTTGTGCAGCTCCCTCCTGCACCGGGCGCTCACCTAGTGGTTTTCGTCACAGTTGTGTTTGCTGCTACGCGGTAGTGCGCGTTTACTCTGTGTTGGTGCTGTGTGTCCTTTCGAAGGATAATGTCATGGGGTACAGAAGTCAACGAGGTGGTTTTTGTCTCTCAGCACTTTACACGTTCCCCTGGGCCACTCTCTTCTGGCTTGCATGGTTTACTGAGAAGTTGGATGTGATTCTCACCTTTACTCCTCTGTAGGTAAGGTGTTTTTTCCCTCTGGCTGCTTTTTCTGTGGTTTTCTGTAGTTTAAAAATGATATGACTAAGTATAGTGATTCTGGTATTTATCCGGTCGGGTGTTCTCTGAGCTTCCTGGATCTGTGATTTGGTGTCTTGACATTAGTTTGGGGAAATTCTCCGCCATTATTGTTTCATGTATTTCTTCTCCTTCTGTTATTCCCGTTATGCGTACGTTACACCCTTATAGTTGCCCCACAGTTCCTGGATATTCTCTTCTGGGTTTTGTTTTTTTTTTTCCCCCTGTCTTTTCTGTTTGCTTTTCAGTTTGGAGAGTTTCTATTGAAACATCTTCAACTTCAGAGATTCTTTCCTCAGCTGTGTCCAGTCTACTAATAAGCTCACCAAAGACATTCTTCATTTGTTTCAGTCTTTTTATCTCTCTCCTTGTTCTTTTATCCCTTAGAATTTCCTCCTCTCTGCATAAATTTTCCATCTGCTCATACATGTTGTCTATTCATTAGATCCCTTAGCATTTTAGTCATAGTTGTTTTAAATTTGTAGTCCGATAATTCCAGCATCCCTGCTGTGTCTGAGTCTCCTTCTGAGGCTCACTCTGTCTCTTCAAACTCTGCATTTTGCTTTATTGGTATGTCTTGTACTTTTTTCCATAGTTGGGAATGACACAGCAGGTAAAAGGAACTGCTGTCGGTAGGCCTTCAGTGATGTAGTGACGAGGTGCGGGAGGAGAGGAGGCCCTCAGTGATGTAGTGACCAGGTGTGGGAGGAGAGGAGGCCCTCAGTGATGTAGTGACGAGGTGCGGGAGGAGAGGAGGCCTTCAGTGGTGTAGTGACGAGGTGCGGGAGGAGAGGAGGCCCTCAGTGATGTAGTGACGAGGTGCGGGAGGAGAGGAGGCCCTCAGTGATGTAGTGACGAGGTGTGGGAGGAGAGGAGGCCTTCTGTGGCCCTCTGGGTAGGCCGGTGTTGCAGTGAGGCTGTGCAAACAGCACGCACCCCTCTCGGCCACTGACCCCGCTTACATGGGGCCAACATTTGGATATCAGGAGAGGAAAAGTTGTGGAAAATTTCTACAGATGTGATTATGTGATAATGTGTTTTTTTAATCTTTAGGACAGTTTTAGAAGTTGAATTAAAACAGTTCGCAACTCTGGCAATTAAGAGGGCATTAGAGACCCTAGAAGCTCTTTCAGTAGAATGTGGGTTAGAAAGCGGGGCTGCAACAGAGTGAGGGTAGTTAGAGGGTAGGAAGAGGCAGCAGGACTTTCAGAGATATTTTTTTTAAGTTTCAGAAACTGAACAAATGGGGCCAAGCAGTAAAGCCAGGTTGGGTTCTGGTACAGGTGTTTTGAAGGATTCGTGGATTTTTCAGAAAAATGCCCTTTTGTTACTGATTCAAGCTGCTACATGAAGTCATGCCCAAAGCAGGTTGTTGGCACAATTTCAAGACAATCTCTCCTAGATGGTACTACTTACTTAGTGATGGTAGGTAGTAGAAAACAGGAATGAAAGCCTTTGATTACACAGAATTTGTTACTCATCAGGTTTGTGATCTAATGTCTTAATTACAAAATCCTTTTACTGTTTATTTCAGCTCTATTTACACTTTACACTCTACCTTTAATCCAGTTTGATCCTCACTGTCCATCAGATCTCTGATACCTGCATTGTCATCAGTTTAGCACACGTGGCTTAATAGTGTAAATCACAGGCAATGGTAATTGTTGCAAATTGTGAAGAATGCTGCTAGTAGTATTTAAGATCTATATTAACTAACTTGGCCTAAAAATTGTCACGCCTTAAAAACAGACTGTGGGCAGCATGCTTTTCCTAGAAGTACATAGTTTACAGTTGTTCGTGTCTGAAAATAAGTAGAGTTGCCGTCGATAGCTGTTTTGAAAAGAATATATTCTTCTGGAAGCTGTGGGTAGTGGATGAGGGGGAAATTGGTTAAAAACAAAAAAATGTTCAAAAAAGGAAAACAGCGCTCATTCCCTTTTAAGAGCTATTCGGATGAAAAATTGCTCGGCACGAGCTTGATCTATATGTTTTTTGTGGTTATTAGTGGTAATGAAGATGCATTAACTGTATTCTCTTGATAATGCTCCAGCAGTTTCTTAGTACTTTTATCAGCATATAAATTTTACAACTGGCAATATGGGAATTTGACTAGTACAGTTTTGCTTATAAAAAAGGGTAACAACATTACAACTTCTTCATATCTATGAATTATGAATCTTGACTTGCAAAGAAGCACAACTAAACTGGAGTAGAACTTCACATCCTGATAGCTCTTCTTTCTGCTGCCTCACAAGGAATGGGAGCGCCTGTGGGCTGCTGAGCGGAGTGCAGCGCCAGAGGTGAATGCCTGCTTAATCTGGGATTTATGAGTTCTTTTCATTTTAGCCATTCTTTGTCTCAATAAGCATGTACTCTGTGCCCTCTCTGTTGTTAAGCTAAATGTCTGTACACTGAGGATGCTCTCCTTCGTAAGGAAACAGCTGCAAACGAAGAAGTGGTGTGTAACCACTATATATCCTCATATCTATTAGGAAACATTACTTGTTAATAATTTTTGAAAGGACATTAAATAGATCAGTTCTTTAAAGGTTAAACTTGATACAAAAAAAGGCTTTGAAAATGATTTTTTTCACATTTCATTGAGTTATATAATGAATGAATCTTTGTATTATAAAGCAGAATTCCACGTTTTAAATTTGATTTGTCCTATGTCCAAAGCAATGTAATTCTCCAATACCTGGCCCATAGTATTAGCTAGTGCCATTAGAGAAAACTCTATGGAAGGAAGAAGCATAGTGTTCTTTCCTTTTATTAAAACTATGGACCAGTTTGTCTTTGCAGCGGTACATGCTAATGCCACAGGCACAGCTGTCATGAGAAAGGAGGGAGAATCACTAGGGAAGAGCTGCCGGGTAGATCTGAGGGAAGGAAATGGTGGTAAAATTCATGTTAACTAAAACCAAGTAAATGAATCCCTCAAACTTGAGTTTCAGTTTTTCACTTTAATGAAGAAAATGCAAAATGGAAGAAAAGCTTCTAGTAATCATTTGGGCAATAAAGTACAAACTTCAGTGTTGTCATGGAGTTGGATTCTCTTGTACAACTAAAATAATTGATAATCATAAATGGTCTTCAAGAAGATACTAGCTCTGAAATAGTTCAAGATCGTGAATCATTTGGGAAGTAATCACTCGTTTAACAAATGTTTAGTTGGTGTCCTCTACTTGCCAGTTTCAGCACAGGTGCTGGCAAGCGCTGGAAGCCTAGGGAGGAAGTGTGTGCAAGGAGGGGAGTGTTTCCAGGGGTCAGTTGCTGCTGAAAGGTACAGTAGGAGAAGAGTGGACCTTTGGCTCTGTGGTGCGGAAGTCACTGGTGACTTTGAGGAGTGCATTTAGAGCAGCAGCGAGGCCACGGCCAGACCTTACAGAGCCAGAGACTGACGAAGCAGCAGGAGCACATTAAGACACCTTTTGAAACGAAACTTGTTGTGAGGTAATGGAAATCATATGGTAGAGAAAGGGGAAATGGTGATACAGGAGAGGGAGGCGCAGAGCCCGAACGGAGAGGCTGGCCACAGCTAGGAGCACGAACTGTTCTTCCCCTGTAACACGCGGGAAGACCTAGACTGTAGGTACGTGCCACTGCCGTTTAACAGATATTTGTAAAACACCTATGGGTGCTGGGCAATGGCCACATAGCAGAGAGACAAAAAGTCCTTGTTGTCACGGAACTTTTACTCTAGTGGGGATTGGAGGAAGTGGACAAATAATAATCAAATAAGTAAAATATATAGTATGTCAGGTGATGCAAAGTGCTATCAAGAAAAGTGAAGCAGGGAAGTGGGGGAGGAGCCTGTGGAATGCTGGGGCAGGCGGCAGGGGTGCGCGTGTATTGCAGTGCTCATGGCCTGGGCACTTGGTATGATTTCTGTGAGTTTACTTCACGACTCTCAAGTTTGTTTTCCAAAATCACATTAAATGTGGCCTTGTACTCACATACAAGACCTAGTGGGAAGCCTCCTCTCTGCCCCGTTTCACAGGCTCCCCTTTCTGTGGGTGGCCCAGGACACGCCCAGCCCTGTTCCTCTCCTTTATCATCCTCACCATAGGTTTTTAATCATGCTTTTATTTATGTAATTGTTAGATTAATATATTTACTCTACTAGGACTAGAAGCTCCAAGAAGGAAACCATGTCTGTTTTGGACAGTTGTACCCTCAGAACCTAGCACAGTGTTGGCACAGAATAGGCCCCATTTTTTGGATGGAGGCATGGATGAAAAGTATAAAGACTATTTTCCATAAGCCACATCTTTACGAGTCTTGTTGTTTTATTATCCTGTGGTCACTTTTAAGTTTTCACTTCTCACTTTGGAGCAGCTGATCTAGTAAACAGCCATTTTCAAAGCAGGTAAGGTATGTTTTTTTATCAATGGCATATGTGAAATAGTGCAAAATATAGTTGTCCTCTAACTTAAATAATGTCTCTCCACCTAATTTGTTTTTTTTACAGGACCAATGCCAAGGGCACTCCCTTGAATATAAATAAAGTCTCCAATAGCCTGATTAATTTTGGAAGGAAGTTGATTTCTCCAGCAATGGCCCCAGGCAGTACCGGTGGCCCTGTATCAGGAGGCAGTAGCGGCAGTTCCTCTGCGGCTGTGGCTCCCACCAGGACCTTGGCTACCTTAGCAGAGGCCCCCAGGCATCACCTGCAGCAGCAGCAGCAGCAGCAGCAGCAGCAGCAGCAGCAGAGGCTGCTGAAATCGGAAAGCATGCCCGTGCAACTGAACAAAGGTAAGGAAAAGTACTCATAAATCTAAACGAAACACTCCCGGTACAGCCTGGGATTTCCCCACCTGCCTGTGACAAACAGAAATCAATGCAACACTTAATTTTAAAAAGATCCATTGTATTAGGTTCTTTTAAGTTAGATTATTAGATATTACATCGTTCTTAATTACGACCATTTTATGAGGTTGTTTGTGAAGGTGTTTTTTGACATGTATACCCTACGATAATTGCATTTGGGTCCCGTGGGTTTCCACAGAGTATGGCACGAACTGTCACCACGCAGAACGTGAAATCCGTTGACTGTGATCTCTGCTATCTTAGATGATAATGCTTTTGACTAGAAGGGAACCTGAAGTGGGAAGTTCCGAATCCCACGGGCTTTACTCCGCACAGCATTCATCCACACGGTTGGTTTGGAGCAAGCACACCGTTAGCCTTGCAGCCACTCGTCGGGCTGTTTCACCTCTGAGCTCAACAAACTGGAACCTTAAGGGGGGAAAAAGCTAAACAGAATGTCAAGCAACCAAAGTGTCGGAGTCCACACACTAACAATGAGCCGTAGAATGTGAGAGCAGAGGAAAGCTGGCAGATGAGCCGATCCGGAGCTCTCATTCGACGTGAGTGGGCACTGCTGTGGGCACTGTTAGCAGTGCTCTGGCTGCTGGGACTCGGGTAAGCTCCCTTCTGTTTCTGGGCCTCCCCTGTGCCTCACCTGCCTCACGTACTGCATTCCTAAGGGAGCCCTTCAGGTGCTAACTCAGAGTCTTTATACTCTGATTTTCCGCTTATTTTCAGAGACAGATGATCGAGTACCTCTATTCATAGCTGATTAGAAAGAGCTACATTTATTTCTTAGTTGGGGGACGCTGTTATCTATACTACAAAAGAAAGAAATAATAACACGATGGCAGGAAATTTATAAAAATCATTCCTTAGCATTCCAAAGCATCAGATAGCCATTTCGTTTCAAGGCAAATATACTGACGCATGCCTCATTCATGTCTTCAAGGGAGCCCTGCGTAATAGCCCTGTTAAATAACTGGTGTTGGCAGTAACGGTAGTAATACTGAGTCAGTAGGAAGACCTTAAACCATGTTCCATGTACTCTGTTTAAGACATTTCCATCCAAAACAATGAAAAATTTTAAATTACTGGTATTTAAATTGGTAAACCTAAGTTAAATGGCTTTATTACCCTACAATTTAAAATAACGAGTATTATTCAATAATGAGTGTGTGTTCTTCCATCAAATACACCATGTTATCTATTGTTGCCTGTATGAAGTTGACTATATATTATTATTTAAATTTTATTAGAGTATTCAGTTTACCTACATAAGACTATCTTGTTTAAAATTACATTCTTCTCTCTTTAATGTGGAGCTATCACACATGATTTAAAGAAAAGGAGATTTCAGATCATTAACATGTTGTAAATGTATTTTAATGCCAGGAGACTTGCCCACTTACAGAATGGAAATGAATGTTATTTTATATATTTCATAATTGTACTGTTTTATTGTTCTAAACAAATATGATTTCAATATTGCTTTGATAACAAGCTGTACTCAGTAGTAATTCTAACTGATGGCAGGCAAATGAGTCAGAGAATCTCTTAATGCTGTAGCTTACATTTTCTGCGGAACCAAGCCAAATGACTATAGAAATATAAAGTTGTGTCTCTAAGGAAATGTCAAGTATTAATATCCCAGTAAGTGAGAAAGGAAGTGCATGAGGATGGAACAATTGATGAAAACCAAGTCCCCAGTTATAAGAAGACAACAGAGCACTGACGCGAAGCATTTGGAACTGGAGCATCATTGCTGGGGCATTCGTGCCCGATCCCCCTGCTGGAGGAAAGCAGCCTCGTTTGGCAGCTCTTCTCTCTCTTTATTCCTGGTTTGTTCTTCTCCTGTCAATCTACAAAAAGCTTGTCTACCTTCATATTGAAGATAAACATTCCCAATAATACCCCTCCCTGCATAAAGTTTTGAATAAAACAGAGGAAAAGGCAAAGAGCAGTTTATGCAAGTAAAAGTTGGTGTAGGTTGATGCCGTTCATCCGCTCACCTCATCCACTCACGGGTGAACTGTAAGCAAAACCCTAAAGCTTTCCGACCCTTTGTTTCCCCACCCTAAGTAAAAGGTTTGGACTGGTCCCTGGGGGCGTTTCCAGCTCCAAAACTCCATGGCTCCTGTGGCAAAAGATTATTTGTTACCTCTGCAATGAAAACCACTTCTCCAACACTGGTTCTTTAAGCAGGTATTTCCCGCCGGTACCCTGCTGGGCTGTGACACCGACTGATCTGCAGGTGTGCCACAGATTTGTGCAGTACGCTGAGCACGGTATTTTTCGGCTGTCAGGAGGCTTGTGTTGGAATATGACTTCTAACTATCTCAGAACGGCGCCATCTCCTTAGTGCCTTTGAGGAAAGATAATGTAACAGCCTTTTTAGTGTACTCTGCTGGAAAATTTGAAAGTTGTTTTGAAAAATGGTTGTTTATAAAGATGAGAATGCTTATGGTTTTCCTAGGTTAGTTAACTCTCAATCATTTGTGCTTATACAGGGGAACAGCTGTATGGAAAACAGAAAATTCATGTGCACGTTGCTTGAAATGCATTCTGTACTTCGTGATGTGTCGGGGGTGGGGTCGTGAAGGAAGGAAAAGGGAGCACAGATGTCCCTTCATAATTTTCCTGGTAATATTTAATATTAAAATTCGCTTTCAGCCTCTAAACATACACTAATAGGTGATCCAGAAGCAGCAGAATAAAATGGGTAGCAAGCATAAAATTGAAAATTCCCTTTACACAGAAAATGAGCACGCCATTTATCAGTGAATAGAGAGTTAACTATGTTATGAAAATTCAGGACCTGATAAGTTCTGCTAAAAGCTGTTCATTGCTTGTTTGGAGCATGTACCTATTTATAGATTTCATTGCAGTTAGAGAAGAATATAAATGTGCGTACTGTTAATTGATAGGAAAGATGTAATTGCAACGCAATAATTTCTGCATGAGCTGACCATGTGTAAATCATAGTTGTAGCAAGTGGTCAAGGCACTGAGGATATGTTGTTTAGTTCAAAAATGGACTTTTTACTATTGTATAAAAACTACAGGGAAAGCAAGTCTATTAATCTTAACATTATCATACATAGAAAATATGGTGCCTTTTAAGAAGGCTCCTTTTTTTTTAAAACCTAGTTAATCTCAAAATATCACAGGCCTTCAAAGCTGCTGTGTCCAGAGGAGTACTCTGTTGACAGTGAGTGCTTATGTTGAACTTGGTCATCCGGGAAGGAAATCAAAGAAACAAAAAGGCTCCCTCCTATAAAAGGTCGCGTACCTCAGTCCTTCACAGAATTTCCTGTAGTGCTCCTTTTCCTTTCTTTCCTGTGTTCTTAAAATGCGATTCTTTCCCCCCATTTCCTTTGTCTGGTTCCTGAATTTGAGCACTTCTTTATTTGCAGCATTTACAGTGCGTCCAATTTGTAAATGAAATCTCGCCTGAAATAAGTAGATCAAGTTTAAAGGGTATGCAGTTCACAGATTTATTTTTACATGTTGACATTTATAAGTACATGTGGTAACTGTTGAAATCTTTTCAATACTTAATATGAAATTAGAACTTGTTTAGGTCTTTATCTGATCACTGGAGAAGTTGGTTTCAAGTCTAGTTAAAAATAAATTTTGCCTGCTAGGGAAGTCAGTTTCAAAAGAATGCTAATTTAATAAATGTACATATTTTTTGGATAAAGAATTTTGAAAAGAAAATATAAAGTCACACTAGTATTTGTAGCACAATGAAATCTGTTCAGCAAAATCTTTTGATTGCTAGAGTTCCCTATACTTTCAACTGGGAGAAACTTGTTTTATACTTTAGTAGAAACTTGTTTTATTTTTTAAGAAAAACATGCACAAATGCTTTATAGGAGATACTTTTAAAAAATAGTTCCTTTAAAAAATATTTTACATTTATGTTCCTAAGATTGCACTGTATTTTCTGTTTTCCTTTACTTTTAGTAATTCAGTTGACAAATGTATTACAACATTGAGTATGAAAGAAAAGTTGACATTTTTTCTTTTTTATGAAATCTAATTATTTTTTTCTTATGAAATCCAGGTGATATAGTTACAGGAAGCAATGCTCAGGTTTCTGTTCCTGTCCAGACTCTAACTGACCTCCAAGGTACAGTTACCATGGCAACGATGTATATCTCTTTGCCTGCAGTGTTATCATTGCCTATTCCAAAACTCCATTATTCTTTTTGCCCACCCTCCATTCATACTGTTTATCAGTTCACTACCATTGTTCAGCCACTGAGTGGCACTGTTGTTTAGAACAAAAGTCCCTCATGTCACCTTGGGGATGCCAAATCTAGCTGTGACGTGGGTTTCCTGTTAAGTTCGCATCAGCCTCTTTCCTTGTGAAATATGGTCACTCTACGTTCTGTGGTGATTTTAACACTATATTTAATTGGGCAACTCACACCCAACTGTTCTTTTTGTTGCATAGGAGCTCTGTAACAGTAATGGACAACTTAGTTCTGAGATGAGACCATTTTATGTGCTGTTTGTATGCATATTATTACATGTGTTGGGTATTAGCCAGAGTATTTGTTTTATTTTACCTGAAAGAATTACAACTTGATTTTAAAATAAATTTTTAAGTACAGGCTTTGTATTATGAATCATAGCAGCAGAAAGTTTGGTGTGACAAATCTCCATGCATCACTAGCAATGATTCAAAATAAAAAGACATTTTAAAAATATCATAATTGTTTGTTCAAAATATAGAAAAGAGTTTTAAGAAATACAAAGTAATAGTAATCCATATTCAGCATCTCCTGTGGAATTTAAAAACATATAAATATTTAAAGTTGCTGCATTAATCTCATATTATGTAATCTTTTAGATAAAATATGCTAAAGAGAGGAGTTACATATTAAGTGGAAGCCTAGACTAACTTTAATAATCTCCCATTTAAATTCAAATGGGAAAGATAACAGTATTAAAATTGATACTATGTTATCCACATAATTTAGTCATGCTAGTAGTATTAAAATACTGTTCTAATAATATGCCTTAGTGATCTCTGTTCTTCTTGATGAACTAACAGAAAAGAATCTATTGGGATTAGGAAATGAGTGGCGTGTGGCCCTCTTTTAAAAAACACTGTTGCGAGTAGAGGGATGTGACCTTACTTCTATATATAGTTCTGTGTTGCCCAAGGTTAGTTTCTGGCTGTATTCTGGTAACTGACCCAGCTGACCTTTCAGGGTTTTTAGTCTGGAGATTCCATGAGCTCTGTTTACTCTTCCTGGTGGTGTCTGTTAAGTGATATAAAGGGATGTGGCAACGTGGAAATGGAAAAGGCATATAATCTCCAAATAATTTCTCTTTAGCCTCATCAGTTATTGCACTTAAATGAATATTGATATGGTCATCTGATATGATGAGAATTCATAGAACTTAAATTTGTTTCCTAAAATTAAAATCTGAGCCACCCCCACCCCCGCCAACAACTCTTTAACAAGTGTTTTGTTTTCCCAAAGTTAGGTGGCTGTGGAAACAGAAAGCTGAAGCTGCCTTGCCTATTCTGACTTGTGCGTCTATGCTGTCATATGCTCAATCCGTTTTTTCCAACAGACCAGAGCCACTTGAACAGTGTTGTTTTTTTAAATAGCATCTTGAAGGGAGAAGTTATATCACTTTATTCAAATAACTTATATGAATAGAATCTTGTCATTCATTTATTCAACAAGTATTTATTGAGTGCATACTCCGTGCCAGGCTCTGTTTTCATTAGTCCCTTGCTTTCCCTACAGCTTGACCAGGTGACTTGGGCATCAGCCTGAGCTTTACATGACCCAGGCGAGAATGCCCAGTCAGGAACCAGCTCTTTTCTCTGGATCCCTGTTCAGAATCCCCTCCCACCCCCTGCCACTTCCTGACAGAGATTCTCTCAATCTGCTGGGGAAGGGGCCAGCCGCTTTATGAGGCCGAGTGATCAGCTTTCGGTCTGGGATGCCCACTACGACAGTGATGAGGAGGCAGTGAGACGATACCTACCCAGGTTTGAAGAACTCACTTTGTGTTTTCTTCAACACTCTGCCTGCAGAGTGTCAGAAAGCAATCGGAAGGAGACGTAAACCAAAACAGTGGTGGCAACAAGAAACTTTTAAAAAATCTGTACTTAATAGGGTTAGTAACATTAGAAGTTAGAGAATCTCATCAAATGTGCCAAAGCCATTTATAGGCCCCTGTATAATATTTCAAGAATAGATAAACTTTTCATTTCATGGAACTAAAACTATCATTTAGACTTTCCCCAGATGTCTTTTTTCCCCCCAAGAAATGAAGCAAATATCAATACTTTCCATGATTCTTTGATTATAGTCTTTTTAGAGATTTTGTATCTCTAATCTTTGTCTTTTAACGCACAATAATTATATGGTTTTAATTTTTTTAAGAAAAGCACTGAATATAAAGTGAGATTTTACAATTTAGGTCAATAAATAATTTTTGGAAAATTTGGAAAGTTCATTTTATATGTCTCAGTGTAACTTGCAATCATTTAAAATTTACTACAGGAGAATTAGTTTTTTGAAGACAATTCAGTAGGTTTCCTCCAAATTATTTTTGAAAATGTACAGCTACCCCAGAAACTTTTTTTCTAGAGATATTTAGGAGTTTATTCACAAACCAAAAAGTTTTTTAATATGGATACACACACACACACATATAGTCAAACACACGGGCGTTACTTCCGAAGAGAATTTAAAATTTCCAACAACAGAAGTATGTGAGTTTCATCATATAATAGACCATTAGAAAAGAAACTTCGATTTTGTAAGTTATTGCCATAGGCATTTTTAAATTTTGTGTGTATGTTATATCTGTTCATGGATATGATTATATACGTGTGTGTGTGTGTACAGACATAGATGTCATTATGTAGCATTTAAAAATAAAAAAGGAAGGAAGAGGTTAAAAAACAATCTCTCTGCCCAGATAACCACTGTTGGCATTCTTAAGATACAACTAAAGCACATACAACATTAGACAATCCCAATGAATTAAAGGTATTAAACAGGAAAAATAAGCCTCCCTTTTCTCCTCCCACTTTTTTCTGCCAGCCCATTTCCCTAAGGGTAATTATTGTTAAGTTTCTTATCATTTCTTTCAGGGAAAAAAAGTAGGTTTTAAACTGAGGAGTAAAGTGGGAGTCACACTAATGTGGCAACAGCTCCTGTGTCTGGACGACTTCCTCTCTGGACCTTCAAGAATAAAGCACTAATAGAAATGCCCTAGGGCAGGTGACAGGCTGCAAACTGGTGGACAGAGAAAGGGGGTCAAATCAACTACAGCAGGACATTATAGTGACCAAACAGAAATAGCTTCTGCTCACAAGAGTGGGGGAAGAGAGCTGAAAACCAAAAATTATCCCTGTGATGGCCCATCACTGAGGTTGTTACTGAGAAATGATAGCCCTGAAGCAGAACAAACAGATCCGTTATGTTCTGTATAAATTACTCTAACGAGGCAGAGAAGTATATAGTACGTAAAACAAGTTTGGGGAAGCATGAGCTAGAAAATGCATTTTTGTGGACCACTTATTCCAAAAGATGTTGACTAAACAAGTTGTTTTTGGATTGAGACTAAGATCAGATTTTGCCCTTTATTTTAAAAAGACTCCATTCCATTTTCCTTTCATTTCAGGTCATGTTTACTACTGCCCACCTGGCATAGCCCTTATTAGGGGAGCAAGGCGCACACCTTTGCCTAGCATGGCCCTGGAGTTGGGCCTGGGTTTGAATCCCGCCTCCACCCCTGCCCTGCTAGGTGACCCAGAAGAGAGCAGATGCTTTAAGAGTGGTTCTAGGAAGTGAGCACACACTGTCCCATACTAAGCTCGAGGGTGCTACCTGCTCAGGTGGTGATGATGCTGTTAGAGCCATTATGTGTTTTCCTCAAACACCTTTTGGTTTTCAGGGTCAAATTGTGAAGGAGCCAACTCAGCATACTCTATATTTTGTTAATAATAACTTCCGATATCCTAAAACCACGTTTGCAGGCAAGGACTGGATCCAGCAGTGCTTACCGCTGTGGTCGGGCTGCAGCACAGCCACTCCGGGGGCTTCAGGTACAGCCTGCTTCAGGATGTGTGTTTTTACCCAGCAGACCTCAGCCCTCTTGCTGTCTGTCACTTGGGGCCGAGGTAATAAAATGTTACCAAGCGCACCGATGCCTCCTTTTCTCCTGGGTCACTGTGTGAAGTCAAGGTGATCCCCTTTCTGTGGCCACCGCACTGGGCTTCCCGGGCTTTTCCCTTTCCGCTCCTCTGAGCTGTGCCCCCCCACCAGCGACCCCCAGATTTCCTAGCCTCCTAAGCATTTTGCTTTTAGACTTCATCCTATTTTACACTGGTTTTGGTCTCATTTTCAATTACATATGGATGGCAGGGAGCCCTGAAGACTTTTCAGACTGCGCTTGAGCTAGGCGTTCCCAGTAGTACAACTGCCGCGGTGAGTACTGTGTTTTGCACCAAAAATGACCCTCCCTGAGCCACCACCACCACCCCACTCTCCAAGTTTTAAGATTTACCTTACACCTCTAATCGCCAGAGACAGAATTAGGCCCTCCCCCCACAGCGCTTCCAGAGTACTGTTGTTTATACTGCCGCTTGCTTCTGTCACCTGGGGTCACAGGCCAGTGTGTGTACAAGCCTGTATCTCCCTCGTACTGCTACTTTGGGATTTTTGAAGAGCTCCTGCTGTGCCGTCCCCCATCCTCAGTGCTGGACAGAGTTTCTGCAGGCGCTTCATAAGCTGTGCCCTGTTATTGGTTAGGAAGGAAAGACTATGTGCATGCCTGATGCAGCTTAAGAGTTGGTCTGTATTTAGTATATTCAAGAACACCTTAGACCATAAAATAACCCTTAATTAATTGCCTTGGGTCAGGATTTCTGATAAATAAGTGTGAGACAAGGATTTACGGGTAGGAAGCTTTGCGAGGAGTGTCCTCAAGATGAGCAGCAGGGAGTGGAAGCGGCAGTGCTGAGCTAGCTGAGGGCAGATGGCCCTGCTGAGGCGTCTGCCTTGGGGCAAGGGGGCCAGCCTCTGTCCTCTGTCAGCCCAGACTGGATTGGAGCTAATCCCCAGGGGCGGGGCATGTCCTTGGGCAGAGCAGCTCTCTTCAGCTCTGGGAGGTTTCTGAAAGGAACTCCTAAGAGCAAGCCATCTGCAGGCCGAACTGGGAGAGTCTGGGCAAGGCACCACAGCCATAGATTTAAGAATGTACCTCTAAGAATAAGCTTTTAATTTTAGTGCAACAAAAGAAATGATTAATGTTGTTCCTATCGTTAAAAACTTGAGAAGATCTGTAGAGCTTCAGAGCCACTGTGCAGTTTACTGGCTTTAAGCTCGTGTGTAGACTGACTCCTTGGTTTAGAAGTGTCCAGATGAGGCCTGGGTGATAGGCTGTCTCATCCGTTGATGAAAAGGGCAGGCAGCCTGAGAGGCATTTCTGCTGCCTCAGGCAAGACTTCCTCTGGTGCCTGGCCTTTTCCTGCAGATCTCCAGAGGAAGTCCTCCATCGTCCCCTTGGATGATTTGGGAACCTGTTGGAGACTCCATTTGCATAAGGTCTAAAATGTTTTTGTTCCCAAAGGACACAAAAATGTTAGTAATTGAGGGGAAATATATTTTGTACAGGGCTTTTATGTGAGGTACAGGCCAAGAACTTTATTGCAGCCCTACTATATCCACTCACTCTGCCAACTCTTCCCAACCGGTGAGGCTGGTTTTGACCACAGTCCCTGCCCTTGGTGAAATCTGCCCTTTGTGAGACAAGCACCTGTAATTGAATACAAGAGGCCTGACCATCAGCTTTGTTTATAGAAAAAGCCATCTCAAAATACATATATATGTCCTAAAAATTGGGTAGATGGGCCTATTCCCCAAATATGGTTGGTTTGGTTTTTTGTTTGTTTCTTCTTTGCTGTTTTGAATTAATACCTCCTTGGAATCACT
Organism: Desmodus rotundus; assembly: GCF_022682495.2. Taxonomy (NCBI): domain Eukaryota; kingdom Metazoa; phylum Chordata; class Mammalia; order Chiroptera; family Phyllostomidae; genus Desmodus; species Desmodus rotundus. The sequence goes on along the minus strand of NC_071394.1, from coordinate 109,686,620 downwards.
CCCTGTGATATAGAAATGAAATAATATGTATTGATACAGTCTTTAAGTTTAAACAGATCTTATGAAGCTATATATATATATGTGTATGTGTGTGTGTGTATATATATATATATGTATATATATATATATTTGAACAAATCTGATATAGCTATAGATAGATATAGCTCTATCTCCATCCTTGGGCAAATTTATTAAACTCCCTAGGCATCAGTTTTCTTATGCATAACTACCTCACAATGTCATTAAGATTAAATGAGGTAATAGTGTAAAAGTCCATATATGTCCTGGGACTAACGTTTTGCAAATATCACATTGCTATAGTGCGTTTTAATTTTCTAATCTCTTCAGATAGACAAACTAGGGGATACGTGTATTGGGAAGGTTGGAGGAGCAAATGAATAGTACACAACTATACTACAGATAAAATCTAGAACCTTTGTTTTCTGCTCTTACAATTTCATCATGGAAACAGTTGCTTTGTAAAAATTGGTATAGCTTCTTAAGAGTTTTTCTCTGATAATGTTATAAGTGCTTTTAAATGGACAATTCTCCCACCAAGCTTGATAGAGCTTTACTTTCATATTGTAAATACCACATTGCTACGATAGGTGCTAACTACCTTATTTCAGAAGTATTCAAGGCAACTAAAATTTTATAAGATTTGATATACATAACTGTCCACAACTATTTTTTTCATTTTGGAAGAAATGTAAAAAGTTGTAACAGTCCACGAAATTTTAATTTTTTCCAGGCGTATAATAAAATATAAATGATTCTACATGGCATTTTAAATTAACTAGGAATTTGAACTGTAATGGCAAATATTGAGATCATAAGTGGAGTATAATAACCAAAGGAGTAGTAAGGAGAATTTCCCATTTATTTAACAGTTCTGTGGTTCAAAAGTCTGGTACAGATCTCACCAAGCCAAAACCAAGGTGTCAGGAGGCTCTAGGAGAAAATCATTTGTGCTCTCGGCAGAATTCACTTCCTTGTGACCAATGTCGCCATTTCTTTACTGGCTGTCAGCTGAGGGCCATTCTCAACTAGAGGATGCCACGTTGGCTCATGGCCCCTTTCTTCATCTTCAAGACCAGCAATGCCAGGTCAAGTCCCTCTCATGTTCAACTATCTCCTTTCTCTTTAGTCACATCTCTAACTCATATTTCTGCCTTGCTGCTCCACTTTCAGGGCTTTTTGTTTACATTAGCCCACCATGATAGCCTAGGATATTCTTCCCATCTCAAGGTTCTTAGCCTTAATCGTACCTGCAAAGTCCTTTTGCTATGTAAGGTAACATACCCACAGGCTCTGGAGATGAAGGGAATAGGAATTATTCTGCCTGCCTCATATGTGGCTTTTAAGGGAAGATATGAATTATCAAAACTGACCCGAGGAAAAGTAGAAAATCTTAATAATGGAATGAACGTATAAAAAATCCAAAAAGCCATCAGCGTAAAACCTTTAAAAAATCACCAGCACCAGAAAATTATAAAGGTGGATGATTCAAATTTTGAAAGGATAAATTCAGTTGTATAAGTGTAGAAAAAGCTAAAAACTTTTTCATTTCATTTAATCAAAATGCTTTGGCTTCTTACATTTATATTTTTTTTCCTATAGACTTTTAAAAGCAATTTGAAACTCAAAGCTAAGCAACCATTCCTTTTGTTTTAATTACAATACAATCTTCCATGATCCAAAGGCAATAAAAGCTACTTAAAGAGTAGAGGTCCAAGTAGCAATGAGAGAATATTCATAAGAAGAAAAAGAAAAACCTAGGTTTATAATAAATACGTAGATTTCTTCCCACTACATCATCTTAGGGGTAAGAAATGCATTCCTAAGCAGAACCATAAAAACAAAAGCCGTAAAGGAAAATGTGGATGGACACACACGCACACACACACAGGGCTGAGTTCCAGAATTTAGGAGGAGCTCTCCTGAATCAGCTTCTTAAAATAAAATGGGCAGAGACAGTTCAGACAGGACCTTCGCGTGGCCTACATAACTAATGAGGCTGAGTATTTTTCAACCTTCAGCCTCATTAGTTATCAGGAAACATCAAGCTAACATAATGAAGTTCCTCCTTCATTAGATTAACCAAATAAAAAATGAGATGAATAGACAAAGACGTATCGTGTCACATTTGCACATATATATAAATATACATACACACATATATCTGTTAAAGGCCTAAGGGAAAGCGATTTGGAATAATTTATGTAAATTTAAAATGCACACGCAGTTAGACTTAGTTCCATTTATATAACTCTACCTAATAGAAATGACCAACTGTTTGTACCTAAGGACGGACCTCTTTAGATTTTTAATTATCATTTAGTTTATAAGATGAAAAACTGGAAAAATTCTAAATGTCTATTTAGGAAAGCTACAATTTTTTTTTCCTTCACAGCCATTAAAAGGAGTAAGACACACATTTGTATAAGAGAAAGACAAATTTTCAAGACCCAACTTAAGTCGAAAAAGCAAGTCACAGTGAGAAGCACTTTTGGAAGACAGAATGAGGATCTCTGAAAATGTTTCTCCATAGAAGCAACAAGATCCGTGGCACAAATGTCAAAGTCAGCTTTTTCAGAACTCGGGAAATGAATCAAAAATTTGCAACAATTTGAGGAGTATCTATTCAAGAAAAAAAAAAAATGGCTGGATCTCCATGATAGAACAGCATGATTTGTAGCTTTTTAACTTGCCTTATCCCTCCCTACCCCTCCCTCCCCAGGTTTGCCATAGTCTTTATTAACCATAAAACCATAGTCTTGCGACCACAGGAGGAGAAAAATGGACTCGGAGCACCCTAAAAGTCCCATTCCCCAGTAAATTGTCACTGTTTGACTTGTCCAACAGCTCCCCAGAAAAGCCTCGTTCATAGGGCTTGTCTTTGACCTTATTCAGAATTCACTAAGAAAAACCCTGTCCACAGGGCATCCATCGACAATAATCGCAGAAATTACTTAACATCACAGCTGCCCAAGGCAGAAATGGAGCAAACAAGAGGCTAACCAAAAATTTAACAGAAAAATCAGAGGCTAGCCAAATCAAAGACCCATAGGGGTCTTTGAAAAGGTCCGGTATATTTCTGGGATTCTAGAAGGACACACACAGAGGATTGTGTGCATGGCCAGGAGACTTGAGAATGGCATAACCTCTCAACTCTGGATGAGCCCCGAGGCTCTGCATATGCGGGAATGAAGGTTAAAGCAGAATCATACATCTCTGCTGCAGCATTGAAGCCATGTCCCGAAGCACACACAGAACCCCCACCAACGGCTTTGTGACCTACTGGTTCAAGGCATTTAAGGAGAGGAAGTCTCTGTCTCTTTACTGACCACTAACCAAGCAGACACTTCACTGGCCAAAGACTATAACTTAGCAAAATTTGCTTTAAGGAAGTTACTAAAATATAAACAAGAAAAACAAATCCAAGAATGGGATCTAATTTCCAGTGCTGCCACATTATTTTATTAAATTATCCAGCTTTCAATGAAAATTCTGAGACATACAAAGAAACAGGAAAGTAGAAAGTACGGCTCATGTATGTGGAAAAAAGCAGTCAACACCGACTGCCCCGAGGAAGTTGAGATACTGGACCTATGAAAGACTTTAAATCAGCTAGTATACATATCTTCAGAAAGCTAAAGGAAACTGTATCTAAAGAACCAACAGAATGTATGAGACCAATGTCTCACCAAATAGAGAATATTAATGAAGAAAGTAATTTTTTAAAGAACCAAATAGATATTCTAGAGTCGAAAAGTACAATAATTAAAATTTAAAAATTCACTACAGAGGGTCAGTAGCAGATTTGAGCTGACAGAAGAGAGAATCAGAACTTGAGGATATGTCAATTGAGATTATCCAATCCAAAATAGAGAAAGATAAAAGAATGAAGAAAAATTAACAGAGCCTCAAAGACTTGCAGAATACCATGAGTCACACCAACATGATGATGGTAGTCGAGAAGGAGGGCAGAGCCCTGACCAGTGTGGCTCAGTTGGTTGGGCATCATTACACAAAGCGAAAAGACACCAGTTCAATTCCTAGTCAGTGTGCGTACAAAAGGCAACCTATTTATGTTTCTTTCACACATCGATGTTTCTCTTCCTCTCTTTCTCCCTCCCTTCCCTTTTCTCTAAAAATAATAATTTTTTAAAAAAGAAGAAAGGCACAAAAAGAATGTTTATAGAAATGATAGCTAAAATATTCCACAGTTTTTGAAAAACATTATATATCTAAGAAGCTCAATTAACTCCAAGCAGGATAAACTCAAAGACATCCACACTCGGACATATCATAGGTAAACTTAAAAGTCAACAGCAAAGAGAGAATCTTGAAAGCAGCAAGTAAAAAAACAACTCATGTACCCAAGGGAACCTCAATAATATCAATAGCTGATTTTCATCAAAACCATGGAGGCCAGAAGGCAATAGGATGATGTTATCAAAGTCATTTTTTTAAAAAGCCTGTCAACCAATAATTCTATACCCAATAAAACTATCCTTTAAAAAAGAAGGAAAATTAAGACAGTCACTGATAAAGACAGAATTCACTGCTAGCAAAACTGTCCTCGTCCCTGGGATCTATTCTCCCCTCTGCTTTCCTAACCTCAGGGTTACTGTCCTTCAAGGGTCAGCAACAACATCATCCATCACAGGCTGAGGCAGAAGCACACAGGTGTTTTTTAGGGAATAACAGCTGTGGAAGGAGAGGGGACATAGCACTAGGCAAGGGGACGTCGTCAGACTGCGATGCAGACATCACAAAAGTCTGCAAACTGAACAAGAACTCTGGAGCCAAGATTTCCAACTAGAAAGCCCTTTGTTGGGTAGGAATGGGCAGGCTCTTTGGTGCCAATCATTAGCTGGGAAATGTGAAAACTGACTTCATAATAAGAACAGCTTTATTGAGGTATAATTCGTATACCATAAAATTCACCTTTAATTCAGTGGATTTTAGTACATTCACAGAGAATGCTCAGCTATCACCAGCATCTAACTTTAGGACATTTGGAGTTAAACTTGACTCTTCTCTTTCTCTCTTACCCCTAGTATTTTCCTCAGTAAATCCACTCTGTTTTGTCCAGAATCTGACCTCTTCTCACCACCCAGCTTTGATCATTCTGCTTACTTAGAGTTTTGCAGTGGCAAAACTGATTTCCCTGCTTTCGTTTTTGCCTCCCCCGCTCCTAATTCTATTCTCGCCATGGCAGCCAGAGCGATCCTTTTAAAAGTAAGTTAAATTATGTCACTTCTCTGCTCAAATCTTCTAGTGGCCTCCAGTGGCTTCCCTTCTCAGTAAAAGTAACCAAAATTGTCTACAAACCGCTACCTGATTTGATCTCCTGCTTGCTCTCAGACCTCATCTCCCTCCTCTTGCCCCCTCACTCTTAGCTGTAGCCACACCGGCCACCTTGCTGTTCCTTGAAAACACAAAGGTCTTGCTTGGGGCTTTTGTGCTTGCTCCTCCTTCGTGTTATGTGCAAAGCTGGTGTTTCACCTTCCAGTTTTTGCTCATATGTCAGTACACCTCCATAGTCAGTGACACCTGCCCTGACCATCCTATTTAAGGTTGCAACACGTTCCCCCACCATGTTCTCCTTTTCTGCTTTATTTTCTCCGCAGTACTTACCACCATCTAAGATCATATATATTTTCCTAATGTACAGGGTGGGGCAAAAGTAGATGAAGTTGTGAGTATGCAAAACACAGAGTTTCTTCTTGTATTATTATCTATTCATTATCATACTATTGCCATATGAACAACTGTAAACCTACTTTTGCCCGACCCTGAATTTGGCTGTCTCCCCCTCCCTGGAAAGTACCCTCCCTGAAGGACTGGATTTTTATGTTATTAGTTTCCACTGTCTCCCCACACCCAAAATTGTCTAGTGCTTTCTGGGCCTTCAGCTACCAAAGGTTGAATGGATGAATGCAGCAGGTGTTTTCCTAGGTCCTTAAGTTTCCGTAACAATCTTACGGGAGTAGCCCTGTTTATTAGTGAGGCCTGCGGGGTCTGGCTGTAACTAATGCTGTGTGCCTGACTTCCACACCACGCTGCCTTGTCAGCAGGACTTACTAGAGCCCGTGCTCCTGTCTGAGGTGGCTTTATGGAGCATTGCTGGCCATCACAGATGCATCCACTCTGATACAGGGACCAGTCTAGAAAGAGCCCCTGTGAGCCAGCACCTGGTCCCTATTTCTAGATGCTTCTGCCATAGGCTAAGGCAGCCATGTATCTGCTCTGCAGTTCATGAAAAGGAAGGAGACCCTTCTGAAAAACTGATGAAGGATTTCAGTTTTTTTATATTACTATTATAATGTACACTATAGTAGTTTCCAGTTTCTGTTATTAAGGATGATTCTATTACTGAGGGTCCAGTCTTTTAATCTATGATTTCTAAAAACTGAATTGTTTGTGTTTTATATGTGTGCCACACTTGGGGCTACTGTAGTATAAATTACACGTAGAAAACTATCGCGCACTTCATCGTTTCAAAAAAAATGGCAGCTACTCTGATACATAAAAATGTATGCATTTTAATGCTCCATAGTGTCGTTTTGTTGACAGGGTGAACAAAGAGGTATCACAATTACTAAGAACAGTAAGTTCAGTAGCTTGATGAAAGAGTGGCGCTTCCTTATTGCTACTTAATTTTTCTTACAGGACAAAGTTCTAAAAACATCAGTTCATCTCCAAGCACTGAGAGTTTGCCTGGAGGCAGAGAAACCACTGGCTCCCCACCGTTGTCTGCTTCTAAAAAGGATTCCTTCTTCAGCACCATCTCACGTTCCCGCTCACACAGCAAAACTATGGGCAGGAAAGAATCTGTAAGTCTTTAGCACTGGTTTTCCTGTTATCCCTCATTTTCCTCTAGTGTGGTGCATTTGTTAAAGCTTCTTATAAAGCTCTTACAATTTTTGCAGGCTAAAATGAATTACTCATCAGAAATAATTTGGGTATTTTAAGGCTGTGTGTACATTACACCGGGGTGGAGGGGAATGTAGCATCAATTTAAAATAAGTTAAATCCCAAATCTCAGTCCTTTCTTCCCCCTAAAAATGCCTTCTTGTCAAAACCTGGGTTTTTCCCCTAAAACGTAGCAAGTATTATACCAAATAGGTGAAGACACTAAAACAAACCAAGCTGGTTTTTAAGTTTCAAGTATTTCTTGAAATTTAAAATAATTATTTTACCACTTATTTTTAAAAGTTATACAAAGTAAATTTAAATTATGGTATATTGATGGTTGTTCTCTAAAAGTCTCTGTAGACATTACTCAAAATAACCTATCTAAAGCATATCTACTACTTTAAAAAAAACCTGGTTATGTCTGAAATTTTTTAAGCCAAATCACAATAAATAAAACATTTAGCCATATTTTATAGCCAATATAACACAATATTCTACTATGAAGAATTCATCTGCCCATTGGAAGAAGATACAAATGTAAGGTCTTACAAGAAAGAATCTAGCTGAAATAGTCCTAAATTAGAAAAAGAAAATTTAAACTTTCGGAGGATAATTGTTTACAGTACATAGAATGGATAACAACATAACACTGTCTGGATGACTGGGTATGACGTGGGGTCACTCAGCTTCATGGTGCTGGAGCCACGTCCTCTGCAAATCCAACAGCATACCTTGCTCTCTGAAGGGCAGGGTTCACTACATCCTCTCTTGGGGTCCTTTTCAGTGGGCGGGAACTGTGATCCTCTGCTTTGTGGGAGAGCAGAATGGAACTCTCATTTAGAGAGGGCAGCTTAATGCAGGCCGTTAGCTCTGCTCCCCCTCACATTCCACTCCAGGGATAGTTAGGGTGGTTAAAGATAAACCCTTGAGGAATAAGGAAACGGAAGAGAAGACAACAAATTTTTGTTACTTCGAAAGCAGATGTTAAGTGCTAGCTAACTTAGCAGCCTAAGAAAGCTGAATCCAAGTCAGTTGTAGGTAAAAACCAAGAAGCAACTTGACTTGGATTTGAAATCTGGAAGCTCAGGAACTGGAAATGGAGTAAAGATGGGACTGAAGACGTGAGGACTGGTCAGAAGTCACTTCAAAAAGTAGCTAGATTCCCTTCCCCACCCTGGCAGAAGACTGGAGGGTTAATGCTTTAGACTGAGCAAGATCAGACACATCCAGTGTGGCACCACCGTGCTGGAAAAGGAGCGACGAATATGTTTAACTACTGAATTTTCAGGGCCCCGGCCTTACCCCACTTGCCTCCCAGAACCCCACTATGTTTGTCCCTCCAGGCAGGAGTTTTCTCTAACAGAAATCACAAATGAAAAAACACGCAAACATTCTGAACTTAGTGGTTTTTCAGGGAAGCAGCCAGTTTACCTTCAGTGAGTGTAACCACCACAGCCCATCCAAACACAGGCCTTTCCCTTCACTTTCACTTGCTCACACTGTTTCACGTGAGCAAGACAGCCAGGGATCACCAGATGCTGGAGGAGAGCTCGTGTTACTGACAGACAAAAACAAATAGAGAAAAAGTATCATTTGTATCCACATTTTGCTGTTTTCATGTGAGTACCTGGTACACAGTAATTAAGCAAAATAACTCAAATTAATCTCTGGACATGTTATTTACCTTTGGGTAGAAAATAGTAAATAATAATATTAACAGGAAATACCTCACTTTAAAAATACCATTCTTTTGAAATTTATTTTCTCAGTGGCTCTTTAGGTAAAAACAAAATAATAAAATGCTATTAAACAAAAATGCCACTGGGAGGAAACAAGTCTATGCAGGAGTAGAGTGCTTCCGAAAACATACTCATCCATAGAACAACCGCAGCAAAGATCATTAGAAGTTAAAATATGGTATCTATGATGTAAAAAACTCCCTCGAAGAGTTGGAAGATAAAATTGAGGAAATCTCCCCAGAAAATAGAATATAGGCAGAAATGGAAGGTAAGAAAAAAATATATAGAACCAACCCCAGAGATTCTAAATCTAAAAATCAAGAGTTCCAGAAAGAACAGATAAAATGAAAAGAAGGAAACACTAAGAAATGAAATTCAATAAAGTTTTCTACTAATGAAAGACCTGAAAAAGTCCACGGAATGTGCCACACAAGTAAATATAACCCCCACACAGAGCCGTCACGGAAAAAGTTCGGAACTCTGGCAACAAGGTGATATCCTACAAACTTGTAGAACTGGGCGAAAAGAAAGATTCCCAGCAAAGGATGGAGAACGAGCATAGCTCCACACTTCCCACGGCCACACCAGAAACAAGGCAGTCGAGAATGTCCTCAGAGTTCTGAGAGAACATTACTTCCCACCTACGTGCAACACTTAACCAAACCAAGTAAATGTGAGGATAGAGTAAAGCCACTTGCAGGCATTCAGGGGTCATAACATGTGTTCCCACGCAGCTCAGAACCCACGGGAGGGTATGTGCCACAAAAGCGAGGGCATAGTCTAAGGGTGAGGGGTGCCTGAACAAGTGAGTAGATTATCCAGGGCAAGACAAAAGTATTCCCCAGATGGTATTGTAGGGAGATCCCCAAACCACTCGGAGAGCACAGCTACTTAGCAGGTCCAGAGAGCAGCAGCCAGCCCAGACTGAGGCAAGTTAGAAGGTTCCAGAAAGTTTTCTCCAAAAAGATGAAATTGTAAGAATAACTAATATATTTGAACAAATTGAGAAGTGCGTAAAACTACAGGTGAAGTTGGGTTTAAATTCCTGATAACTTTAGAGAAAATAAGCCAGGAAAACACAGGACAATCAGTAACCCCAAATAACAATAAAATAACTACAGGAAAAGGAAGAGAGGTTATGGTGAACCTTGTAAGTGAGCCAAGGCTGTGATTTATGTAGACAGCATGATGTCAACTTGGGGACTGTTAATCTGACCCAAGTCATGATAAAACTCAAGAAAACGGAGTGTGGGGACTGTGTGTTCACATGCAGAGGGGAAGAAACAGCTGTCCACGGTCATTAGAGCGAAATCCTCACCTTTCATAGTGCAAACGTAGTGTATGAGGGGGGCCCAAAACACCAACTTACGTATTGAAAATTGTGTATTTATTCTGACATGTTGAAACTTCAGTCACCTTCAAAGGACTCTCCATTTGATGCAGTACGCCTACTGAGACCTTTATTCCCCTGCTCAAAGAGTTGTGCTGCTTGTCGATTTTTATGCCTTTTAGCGCTTCTGCCATTTTTTGTTTCCCCTCTTCCACATCAGCTAAACATTGCCCTTTTTCATCTGGGGTACTTTTTCATCCAGGGAAACAAAAAAATCGCTTTGGGTGAATAAGGAGGGTGGTGTATGGGGGTCATGCCGGTTTGGGTCAAAAATTGCTGTACACTTAGCTCAGTGTGGGCAGGTGCGCTTATAAATCACCCATCGTGAATTGGGCAAAAACATTCAAAGACTCTTCAAAAAAAAAATTTGCTGAAGCTGAACGCAACCTCTCACACCACCACCAGCTCATACAGATGAGTTCCTAGAACACTCACCCCGGGGGAAGCCTGTACTACAAGGGGCCTGCCCTCCTGAAGATTATCTGGGTTTTGGGGGGTCCTCCCTTGTATAATACTCTAGAACAGCTATTTTTAGCCTTTTTCAACTCATCACACATACAAACTAATTACTAAAATTTTACAGCACACCAAAAAATACTAATTTTTACTAATCTGACCAAAAGGAGACCTAATTTTGATTGATTTACAAAAAAAATTATAATAGAAATTACCTACTCTTTTTGCTCCAAAGTGACTTTTTAAAAAATCAAGTCCTATGCTTTTATATAAGGATTTCTGGTGCCAAGAATGAACCAATGAGGCGCAACTTCATTATGCGACGTGACCAATACAGTGCAGCTCTATTATATGACCCGTATGTTCATGGTTCAAGGCCGAGCATTCATGGCAGGCACTGTTGGTGGGTGGGCTGTTGTCGGTTTTTTATTTGACTGTCTGAGGAAAAGAGGTCAGTGCCCCTGACTGAGCAGTCAGGTGTTGCATGCTTTAAAAATTCTGGCGGCACACCACTCGAAAATCACTGCTCTAGAAAAATCAAGAAGTAGCCATATAAGCTAGAGATACAGAGATGAAAAAATGGGTAGAAGAATTGAAAGTGGTTACTTCTGGAGTGCAGGAAGTGGAGGGTGGGGCTGTGTAAACTGTTTTTCATAACAAGCCTGTAGGGCCGCTTGACTCTCCAAAGTGCTGCATATAAAACTCAGTTTAAAGATAGTAACTTCAAATCACAACCAAAATAAAATGTATTGACATAATAAATTAGGAGCTGCCTGCCTGTACAAAGAGCATGTCTGTGAAGAACCAGAATAAGGAATAACAAATGGGAAAGGCATATGGAGAGATGTTTCATTTGCATTGTCATATTTTGGTGGCATATGGATTAGTCTACAATACCAATTAATTACTTTACTTTATGGTGATGCTGTGACTTACCACTGAGAAGTGGAGCAAAAATAGAAATAAGGGTGAGTCTAACCCTCCACATAGACCTGCTGTGAACCAACAAACAGAATGCCAAATTATTATTCAAAATTTAATGTATTTCCTAGCTTGTGGGAAGTATGTAGGCAGAAATTTTTAAGAGAAAGCTGTGTTTCCAAGTAATGGGCTAGCTTATTATTTTATGAAATAATGTAGTCAGTGCTCTTTGCCTAACAATTCCAGTTTTCCCTCATTCTAGACACTGATAGAATTGTACCTCCTGGTGCCCTGTGATCTGTCAGAGCCATGTGACTAGTTCCGTCCAGTGAGTCGAGTGGAAGTCATATGTGTGTGTTGTTCCTGCAAGCCCCTCCCCAGCACTGTCCTTCCCTCCGGCACAGTGAGCGGAGTCCACCTGCCAACCCGTCATAGACGTGAAGTATGAGTGAGAAAAAAACCTTTATTAATTTAAAGTAGAAGTATTGCTTATCACAGCATAACAGTTCACAGTTGGAACACGTTCAGGCCCATAATTGGGAATCGTTCTCCCATGGGAACCGCATCCCAATCCTATCCCCACAGCCCCCAGGGGTCCCAGTAGCACCAGAGCCTATGACTGGACACATATCATCCAATCCTGCTTCGCTGGCATTGCCAGCCCAGGACGGTGTGACACGGGCATTCCATGTCCTCGGAAGTGTTCAAGGTGGTTTTTCATTAACATCATCAGTATCAGTTTTCACACAGCAAGTGGCCAAAATTGAAGCAATGACACCTCTTTCTTTGGGTCCCAGTGCCTTAAATTACATGACATCTTACAGATTTCGAGACTCAGATGATATTTTAAAGGAACTCAGGGTCAAGAAATTGTTGATGTCAGTTAAGAAAAGGATGAAATAGCAGTTGAAAGAGACATTAAAACAAAAATAATCTACTAGTAGTTCTCAGCCTAACTGTGGCTAAAGCTGCTTATGTTTCTAATCTAATCATTGAGAAAGGATTGTCAAGATCACAACATTTTCAAGTCTTGACATATTCTGGACAAGTGTCATATACTCATACTAAGTCTCAGAACTTACTTCCTCTCGGTATTGCATCTTTCTGTATCACATAAAGCCTTTCTGTAACCCACAGGCTATCTTTAGATGAAATTGTACACATCTATTCCTGTTGACGCCTCTGATGTGGCCATATAATAGAACAGTGTACGATTCAGCTAAGTCTTTAAAGAGGTAATTAATTAAGTCTTGTGCCGCATGTTTATAAAAGGCATCATTGCGCTTCTTTTCTGAAATGTGAGCGAACCAGCACAAGGTTTAAAGATGACCTCATTCATGGTCGGCAGCAGTGTTGATTTGAGGACTGGTATTTGCTCATGAACACAGCTCCCCCTCTGCTTTGTTTCACCAAAAAAGCCTGCAGGGTTCACTGAATTCAAGCCCAGATTTTAATCAAGCTCTGATTTTTTTAGTCTTGACAAAATTCAAAGATTATATAACTTTTATTTTTCGTGCTTTATTTTGCATGAAGTAAATGACATTCAATACTTAGTTTTCTAGAAATCTATTTAGCTGGTCATTCATATGACTGTTAAATAATTTTTTACTTATTTCAGTACTGTTAAATGTTCTGCACTCAATTATTGCCAAATCGTTTTCCAAATCACTTCCTTTGCTAAGGTTAAAGAAGAGGGAAAATACTGAATAGTAAGAAAACCTTGCAAATCAATTTGTGTATGTGATAAGCTCTAATATTTAAGCACATCCGCCAATTAAAAGATTTTTTTAATGTTCCTTATTAACTGCAAGACATTTTGCTGTGCTTTGTGATAATTACATACCAATCTCTAAAGCTCTAAACATATCTATTCAGAATCCCCTCTAAGCCACAGGAAATCAAAATCGTCTGAGCTGGAAATCCTGACATGAAACAGGATGTGCAATGAGGTACAAACCACCTGCCGATTCTCATCTCCCCGGGGGTGCTCACCCTGTGTCTGTCACCCCTGCAGGCACTGCACTCATTGTCGCTGTTCGGTAGTTCGAAGGTAGGCCATGGCCATACTAGTAGAATTTGTTTCTGTAACATTCATCGGTCTGTTCCTTATCATGGCAAGATAACAAAAAGTGTCCGATGAACGGGAACAAATTTGAAAGCAGACTCATGTTTGCTTGTGGAAGTACAACCTGCACATTACCTAATCTACTGGCGGTCATGTTCTAGAACCTGGAATTGAAGACATATCTGTGTAAGAACGATGAGAGAGCCCTGGCTGGTGTAGCTCAGTGGATTGAGCACAGGCTGCAAACAAAGGGTCGCTGGTTCAATTCCCAGTCAGGGCACGTGCCTGGGTTGCGGGCCAGGTCCCCAGTGGGGTCCACGTGAGAGGCATCCACACACTGTTGTTTCTCTCCCTCTCTTTCTCCCTCCCTTCCCCTCTCTCTAAAAATAAATAAAATATTTTTTTAAAAATATGAGAGAGCAGTGCCAATGAGGGTGCTTACAGTGAAACTGGAGGAGGGGGAAACACATCAAGAGTTAAGTAATATTTAAATAAAAATACAACTCATCACCATGAGTTAAATGCTGTATAAACAGTAAAGATCCTAAAGCACATGGATTCAGAAGACAGGCCACCACAGGCTGTGTTGGTCCAGATAAGCTTCACATGAGAGATCAGACTTGAACCACACACATACTTCTTTTTTCATTCAGTGCGGCCGCAGGTTCCCTCGTGAATGTGCAGCGGCTCCCTAGGGCTGATGAGTGGTGCTGGGTACTGAGCAGGCAGTCAGTGCCGTCTGCTGCAGGTCTGCTTCCTCACACCCTCTGGCAAAACGTCAAGTAGTGGGGATTATACCAAGTTGCGTTTGGTAAAAATAAAAGAAATTATTATCTCAAATAAGGAAATTTGTTGCGTATTATTCCAAGTGACAAGAGTCCTGAGATAGTCAGGTCTAGAGTTCGATAATTCATCTGTTCATTAACATCACCGCCTTTCTCGGGCAGAGAAGCAGACCGCTGCGCAACCCAGGGCTCCAGCTCGGGGAAATAAAGCCTCAAACCTCTGATTGAAAGCGCCCCTGGGGGTTGGGGCAGCAGGAGAGACTCCCAGCCTCACAGGAGAGGTTGTTGGAGAGACCCACAGGGGCCTAGAGTGTGCACAGGCCCACTTACTCGGGAACCAGCACCAGAGGGGCCCAGTTTGATTGTGGGTAGCGGAGTGGGGGACTGAGGTCCGGAGGAGAGTGGGGCGGGCGCCATTGCTCCCTCTCGGCCCCGCCCCCACGTACAGCATCACTGCGCAGCGACCAGCATTACCCCGCCCCGGTGAACACCTAAGGCTCCGCCCCTTAAAGTAACAGACGCGCCAAGACAAACAAACAAAAAAAATGGCCCAAATGACAGAACACTTCAAAGCTCCAGAAAAAATACAACTAAGCGACGAAGAGATAGCCAACCTATCGGATGCACAGTTCAAAGCACTGGTTATCAATATGCTCACAGACTTGGTTGAATCTATTCGAAAAACAGATGAAAAAATGAAGCCTATGCTAAGAGAAACAAAGGAAAATGTTCAGGGAACCAATAGTGATGAGAAGGAAACTGGGACTCAAATCAATGGTATGGACCAGAAGGAAGAAACAAACATTCAACCAGAAAAGAATGAAGAAACAAGAACTTGGAAAAATGAGGAGAGGCTTAGGAACCTCCAGGACACCTTGAAACGTTCCAACATCCGAATTATAGGGGTGCCAGAAGGAGAAGAGGAAGAACAAAAAATTGAAAACTTATTTGAACAAATAATGGAGAACTTCCCCGATCTGGCAAAGGAAATAGACTTCCGGGAAGTCCAGGAAGCTCAGAGAGTCCCAAAGAAGCTGGACCCAAGGAGGAACACAACAAGACACATCATAATTACATTACCCAAGATTAAACGCAAGGACCTACGTCCAAGATTACTGTATCCAGCAAAGCTATCATTTAGAATGGAAGGGAGGATAAAGTGCTTCTCAGATAAGGTCAAGTTGAAGAGGCTCATCATCACCAAGCCCTTATTATATGAAATGTTAAAGGGAGTTACCTAAGAAAAAGATCAAAAATAGGAACAGTAAAAATGACAGCAAACTCACAGTTATTAACGACCACACATAAAACAAAAACGAGAGCAAACTAGGCAAACAACTAGAACATGAGGGTTGTCAATAAGGGAGTGGGAGGGGGAGAGGGGGGTAAAGGTACAAGAGAATAAGTAGCATAGATGATAGGTGGAAAATAGACAGGGGGAGGGTAAAAATAGTGTAGGAAATGTAGAAGCCAAAGAACTTATAAGTATGACCCATGGACATGAACTATGGGGGGGGGAATGTGGGAGGGAGGGGGGTGGGCAGGATGGAGTGGAGTGGGGGGGGAAATGGGACAACTGTAATAGCATAATCAATAAATATATTAAAAAAAAAAAAAAAAAAACAAAAAAAAACATCACCGCCTTTCTGTTCCACCATCGTTAGTATTTTGGCTTTGTTCTCCACTCGCTCCCATCGTGTTTTCAAGAGGGCTGCCACAGAGTGGGTGTCTGTCCTGTGATCCCTCCCGTCACCCTCCTCACACATACACCTCTTCTAGAAAAGTCTAGTTGGACATTCCCCAGCAGGCTTTCCCTCCTATCTCATGGACTGGCCAGAATTAAGCCCCATGCCCCCTCCCACACCAATCTCTGGTAAGAGCAAAGGTTTGGAGAAGTCCATGACAGTGCAGAAAGGTGGTGGGGGCATGTGACTGACACACGATAACATACTTCCTAAGAATACATGGTATGTGGAAGGTATTGATCATAATGGATTTCTTTACAGGGTTTTGTATGGAACTGAAACCTGGCATCTAGAGTTTATATAATTATAGGATTTTTTTCAATTCATAAATACATATTTCAAATCTCTTAATGTTTAATCAATAGTATTAATGATAACTGCATTCAAATACAGTGCTGTTTAAAGTAACCATTTCTACTTAACACGGTGTATTAAAGTGAATTTAGACATCCACGGTTTTTCTAGCTTTGTTTAAGTCTCGTGATAGGAATTTTAATCTAAGGCTAACTTGAACTCAGGTGTTTGAGATATGACATTTAGTCAGTCACTCAACGTCATGTGAACTTTGTTCACAGTCTTTTGCCGTGCGCCAGTTCGGGGTCAAGGAAGGCGGACCGTTTGTGTCTGTATCAGTAGGAGGATTCCTTCCTGCCATCTCCACCTTTTGGCTCACCTAGCTCACATTAGTTCTGTTGTAAAGAAATGTGAACATCTAAAGGAGCATCAGAAAGAGCTGTTTTCGATAGTTTTGTACATGGCATTTTAATTTAGCTTTTGTAAACAGGCTTTATAACCAACCTTTTAGCATCTTTATGCTTCAGTAAATTTATTTTCAACCAAAATTCTGAGGAGCCTACGAAAGCAGAACCACAGGAAATAGAGTTCTGACTCTTAACTGTGATGTCCTTTTCAGGACAGTGAAGACGGTGCCCTTTGGGACAAATGAGACCCTCATCCCCCTCATGCTGGGCCTTCTTCCTCCTTCATTTGTCTTCAGCTCCACCATCTCCGAGAAATACAAAATGCCAGACTGTACCCTTGCTGAACCCTGCCCAGGAGGCATAGACAATGGCTTGGGGAGCGCTCAAGCAAAGCAACTAGAAATATTTAGAACCCCTGGACAGAAATTCCTGTGGGTTTGAATCGTGCCAAGTTAAATGTGTCATTGATAGCATTTGCTTTCTTCCAATGACCTTTCTTGAAACTTGACATTTATTTAGCCTTGCAATGTCACATTGCCTTGGGGACAGTGCCTCAAAGTGTACATATGCAGGGCAGAGATGAAAATAAGGGCTTCGAGCAACCCTATGCACCTGGAGGTCAGCCAAGGCCAGAGGCCAAATTTTGGAGGCTTTTAGGGTGTCTTCCTCTTTCTCCCTCAGTGGTGTGTCACCCCCTTCCTTCGACACAGCATCTTCCTGCTCTTAAATTTTCTGCTCCATAGCTTCTCATCGTCTTCTTCTTTGAAACACCTCTGTTAGCATTTCCAGGAAGCTATATTTTTAACCCACTGAGTTCAAATTCGAGAAAGAATGGCTTTGCTCCAGTCACAGGAAGACTAAGCCTACTGAACAGAGAGGGGGATGTACATCACACAGGTGGCCTTTGCCATGCCGTGAAACCTGCAGGCTAAGGAACTCCTTTTGGTTGTTCTTTATGCTAAAGCCGCTCTGTGCAAATGGTCAGTCAGGGGCTTGGGCTAGACAGCCTCCTCTGTTTCCCTGAAAGAGAGAGATTCCTGTGTCAGGAATTCATACACATGGAAATACTGCGGGCAGTGAGAACCAGGAGCCCAGAAGGCGGAGTTACAGGGCATTCAGTAGCGCGGCCTGCGCACGCCTCACAAGAGCCCTGCTGAAGGGGCAAGTGGGCGCTAAGACCCAGCCTGTGCTCTGGTCACTAAGCGGCAGGCCCCGGTCCGGGGGCTGTGTTTGCCCGGAGATGGGACATTTTTTCCTGTACACAGAGGTAATATCCATTCCCCAAGTCCTACACCCAAAGGGAGTGGCTTTCCCTAATCAAATGAAAGCATGTTTGGGGTAGTAAAAGTCCCAAGAGGGAACTGCAATTGTTGGGAAATTTCAGGACCTTTCTATTTTGTGGCAGTAATAATAAAATTAAAAACGTGGACATGGCAACTTCTTAAAACATATGAATTAAACAACAACCCCAACTCTTCACAGCCCTGACATTGCAGTATGACTGAAGGGTTTTAAAAGCCTCGAGTACATGGATGGATCACCAGAAGAAAATATAGTCAAATTCCCAAACTACTTCTTTGTTTAAGGTGATGGCAAAGCCCTCCTTTCCCTCACAATTGTTACCCCTTAGTACCTTCTGTCCGTAGCCTTATCATTTCCAGTCAAAACATTCCCCAGAGTTACTTAGGTCAGTAAGTAGGAACTCTAACAGCGGTAACTCAAAGCATGGTGATGGTAGTAAGCCAAGAACAGATTGGCTTTGTATTAAACCCTAGAAAGTTATGGGCTGCCTTTGAAAACAAGAGAGAAAAAAATAAAGAAAAAAATTTAACTGGATAATCAGTTATGGGAGGGGGCACTTCCTCTGTCCCCACCTCCACCATTCATTCATGGACCCCTGACTGGACTCTGATTCCTGCCTTTCTTGGCTGTATTTTCCAATGTTTTTTTTCGCTTTTGATGTCCTCATTGTTCTGCTTTAAAGTTCCCTATCGTTCACATCTTGCTTCTTTGATGGCTCTTACAAAAGACCTGATCACAGTGAATAAATCCATTCTAACTATACCTCTCCCTGCAACAGAAAGGACCTTTCAGACTGCCATCTAGGGTCACTTTCAGGTGATCGCTGACCTTGATCACCGTCACCTTTATTCTTGGAGACTATCCCAAAGTTAGGGCAGAATTATAAACAAGACCGTGAAAGTTTGCAACATATTCCTGAATTCTTCCATGTGACCACTCAGGTTATATGGGTCCTATTAACAAGCAAATCTGAAGTACTTGCCAATTACATCACTCACCTGTCCCACACACACATACACTCCCACTACTACAGAATCCAAAAATTGAAGGAGATTTAGAATAAACAGTGAGAAAAGCTGCTAAATTGCTTACCTTCAGGATGTTCCCAGTCGAAATTCTAGGCAGTCTTTTGTCTGAAGCATATTTGTGTATTCCACATGCACCTCTTACTCATGCATCTTGATGTAAAGATATATGTTCATAAAACATCAAAAACCAGACTTTTGAAAATGAAATTGAAGAAAGTAAGAATGAAACCAGCAAGGTACCATTATGTAATAATGCTGATGTTTATGGAAATCTTAAATTCATCTCTAGACAAACATTAATATAAACCAGCTGGACAATGGTGAAACTATTACCTGCTTACTGCCAAGGATAAATAAAGTATTGGTTTTCTTCTCAATGTCTATAGTCAGTCACCCACCCTCCATGTCTATGACCGAATCCCTTTGTAGACACCCTTCAGAACCAGGTTTGAAGGTTGGGCAGGAACAAGATCTTTTTCTCAGATAAACAAGCAGACCTAATTCTTTTGCCAGGAATATAGGTTTAAATTTCTGAGATAAACTAAAGCTGAACAGAACAGATTCTGGCTGAAAGTGATTCAACTAATAAGTTATTAACTCAGATAAGACCAAAGGACTTCTCATCCCTAGCTGCACATTGAATTCACCTGGAGAAGTTAAGAATACCAGTCACAGAAGAACTGAATCTCTGAGGTGCAGGCTGGGCCTCGGTAATTGTTAAAAGCTGCTCGAGTGATTCAAATGTGTAGTCAAGGTTTAGAACCAACGATTTAGGAGCTCATCAGTGTCTTCGAGGAGCCAAGTTCTTTCCACTCCTCTGTCCTGCCTAGAGCAGGCTCTTCCCCAGGTTAGAAGTGAGGCAGCCACACCAGTTCTAGGCCTATTCACCAATACCTCGAGGAGAAAGACGGACCATGTCTTCCTGGGGCGTTCTCTTACGATAGAGTTGCCAGGGAAAATACAGGATGCCCAGTTAAATTTGCTTATCGGCTAAACAATGTGTAATTTTTGAGTAGGTCTCATATATGGCATGGGATATATTTATACCAAAAATATGTGCTGATTGAGATTCAAAGATGACTGTATATCCTGTGTTTCTATTTGTTAAATCTGGCGGCTCTGTCTTAAGAACCTTTGCTCTCTGTTTTTTTCAAGAGCCACCCACCCAAGACTTCCCCCTGGGTCTCATTGGCCCACATTCCTACCGGCATTGCTGTAGAGGTAACGGGGTTACCCTTAAGTCCATCGTGTCCGGTCCCAGGCACACAGCTCTAGTTTAGGTCAGCTCCCCCAGGGAGAGGAGGTTCGAGGTTGCAGGACCCCATTAGGACGACAAGGGGATGATGCTGGGAGCACCAGCGAGTCAGTTTAGTCAGCCCTACAGAGCGCTGCCATGCTCTCTAGACAAAAGCTTTTCTGCAAAAATTTACCCTTTTGGAAAGATATATAAATTTGATTGTCATGAATCTAAAGCAGTTTATTTTAAAAAATCACCATGCTGTGCAAAATCATGTATTAAAATCCACAGGGCTCATGGGAAAGACGGGGGAAACAGCACTCAAAAACTTTATTACTGACACGTACAACAAGGTAGGAACCTAGTAAGAATGGAAGCGTAGTTGTATACATGCTAAGTGATTAAGAAATAAAAGTAAATAGTATAATAAATACGATTCTTTACCTTGAAAAAGACCTGCAGCCTGGTTGGGGAAGTGGACATCTTCAAATGAACGGTCATCTTCAGAACAGTTCGTTCCAAGGCAGTTTATATTTTCACAAAATCCCACGCCGTGCAAAATCTGGTGGGTTTGGGTGCGGGGTGCAGCCCGTCACACCCGCGGTGAACTGAGGTGCGTGCGCATGCGTATTTGTGTGCTTCTGTAAGCCTGGGTTCAGCCAGGTGCAGTTTTCCGTGTTCACCTAGTGCTGCTTGTGGATGAGATATGTAAGCAAACGTGAAGTTCGTGTTATACTCAATTGTTCCTTCATTTAGCAATCTCATTGGAACAAAGTCACATTTTTAAAACAAGCATGATAACAGAACTATCTGGGTTGCTATAAAGCCTCTGAGGTCGATGGGTTGGGAGAATAAGGATAAAGAAATATTATACTTTCTGTATTAATGTTCTTGTTCTCAGTTCAGTAACCAACAGTCCTGCGTTAATGCGGAACTTTAGAATTCATGTTATTAATGGTTACATACATCGAAGTATTTCATAACACCAGCTGGCTCTGTGAAAATCCCACTGAGTGACTTAAGTCCCCATCAGAGTTCTGCAGGGGCACTTTCCTAGGCTACATCTCAAGATTTTAAGGCACAGCCTGCAGGGCCCTTGACGCTCTCTCTTGGTCCAGCCTCATCATCAGTTCTCCCTCCAGTTCCTCCACAACCCTTCAGGAGAGCGACAGCTGTTTCTGTTCTCAAACCAAGTGTGCTGCCCCACACCTGTGCTGTTTTCCCCACTGTGTCTTCTGACCAACCCTGTTCACATGGCCACAAACTCATCGAGTTCCTGCCAGCCTCAGCCCACGCACCTTGTGTCCATGGGAGCCTTCCCTGCCACTCTCTGGAAGTTTCCAACTCTTTCATTAAGCAGCTGTGGCCCTGGCTAAGCTGCGGGTTCCAGAGCGCCACCTCAAGCCTCCAGAAGCAGCATGTTGAGGGGAGGGATCCCTAGTTGCGTATAAAGGAGTCCTGTGCTTGGACTGGCAGAGAACTGCTGGTACTCAGTCAAAAGGCTCTTTCAGGCACTTGTCACGCTGGCAGCCTCCCCTGCGGCAGAGGCGGTGGGTGTGTGGTGCTCAGTGTGTGTTTAGGAGTGAGTGAGTGCTGTTGAGGGTCCTGTGCTATGCAGGGATGCAGGTGCATCAGGCTTTATTCAGGCCTCTAGGGCCTGGAAGGCCACGTCATTTCCCAGTGGCATTCACCAACCACATATAAAAGCTACAAGAACTGTTGATGCATAATGAGAAACTAGGGTTCTGTAAATTGGTTTAAGGAGTGAATTAGCAAAAGTGCAGTAGCATGCAAATAAACCAAGTAATTCAGAGAACTATTTCCTTCTCACCTTTTCTTTTTCTTTCCAGAAGTCTCAAAATCGGTGGTGTTTGTGTTAAACAAAGCTGTTCCAACACTTGGTTTTCTTTATCAATTGTAACTTACCGAAGTATTTCTTAAAGCGTGCTTGATCCTCAGCGTGGGTTTGCTGCAGGCTACCATTTTTTGTTGGTCTCTAATTGCACTCTGTGGGGATCGTGTAGTCCAGAGAGTAGTGGCACCGGGTGCACATTTTACCCTCACATGGGGCGATTAGCTTCGTCACAAGGAAAACAACCTTGGCCAAGGCCCTTCTATCTGGGTCGGCCATTGTGCCGATGCCTCCTTTTGGTGCCAGAAGCAGCATGGGGAAGCACGCGGTGGTTCAGCCCAGCCGGCAGCCCATGAGAAACTCAGCAGGAGTCCTCAGTGCTGGCTGGGCGGGTTCATCAGTCGGTCTGATCCCCGTGTGTAAGTGGAGATGGAAAAACCCTATTGAATAAAGTAACATCTGTGCTAATTGGCCTGGTAGGGGAGAGAGCTATTCTCCTTTACAAAAGACTGGTCAGGTCACTTAATTATAAAAACACAACATGGAGGTGATAGCCTCCAAGTCCAAAAGATGGGGACACTTCTCCACACAAATGCCATTGAATTAGCCTCCCCAACACAGTCCCTTCCAGGAGAGACTTTCTCCCTAGTTAAAATGTTCAAAACACAGGCATGATGCTTAACATTTTTATACCTTTTGAATTTGTAAAGGCTGGCTAGTTCCTAAGACATACCATATGCATATAATTATTTATTTTTAAAAGCAGTTATAGGACTTTTACAAAAAATAAAGTTTGTAACTATGCAAATACAGTATTCTTCTTCCTCAGGTTACCCATACGTGAGATTTTCCAGTTAAAGATTTTATTTTCCACTCTATTTATTTTAGGATTGTAAGTTTACTCAGCTTACTTTAGAACTTTGCAGCACATGATCCTATTTTTGGCACCATTCTTATCCATTCTGTTTCTTGTTTTTTATAAACTAAGTCTGTAAAGGAAGAGTAAGATTAAAATAGCTCACAGTGTTGAAATGGCAATAGGCATAAAAGCATGTTTCTAAAGGCCAAAAGTATTTACAAATATTATTCATTATGATTATTACAAAAATATCTTCAGGAAATGAGAGATGAATTTAAATACCATGGATTATGAAAATATTCTACCATTTTCTTTTTATTGCATTCATGTTTGAAAAACATCTTTTATTCTCTGTTACAGCCTTTGTTTATCAAAATGACAGAAGAGAGCATGCATAATCCAACAAAATTAATTTATGTTTGGCTTTAAAATAAGTGCTTGTTTACTGTAGAATAAATTGATACCTAGTAGTCTAAGAATTAATTCTAAACAGATACTGAAGCCATTCTGTAAAGAATTGATTGAGGGAGGTGGGAATGCTATCTTGGAAGCCGGCCATCCACTCGTTTCTTCCCTGCATCCTGCTCCATGTTGAGACCTGTCTTCTGAACTGTTACCAAAT
Organism: Desmodus rotundus; assembly: GCF_022682495.2. Lineage (NCBI taxonomy): Eukaryota > Metazoa > Chordata > Mammalia > Chiroptera > Phyllostomidae > Desmodus > Desmodus rotundus. The sequence goes on along the minus strand of NC_071394.1, from coordinate 109,662,991 downwards.
AAGCATGTGACCGGGTAGCCATCTGTCAACTCTGTGTTAGCATAGGGAAGCAGTAGAGTGCTTCACAGCCTTCCAGAGGGATTGGAAGCTGTATTCTTAAGTGAGATGAGATGGCTCATCTAAACCCTTGCCATCCAAGGTGTGGTCCATAGCTCCAGCTGCAGTCATCCCCTGGGAGCTTGTTAGAAATGCAGAATCTCAGGCCCCACCCCAGGCCTCCTGAAGTAGATTGCATTTAACAATGTTCCCCAGGTGATGTTTGTGCATATTAAAAACTGAGAAGAATTAGTCTAAGTAAGAGTAATTGAATACCAGTTCAGAAATGAGATTTTCTTTAGATAAAGCCAGTTTCAAATATATCTCAGTGTGGCCCTGGCCAGTGTGGCTCCATTAGTTGGAGCATCATCCCATGCACCGAAAGGTCACAGGTTCAATTCCCAGTCAGGGCATCTACCTGGGTTTCAGGTTCAGTCCCCAGTTGGGGTGGGTGCAGGAAACAGCTGATCCATGTCTCTCTCTCCCTCTCTGTCTGTCTGTCTCTCTCTCTTTCTGTCGGTCTCACTCTGTCTCTTTCTCCCTCCCTCCTTTCCTTTTTCTGTGAAATCAGTGGATGTATGTACCCTTGAGCAAGGACCATGACAGTATTTTGCCATGTATAATGTGTACCCATGTTTTTGGCCCAAACTTTCAGGGGAAAAAAATCTTTCATTTTAATTTTTTAATTCAATTTTTAATTTATTTATATTTAGATGCTTGTGTCTTGTATTACAAAGGAATTTTAGCATTTATTTTTGAACATACAGATATCGTTATTGGTTTCTAGAGTTACACTTTTAACACATAAGCATAAATAAGAGAGTTTAAAATATTTACATGGATACGGAATTAGTACTAGCCATGTATAATACGCATGATTTCTCCCTCAAAAGCTTGGGCAAAAAAGTGCACATTATACACGGCAAAATACATATATACATATTACATACATACAGGGTCCGGCAGAAGAAGCCTGCATGGGTGTGGTTGATGGGGTAATAATATGGGGGTAATAATTTATAGCTTTAAGTTGAACATTTCACCTTAAAATGTCATATGGTATGCTTGAGTGTGCTATTGTTATGTTACAGAATCACATGCTTATGCTTTTGTAGTAAAAAGGGGGCGTTATTCGTGCCGGACCCTGTGTATTCCCAGTGTGAGCACGTTCTCCGCTTTCCACGTGTGTCCTCTGTTCTCAGCAGTCAGCGTGTATCACAGCCTTCAGTCCTCGAAGGACTCAGTGAGGTCTGCTGCGAGGTGTTGTCATTACCCCCCATTTTACAGATAAGAGAACTGAGGCAGAGACTGTGGTTAGCTCCATCTGCAAAAGAGTACATACTCATGACTGGTCCATGGGAAATTTTTGCCTCATTAGGTGGATCCAAGAGAATAAAATGGGGTAAGAAACTCAGCTTTTTTTTTTACTTCCTCAATAAAAATTATGAGAGGCAGCTGAATAAGAGGAAATTTCTTTCTTTTAACTTTGTGAGCCTTGCATGTTCTATTTTTAAAATATCATTTATAATCCATATCCCGTATGTCCCGCCTACAGCAAACACACCATCTGAGTTAATTATGTTAACCCGCCAACACCTGGCTTCAGAAAGATGTTTGGAACTCTTTCACGTGTAAACCAATGAAGTGAATGTGTACTCGATATGCTAAAAGTCAAGTTGCAATGTGGTGGAGAAAATTTTTGCGTGGAAAAATAAGTTTCTCCCTGTATTTCACCTGGTGTCCCTGCCCTACAGCTCCCCCTGGGCCCCTGCAGGGAAGGGGTAGGAGGGTCTCTGTCTGTCAGGGCCCGCTGAGGCAGCAGCACGGTCAGCGGGGGGCTGCACTGGCAAACACCTGGCTCCTGCCTGACCTCACCACTCAGATTTTAAGCAGGCAATCTTTAACTTTATAAATTATAAGGAGGCATTCTTTTTTTCTTTTTTCTTTTGATAAAGTGAACATAAAATTTACCACCTAACCATTTTTAAGTTTATAATTCAATAGTATTAAATTCTTTCGTAACTCTTTTCATCTTGTAAAATTAAAACTCTGTGCCTATTAACCCTGGCCAGGTAGCTCATTTGGTTGGAGCATTTTCCCGTACACCAAAAGGCTGCAGGTTCCATTCCCAGTCAGGGCACATGCCTAGGTTGTGGGTTCAGTCCCAGGTTGGGGCATATACAGGAGGCAACTGATAGGATCGATGTCTGTCTCTCTCTCTCCCCCTCTCTTCCTCCCTCCCTCCCTCCTTCTCCCTCTCCCTGTCCCTTTGTCTCTGAAATCAATTTTTTTTAAAAATTGTTGTGACTAGTGTGACTCAGTTAGTCGGGCATCGTCCTGCAAAGCAAAAGGTCGCTGGCTCCATTCCCAACCGGGGCACGTGCCTGGGTTGCAGGCCGGGCCCCCAGTCGGGGTGTGTGCAAGAGGCAACCAAATCAGTGTTTCTCTCACACCTCGATGTTTCTCTCCCTTTCTTTCTCCCTCCTTTCTCCTCTCTCAAAAAAATAAATAAATAAAATCTTTAAAAAAATTCTTGCAGCACACTGGTTGAAAATTGCTGAACTATAGTGTTGTTTAGAGTTTAATTTAGAATCAATTTTGGTCGTTTAAAAATACTGACACCTCTTACTTCTTGTTAAACACCAATTACATTTTTTCTTATTTTCTTCCTATTATGTTATTTAAATAATAATTTGACTTTCTTATTACAAAAATATGATTCTATTTCATCATAAAAAACCTCCCCCCCAATAAAAGATGGGGGGAAATAACCTATAGCCCCACCATTTGGAGATTAACTGATAAAAACACTTTGGTGAATATCTTTTCTTTTTTCTATGCCTTCTTTTTTGCAAAAAAAAACAATCATTTAAAAGAAATTTTTCAATTACAGTTGATACACATTATATTAGTTTCAGGTGTGCAGCATAGTGATTAGACATTTATATACCCTACGAAGTGATCACCCCAATAAATCTAGTACCCATCTGACACCATACAGAGTTATTACAATATACTGACTATATTTCCTATGCTGTACTTTACATCCCCATGACTATTTTTATAACTGGCAATTTGTACTTAATCCCTTTCATCTTTGCACCCAGTCCCCAGCCCCTCTGCCATCTGGCAACCATTTGTTCTGATAGAGTCATTCTTTACCTAGAAATTCGTGCCTTGTTTCCCAACTAGTGTATAATATGTTCCTGTTAAATGTTGTCATATGAGACAGTTTTAAAAATTCTGTTTATGAATGGTACCGCAAGTTACCTCAGTCACCCAGCATTAGACATTTAGGGTGTTTGTGCAGATTGGGGGTGCATGTGTTCATGCTGCCGTTGAATGTGTGATGAATATCCTGGGAGTTCCTTTTTTGCATATGTCCCTAGTTCCTTGGAATAACTTTATAGAACTGTATTAGTAATCTAGAGACAACAAACATTATTGAGTGGTTACCATGTGCCAAGCACTGTGCAGAGTACTTCACCTACAGAATCCCATGTAGTTCAATCCTCGGGCAGTCACATGAAGTGGGAAACGCTGCTGTCCTTATTTCACAGACAGGAAACTGAGGCTCAGAGAGCTCCGCTCTGGCCAGGGTCACCGAGAAGTTGCATCCTGCCTCCAGGGCCCGTGATCATGTTCCTTCTGCTCTGCGCCAGGGCTGGACCATTTATTTCTATTGTCCTAAAAGGTCTCCTTTGTGTTCCTCTTCCGTTATTTTTTTTTCCCCCTGCTGGTGTCTGCCCCTGCTGATACCGCATGCTCTCTCTGGCTTGGTTTTTCATCCACACCGAGCATGTGTATTTGCCTTGTGTATGCCACAGCTTCCTCAGAACATCCATGGCCTTCCCACTTTTTTCCTTGAGACTTTCCATTTCCTTCACTTCCCACTTCTTGTTCACCTGTCTGTTTGAAAAAGACTGGGCGTCTTTCCTGTCTCCTGATTTCTATATTGAGCCTATTCCTGCTGCCTGCAGTCGGTGTCGGTTCTCTTGTCTGCTTCTCTTGGGATCTGAAGGCACTCGCTTGGAAGCTGAGCAGCTCTTCTGCCCCACTATCTCCCAAGCTGAAGGTCCCGGGTTTAATTAGTCCATGGATGAAGACACCGCTGCAGCCTGTGCAATCACTATGAGCATGGTTCCTGTTAGGGGCAGTGGCCACAGCAGTCTGCGTGTCAAACCCCAGCCACCAAAACATAATTATCATAAGTAAAAATGTAATAGGGATGAATGAAAAGGGAAGGGAAGGCTTTCTGCCGGACCTCAGCTGCTGCTGTTCTCCAGGCTCTGGCTCTGTCCAGGTCCCACATTTTCCTGACCCCTTGGTTTGTGGGGTCCTTGCCTCCTAAAAAACATCTTTGTCCATCATTTCTTCTGGGCCAAATCTCCCTTCTTCTTTAAGGCCCATTAAAAAGATACTGCCTCATCCTGAAAATCTACTTTCATTTCCACCTCTACAAATTGGATGTCATCTGCCCTCCCCAGAATTGTTCAGGCTCCTCTTTCAAATCTTCTGCAGAACTTATCATCCTTGTCTCTTGGCATTATGTATAGGTCTTACCTTTCTAAACTTGCAGAGGTCAGATTTTATGTCTCATTCATCATTGCGTTTTCTACAAGGCCTAACACAAACAAATATATTTACTGAGTAAATTCATAAATAAGGGAATAAATAATAAGACACAAAAGCTTGTTTTATTATATACAGTAGCAGAAACACATGGAAGCATTTAACAAAGTTGATGTATAAAATCCATACACTATAAAAGAAACCACTGGGACGTATAATAGCTGAGAAGTGTCAGGACACACCAACTGTTTGGGGGTGAATGATGGTGAAAACACCGCTTCCTAAAAAGCTAATTCTAAAAAAATCATTTTTCAGATACAGTCAAAACAAGAATCGTTCAGCAAACAACAAAACAGACCACAACCAATTATGCCTAAATTTTTTTGCAAGGAAAACAATTTAGTAAGTAATTTGGGGTTAGGACTAAGAACAAGAGCTTAGAACTAAAAATAAGAAAGAATGTACAATGGGGAAGAAATGGGAGTAGTGGGCCAGGGGACTTGGGTTCTCAACTGGTCTGCCCCTTGCATCCACTTCCAAGAATGTGCTTACAAAGACCATGTTTCCTGCAGGCGATAATAAGAGAATGTATGTTCTAGGTCTGTGGTGAGGATTAAATGAGTTATGCAGGCGAAGCTCAGCGTCTGGAATATTGTAATCGCTATAGAAGGGGTAGGTGCTACGTGTGTTTCTCTTCCAGTGGAGTGGCCCTCTTCTTCCCTGCAGGGCTGCCAAGTACAGGTGGGGATGCCAAGTACAGTAGCCTGCGTGGCCCTCCTTCATAATCTCCCATCAGTATCTGGTGTCAAGTTGCTACCAGAACTGAAGACAGTGGCAGGCTCTTAAGCCCTAATTAATTTTTCTGGGTTAAGCCTCATAAAGGATTTAAAACCACAAACCAGTGTTTTATATCAGTGTACCATAAAATCCTTACCTAAAATCTATTTCTAGACTGTTTAGACCTGATTATTAAAAAAGTGTTTAAAAGAAAAGATAATTGCCCTTATTGAGTACCTACTCTGTGCCAGATGCTCTCCCTGCTGTTCCCATTTTGATCTTCCCCCAGTCCTGCTAGGTGGGGGTGAGGGGACCAAGAAATTAAGGAACTCATCTCAGACCATATACAGCTTGTAACTCACTGGCAGAAAGTCCATTTGAACCCAGGCGTGCTTACTCCAGACTCGCACCCTGCTCCACCGCACTGCCTCCTGTAATGGCAGGCAGAACACACATGCAAAGGTGCATGCAGTAAGTCCTCAGCAGTAGGCTCTGTGACTTTAAGAGAGACGACCTATAACAAAGCCGATTGTACTGTAGGCTGATATAAACAAGAATTAAATTTCTATGACATCTCATCAACTTAACAGCATGATATTGAATGAAAACATGTTATTCGAGGAACTGCTGTACAATAAACATTTTTCTTCAGTGTCTTATGTATACATAAAAATTACCGTATTTTTCAGACTATAAGACACACTCCCCTTCCCCAATTTGGGAGGAAATGGGAGTGCGTCTTACAGTCCGAATGTAGCTTACCTGGCTCGCTGCAGGATTTCTGCTTTAAAGGATGTTATTAAATATTTTACCACATGTTTTGCTTCAAAATATTTTTTCCTATTTTCCTCCTCTAAAACCTAGTGTGTCTTATGGTCCAAAAAAGACAGTATACTAACTGGTTGTTTTCATAAAACCTGAAGGCAATTAGCCAAGCATTTGTTTTTGATTACAGGGGACCAGTTTAATGAAGACAAACGACTAAAGCTGTCAGTGTTTAAAGCATGTTAGTTGGGAAGAGTGCGGAGCACAGGAAGCTAACGTAGCAAAGTGAAGTCAGTTCCACAATTTTAGAAGCTCGATTCTTGGCTCTCTCTTATCTGTAATTATATAGTGAGGAATAAATGACAAGCCACCTTTTTGCCTCCAAGTGATTCCATTTCTATTTATAAAGTCTGAGTTACAGTTGAAGGGTTTAGGAATGTTTTAAGCTTAAGTGAACTCCAGAAGGGTAGCCTCTCACCCTATTTCAACCAGAATGCTCTTCTTATCTCCTACATTGGGTCTTCGTGTGAGCTTTCCTTTGGGGGAAATAAGGGTTAAATTAATGAAAGTTGCCGTTCTCTACAGTACACATTCCATTTGTGTTGAGGTTTACGTGGGATTTAGGCAAGCAAGATGCTCCTCGCGTGCCACCAGAGCCCTAAGCAACATTTGCAGACTTGGAAAACTCTGTTTCCATATTTCCACATCGGACTCATCAAGTGCTCTGGGCCGCGTGCCCTCGGGGCTTCCCCATACACTCATACACTCGTGCAAATCGTGCACTGCACAGTTCAGAGTGCACCAGTCTCGTCACTGTTCATTACAAGGACGTTCCTGCTCGAACAGTTAGGTGTTTTGAGGAAGAGCCCTCCCTTTGGAGCTCAACACCTCACCACCAACAGACCAGGTCTCTCACCTCTCCTCTGACAAGCTTCTTCCATCCCAGCTTTTAAAATGAAAACCAGCTGAAAGTCCTTTGAGGTAGAAATGTCTGCTGGGGATTACATTTCCCAGGGGCTTTTGCATTTCTAAAGAAGTGATGGCTTCATCCAAATTAAACTGATAGGATAGAGATGCTTTCAAGCCAGGAGGGGGGGTGCATTCCTGGTGACCTTTGCCCACTCTGGCTGGCAGCACCCCAGTCAGTAGTCACAGGAGAGGAAGAACTCGGGCCGAAGTGGGCCCCCTTCTGTTAACAGACTGCCGAGCTCTCACCTCGGGACGGTTCTAGACTCACCGGTTGGGTTGGGGTCTGTAACACATTGAAAAGGTGATTTGTTCAGTAGAAGGGACAGGAGGCAGGGACCAGGATTCCCCCAGCAATTATTCTTATTTGATTGTACGACTTCCGTGTACTCTACCTCATGCCCTAGTAATTGATGTATCTTCCTTATCCCAACTACAAGTTTGTAAGCTTCGTGAGAGCCAGGTGTCTGACTTCTCCTTGCTCCAGAGAGTGCTGAATTTAGGCCCAGGGTGGGTAGAGGATTACCTCAAATTACAGGACTTGGAAGTGGCAGGATCGGAAGTAGAACTCGAATGTCCCCAGGCCATATACCAATCTAGTGTTCTTTCTGTCCCACCACTGTTTCAGCTGTATGTCGCTGCATAGCAAACCGCTCCAACAGTCCACTCCTCACAACAGCAGCAGCACGGCTATTTTCCATAGCTTTATGGGCCAGGGATTTGGACAAGGCTTGGTCGGGCCATTCTGTTCTGTGTGATGCTGACAGGTTGCTTACTCGGCTGGGTCAGATGGGCGGAGCTCACAGGTCCTGTATGACCTCGTTCACACGTCTAGAACTCAGAGCTTGTCCTGCTGCCGCTTTCTCTCCAGCGTTTCTCTCCTTCCCTTCAGCACCCTAGCCTGGGCTTCTGTACAGCATAGTAGCTACCTTCCTCTAGTGAAAGCAGGCGTCAGCAGGCCTCTTACACTGGCCCCAGCCGGCACAGTTTGATTTCTGCTGCACGCCGTGGATCAAGGCAAGGCACGAGGCCTGCCCAGGTCTAAGGGGAGGAAGGACTTGATGGTGGCCGTCTGTAGAAACTAACCACAGCCACCATTTAGTCAACACATGCAGCTTTCTTTTTCCTACAGTGTCCTGACAGCACAGGGAAACAGCGGAAACGAAGGGCAAAAAGAAGAATACCCCGAAACACCCCATCCTTTTCCACCTTAAAGCCCAGCCACAGTGTCGGGAAGGTGGCACCACCTACCCACAGGCCCCTGTAATCATCCCTTGGCTGAGCTGCTTCTGGTCACATTTGTCTTTATTTGCACATCAGAGGAGAGGCCGCTGCACTTGGTGGGATCTGTAAAGAACATGGTAGCGCCTGTGTTACCCCACAGTGGGCGCTTCTCAGTGATTGGTTTTGTAGAGCCACTGTTCCGTTTTCTGTGTCAGGCGTTCAGATGCACATTCCCAAGGGCTTATCCTCCAGGCAGCTGTTAGAAACAGTACTTTTCAGTGCTGCGTATGTGTGCTGCTAAAATGGAATACACCTACAAGTAACCTTTTCAACTGTTAATTTCCATCTGTAAGTCAGATTATGCTTCGTCTCTAAGGAAAAGTATATCTCGGTAGGTTCCTCTCCCTTTCTTTTTAACAACACAGGATGTTTATGTGAAAGGATGAGCATCTAAAACTGAAAAACCCATTTTGTAGCCTATTCCACCTCTAGCAACATCTCTTCTTTGTATTCCAGCTTAATTTAAAATTTCCTGCCTAGTGAGGCTAATTCTCTTCCTCTGAGAAAAACTCCCTTAATCTTCTAAATTTTCTTGGGAAATATTTTACATGTATCTTCTTTTTTTCCTTAAAAAAATACCAGACTTTTTCCTTTTGTTCCACTTAGGTTGTCTTTACCATTTAGATAATTACTCAACCCAGGGTATTTTTTCACCAGAAACAATCGAATAAATAAAATGTTCCAGTGGCATATCAAGAGGAAATATAAGAGCAGCTGTTTATGGGCTGGGACAAAACTTTTCCAAGTGCTTTGGGGAAATCTCACTCTTTAAGAGACACCATTGTCTGCAAAGTGATGAGATCTGTCTTGTACACGTGGAAATCTCTGGTTTCCCATGTGCATGTGAGAGAAAATGTAATGTGTTTGTACCAGCTGCCTGGGATATGGCTCACTGAAATCCAATTTACTCTCCCAACTTGCGGGACTCAATAGTTGGTGAAGATATTATCTGTAATTTTTTATACAAGGTTGTGTGGGCAGACATTTATGCATGGCACAAAGCTAGCATTTGTTAGGAAAAGTCCAGGGTTTTTCCAACCCCCATGCATACCCTTTCTCTATTTCATTTGTAGTGGCAAGGATGGACTCACTCTTGTGTATTTGCTGTTTTGTTTTGGCTAGGACAGAAGACATTGTTCCTCTTTAAAACAGTCCAGATCATTGGAGAACGTTGGGGATTGTATTTGATTTTTTTATAAAAATTTCCCTATCTTACCCCCTTCATTTTAGGAAGAAGATTTAGAAGCCCAGATTTCCTTCCTTCAAGGCCAGCTGAATGATCTGGATGCCATGTGCAAGTACTGTGCGAAGGCGATGGACACGCATCTCGGTGAGTGACTCCGCTGGCCCCGGGAATGAGGGCAGTCGCGGCTGTAACGGCCGCCGGGCCTTTGTTAAGCTGTGAATGTGAATTGTCTCATGAAATCCTCACAGCAGCCCTGTGGTTACTATTCTCGCTGTACAGATGAGGAAACTGCAGCACAGAGAGATTCACAACATTTCCCAAGATTTATATCACTAGTAAGTGAAGTAGAAGTTCAAAATCAAGCTGTCTGACTATAGATTTCAACTCGTACCTACAACACTGCCCTTTGTATCTATCTGCTTCGAACCAAAATAGGATGTCGAGCTTTTGAGATCAATCCATTCTACTGTTGTGCCAGCCTGGCTATAATCACTAATGTGTTTATTTGCACACTGCTTGCTTTATTTTTTTAAATATGTTTTTAACCACACCCTGGCTGGTATAGCTCAGTGGATTAAACACAGGCCTGGGAACCAAAGGGTCGGTCGCTGGTTCGATTCCTAGTCAGGGCACATGACTGGGTTTCGGGCCAGGTCCCCCATTGGGAGCACGTGAGGGGCAACCACAGATTGATGTTTCTCTCCCTCTCTTCCTCCTTTCCTTCCCCTCTCTCTAAAAAATAAAGAAAGAAAATCTTTAAAAAATAAAAATAAATATAATTTGTTTTTAACCAGCTGCCTGAAATACATAGCAGGACCACATGATCTTTTCTTACTTCTGACCGTGCTTAGAGTGTAAGAAGTGTCCTAGTGTGCCCTGACTGGTGTGACTCGGTTGGTTGGGCGTCATCCCCCAAGGCAAAAGGTCCTTGGTTTGATTCCCAGTCAGGGCACATGCCTGGGTTGTGGGCCAGGTCCCCAGTAGGGGGGGCACGCAAGAGGCAACCACATACTGATGTTTCTCTCCCTCTCTGTCTCCCACCCTCCCCCTCTCTCTAAAAATAAGTAAATAAAATCTAAACAAAAGATGTAATAAAGAAATAGTTTATATATAAATGATTAACATGTATTATATAACTAATTAATTAATCTTAATATTTAGCATGTGCGCATGTACACGTGTGTTTTTGTTGTTTTCTCACTCCTCTGGCTACATGGTTGACCTTTTCATTACTTGATTTCGGTTCTGATCACAGTAGGAAAACCAAAAAGTGACTGAGAGAAAGATTTACTAAAACTCTGAAAATCCCATTAGGAATTTTCCAACAGCTTTTGCTCTCATTTCGGGCTTCCAGTGAGCACTAAAAGAGCGTTTTCTCATGGCATGGGAAGGGAAACACTTTAACCGAAGGAAAGCCCATGCCAGCTGTGAATTTTCAGCTAACCACAAAACTAGATTTGGGTTTGCGTTTCACTTTCAGCCAGAGTGCCCCCACACAGCTGTGACTTCTGTGTGCCACCCAAACGTCGTGACCACATTTTTAAAGTGGGGTGAGGGACGCAACAAGAACCCCTGACCCGGGGGCTCATGTCTTCTCTTCTGCACGTTAGGACACTGGTTTCCTGAAGGTGATTCTTGCATTGCAGGCGATTTTGACTCTGAGCAGAAATTTTAGGAACACACAGCGATGAGTTAAGATGAAGCTCTTGATTTACTTTTTGACTTAACTGTTCTTCAAAAATGACTTTAATACCTTAGTGTTTTTTTCCATTTGATGTTTTCTATTTTTCCTGATTATTAAGGTGTTATAAAATTGAAACAACCGAAATACCCATTCGAAAATGATTGAGTATAATTTAGATATACAGTCTTTATAAAGATTAGATAAAAATACTTTTATTTTCATTAAATAAGGAGATGCTCATGATGTATCACTAAAGCAAAAGGGCAGGTGGCAGAATCATGTACCGTGTATTTGATGTGGAAATCAGTGGTAACAGTGGTTGCCTGAGTGACGGGAAGGTTATAGAGGGACTTTCCAAGGTACCTAATCTTCTATGCTTGGAAAATGCAAGACAGTCACTGAAAGTCCGTAGACAGTTTAAGTGCATGTAACTAACACCTGGGGGGGCGGGCGGGGGTGATCTTCATTCTGCAGGCTGGAGCCAGCTGTCAGAGCGGCTGGAGTGGTACTGAGAGCGGAGAACGCTCCATGGGGAGTCAGACAGACACAGGGTTCTAACCAGGCTCTGTCACTTCTGAGCTCAGCCTGGTGATGATTGTATCCTCTTACAGGAAGTGGAGATAAAATTATCTATCTTGCCATGTTACTGCCAAGATAATACATATTTTAAAGTCCAGCACAGGGCATAACCCAGAGTGGGTATCAACACAAATCCTCTCCTCATTCTCCTTAACTCTTGACAGCCCCTTCTCGGGGAAGATCCTGAGCGACTCGTCCAGCCTCGACCAGAGGCTGAGCAGTGACTTGTCTGGGGCCCCACAACTAGTCTATGGAAGAGCTGGAGTCAGTGCTGCATTTCCCAACACCTAACGCATATTCTTTTATCAAAGGATGCAGAAGGGTGCTGGGGTTTGGATGTGTGGATTCCAGGGTTATGTGTGTGAGCTCTGTGAGTGAGGACTCTGTGTCAGAACTGGTGATGCACAGGCACTTACGCGAGTGCGGCCGAGCCCCCGCCCTGCGCTGGGTCACAGTGTGAGCTGTGAGCCCTGCCTCCGAAACGTCTTCCAGCGTTAACGATGTCCCCTAAGTTCCTTTCATTTCAAGAGAGTTCTGTATCACCCTACATTTTCATCAGACATGTAGTAATAATCTTAAAAATGTCAAGTATGGCTCAAGACTATTATTATAACTAATAGAATAAATATAGAGGAAAGCCTCCCAGTTAAAAATTATATAAAGGTATTTGTTCAAAATGTCCCTTAATTAAGGATGATTTGACAGGTTAGAAGTATTCCTTATAGATCTGAAATCCACAAGTGAAAGAGTATTTGTTTTATCGAAAATCTAATTTTATTACCTCCACAGAATTGAACTATTTGAATTCAAAGATTTAGAGACAGAAATTAAAAATAAGTGTTTTATTAAATCTAAACTTTTCCTGTCAATTTCAGACGACTTTCTTTCTGTGTTCATTTTTCTGTTGCTATAGTTACTCCCTTTCTTGTCGCCCTCATCGCTGAGTTGAAATATACTGACAGCACTGTATTAATCCCCGGGGCTGAGCCCTGGCTATTTTTAGATTTGCCGTACTTAACACGTAATTGCACGTGGGTGAGCAGCCTGCACTTCTCTGATCTGTGAGCAGCTGGGCTGAGCTGCCAGCTGCTTGCAGAGAGCCTGAGCTGCTCGCCCTGCTGGCCTCCAGTGCCCGCACCTGCCTGCTCCCAGGGGAGGTATTTCCATCGTTTGTTTGGTATTTAGACACCGGTTTCCAGCAGCTCGTCCTTTCATTGTTGGTTCTCACAAACAATGGGTGGGTTGAATGCTGTGAATTCAGAGAAATTAGGTTTCCTGTGCTCTTATCGAGAGCCCTGCCATAGGATCTCAGAGTGGTAAAGATGCAGAAGCCCTAAAAGCCATCCCAGCTGCTCTTCATATCACAGATGAGGAAACCAAGGCCAGGGAAGGATGAGTGACAACTAGCTGGCACCAGGAGTCCAGACCCGAATCCAGTCCTGGGCTTCTGTTTCACTGATGCGCCTGCTGAGGCCACACTTGAATCAGTAGCTGGATTTCAGCTCTCCTGCTATTTTATTGTACACGCCATTAGTGATTTTACACTTGTCATAATATTTATGCAAGAATTAACTGTAGGAGGAGGCCAGTTTGGAAAATTAGTTTATTTGCCTCTGCAAGAACTTTATAAATCTGATTCTAATGTTTATAAAAACAACTTTCACTGGATGTCTTTGAGCATGTTCAATAGGGCAATTAACTGATGACATTTGAAAAACAGAGAGAAAGTATGGTCCCTGACAGCTTTCTCCTTGTCAACCACACTGTAATAAAAGCTTTTCGGGATCTGAAGTACTGTATCTAATTTCGGTAGCAGAGTCCTCTGTAGAAGGATCTGGGGACAAATGCAGATTCTGATTTAGTGGGTCTGACGTGGGGCCTGGAATTCTGCATTTCAACAGCCCCCAGGTGACCTGATGCTACTGGCCCATGACAGACTAGGAGCAGCAAGAAACAAGAGAACTTAAAATTATTTGGGCACAATTCAGTGTATTCCTAACCCCACACTTAAAGCACATGTGCAGCTAAAGTCTGTGGGCGGAGAACTCACACCTGCCCTAAGGCTCTGACGTAGCCTTCAACCTGAAATGCACTTCTTTTTCAGCCTTTCTGTACTTGCTCTATTCTAGTTGCAGTCCCCTGGCCGCCCTGGTTTTATCATCGGAAGCCTTGGAACAGCTGCTCAGCATCTTCCTTGTACCCACCCTACACCTGTTTAGAAACACTTAGCAAAGCATACACCGACTTCTCTTTTTCCGGGCTAAGACACCACAAGGTGAAGGCATCACATGACCTCAGTACAGACCAGCCATCTTCCATCATTTTATTTTCATTTTCTGGCGCTCTCCCATCGCCCCACATGCTCTTCCACAGGAATAGCCCCAATTGTTTTATCCGTCGTAAACTGTCTGACAGCATGACGTGTTTTCACCTCTCTGTCCCAGGCTGCCTCCCCAAGCCCTGCAGTCCCTGTCCTCTCCAGTTAATGACCCACTAGACAAAAGATGGGGCCGCCACGGTGTCTCAGCTGAGCTTAAGATGTTGTGGGTTGGCGGGTGGCGGGGGAGAAGGCCGAGGGCCATTTTTAACTCGCAGTTGAGGAGTGGCACTTAACTTTCAGTAGGTCCTTGTATCAGCAGAACATTTATGGCCTGAAATTCTCTCTCACACCCATCTCAAACCCAGTTCCGAGGCTCTCATTTGACTAACTGATTTTACTGTGAGAAGTCATGCTCTGCTACCCTGGTTGGCAGGAAGGATGGTAAACCCTGTGAGAATGTAGACATCAGTGAAGATTTGGAACTCTGTGCCAACTACACCCAATGTACTTAAGAGAACTGTTTGTTGACCTGAAGACTCTTCTTTTTTTAATTTTTTAATTAATTTTAGAGAGAGAGAAGAAGATCGAAAGAGAAAGATTTGTTGTGCCTCGTATTTATACATTCTTTGGTTGATTCTTATATGTGTGCTGACTGGGGATCGAACCTACAACCTTGGTATATCAGGACAACACTCTAACCAACTAAGCTACCTGGCCAGGGCCAGAAGACTGTTCATAAGAGCAATGCATTGCCTAGCTTCCTTGGACTGTCCTGAGTGTCGCTTCTTTCCCAGTGCTGACTTTAGGATTCTCAGCCATGCTGACAGTTGGACACAAAACGGGACCCTTGATTATATTTTTTGTGTAACCTGCTCTTTGCTTTTTAAGAAAAAACTGAGCATGAAGTGCCTGACTCAGTACTTGGCTCTCCATATACTCAGTACTTTGGCTCATTTGATGAATGTTGTCCCCCTTTACCTCCCCCTAGACTTCTCAATCCGGGATCTGGTTGACCACGTTAGTGTCCCTTCATTCTTCATCTGAGAAATACCTCACCTACATCCGCTTCTCAGGAGATAAAAATCAGCCCTAATGCTGCTGGGAAAGCCTCACATTGGTCATTCTGCCAATACTTACTGAGCACCTGCTCTCTGGCGTACAAAACAGGTTCTGGGAGAAGTAGGTAAATGGTAGGAAGAAGTGGAAGAGAGGTAATGTGAAAATGAGCTCAATGTGTTTGAAAGATGTGAGTAAAACTTCAAAATAGGGAGAGAGAGAAGAATATATCTCATCAGAAGTACCAAAAGTGACACATAGCTTCACATGAAGCAAACTAGGGTCCTCCCAGAGCACTGGTGATCTCAGAAACATTGGCGGGACAGGTGAGGCTCCAAAGTAATGGGGGTATAGTGAGCAGAACCCCAACACGTTTGGACCCAAATGACCTTGGGACCAGGATTTGCCCCACAGAGCTGTGCAGTTTCAGGAAACGTGTAGTCTTTGAGCCTCATCTGTGCGTTACGGTTCTAAGAGTGGGAGATGAGAGTCCCACAGTAAATGCTGGGGAGTGCCCCACAGTAGAAGCTCCCAGGGGGAGACTGTTAATGGTGCTTGAATGCATTTTGAAGACAGGGAGGGCTGCCACATTCTAGGAAGAAGAGGAGGGCCGCCCAGAAGGGAACGGCATTTGCACGGACACACAGAGGTACACGCCATGTGTTAAAGGGTGAACTTGATGCCTACAGTCTTCTCGTAAGCCCGCCTTCTCTGTGTGCACAAATCCCAATGGTCCAGCCAAAGTGAAACGTGACAAAAGACAGATCTGCTCCCTCCCCTTGACTGATGGCTGCCTCTCCAACCACTACCACTCCGGTCGTGCATGTGACCACGGTCAGCTCTACAGGTGACCCTCTGTTTTGTAACAGCCTACATATTTCTTTAGAGTCTGGGAGTGTCCTTGTGTGAGGTTGACAGAGGTCTGGATAACTAAATCCCTCCCAGGGATGAGAGAACCTCAGACAGCAGAATCCACTTATCTGGGTGTTTAAGGTATTGGAGAAGGGAAAAAACATACTGAGCAGTCATAGTAATAGACAGGAGTGGGCTGCTCTGATTAGCTCGTGTAACCCTCCGAAACAACCCTCAGAGACAGGTGTTACTCCCATCTCCCTGACACACAGGTCACCACACAAGGTCATCAAGGCCCGAGCTGTTTGATGCTAGTGCCAGTGCTCCTGAAGGTCTGGTCGAAATGACTGGGCAGTCTGTTTTGCACGTAAGTGACTTCCGGTTTCTGGCTGACCACCAAATAAAGGGCACTACCATCTCAAGGTGATCGAGATGCTGTGCCTCTTCGAACCTCCGGCCCCTCCATCATTTCCATACACATCACCGTGGAAGGAGACTCCGGATGCAGGTGATCAGGAAGGACTTTAATCCTAGTTATGCTGCTTCCAGGCATGAGACCACAAATAACAGACCTGGCGTTCCTGAGCCTGGCTACCTTTTTCTGTACGAGGATGATGGGCCTAATCTAGAATGGTTGTCGGCATGGACGCTCAGATGAAGGAATGTGGCCACGTGGAAATGAAAGAGGCTGGGTCCTGAGCTGCTGCAGCGGGCGAGGCGCTGTGCTCATGTAGTCTTCTGCACACTCGTCCTGTGAGGAAGGTTCCGCTGTTGCCCATCAGGCAGCACAAAGAGGTTAAGCAACTGGCCCGATTCCATTGCCACTGGTGATAGGTGTTGGTTCCATTTTGGTCACCTTTCCACTACCCTCCTGATGAAAATAGGCTTGTGTTAACCTTCTGTACCAGCCACTTAAATGAAAACACTTTTATTCTAGTTTTGAGGAAAATCAGGTTTTTAAGAAATTGGAAACATAGTTTGTGTGCCATTCCCATTACCCTTAGATTTAGAGATCTATTTTTTGTGGCAATGACATTTCATTAAAACTAGTGGAGTCACCATGGGATTATGTTGATGAGAGTTTTGTGTAATTTCCACAGAAGTGGTTAGTGGTTTTCCCCTTCGGTCTCAGTGCTCCAGCATTTATAACATACGATACTTAAATAGAAGGGGATCATAAAGAACACAGTCTTCCTGCTACACAGAAACAAAAAGAAAGGGACTCTGTATCATATTATTTCTCTTTTTTCTATAAAGAGAAATGTGCATTTTGTTGGAAATTTAAACATTTCACATTTCTACCTTTAATATTTTAAAGCATGAAATGGCATCGTTATGTTCTATTTTTACATGCAACTTACGTAAAGCAGATTTGTTACTGAGAGGTAATACATTCACAGAATGTTCAGAAATGCTACCTGAAATCACCATGTAGTGGAACTGGGCAGGCAAAGGGTTTACAGGGGCAGTACTCAGTAAAATGAAAATTCTCGCATTCAGAACGTTTAACAGACCCTGAAGATGCCCTTCGTTTTCATTTGGATTTCTATCCTCTGGATTTCGTACGGTGAGACTACTCAGCTTAGTTGATTGTAGCAGGGGTTTTTCCTTAAAATTAAATAAACATTTTATGTGTATGTGGGCTTTCAGGGGAGATGGTCCTGGTTTTCATCAGATTCTAAAAGGTGATCTTTGACCCCATCCAAAAAATAAAGTCTAAGAATTTCTGACTGAGGGTACAGGGCTGATGATGCCGAGGTTCTAGGCTGTCCACCCAGCACCCCCTGCCCCCCACCCCCACCACCCTGCCTGGGTGGGGGTGGCACACAGGCCGGAGCCAGCCTGGGCCCTGAATGACAGGCTACATGCAGGAGAGGATTGGTGGGGCTGCCTTGGCCCCGCCCGTTAGAGGAGCTGGATGGTTTTCATCCTGTGTAACAGGCGGGTTGGCTGCTGCACTGTGTCCGGTAGTGTTGCTGCCAAATTCATGTCCACCTGGAACCTGCGAATGTGACCTTGTTTGGAAGTAGAGTCTTTATAGATGTTACCAGGTTGAGATGAGGCCATACTGGGTTTCGGCAGGCCCTGATCCAAGGACAGGTGTCCTTCTCTAACAGGGGAAATTTGGTCTCAGACACTCAGGGAGAACCCGTGTGATGATGCAGACAAAGCCAAGGACACCAAGGATTGTGGACACCTCCAAAAGCTGTGAAGGGCCAACATCTTGACTTTGGACTTAACAGCCTCCACATACACCTTTGTGAATATATTCTTCTTATTTTCAACCATCCAGTTTGTAGTATCTTGAAACTAAAATAGCTAATAACAGAAATGCAAAAAAAAAAAAAAAAACCCAGTAAATTAAGAAACCAGTAGGTTATTTTTTTCTTAAATAAAAGAAGCCCAGAGGTAGGTATTCCAAGCAGGTATAACAGTTCCAAGGTGGTCCCAGTGCCCCAGGCTCCTTCTGGCTTTCTGCCCGTAGTCCTGAAGCTGTGACCCTCATCTGCATTTTTGCAAGATGACTTGTGGAGCTCCTGCCAGCACTTGAGGCAGCAAAAGTGGGAAAGTACAGGCCCAAAAGATGCAAACTGAGTCAGTCCCACAAGAGGAGCTTTCCAGTAGCTTTATACAGGGACTTCTCTTACACCTCATGGGCCAGAGCTATGTCACCTGACCAAGGTTGGCAGAAAGGGAAGGTGTGCACGGTGCTGCCCTGAATAAAATCGGGGACGTGTTGGTGAGGGAGGGGTGGAGGGTGGAGTTGCAGCAGCCCACCAGCAGCCCTGCCACCTCTTCAGGCCCAAGAGACAGTGCAGTTGTGAGGGTCTAGGCTTGTTGGCTGCCCGTGTCCTTATCGAGAGAGCACGTGGGGAGAGTGGCCGTTAGAACCGGGAGCATTATTCCCACCTAGGCCTGTAATGAAAGCCAAGCCTTGTTCTGTTTTCTCAGCCCACTCATACCTTCTGCCTTCTCCACCCCTCCCCTTTTGGCCTGCTCCTGCAGGCATCGCCAGCCTCACAGCAAACGGGCCCCCACGCGAGGGAGGACAGGGCTTCTCGGCTCATGCGATTGTTAGGCAACATGGCCAGCGCCGTTTCGGAAGATCTCAGGTAGACGCTGACACTTCTGTGGTGGAATAATAAATCTACATTCCTCAACCTGCATGTAGACTGTCATTCAGGGCCCAGGCTGGCTCCGGCCTGTGTGTAGAAATCTTGTTCTGACGTTTCCTTCCCACTGATGCCAGTCCAAGGCTTAAACTTGCCAATTAAAGGCGGCCCGTTTTCTTACAGGTTAACCACCGCATCTGAACAAATGCCCACAGAGCCTCCCCACTCTGTCTCTTCTCCTTGCCAGGACGGTGTCACGATTCCGGGGTAGTGTTTTAGGAAGGCCTCTGAGTGCTTCTGGGTCCCTGCTGGCCTCTAAAGAGAGCTCTGCTCCTGCAGACTTCTGGGCCTTTGTCCCCACTGGAGCCACATGCTGCCCTACAGATTTGTAGCCTATGACCCTAAATGCCTGTGGTCCTTCCTGCTGACTCTGGGCCCCACCATTGCACTGGGGGCAGGCAGGAGACATCACCTGTGGTTTTTCAGGTTGCCTCTTTTCCTGGCCCCCTGGCTCACCGGGAATAGCCTCCAGAGGCCTCCTGTCCTTTAGTTCCTTGGACCCAGGAAGGCCCCCTTGCTCCCTACACACGTGCTTGTATTCCTGCATCCATTGGTTGAGCTTCCTTCCAGAGTCTGGGAGCTGTCCGTCTGCTGGCCCTGCTGACACAGCAGGCACTGGGAAATATGTCCCACCTTCAGCCCAAGGGGCAGAACCTACCGCTTTACCAAACTGCCCAGCTGCTGCGGGCCCTGCTGCCCCAGGCTGCCCTCAGGCCCTCAGAGCTCTGCCTGAGACCACAGCAGTCACAGAAGCAGAAGTAACCCTTCTCCGTCCACTAAAAGACCTCCACGACTGTGTCTTGTTAATTTTCTGCAGTTGGTTGTCATTAATGTCTTGTTGAGTGGATTTTGGGTGTGTGTGTGTGTTATTGAGAGAGAACAAATTGTCACAGGCTTTTATGGAAACCAAAAACATGCACTCTCTAATTATATCTATTATTCCTTTCCCATTCATCTTGCTCTCTTGTTTTGGAGCTGGCCTTTCTACTAGTCAGAAACAACAGCCACATTTTCTGAATAAATAAAAGCTGCTGATTTTCTGCTCAGTCTGTAAGAGGACTTGTCAGCACGGTGTACAGACTTGCTCTCAGTGAAGATTCTAAGAAATTTGCGAGCTGGACTCATAATCGATGGTATCAATCCTTGCCTTGCTCCTTAACTGGAAATGCTGTTTAGAAATATTTAGAATAGCAGTGTTTTGAAATGCAAAATCCAGGAGTGTTTTTCCATGTTTGTTCATTCAGTCAGTCAGTCAGTAAATACTCATTGTGTACTTGAAATGCACCAGGAATTATTCTAAAGGCTGGAAACTTATGTCCCATTGGGGCAGATGGGCAACAAATAAACTGGCAAACGCACGTGATAATGTCAGATGGTAACAAGTGCTTGTTATCAATATAGTAGAAGAGATGATTCAGTAGAGACTAGAGGGTGACTTGGGCTACTTTAGTTCATGTGGGCAGGAGGACTGCTTGGAGGAGGCAGCGCTGGGAGCAGTGAATGGAGCAGAGGAGGAGCCAGTCTGCGTGGATTTGGGGACAGGGCCTCCAGGCCAAGGGGGCAGTGTGCTGGCACTGGCTCTCCCATTGGCGGCAGAAAGCAAGCAAGGAGTGATACATAGCTCTGGTGGTCCTTGAGGGCACACATGGAATTAAGGGGGCCAGAGGAGAGAGTGGGACAACCTCGTGAGTGCCTGGTGAAGAATGTGGCCTGTAAGACCTTTTAAATGGGGCGTTTTTTAAGGGCACAAAAAATAAGAAAGCAGATGTTAATGGAGGGTGAGCCTGTTTATTAAAGTGATCCTCAAGTTGGCACATACATCAGTATCTTTTTTAAAGTGTGTTCTAGTTGCCCCTCACACACATTCTACATAGCCCTAGCGGAGAGGGCTTTTGCCCCTCCCTCTGAGCTGGCCTGAGAATCCTGCCTCTGGAGACATCATCAACAGGGCTGTGTGCATCCACAGGCGGGTGCGGGCCGCGGGGCGTTTAACCTGTCGGTGGGCAGCTTGGTGTGACGCTGAGCTTGATGGATGGGCAGAGCTGTCTGGGCGGGTCCCTCAGGTCAGGTCAGGACAGGAGGATCGGAAACCACTCCTGTGAAGGCCCTGGGCCGCGTCATGCTGACTCCGTAGGCATCGTTGCCTGGTGGCAGCCTGTAGTGCCACGAGTTTGTCCTTTAAGTTTCACCACTATGTTGAACTGACACTGTGCTTCACTGCTTCAATCCTTAAAAGACAGTGTCTTTGTTGGTTTCAGTCACCTGGGAGGAGCTGGTCTTCAGAGAGTGAGGCGAACTAACACCACTGAACTGGGAGGCAGCGCAGGAGGCCCAGGCTGAACCCTTCCTCCTGGGGGTTGGCCGAGGGCCCCGGGCTGTTCCCCACAGGCTGGGTCAGCAAGAGTTGCCTGGTCTCTCTGTGGAAGTGAAGGCACAACTGTCATTACAAGAACACGTCTGTGTGATGTTGGCAGGAAGGCCACGCCCCTCTGCTGCACCCCGCACCTGCCCCATCTGCGGTTTTGCAGAGCATCCTTGGTGGGAACAGTTGCTGTGAAATTTGGCAGAAAAAATCCCAGGGTTGTCTGAAGTTACAGTGCGGCAGCAGATAAGTTATACTCAGAGCGTTAGTTATAAAATGTCATTCTTCTATTTTCAGTAAACATTCAAGATGTGATATTACAAGAAAATTTGGAAAAAGAAGATCAAATTCTGGTTTCCCTGGCAGGTTTGAAACAGGTATGTCCATTGATCTGACCTTGTGTCCCACTGGCCCCTGTTAGTGCCCACTGGGGACAAGGATGACCATGACGTTAGAGCTACGGCCCCTCAGCCCCTCGGACAGAGCCCCTGCTGAATCTCCCCCTCCTTGTGCCGCTTGCTGTCTCTGGTGATCATGTCTGGCTGGCCTGCAGCCCAAACTGGTTTTCCATTTGTGCCCCTGCCCCTTCCTCTCACCACACCCGTTCTGTTTGACCTCACCCGCAGCTGGTGCAGTGTGGTCCAGCATCATGTTCAGTCACCCCCACAGACACGGCCATCCTTGGAGTACACGTCATAAGCACTGCCTGCAACAGGCCCCAGGCCCTCACGAGCCACATTTCAGTGACCCTCAGGACCCTTAAAGGGCTGCATGGAACAGGAATGTCAGTGAGAACGGCCTGCTGCTCTCGAGTGTCTGCCTGTGTTGTCACCGGCTCAGCTGGGGTGGAGCGCTTTAGGAGCCAGCCATTCATGGGGCTGTTCATGGGGCCGGCTGTGCAGGCAAATGGTGCTTCCCGCCTTAACGGCCAAGGATGTGACCCTGTGTCTGACCCTGTGAGAACCTGGCCACTGACACTTAAATTTTCCTTGGTCATTAGTAAGTCAATGGCCTATATCGATAGAGTTGGATTTTTCTCTGCTATTTCTTTCTTATGCTAATACATTGATATCTATACTATAAAAAATTGTCAGTGGCAAGTCTAGTTTAAATATATTAGAGGTTTAGCTAGCATTTAAAAACAAACTCATTTATCTTTTTCATTGATTTTCTTTTTCCTTGAAAATAGATCAAAGACATTCTAAAAGGTTCCCTGCGTTTCAACCAGAGCCAGCTGGAAGCTGAGGAGAACGAGCAGATCACCATCTCTGACGACCACTACTGCTCCAGCGGCCAGGGCCAGGGCCAGGGCAGCCAGGTGCCTGGGGCCACCAAGCAGGTAATGAGCTCTGATGAGCAGTGTCACACTGACGGCGACACAGTCACATAAGTTCCTCAAAGTTGTGAATGACAAAAATCCTCCTCGAGACACTTCAGATTACCGTGAAATTCAGCTGTGACACACCGCAGGTGGCCTGAGCCAGGGTTGCTGTGTGTCACTGTGCAGACCGCACACTCCAGTGCCCGGGGCGGGCCCATGTGCAATGATGATAACTAGACTGGTGTCTCCTGGAGTCGTGCGGTGCACACGACCAGCCAGTCTGGCCTGAACCTCCTGCCCATCCCACTGTATGGTGTGCGGAAGCCAGCCCTCTGCCTCTGCCACTGGTCCGTCGGCTGCAGCCGATGCCACCTTTCCCCTGTAGCACGGGAAGTACTGTCTGTGCTCCCTAATGCTGTCTTGGGTGTAGCTCACTTGGCTGGAACCTTTTTTGCCTTCGTCAGGGAGGACTTCTCATTAATGTCCATCCTCGAAGGCAGAGAGGTCAGCAAACTTTTTCCATAAAGGGCCAGACAGTAGCATTTTAGGATCAGCGGGCCACAAATAGTCTCTGTCATCTACTCGTTTTTGTATCTGGTGTGTTGGTTTATTTATGTGTTTGTCGGTTGGTTTGTTTTTACAACTCTTTAAAAATGCATAAGCCATTCGCAGCTTGAGAGCCGTGCAAGCTGGATTTGGCCCGCGGGCCGTATGTGCTGACCCCTGCTCTCAGGTCTCAGCATGGTGTGTAATTTGTTCTAACATAAAATCACAGCGTTTTCCAGTTCGGGAAGATCAAAGAAATTCCTCATGCACTGAGTCCGGCTTGCTCGCTTTACCAGTGGGAAAACAAAGGCCAAAGAGGCGCACAGCTCACCAGACTTTATCTTGCGTCCCCTTGTCCCAGCACAGCGCACGTCTGCGCCACCGGGCCGCCTCACTGTGCGCCGTCTGATGGGACTGAAAATCCCTCATAATGTTCTCTTTAAGGGCTTATGAAGTATGAACATTAGCAAAATCTCATCTAAGTCACTTTCTCAAAAACTAGCATTCAGATGCTTATAAATTATTTGTTTTTTATGATTTTTTAAAAAGCAAAATAATTTTTTAGAACGGGGGTGTTTTTAGTTTTAAGAGTACTCTTGAAGAGTGAACTCTGTGGTCAAGTTCATCAAGCTTTAAAAAGAAGTTTTCATGGAGCATTTTGAGCTGTATTTTTAGCCACATGAATCCATTAAAATCACACGTTTAACTTGATTAATTCCTTCTAATTCTCCCTCCCTGCACAGATGTTTCATTTTTCAGTTATCATTTATTCAGATATTGTTGAGCCTCATCCATTTTTGATTGACACGTTTATTGAAAAATTTAGCATGGTTCCTTTAGTGGAAGGTGTAAAACTACTACAGAAAGAAACCCGCCAACTGCACGAACAAATCTGCTGACTTCAGAACCTCATCGTACGTGCAGTTGTCAGGCCGGTTTTCCCCCTTGTGAGAACCGCCCGCTGCCGGCACAGGTGCTCACGGTTCACAGGCACAGTGAGCGGGACGATAGTCATATGAGCAAGCTGTCCCCACGCCGGAGGTGAGAGCTCAGGCTGAGGTCCTGCACAGCCTTAGGTGCGCCCCACATGCATGTATGTGGGGAACGAGCCTCGTCGGGTGCCCCTCCCAGCCTCCCCAAAGGCGGCACTCCCCGGTCGGGCACGCTGTGCAGAGGGCAGTCACGGGGACGGAAAAGGACAGCCCCTGCCACACTGCCCCAGCGCCATTCGTGACCGCATCGCTCCTACCAGCGTGCCGTGTGCTCTGCGCGATCTCTTCGGATTTGTAGGAATTAATGTGTTGAATGGAGATCCTCAAGGCCTGTTGTTTCAGCACTGAAGTCCTAAAGGCAAGTTCCGTTTCAGTCCTCCCGTTCAATGTTAAAGGTGGACGGGTTGTCGGGGGAGCCTCCAAGCCATTATTTGGCCACTCACCACCCGCCCCATGTCAGCCAGAAGAACATGAGGTTCAGAGAGGGACACATCAGTCAGGCCCAGATTTCCCCTAGAAGTGTTGCCGGCTACCTGTCCCAGGCTCTGGCCACAGCTCAGAGCTGACCTTGGCCACACCACTCTTCAGGCTGAAGGACCCAAGGGCCCTTCCAGCCAAGGGGCTCTGTACACCTCATTAGACTTCAGACCCCTGCACCAGTCCCTCCCCACACTGCGGGGACAGTGGGCAGGCAGGTGGGAGAGCAGGTGTGGGCACCACAGAAGCTTACCTCAGCACGGGGGCAGGTGCTGTTCCTGCCAGGCTGGCGTCGGAACATCTTTGCTTAGACTGTGGCTTTACTCCCATCCCAGGGGAGGCAGGAGCGCCTCTGGTCTTAGCTCAAAACCTTTGCTGATGTTCATGAATGTCATCTTCAGTTAAAAAACTAAGCGCTAGTTGTAATTGCTTAGACAGGAGGGAGGTAACTGTGAAACAATTCCATTGCTAAGCTTTTGGGCATATACTTTGCAATCACCATTCCTGGTTTCCATGTTTGGAGAACCTGCCAATTAACCACCACTCTCCCCAGGCCCCCCAAGTGCATACCCTGAGCTAGCCCTGAGATCTGGATGAGGGGAAGTGCGTGGGCCCCCTCCCCACGCTGTCCTCTGAGCAAGCATGAACTCTTTCCAGATCTGGGCTCACATTAGGGAGCCAGTCCTCTGCGACTCAGTCCACACGCATCATCTCTCTGCATGGTGGCCACACGCTAGGACTAAGACGCTGTCCTGTCCCCATTTCACAGATGAGGGGATCCAAGCCCCAGGAGGATGAGTGATTTGCAGGGTGCCACTGAAGCTGGGAGGGATTCTGTCTGTAGCCAGCTGGCTGGCTCCTGAGCTGGCCGCTCCCAACAACTTATCAAGCAGGAGGTTTCCTTTGTTCCCCTGGGAAACCAGCATGCAGCTTCCAAGAGGCTGGCCTTGCGCCACTGGGAAACACCTGGGCTTGGAAGCAGGCAGAACACGCGTCTTTCCACGGAAGAGCATGGGGCGAGGTAGCCTGGTTTTTCGTGGAGTACTCCGGGCCTCCACTCAGCTCTCCCATTTTCCTGGTATCTTCTCTCACCCCTTGAACTTCTGACTGTACTTCACAGGCCTCTTCAGAAGCGCCCGGGCACGCAGATAGAGGGAGTGCAGACGACTTTATCCTGGTTTCCAAAGAAGATGAGGGAGGTGGCATCAGGGCGTCCTTCTCCAGCCACTCCCAGCCTCTTCGCACCCTCAGAAGCACGTCTGGGAAAAGTGAGGCCCTGGCCCGCTCCCCACTGGTGTTCTCTGACCCCCTGATGGGCCCGGCCTCAGCGTCCTCCAGCAACCCCAGCTCCAGCCCTGATGATGACAGCAGCACCAACAGCAAGGACTCCGGCTTCACCATCGTGAGCCCCCTGGACATCTGACCACAGGCCCAGGCCACACACCCCCCAGTAGCCTCTGTGCCCCGCTGAGGCTCCCCTGAGTGGAGACCCCTCTGAAACCAGCGCTGCTTTCCCAGCATGCATGTGGCACCAGAACAGCCCACAGAACCCTTAGAGAAGAGCAGACGGCCACCAGGCACACAGACTGACGGTCACCAAAGTGCAGACAGGCTTTTCGGGGCCTCCCCTAACCTGCCCCACCCTTGCTCTGAGGGAGGGCTGCAATAGGTGCCCAGGACCGCACCGCCAGAAAAGCCCAAACCACAGTTACAGTGACTTTTCCTCTGTCCTCTGCTCCCCAGCTAAGAAGGTGTGGCCACGCCATCAGTGTTATCTAGAAGAAGAAAGAAGAGTTGGTTTCAGATGTCTCCTCCCTCCAAGCATCAGGCACAGGGAAACTGACTGATGTCCAGAACACTTTCTCTCTGGAAGCCTGTATGCCAGCCGATGTCATTTCTTCCTTGGGAAATCACAGGGCAGACCCAAATGCCGTGGAAAGGACCAGTAGGTTCGGGGGCTGGGAAGAAACCATTCATTACTGACCTCTCAGAAAGTTACAGCGATCCTCAGACACGGACTCTAAACTTAGGGCTCATTCAGGTGTGATGGGGTTTAGACTCCTCATTCGTTAAAGAATACATTTCCAAGCCTCAGGCCCGATCACTCCCATTATCACTGCCCCCCCCCCCCAAAACAATCATATTTCACCTTTTAGAACCTTTCACGCCAGAAAACAAGGTCCCTGTAAGCAGACCTTGCCCTGGGGTGACTGGTTCTTTGGGCTTCTCCTCTGCAGAAGGCGAGGCCTCTGGGCAGTGGGAGCCTTCAGGCAGTGGGTGCTGCACAGCTGCACCCCTGCCACCGCCAACCGTGACTCCTCTATAGACAAACGTGGTAATGATGGGCCTCCCACTTCTCCAAGAAAATGGTGAGGACTCGAGAGGGGCTTCTGGTCAGCTCTACAGTTTATTCTTAAACTCCAGCAAGGAAGTCCCCCAACACATGAGCGCGCGAGGCGAGGATGACCCCGCGTGTGTGCAGATGTGCGCGTCAGCTCTGGCTCCCAGCGCTGAGTGGTGGGCGTGGGCTCTGCGCCCTGCCGGTGTGGCTCACTGAGCAGGGTGCTGCCAAGCATGTCTCCTTGATGGTGTTTCACAAGCTCCCAAGGTCCCCTGAGTGAATGGCCTTACAGCTGTGCAGTTGTCATTATTTTCTCTCAAAGGACCTGGCTTGGGAAGGTGTCGGTGTCTTCTGTTCTGGAAGTGGGGAGCCATCCTCTCCGGAGCTCCAGGACAGAGACCGGGCAGGGCCGAGGAGCCGGCTGCCTCCTGGCGGCTGAACAGCCACAGTTGCCTGCTCGCTTTCAGCATCTCTTCGGCCCGAGAGCTGGAGTCACGGCAGCAGAGTGCCGCTGGCCCCACAGTAGCCACCGGACACCCGCCACACCAACACGCTCTAGGCTCCTTCCCCTCCTGACAGTCACTGCGGCCTCCCAGCCCTGCCAGCACGCGGGGTGGGTCCTCCATTCTGTGCTTCCGAGTTGGTGCCACCTGGAACCAGTGGGTCACTCAGAGGTGTTGCTTCTGTGGCCCACAACACGCTGCCCACTCCTCAGAGGGGGACACCCATGGGGGGGCAGGTGCAGATACAGCCACCCTTGATCCCCATAGGTTTGCGGGGAATGAGAATGGAATTACTGTCTTACCTTTTTTAAGTGACATGTTTTTATTTTTCATAACTGAGCATCGTTTGCCTTTTTATTCAGTTACAGTGCTATCAAAGAATTTATGTGCTTTGTATTACTCTATCAGGTACTTACGTTTAATGGCGTATTTTTTAAATGCTGAATATATGAAACCTTTTTGTTTTCCTTCAAAAAATGTGGTAATCATTGGAACCTCTTGTGTTTTGATTATTAGCAGTTAAAGTTTATATACAGAAAGCTTAGATTAATTTTCATTATCTCCTCTTTTTATACTTATCCCTGTGTTCATGCATTCCTCTCAGACCAGTTTGGAAATTTGAGTTAAATTACATGTGTACATGACATATGAGAGTTACAGATTAGAGAAAGAACATCGTTATGACTTTGCCTTACCTTGCGTGTATGCCAAGGGGTCATATAACACTTGAAACATTTCGTTGTGTATATAGTTCTTCCAAAGATGACCTCCTGCTAATGTTCACTGCTGACTGCAATCTGGTAAGGAAAACTGTCACTTTGGAATGGATGTGACTAACAGTAAACCAAGACCTCCTGTGATTTGCCCGCCCTGCGTATGACTGAGCTGAATCTTGTCATCCTTCCTCTGGGGGGTTGATTGTTCGCCATTAACAAGGTCGAGATGACGAATGATTAGAAAATTCCTGACAGTTCTGGTGTCTCCTAATGACGACCTACCAGAGTTGACCCAAATGTATTCTTTTTATTTCTATTTTATTGTTCCTTTAAGAAGCTGCCGCCAGGGGTCATTACCAAACAAGAGTGGATGGAGGACTTCTTCCCCCCACTCGGGGCAGCGGTCTGTGGAGCCCACCACGTGGCCACACCATCCCTGCTCCCCCACAGATGTGCCCCGGCCCCCTGTGTGCAGAGCAGGGCCCGGTGAGGCCGTGGGGTGGGAGAGACGTCCGGGAGGAGTCGAGGGCAGCAACTAGTGCACAAGGCTTCCTTCTCTCGGGCCACAACCACTTCCTCAGTGTTCCCTTCAAAGGCTCTCCTTTTATAGTGTTAAAAAAAAATACAGAGTTCCTATACGCAGGCTTGAGACCACTTTGATGTAAAAGGTGCCGTAATGATTTTCCTCACAATGGCACAATTCATTTGATTTATGGAATACTCCGCCTTGCCATTTATATCTGTCACTTTTTTCTCATTCATCTTGATGCTGTAACTCGTATTGATTTAAGAACTGACTTTCCTCTTGGCAAAGTGATCCCATTCAGTACAATTATAATAAAAGACTAATGTGAAACTGAGAACGTAGCTTGACTTGTTCCAGGCGGGGGGTGGGGGCACAAGGTGCTGGCCTGGCCTCACCCCGAGGTGCCTGGGCCATGCACAGCCAGGCGGGGTAGCACCTGCACCTCCGCACGGGCAGCGGGGGCCCAGGCCTGACGCGGGCTCACCCCTAACTCTGCCATCCCCTTCCTCTCCAGCTTAGGTGAGCTGCTTAACCTCTGGGGCCGTAGTTTCTTAATCTGCAAAGAGGGGCTACTGGTAGTCACTTACCTCATCGGGTGTGACTCAGAACGGAGCCTGACACACGGTGACATGCAGGACAGAATCATAGAGGACGCTTAGTTCTGAAAGAGCCCCTGGAAGCCATGCACTCCCTCCCCTTCCATTGGCATCAGACCCCAGAGGCTTCCTGAGTCAACCCCAGGGGCCCACCCCATGGCAGCTCTGCTCAGCCTGCTGGTCCAAGACGCCATTTAGAGGGTGGCCCAAACAGCTTGCCACCTCCTCTGCACTGTCCCCTCAGCCACTAGTTTGCCCTGGTAGCCTCGCTGACCCCCAGCTAAAATGTGGTTTGGTGAAGAGGCTGCGGTGGGTTGGGAGAGCATGCACTCCAAGTCATAAGTGACACACTGGGAAAGGTAGGGGGATCTTCATAGTTTAGGTAGCACGTGAAGCCAGTGGCTCCTTAGACAGAATCTGTGCTTGAGCTCATCCCTCACAGGCCTCTGTCCCAGGCCCAGCCAACAGGTGTGTGCCCTCCTGTGAGTCACAACCCAACCCCCCTGCCAAGGGACTTTTTTGACCACAGGTTCTGCCACCAAAAGATAGAGCTTGCACACTTCTCAAGAGGCTCATGCCCCTCACCTGCATGCCTCGTGAAGACCCCTTCAGTGCTGCCGGACCATCCTCCTGCCCTACCTGAACCTCTTTCCCTGACAGCTGTTCCCACGCCCCAGAAAGCTGCTCCAGGGCCTGCAGAAACTTAGAGGGAATCACATCTCTGGGGGCAGCTCTCAACCAAAGGCCAAGCAGAGGCGAGTGTGGGCGGTTTCCCTGCAGGGTTGAGTCCAGTTGGCCGCCTTCCCTCTCCTGCCTCCCTTCCCCGCTCTGCTGCTGCGGTGTCCTCCTCCCACGCCAGCAGCCACGCTAGCATCTTCTCTGAGGGCTGGAACTCGCACCAACACCTTCTTCCCGGGGGCCCCTTCAGATGGAAGCCATGTCCCTGGCTCACCCTCAGCCTGGGGTTGGGTGAGTGGAAGGAGGTTGCATGCTGTCAGGTGGGCACAGCGTCCCTGCAGACGAGGGCCGCACTGAGAGGCACCCTCCCTGGCTTCTCTGATCAGCAGAGCCAGCAGAAGGAGTGCTGGCAAAGGTTTACACTCCAAGGGAACCCAGAAGAACTCCTAGCTGGGGTGGCTCCAGAAGGTCGGGGGAGACTGGGGAGCAGGACCCAGGGTGAGTCGGCCAGGCATCCCTCGTGGTGAAGTGAGGGGCCACCTCCACCTCCTGCTCCGTGAATGCAGCCCAGCCAGTCGCATTCTCCCACAGGCACGTGCTGCAGGGGGCTGGCCCCTCACTAAGGACCAGGATGCTGTCCCAACATGCAGTTGTATCCAGGAAGTACACCCAGCGGGGAGACCCCTGAAGGCTTCCCAGGGCCTGACCTCCTCCTGGCTATAGAGCCAAGAAAGCAGCCGGCAGCGGGAACCCTTCCAAGTCTCAGACTCAGGAAAGAAGGGGTACGTCACAAGGTATAACAAGGGTGAAAGGGCTGCAGTGGATGTCACTTCCCCAGGGGCTCCTCCAGGGGAGGGACAGCCAGCAAAGGCCACTCTGTAAGGCCAGGCTTTACTGAGCACTCCCTATGTTCTAGGGGCTGGATACACGCAGTGAACAAGATAGGTAAGACCCCTGTCGTCGGGGAGCCGCAGTTGGGTGGGGGAGAAAGGTTAACTTCCTCATTGCATGCACTGTGCAGGTAAATGAAGGAAGGAGATAATTTCAGATGAGAGTGACTCTTAAGGAAGTCCAGCTCCCTCTCCTTCTGGGCAGGGGCACAGCTGGGCCACATTTCCCATACTCCCTTGCAGTGACTGAGCTCAGACCACTGGAGTATGAGTAATGCCCTAACAGCAGTGTGTGGGGGGCCAGGAGATAAGTAGACGACCCCAGGAGCCCAGAATGCTGGAAGGGGAGTTGGGGGTACTGGGAAACCCCCTTACCTCCCCAGATCTTGAGACCCAGCCTGTCTGAGACTTTTCCTAGGCCTCGGGTTCATTCTTTACTTTCATCCCATGAACAAGGGGAAAGGCAGAGCCAGCCTGACAGATCCGGGAGAGACGGAGGCCAGTGTCCTCACCAACCCCTATTCATTCAGGGGAGATTTTAGACCCTATTGAACACCGGTGCCACGCGCCCTGCCCGTCTGGCTCCATGCTCAGGACGCCAGGGCTCCAGCCCATCTCAGCCAGTGAGGGGCACTGTGAGCAGGACAAGGTAAGCTCTGAGCCTCCGTCTCCTCACGTATAACATGCGTGGAGGGAGGAAGGGGAATGCCAGGCTTGGCCACCTCACAGGGCTGGAATCCAGCAGAATCAAGTCTGTTAAATGCCCGCTACCACTTGCATTATTAACTCATACTCACAATAACCCCAGGGGGAGGTAATGGGGAAGGCACAAGCCTTGCACTCACTTGTTCAATGTGTGCAAGCAGCTAGCTGCCCATGGCCCTGCCTCTCAACTGCCCCTTCCCCTGCAGCTGGCTGGCAGCCTGGAGCACCTGGCAGGTGGTGGGCTCGGCCCCTTCGTGGGACTGAGGCCAGCATGAACGCAGCAGACTCCGTGTGTTTCCATTACCAGTGCTCCCACGCCCTCTCCCCACCACCAACCCCCGCCCGCCGTCAGCATCGGCACCAGGGCCCAAACTCCCTGCGTGGCAGAATACACAGGGGCAGTTCCTGGGCGTGTGTTCCTGTGTGCGTGTGACTCACCAAGGGCTATGACAGCGGGGGCAAGGCCACCGCTGGGTTCTCAGAATCCTGTGCCTCAGAGAATTCAGAGAAACTCAGACTTTCAGAGAAAGTCTGTCGGCGTGCTGCAGAGATGTTAACCACAGGGCGTCAGCAGGGCCAAGAGGAGTTCACCCTTCCTGTCCCCAGGTGTGGGCGGAGGTCCTCTGTAGGGGGCACGAATGGCGGATCCATCCCTGAGGTGCGAGGTGCGCGCGGAGGTTGCAGGAGCACCCGGCCCGCAAGGCCGCAGCCCGGCAGTCATCTCAGCCCCGTTCCAGGCCTCACGGCACTTCCCCTCCAGCTTAGGCAGGGTGTGCTCCCAGCTCCTTCAGGAGACTTTGGGGAGCCCCTCCCGCTCTCCGACACTAGCTTCTCCATCTGAAAAATAAGGGGGTTAGATTAGATCAGGTGTTTTCTCAAACTTGTCTGACCATACCCACATTAAGACATACATTTTATAATGGACTCCATAGAACAATGCCAGGTGCTATAATTCACAGGTCCCAAGACATCAGTGGCTTAACACAAGAACACTTCATTTCTCACATAACAGCAAGGTGAGGTTTCCTGGTCTGGGGTAGCTCTCCTCTACGCGGTGATTCAGGGACCCAGCCGCCTTGACTCAGAAGTAAAATGCCATTTTCAACCACATGCCATGGGCAAGAGCCGGTCATCCTGGGGCCCACCCGGAGTCCAGGGGCTGAGGGTGGTCATTCGTGGAAGGGCAGCCCCTCCCTAGGGACACAACTATGCAGGAGGAGGGAGCCGGCTGCCTCTGCCACACCCTGGACGCACGCACACACAGAAATAGAAGGGGCATGAAGCAACGTTGTTCATACGACGTGGGGTGCTTTCTGATTCTAATACCTTGCTCTCTATTTTAATTTATTGGTGCTGAGCCACTAAATTAATCTCATGACCAGCTACTGGGTCAATGCCTACAGTTTAAAAATTCAAAGGATTCCTTAAAGAAGTGACCGTAATATTTCCCAGCTCCATAGAGTGTGTGGAGTTCAGAGGCCACACGTCTGGAAGAACTTTTTCAGTCGAGAGAGTTGCGTTAAGCCGTAGCTTTCACTCGGAGGCAGGTGCAACGCAAGAAATGTGGCTTTTAACCCGCCGTAGATTAGGATGCCCTCCTAGTCTGCTCACAGATGTGAGTCCTGGTCAGATATTGGGGCAGAAGGCACCCCAGGGGCCCAGGAGGGGGTCCCTGGAGCAAATAACAACCAGGTTTGGGGGAGGGACATGCTGGCCACAAGCCTCCCTCTGAGAGGGATTTGGTGAAGTGCTTTTCCCAGAACGCAGTTGATTTGGGGCAAAGTTCCAGCCAAGTGGCAATGGTGAGTCATCATTAGCACCTGCCATGAAAGTTTGCAGTGTCCCCACAGATCACTTCTCTCCCACCCTCCCCCACCCCGGGGAAGGTCTGGTCTACCCTCCTCACTGCTGACATTCTGTCAGCTCTGCCAGGTTTGCGAAACACCTTCTCAACCTGGCGCTCTTTCCTCAGAAACACCTGGGAAAGAGTCGCTATCGCTCTGGGACTCAGGTGATGACGTGTGACCCGCTGTGACACTGGGACACACCCCTTTTCTGTGGATAAACAAATCTGACTTCGAGGAGTGACCCAGGCTTTCCTGTAGAGATCTGACTCCAAACTTTCCACCTCATTTTGTGCACTAGTTCGTACAACTCCCTGTTATGAACCCAGAGCAATGAGCCTCTCATGGCAAAGGTGTGTGGTGGCAGGAAGTTGAGATGCAACAGCCTATGGATCTGGATTTAGGAAGGGCCTCTCCACACGAGCTGTGTGCCCTTGAGCTAATTACACACCCTCTCTGAACCTCCATGTTCTTAACCTGGAAATGGTACTCATCGCCTGCCTCTGGGGACATGTGTGAAGAGCAGATGAGCTAAAGTGAGTAAAGGGTGTGATGCATGGGGAGTGTCCCTACCGGCCAGCACGCCCAGCCATGAGGAGGGGCTGCAGAAACGTGCTTACATTGGGAGCGTGGACTTCACTGCCCTCCAATATGGATGTGACAGGCCAAGTGAACCCTGCATCCCAAGGGGCACACACTGCAGCCCAGCCAAGGGACTGCCCTAGGGGAACTTACCGCCACCACGTACCCCCTGACAAGTCCAAGTGGGACAATTGGTGAGTCTGGGAAAGGTGGACTGAAGAGCAAAGAAGGGATACAATCTGCCCCAGCCTAGGAGGAAGGGGTGGCAGGCAGGCTTCTCCAAGGAAGTGAAGTTTGAGCTGAAACTTGGAGTTGACTGGGCAGTTTGGCGGAGAGTTGGGGGCTGGGGTGGGGGGTACTGGCAACAGGGTGGATATCTTCTGTGAAGTCCATTTATGATTTGCAATTCAGTCGTTAGCTGCCAACATTTAAAACAGGGAGATTTCACATGAAAATCAGAATTTTGGGCTGCTCTGGAGACCAGCGAGGCTCTGCTCACAGGGCCCTCACCAATTAGGACCAGGATGAGCCAGGGAGGCACCCGGGTCCGTGCCTGTGGCTCCTGGCAGCCACTGCGGCTGAGCGACGCATCTGCATTTGTGAGCCTGGTTTTAACGATTGGTGGTTGCCTCAGTTTACCCTTGAAAAGCCAGACCACATCCTACTCTTTCTGCTCATCACCTTTCCCCTCTTTTTCTTTCTTTCTTTTTTTTTAATTGTCTATTTTTTCTTAACTGAGTTAGAATTTACATACAGTAAAGTAGACCTTAGAGCTGCAATTCAGTGTGTTGGTAAATGTTTGTACCTGTGTAACAAGCGCCCCATCGAGATACAGAATATTTCCCTCCCCGCAGAAATCCCACACGCCCCTCCCAGTCGGCCCCTCACTGCCCCAAGGCACCACGGATCTGCTCTCAACCACCAGGAACGCTCTGGTCGGCGCTGGACTTTCACAGGGTGGACTCAGACACTTTTTGGTGCCTGTCCTCTGTAGCTTTGCATACTGCCTTCGAGATTTTTTTTTAAAAAAGGGGTGGAACCACAGAGAAGACCAGCCCATTGTTGCAGGTTTATTTTATTTAATTGACTCTAGAAAGAGGAAAGGAGAGAAGGAGAAACACCAATTTGTTGGTCCACGTACTGATGCATTTGTTGGTTGATTCTTGTGTGTGCCATGACTGGTGATCGGACCTGCAACCTTGGCCTATCAGAACGATGCTCTAACCAACTGAGCTACCTACCCAGGGCCTTGCAGGTTCCTTTCTATGGTTAGTGGTATTCCACTGTGTGGACAGACCACATGTGGGTGAGCCGTTCTCCTGTCGATGAACAACCGAGTCGATTATGGGGTAGTGAGAGTAAAGCTGACACATGAACCAGCCTCTCAGGGGATTTGCAGAAATCTCAGAACCCCCCACCTTCATGGGTGAAGTGAGCATGTAGATTAGGCTCAGCCTTCCAACCCTCATCCCCTCTCCCAGCTTTAAAAAACCTTGTTCTGTTTTTTTTTCTCACCCTTTCTGTGGGATCACAGAGTGAAGGATTTTCAGGAAGGGGTGTGAGGGGGGACCAGTGGAGATGGGAGGTCAATGGAAGATTGCTAGGACACCACCCACACACTCAGGCACACACTCACACAGGCACACACAGGCATGCGTGCATGTGCACACGCAAGGCCAAGCTTCTGCGTTCCTGGGTTGGGTAACACCTTAGGTCAGCTCCCGCTCAGGAAGGCTGTGCGTTCCTGAGCCTGGGTTCTAGCTGTCAGCCTTGCCTCTGACCCTGTCCCCACTGGCCCAGAGCTGGCGGGTTTCTCTTCTTACGTAAGACACTGTTTTGCCCACGTTACCCGTTGCTCAAGCACATTTCATGCCCCCAACCTGACCTCCACCTCCCTCCTTCACGCACTCCACGCCAGTTCCCACCCCAGGGCCTTTGGGCTCCCGCCGGAAGGTCCTCCCCCACTGGATAGGCAAGCCTTCCCCGGTCAGTTGCCCTCTCCTGGACGTGCCATTCCCAAATGCCAGCAGACCTCGTGTTCTGCCTGTGATCTGCCCACTGTCACTTGTCCCAGCCCTCCCTTTGTTGTCCTTGCTTTTATGACCACCTAGGGGCAGGGCCAGACAGCAGACGAGCATTTGGTTGGCATTCCGGGCAGACAGGAGAGGTCTAACCCCTCGTGTCTAAGGTGGCTGGGAGCAGGGAGGCGGTGCTGTGAACGAGGTGTGGTGGGGACAGACTCGGCTCTCAGCCCCTTAGCGGTCACGTGGGGGCCCCCTCTGTCTCTGGGACACTGTAGCTACTCCCCAGGTTCATGGCAGTCCCCAGGCCTCCTAAATGCACAGGTAACATGAAGGCCACCTTTGCTCAAATATAAGTGACCGCAAAATGTGACGTTTTCCTAATAAGATCTCTTGGGTCATTTTGTGACCATGTAGACATTTAGGGATGGCTGGGGTGGGGGGGAGATGGGGGGGGGAATGGAGACAACTGTACTTGAACAACAATAAAAAAATGAGAAAAAAGAAATGTTGGTTTTTAACTCCAATAAAGGAAAAAAAAGGTAAAAAAAATTTTTTAAAGAAAAAATTTTAAAACACACGCACAAAATAAAAAAATAAACTGCTCAAATGTCCTGAAAACGATATAATTTATTAATTGGTTGCATATAAAATCTAAGCATCTCAAACGTGGCATGTGTTGTGCTTCTCTTCCCTGTTACGTCTGGCCCAGCCTTGAGAGCAGAGCTGCAGCCCTGTGATGGGGGCTGTGGGCTGGGGCGGGTGGCTGGCACCCCAATTCCCCAAAGGGGCCTATGGAACGGGTGAGGCACAGGGCGCTGGACAGCATGTGTGCCCGGGTTTCTCCCCGAAAAGTAAACCGATCATTCCCCTTCAGGTAGACCAGCCCTGGCTGCTCTCCCTGTGTTCTCCTGTTGCAGCTGCCCTGACTCGCCCATGTCCCTGTGCCAAGGTTTCTGGACTGGGCCAGAGAGAGAGTGGGAGACAGAAGCAGAGAGAGAGAGACAGAGAGAGACAAAGACACCGAGAAAGAAAGATAGGCAGAGAGTAAGAGACAGAAACAGAGGGAGACAGAAGAGAAAGAAACCGAGATAAGAGATAGACACATAGATTGAGACAGCCAGACCGAGAAAGGGAAAGAAGTAGCCAAAGACATGCAGAGAGAAAGAGACCCAGAGTGACATCAGGACACTGAGACACTTAGAGACAGAGACACAGAGACATGCAGAGGAAACCCTGAGCCACAGAGGCCGACGCAGAGATGGAGAGAAGAAGAAACAGCTAAAAAGAGAAAGAGAAGGCAAGACGTAAAATCTGCAGAGGGGGAAAACAAACGAGAGCGAAAACTCCTTGGCTTTGAACAGGGTGCTGATCACCAGGGCTCGTCCGGCCTTTCCTGTCTGGCCACAGAAGCAGCCCCTCGTGAGCCTAACAACCTTTTCACCCAGCGCAGATCCTGCCCCCAGAATGCTTGCTCAGAGAGCACTCTGGGAAATTCAGTGAAAGGTCTTACAGTGAGGCTGCAAACACCCCCACCCCACGCAGAATGAGGCTGCACGGCTGGCCCCCAGCCTCCTCCCATAATGCAACAGCTGAGGCCACCTGCAGGGACAAGTAAAAGCTGCCTGCAGACGCCACAGGGTGAGTCTCCAGGGAAACAATCTGATGTCCCAGAAACCGGCCCTGGTTAGGTAGCAGAGGTGTCTGGGTCACAAGAAATGCCACCCCCCTGGAGCTGTGCTCTGCCTTCTCAGCACCCGCGTGGTCCCCGAAGTGCAGCCCCAGACGCCCGGCTCCACAGTAAAGGCAGAGAAGACAGAGAGAGGGATTGTGGTCCCAGTTGGGGCATGACAGTGCAATGTGTCTGCCTGTCTGTCTGTCTGTCCACGGCTGTTACCCTGAGGAAGAGGGAAGAGAGGGACACTCCTCAATAGGATGGGTATAATTAAACCATGGGTTCCAACCAGGGAGATGGCAGAGCTATTTCAGGATCAGAACGAGTTCTGGCCCCCGGTGGAGAGAAATTCCACCACCAGCACCAAGCTCTTCCCTCCAGCCGGGGGATTAAGTGCTTTTCTCCAAGTCGAGGGCAAGCCCAAGCGGGCTGTGCAGGCACTGGCGGGACAGACAGACGCCCGAGTGACACCGCAGGCATGGCCCAGAGGGCTGTGGTCCCCTGTGCACCTCCGACTCCTCAGCACAGGACACTTTGTTGTTTTGCTGACCAACCGTGCAAACAGATGTACCCACAGCCCCTGAAAATAGATCACAGTTGCTGTGTCCTTCTCAAGAATATATGTTCAAAAACTTTTAAAAATGCTGCACCACCGTGTGAATTACTTAATACCACAGAGCTGTACATTTAAAAGAGGTTGAAATGGTAAATTTTATGTATTGTATATTTTACATTTTTACAATAAAAATATTTATAACCTTTTACAACACAATTGTTTCTAAACAAAGGGTTTAAGCAACACCATGAGGGTCTTTTGGTGTCTGAGGCTCTGATTTCCTCCTGGGCTTCACTGGAGAGCAGTCTCTTCCCACCTGATGGAGAAGTGGCCAGGCCCCCGGGAGCAGCTCCCTGCCCACCAGCGCCAGCCAAATGCTCAGCCTCCCCACAGCTGCCTCCGGTCCTGTGCTGCCCAGGACCCTGTCCCTCAGCCAGGGGCCAGGACACCATGATGGGTCAGTTTGGCTCAGAGCCCCCCGAGGTCCATTTCTACCGCAGACGATGGCTACTGCCAGCTGATGGGCTGGGCAATTCTGTCCCCAAGCAGCCTCACCAGGACCCAGAGGAAGGGGGTAGACAAACGCCTTGGCCTCGGAGCATGCTCAGCAGCGTCTCCGGGAGGTTTGCCCACGGCAGCCCGCACCCTTTCCCGTCTCACGTGCCCACCCCCACAGCATTTCCTGGGATCACCTTCTAAATGGACTGCTTGCACTTGAATCCTTGTCTCAGCGTGGGAATCCGGCAGCGGATCCTGCTCGGCAGACCAGCCCCTCTGCTTGCCCTCGCCTGCCAGGGCTCAGCTCGGGGCTGGGTGACAGCGGGCGGGCCAGGGGAACCCACTCCAGCCCGTGGCCCTGTGATTCCCTACCCCCACCCCTCAAATAGTCCTCTCTGCCCCTGGGTAAAATCCCACTGAAAGAATTCCTGCTTTAAAAGACGGGAGGGTAGCTCCCAGGTGGACATTCAGCTGCACTAAACACCGGAGCCCCAACACGGCCACCGTGGATTCAAGCGGAAAAGATGAGCATAAAAAGGAGATTAGGGGCAGAGTGCTGGTGCGCAGAGGGCCCGGTGGCCGGCACGCACGGCAGCGCCTCTGCGAAACTCGTCCTTGAGGTTGATAGGTCACCTGCGAGCGTGTGACTCAGTCCCCAGTCACCTTTAATATGAACCCAGGGAACAGGGAGAGTTAATTAAGGGATCAGTGGCCCTGGAGAAACAGAATCTCCTTTTGTTTGTAACTGCAAGGACTTCAGGGGATTTCACACGAGAAGGGATTCCCGATGACTCAACTCTGAGCACAGAGGACGGACTGTTTCCGCTCTCCAGGTCGCCTGCGCAGCGGAGCCCTCCACCCAGCGCGCTCGGTGTGGAGCCCTCAGGGGTAGTGCTAGGCGAGGACAGCAGTGACCGGGCAGGACCGGTGGAGGATGTCAATACAAGCCACTCCGATTCATTCAGCGAGGGCTCATTGTGAGGACTGCACCTCTCTGGAGTCTCACAACAACTCTCTGACCTCCTTGTTACAGATGAAAGAACTAGCTCGGCAGAGAAGTAAATTGTCTATGATTAAACCGCTGGTACGTGGCAGAGTTGGGATCTCAGCAACCAGGTAATCTAGCTCCAGAGACTTCTTCATTGCAGTGGGTGTCCGCTTCCAGGCATCGGGGAAGTTGCTGAGTTGGAGACAGGGACAGTGGAGACATACGGAAAGATGGGCACACACGCACCCGTGTGCACGGTGCCCTGAGCTAGGTCCAGGGATCTGGGCACCTCCAGGCAGTGGTACTCACCCAAGCCCACCTGAGGGGCTGAGTGGCAGGCCGCAGACCCCGCAGAAATGCAGGCTTGGCCTGGCACTCTAGCCCTTCCCCCTTGCATTTCAGGAGCTGCCTCTGCATCAGCTGAATGCAGGTATTTTTGCAGGGCCCCTTGCCGCAGGACCACCTCCGTTACCTCCAGGTGCAGAGAAATACCATCCTTCCCCAAAGACGCCCCACCCAGCTGGCCGCACTTCCTGGCTCTCTGCATCCCCACGGACTGAGTCCTTCAGACCGCAATGAGGAGCTGTGGAGGGCTCGTCAGTCACACCACAGGAGAGATGAAGGGTGACTGGCTGGAAAATGGGGAGAGGTACAGCCGCACCCCCAGTCACCAGCCAGGTTTCCCCCTCTATGGCCAGGGTGCTGGCCTCAGAGAGTAGGAGCCGGCACAGCATGAAGAGGCCCTTTGTGCCCCTCACGCTAAGGGCTTTGGCAAAAACATTCTAAACCCGCCTTTCCCCTCGGCCCCCTCGGCCTGCATCATTTGGGGCCCAGCTATGAGGTGGGCTCTATAAGCTTCATCCCAAGGAACTCCTCCTTCCCTGGTTTCAAAAAATGGCTTAGGCAGAACATCTTAATTTGTTACTCAACAAACACTGCAGCCTCTCTGCTCTGTCTCCAAGATTTTGCAGAGTCAGGGGTTGTCTTTGGGCCTACGGGGCAGATGGCAGTGTAGCCATCAATCTGTGCTCTATCACAGAGCCCCTGCCCTCCCCCCAGGCAGTGTAACCCAGTCACTGTCACTCCCACGCTGGGCAGAGCCCTGTGCTGGGTGCTTCACCTGATGATCGAGTGTAATCCTCCCACATGTGAAGGGAGTGCTGCTCTGGTCCGAATTCAGTTCAGCTGTGAGTGGCAGGTGCCTCTCAAATAACAGCAGGTCAAACCAGGGCTTCTCAAACTTTATTATGCACACAGATCACCTGGAGATCTTGTTAAAATGCAGACTCTGATTTAGCCGGTCTGGGGTAGAGACTGAGATTCTGCATTTCCAACATATTACCAGTGATACCAGTGCTCCTGATCAAGCATCAGGAGCTCAAATGTAATAGTGGTTAATTTCCCTGCCAGTTAAATGATATTCAAAGGGAAGGAGCCCTAGACTGATATATGTTTCGGCGGTATCCTTCTGCTCTGCCATCCTCA
The DNA here is from genome assembly GCF_022682495.2 of Desmodus rotundus. Taxonomy (NCBI): domain Eukaryota; kingdom Metazoa; phylum Chordata; class Mammalia; order Chiroptera; family Phyllostomidae; genus Desmodus; species Desmodus rotundus. Next base: position 109,621,439 of record NC_071394.1, on the reverse strand, counting down.
ATAGTGTCTTCCTCCTAGCACAAGGAGGCTGCCCGAGAACCAGCTGTCACATATATAGTTCAGCCAGCAGGAAGAGAAATACTTGAAGAAGGGCACACTTGCTTCCTTAGGACACTCCCTAGAAGTTGCACATGACATTTCTGCATATTATACAGCGTATCCCATTGTCCAAAACTTAGTCATATGCCTCAGGAAGCCTGGAAAAGTTACTTGTTATCCCAGGCAGCCATGTGCAGCTAAAAATCGGTGATGGTGGTGGTAGTGGTGGAAGGTGTATCAGAAAGGAAGAAATGAAGAATGGATGCTGGGAACAGCTATTCTCACCCTCATTTCATGGAAGAGGAAATCAAAGGACGAGGATTAAATGAGTTAATATATGAGCACAAAGCAATCTGAGGATTAAATGAGTTAATATATGAGCACAAAGCACTCATTAGCTGATGTTTTTATCCATGAGTCTGTTTGTAATGCTAAAAAAATAAAACAAGCAACAAGGGCATCTAGAAGCCAGCGAGAGAGACTCAATTGCCTGTCAAAGCAAAAATTTGGAGGAGGTGCCAGGAGACCACAGGTTGCTAAGATCATGGGAATGGGCCAGCTGCAATGGGGGTGGGGGAGGGGGAGGGAGAGGGTGGATGACTGGCCTCAGCAGCCTGGGCTTCCAGATGGGAGACGCTGAGTTGCAGACCAAATGGAAGAGGAAGGGGAGAAATGAGCTTTTTTTCTGACAAGCTCCCATAAATGCCACTGCATCTTGGTATCATTACTGTATAGCAGGCCCAGGGGGCCCGGCTTCCTGTGAGTTAGTTCTCCACCTCACCCAGCCGTGACCCAAAATGTCTTTCCATCCTCTGAACTCACGTAGAGAATGCACTGTAAACCTCCTGCAGCCTGTGCAGAGGGAGGCACCCGGGCGGCTTGAGAAAAGCTACTCCATACACACCTTCTTCAACCCACCGCAGCCATTTAAGGAACACTTTTCCATCCCGAAGTTACCTGACAATTTCAGACACAGGGTTTGGGAGTATCTCTGCTATCTTCTTTGAAACTAAGGCCTCAACAAAAGTTACTAAGGCAAAGAGTAGTTAGAAGTTCATCAGTCCTGGTTCCGCGTGCCAGGCAAGCTGACAACACTTCCCAGCCTCCAGCAGTTAGAGGCAGCCCTGGTTGGAGGTCCTGGCCAGTGGACTGGGCATGGGGGAAAGTGCACCCTTTCTAGCCTGGCTGTGAGGGCCACTCACTTGCTCCAGCTCTGTCAGCTGGCCGAACTCAAGAGGCTTAAGCCAAAGAGTTGGAAGGCCCTAGGAGCTCCTGGCTCCGCGCAGCATGCTCACAGGCACCTCACCTCACTCGCTGCTGCTGTGTATGCCACTCCCAGGCTCTCCCCCCAGGCCTGACAGCTGTCACTGGCCACAGGATGAAGCTCAGCCCACCTCTAGTCTCCCAGGCTCCCAGCAGGATGGAGCCCAGTCACCCACAGCTCATCACCTCCTGGATTTGCTTCTTTTCCCAGCCTCACTTTCCCACTCCCCTCCAGAGCTCCCTGGGTGCCTTCGGGATCTGCTTCTCGGGGGACTGAAATCTACATCCCAACAGGAGTTGGAAAGGCTGCCTGCCAACCCTAATGGACTGACAGGAAGGAAAAACAAACCTTCCAAGCAGGATCCACGATCTTTTCCTGAAAAGGGCACAAGAGTTACATTTTAGGCTTTGTGGTCCATAGGGTTTCTGCTCCAACTGCTCAACTCTGCTGCCGCCCAAAGTAGCCAGAAACAATAGTAAATGAATGGGCGTAGCTATGGCCCAATGAGACTTTTCAAAAACAGGCAGTGGATTACATTTGGCATTTGCTGGCCTCTGCTCTTGAGTATGAAGCTACTCCAGCTGCTCCCCTGCCCCAAATCCTGGTTTTCCAGGACCTCAGCACAGAACTCTCCACTGGAGCCCACTTGCGCCCCCTGGCTGTCCTCTTGGACAGCCCCAGAGAACCTCTCTCTCTGTGCTGACCTGCCTCTAGCTCAGGAGACTCGAAATGCAAATCATTCACCCTGTTCTTGGTGGCAGTGCAGTTGCTTCTGAAACTGAGCCTTTGACTCCCTCTCTACCGGGTGACTGGTAGCCATATCTTCTGATTTTGTAAGTGCTTAGTCATGTGCAAGAAATTAAATCCAATGCTCCCCCCCATAACCGCACCATTTTAATCTCAGTGAAGACTTGTAAAGTTGGTAGCATTCCCCACCCTCCCTGTGACTTTCCAAAGTGACTTTGACAATTGTGCCATTATGAAGCTGAGTTTATTTTCCCTCCCTTAACTGTGGGCTGGCCGAGTGACTTCATTTGGCCAACACCATGCAGTAGAAGTACAAATGCGCCTCTTCCAAGCCTAGACCTGCCGAGGCCCAGGACGCTGTGCTCGCTCTCTTGGACTCCTGCCTGTCTCGTGAACAGACATAGTCGTCTGCTGGGGGAAGAGAGACAGCATGGGGCAAAACGGAGTCAGCCAGTTGGTCCCAGACACACGAGGGAGCTCAGGCACAATCCGTGCGACTGATTTCCTGACCCAACAGCTGACCACAGATGCCTAAGTAGGACCATCCAACTAGCTAATCTGCAAGTGAGCTGGTTAACTTTTTGAGGACCCTCCACTCTGTTTCCACAGTGGCTGCGCCAGTCTGCATTCATACCAACTGTGCCCGAGTTCCCGTTTCTCCACATCCTCACCAACACTTGCTATCTCTTGTTGTTTGGATGACAGACATTGTGATGGACGTGAGGTGATATCTCACTGTGGTTTTGGTTTGCATTTCCTTTATGATTAGTGATGTTGAGCACCTTTTCATGTACCCACTGGCCATTTGTATGTCTTCTTATTCTTTTTTAAAATTATACTTTATTGATATGCTCTTATAGTTATCTCAACTTTCCCCGTTGCCCCCCTCCATCCAGCACCCCACATTCCCTCAGGCAATCCAACCACCATTGTTTATGTCGATGGGTCATGGGTGTAAGCTCTTTACTCCATTCCCTATACTGCTCTGTGCATCCCCATGGCTATTCTGTAACTACCTATTTAAACTTCTTTATCCTCTCACCTCTTCACCCATTCTTCCCCATCCCCTCCCATCTGACAACCATCAAAACACTCTCCAGATCCATGATTCTGTCTCTGTTCTTCTTGTTTGCTTAGTTTGTTTTATAGGTTCAATTGTTGATAGATATCTATTTATTGCCATTTTATTGCTCATAGTTTTGATCTTTTTCTTAAGTCCCTTTAACTTTTCGTATAAAAATGGTTTGGTGGCGATGAACTGCTTTAGTTTTTTTTCTTTGCTGGGTAGAGCAATCTTGCCTGTAGGACCCTGCTTTTCATGACTTTGAATATTTCTTGCCAATCCCTTCTACCCTGCATAATTTCTTTTGAGAAATCAGCTGACAGTCTTATGGGAACTTCCCTGTAGGTAACTAACTGCATTTCTCTTGCTGCTTTTAAGATTCTCTCTTTAACTTTAACCTTTGTCATTTTAAATATGATGTGTCTTGGTGTGGGCCTCTTTGCATCCATCTTGTTTGGGACTCTCTGTACTTCCTGGACTTCTATGTCTATTTCCTTCACCAAATTAGGAGAGTTGTCCTTCATTGTTTTTTCAAATAGATTTCCAATTTCTTGCTCTTTCTCTTCTTCTTCGGGGACTCCTATGATGCAAATGTTGGACATCTTGCAGTTGTCTCAGAGGCTGCTTTCACTATCCTCTTTGTTTTTATATTCTTTTTTCTTCTTGTTGTTCCGATTGGTTGTTTTCTGTTTTCTTATGTTCCACATCATTGATTTGATCCTCAGCTTCATCTACTCTACTGTTGATTCCTTGTAAATTGTCCTTTATTTCAATTAGTGTATCCTTTGTTTCTGACTGGATCTTTTTTATGCTGTTGAGGTCCTCACTAAGTTTCTTGAGCATCCTTATAACCAGTGTTGTGAACTCTGCATCTGATAGGTTGCTTATCTCCATTTCGCTTAGTTCTCTTTCTGGAGTTTTGATCTGTTCTTTCATTTGGGCCATGTTTCTTTGTCTCCTCGTTTTGGCAGCCTCCCTGTTTGTTTTTCTGTACTAGGTAGAGCTGCCATGACTTTCTGTCTGCGTACAGTGGGCTAATATAGTAGGTGTCCTTGAAGGTTCCTGTGGCACAGCCTCCCCTATCACCCAAGCTGGATTCTCCAGGTGCACCCTCTGTGTGGGCCAAGTACACCCTTTTCTTGTAGTTGAGCCTTGACTGCTATTGCCAGATCAGTGGGAGGTATTTACCCAGGCCAGTCAGCTGCAAGGACAGGCTGTGACCACTGACCACCAACCTCCTGCTTCCATGGAGGATCAGCTGTACAGGGCAGGATGGTGGTGCTCCAGTGTGGTCTGTAGCTGTCCACTGGGTATGTAGGCTCTGGGATTTCCTGTGTGGTGCAGGCCAAGGTCAGCCCCCACCTGTGTTCTGCCTAGAGCCGCCCTGCATGAGCTACAAAGCAATCTGCAGATGGCTGCTACTTGTGCTAGACTTGGAGGTTCCCAGGCAAAGCCAAGCTATGAACATAGGCTGGCTGCTGCTAGTGCTGGGCCTGGGGCCACTTGGCAAGACGTATGGGGGGCTAAGGGCTTGCAGAGGCCAGCCATTGCTTGTTTGAGGGGATTTAGAAAGATGTGAAGGATGAGTCAATACCAGCCATTCATATGGAAAAGCCAATGTTAACAGCTTGGGTGAGCCCATAAGTTGGGTGGGGCAGATCCTCAAGGAAATACCAGAGTGGGACAAACATTGTGAGTCAGGTGGATGGAGTCTCAGATGTGGCTCCCACCTGCAAGCTCTGTGGCTCTGGAGGGGGGGGGGGTGTCAGAAAAGGAAGAATGGCCTCTGCCCACCATTCTATCTGGGAGAAAGCTGTCCCCCACCTATCACCCAGATGCCAGACACTGCAGTTCCTCCTATATGTCACTGGTGCCTTTCAAGCTGCTACCCTGGTGTTGCAGCTCAGAGGGAGTGAGTCTGAGTAAGTCCATGTGCAGGTCTTTTAAGAGGAACTGCTTGGAAATCCAAAAGTTTCTTCCACTGACTCAATTCCTGCTGATTTTTACAGTCAGAAGTTATGGGAACTTATCTTCCTGGCATTGGAACCCTGGGCTAGGGTCCTAGTCTTGGGCTGAGAGCCCTTTCTCCCAAGACATTCCTCCCAAATTTTTATCCACCACACATGGGAGCGGGGCCAGCTCATTTTGTGTCTCCATGTCTCTGCCCCTCCTACCAATCTTGATGGATGTGGTTTCTTTAATTCCATAGTTGTTGGACTTCCATTCAATTTGATTTCTGATGGTTCCAAGTGATGGTTCTGTAGTTTAGTTGTCTTCTTTAGAGAAATATCTACTCAGGTCCTTTGCCCATTTTTTTTTTTTTTAAATTCAGTTGTTTGTGTGTGTGCATATGTATGTGGTTGGTTTGTTTGTGATTTTCTGTTAAATCATTTGAATGCTTTATATATTTTGGATATTAACCCCTTATGAGACGTATGGTTGCAAATATGTTTCTGTTTCCAGAGGTTGTTACTTCCCTCTGTTGATTGTTTGCTGTGTAGAGGTGGTTAGTTAGATACACCCCCATTTGTCTATTTTGTTGTTGTTGACTGTGCTTTTGGTGTCATTTTAAAAAAAAAATCATTGCCCAGACCAATGTCAAGAAGCTTTGTTCCTATGTCTTCTTCTGGTAGTTTTATAGTTTCAGGTCTTACACTTGGGTTGAATTTTGTATGTAGTATGAGATAGTTGTCCAACTTCTTCTGCATGTGGATGTCCAGTTTTCCCCACACCATTTATTGGAGAGATTATTCTTTCTCCATTGTATGTACTTGGTAACCTTGTCAAAGATCAGTTGACAGTAAATGCATGAATTTGTTTCTGGGCTCTCTATCCTGTGCATCAGTTTTTATGCTGATGCCATATTATTTTGATTATTGTAGCTTTGGAACATATTTTTTAATCAGGAAGTGTTGTGCCTCCACTTTGTCTTTCTCAAGATTTTGGCTATGTGGGGTCTTTTGTGGTCCCATATGAATGTTAGTATTTTATTTTTTTATTTCTATGAAAAATGCCATTGAAATTTTTATAGTGATAGTAATTACATTGAATTATAGATTGAATCTTTGCGATTGCACAGTTATTACATTATGGTGCCTCAGTCAAAACTTTCCACTTATGCTGTTATATATCTAGAAATGTGTTTGTTGGTTCAACTTTAGTTCTCGCTCATTCAGCGAGCATTTGACTTATAATTGCCAGTGCCTGGTAGCTTCTGCTGCGTTGCTGTTCATGTATTTTGTGAATCAGGTGTCTGGAGTGACCTTTAGAACCCAGAAAACTTACTCACTTATCGTAATGCCAAAAATCAACCTAAGAAACAAGTTTTGTTCCTTCTGAATTATTTTGTAAGCAAGGAAGTTATTAATGCTCTCACTTAACAGATGAGAAAACTGGGACATACAGGAATGAATCAACTTGGCCAAGGTCAAAGTGTAGGGCCTCAGTCCAGGGCTCCTGACTTCTGGCCAAAGTGTTATTGCTCCCCTCTCATTTCACCCCTGTGCCCATCCCAACCTTCTGGATCAAGGACTTTGTGACTTTGTAATCTCTTAATCAAGAGAATGCAATCAAAGCTATAGACAGGTGCTTGGTTTGGGGCTTTCCTTACAAAATCTGGGCTAACCCTCCATTTAAAATCCCTCAAAGGCAAGGACCAGACATTCTCTTCAATAAACAATAAACAAGCTGACGATAAAAGGAAAATTACAGTCGCATGGGGTTATACAGCCTATTTATTTGAATTTTAGTTGTTGTTACGAGAATTTATGGTATATTTATCATCATGAAAAGCATTTATCTTTGGGCAACTAAAGCAATAAAAAAGGCATAGCACTTAATTTTAACCACAATATTTCCTTTAATTCAATCTGACACCACAGAAAAAGAATCAGTCAGAATTTACTGGCTCAGGATAATTCCTACTTCTCAGATGGCAGCTGCCAGAAAAGCTAATTAATTCAGATTGACTGCTGGGTTTCATTTTTACTTGGACTTTAAAAAAATGAATGAGGGTAGCGGATCAATAGCATATGGGCCACCTGGGCTCACATTCTAAGATGTTCCCTGCCAGCTGGGTTCTGTGTCCTTCTGAGGCTGCATCCCATAGGGGCGGTTTCTGGGAGGACGGTGCCTTTCACACACTAGCAAGAGCCAGAGCCCCGCAGTCAGACAGGCGTGGTTTTGTTCTCTTGCTTACTAACTGTGGACTGTGGGCAAGCTGACCCACCATTCTGAGCCTCGGTCTCCTCTGTAGTTGGGCGTGGTACTACCTCCTCATTGCACAGGCTGTTAAAGGGAATTACATCGCAGAGCAGGTGATCATTGGAAAGGGGAGCATTGCTGCAACGTGTCCCATTACACCAGGTCTTCATCGTGCGGTGTTGTCTGTTAGAAAAGGTTCACCCCTTCATTCCTTTGTTCAACTAGTATTTCCTGAGCACCTGTAACAGGTTGTGGCACTGAGTGCTGGGATGCACCAGGGAACAAGATGGGTGAGTCCTGGCCACGATGGTGTTTACATTCTCATCGGGGGAAGTACCTGATGTACAAGTAAACAAAACATCTTGGGAAGAAATCAATCAAGTCGATGAGCTGAAGAGTGAGGCATGAGATCGCGTGGCCAGGGAAGGCCTGGGGGACATTAGCGCTGAGGCTGGAGTGATGAGAAGGGGCCAGTTCTGTGCAGTGCTATGGGGAACATTCTTGGCACAGAAAGAGCGAGTGCCCAGCCCCTGACAGGGGAGGGCGCATGGGGTGTGGCTGCAGCGCATGTTAGGGAGACAGAGCCTGGAGAGGAGGCAGGGGCCAGAGTGTGCGGGACCTTCCGGTGATGGGGTGGCAAACTTTCTCTGCAAAGGGCTAGATAACGAACCGTAGGCTTTGTGAACCATGTGGTTTCTGCCACAAATACAGTTGCAGCCAAAAGCAGGCACAGACAATATGTAAAGGTTGGGCTTGGCGGCGGCCCAATAAAACTTTTGGACAAAACCACTCAATGAGCAGGATTTGGCCCAGAGGCATTAGCTTGCCAGCCCTTGTTTGCAGGCGTGGTGGAGTGAGACGTCCATCCCGAGCACGCTGGGTTGCCATTAGAATGTGTTGTTCAGGGCTGTGACTTTGATCTGGGGCTTCACGCCAGTCACAGTGAGACCTTCCTTCACATCCTCAGCGGTTTCTTGTGACTTTAAGCAAAACAATGTATAACAAAACCAGTTTTACCATAGGCTAACTGATATAAACATGAGTTAAGTTCCTGTGGCATACTTCTGGTCACAAAAACATCACCAAACGTCTAAATTAAGACCCCAAACCTGTCTAATAGTATACATTGAAATAAATGTGACCTAACCATACATTTAAGAAAACCCACACAGACACGGGGAGCACATGGGAACCCCAGACAGTGGCCCTGGCCAGGAACTGACTTTTTTCTTATCACTGCCGTAACGAAATGACGTGGAACAAAACCACATTATTCAAGCCACTGCTGTCTGCTGAGCTATAGCAGGCCCTCCAGCAAGGTCCACGGTCCACATGCTACTCAGGGCCAGCCAGCGAAAGGAATTAAAAGATGAAGAGAAAGGAAGAGGAGGAGGAGGAGACTAAGAGGAAGAAGGGAAAGGGAAGAGGAAGAGAAAGAACAAGAAAAACGCAGGTTCTTTGTGTTGACTATGCACGGTCTTCGAGTCTGGATTCATTCAGTGTTATACCTTGAGATACCCAGTGGGGTGAATTGTGGCATTTTGTTTAATCATTGCACTAAGGTATGCCATTCCCCTGTTGGCTAGGGGAACCTGGGCATGCAGGAACTCTCACAGGTTTCGTTCAGGTGTCGGCGCCCAGAGCTGGTCCCACAGCTGGGCCCTGGGCCAGCATCTGCTACTGTGGGTCCCGACAGATGAGGACCAGGCTCGAGAGTGAGTCCCCCCGCCCCCGGCCCAGTCCCCACTCTTGGAACCTGAGCTGATTGATTTCAGATGAATGGGCAGCAACAATTTGGATTTGCACCCAAGGAGTGTACACAGGTAGAGGTGTGATGGGTGTGGGGTACTCTCAGCGTTCCATTCATTTGTCCTCATTGGGCTGCAGGTCAGCAGACACATTCTGCGACGGCCGTATGTGTTGCTCACTTGTTGACATCTATCTATAATAGCAGGAAAACAGCCTCTGCCCCTGTGTCTCCCTTCTCCCTACCACCCTGGGCATACCAGGGGCTCCCCTGGACATCCACCAGCCTGCCAGCCTGTCACCTGTCACCGCTTCTATGCCCCAGCCTCCGCCCCTCTGCCCACAGCAGACACCCAGCAGTCCCCAAGGCGGGGCCGCCTCACACCACAACAGTGACCACATGCACTGCACCAGTTGCTAAGCATTTGGATTATCACATCTGCCTCTGGAGACCTATTTTCTGCCTCAGACAGTTGGAATGAGAATTGCTTTGATAGCTTACTTTGATCCTTGACGAAAGAGCTACTGTAAACAATAGTAATAGTATCTTAGTAAAGATAACGGCAAGGACAATCACAGCTAACATTTCCTCTCTCACACTCCATCCCAGGCAATGCTAAGCATGGGGCTTGTAGGAGCTCACACAATCCTCACAACATCTCTCTGGGGTCGGTGCCATGGAGATGTCTCTGTCACGGAAACACAACCTTAGGTCAATCAAATTGCCCAGGGCCTCACAGTCAGCAGTCAGCAGCCATGCTGGGGTTCACACGGGCAATCTGACCCCAGCACCTAGAAAGCAGGACAAAGGAGAAATGAGTACATGCAGTGTTCCCCTGTGCGTTGGTTTCCCGGCTGCTCCGGGGCAGTGGAAATGGAGTGGGAGGGAGGTGGAGCGGTGCTGGTGTCAAACACCTTTCCTTGGCTGCGTGTCTTTACTTACAGTCATCTTCTATTCTTTACCATGCATGTATGCATGCGTTCATCAGCACCGTTTCTTGTTTGAAAACGCTGTTAGTACCAGACTCTGCCCAGACCGGGTGATACCTTCGTTCCCCGTGGGACTGACAGTCAGGCCAGGACAGACAAGGAAGTGGGCATGTCTCAACCGCTGCTGCCTCATCCTGCATGTTTTTCATCATCCCAGGCCCTGTTCTATTTTCTTCTTGTACCTGTCAATATCTGAAGGGATCTCAGCTGCGTTGTTGTTTGTTTTACTGTCTATTTCCCACGCCCAGAATGTAACCTCCAGCAGAGCAGGGAACTTGCTGCTCTGAAGTGGAACTCTAGGGTTCCCTATAATCAATACCTACCATAAGTATTTGTGAATGATTGGATCAACTTATATATCATCACAACATTTTAGAACACCACGAAAAAAGAAGGAAGAAGAAGGAAGAGGAGAAGGAGAAGGAGAGGGAGGAGGAGAAGGAGGAAGGGGAGGAGGAGGAGAAATAAAAAAACTCCCAGGTACGTGAAACAGGTTGCCTACAGAGGAGTGAGAATTGGAACAGCATGTTTTCCCGTAAGCAACAGTGACACCAAAAGAAGCCGTAGTGATGCGTCAACGTTCTCAAAGAAAATGTTTTAGAGCCTAGAATTAGAATTAGATTGCAGCCAAACTTCCAATCAAATATGAAGGAAGTGAAGAACTTTTAAACATGAAAGACTCAAAAAATTTGCCTATACATACTCTCTGAAAGAATTACAGACATCCTTAGCAAACATATCAACAACAATAAAAACAAAAGACAAAACCAAAAAACACAGAACCCAAGAAAGGACAATTCATAGTAGACCCCTCTTGTCACTCTGATACAGTGGGTCCCAGGACTACACCTGAGGGAGGAGCAGGGGAGCAATTAGTCCCAACTACAAACAAGAGCACCAGAGGGCTCAGAGAAAAAACAGAGCCTTCAAAAGAAAATAGTCTGTAACCAATTGTATGATTAAGAAACAGGAAAGATTTTACTGATGAGGGAAAGCATGAAGTGATAACAATATAACGTGTTCCCTCTTGCCATAGCTACTCCCAATTGTTTTTCTCCTAGTTTTTAAAGTTATTGTCTGTTTTAATATAAAAGAAACTACTGAAGTATAATTTACATACAATAAACTGTATGGATTTCAAATACACAATTCAATGAGTTTGCCTAGGCCATTGTAACTATAACCGGGTACCTGAAATCAATCAAGATACAGAGTCACGTCCACGTCACAGGGACGTCACTACAGGAAGTCCCCGTGCAGTCAGCTCCTGGCAGAGCCCCTTCTGCCGCTGCCTCTCAGCCTCACCTCTTCTAGAGCCGCTGGTGCGCGGAGTCACACGGCAGGTACTCCCTACCATCGGGATTTATCGCTCAGCATGGATTTCAGTCACCACATTTGTTGCCGGTACCAGCAGTTTGTTCTTTTTATAGCTGAGGGATATTAAATTTCATGAATATAACACAACTGTGCGTATTCATTTTCTTCTTGGTGGCTATTTGGGTAGTTTAAAGTTTTTGAATGTTATGCATAAAGCTGCTGTCAACATTCTTGTAGAGTCTTATGGAGGATGTAAGTTTTCATTTCTCTTCAGAAAAGATCGGAATTGCTAGTTCATAGTTTAGTAGTATATTTATATCCAAAAAAATGTCCAACTGTTTTCCAAAGTGGTTGCACCATTTTACCTTTTGGCAATAATGTATCAGAATTAGAGTTGTTCCCTATTCTCCCCAACATTTGATATTGTCAGTGACTTAAATTTCAGCCACTGTAGCGGGTGAGGTGTGGTATCTCACCGTGTTTTCGCTGGGCTTTTCCCTAATGACTAATGACACTGAGCATCTTTTCATGAGCTTTGTGGCCACTGCATTCTCTTTTGCAAATTGTCCTTTATCTGTGATGTGCATTATATTGTCCTTTTTCTTACTATTTAGTTATTAGTTCTTGATATATTCTGGAAACAAGTCTTTTGTCAAACATAGTGTTGTAAATATTTTATCCCAGTCTAGCTTTAAAGCATTTTTTAAATTAATTTGAGGGAGAGACACATCAATTTGTTGTTCCACTTATTTATACATTCATTGGTTGCTTCTCAGATGTGCCCTGACCAGGGATTGAACCCCAAACCTTGGTGTATCAGGATGATGCTCGAACCAACTGAGCTACCCGGCCAGGACCCAGTCTGACTTTTAGTTCCCTTAATACTGTTTACTAACTCTAACATCTGTGTCAGTTCTGAGTTGGCTTTGATTCATGGATTTATCTCATTATAGGTAATATTTCTCTGCTTTTTCTTTTGCATGCCAGGTCATTATGTTTTGGATACCAGACATTGTAAATTTTACTTTTTTGGGTCCTGGATACTTTTATATTCCTATAAATATTCTTGAGCTTTGTTAGGAGATGCAATTCAGTTGCTTCAGAAGTTTAACATTTTTAGGTCTTACTTTTAAAATTTTTAGGCAGGACCCGAGTAGCATTGTTCTGGAGCTAATTACTCCCCATACTGAGGCAAGACCCTTCCGACCACCTTCGCGCATCCTGTGAATCACGGAGACTGCTGGTCTGGCCGGCAGTGACACTGTCCTTGGCCCTGTGCAAATGTCAGACACTGTCCGCTCAGAGCCCTGGGTTCTTAATGGGGGTCACACTGCCCCCCCATTTGCCCCTCAGGGGCGAAATTTAGTTTCTGAAGAGTAATTTTTACTCTGTTTATATATGAAGCAGAGATGTACACACATTTATATGTACACATGTACCTACATATCCAACATACAAAACAGCTCTACAGATATACACTATCATGTGTGGCATTGAAATTTCATAGGGAGGAGTAGTTATGAAAAAATACATCTAAAATGATTCCTCAGGCGTTTGATAATTTTGAGAGGGCTGAGAAATGCTGTCCCGAGATTTTGAGTGGCTCTTTCCTCTGCCTGCAGTAGAGTCTTCACATGTGCTGAGAACACTCTGCTGAATCCCGACCCTCCGCTGTCTCTCTTCTTTCTCTGTGTGGCTGTCTCCTCTCTGGGTCCCTGCCCTGCAGACTGGAGCCACCTCGGCCGCTCAGCTCCATTTCTGTGACTCAGTGGTCCCCGAGGCTCTGCCCAACTGCCCCTGCCTGCAGCAGGGCCGGGAAACCCCCTCTCGGCCGTCAGCTGGGGCAGTCACCGGGCTCCCCTCATTGCTTCCCTTCTCTAAGGGACCGCTGGCTTCCTAAGCCTGATGTCCAATGTCTTAAAAACCAGACATATTTGACATGTCTGGTTTGATACATATTCCCTGGGTTTTGGTTACTTTTGCAGGAAAGAAAATCTGTTTCCACCACTCTGTCTTGGTTAGAAGTGGAAAGTAGCCATGTTCCCCTTAAATAGCACAAGTTTGGTGACCCAGGGTCACAGATGTCTCCTTCTGGGCAGGTACAGCCACACTTTTTCTCTAGCAAATGGACTCTGAAGCAACAACATTAGTATAAAGGTGGCCGTTGCATTTTAATTGTACAACCAATCTTAGGGCATGAACAGTTATAGTGACAGGGCGGAAGGTTAACGCCATCCAGAGACCTTGTCCGTGCGACAAGCACGGGGTGGTGACCGGGAGCTGCCAGGGGTGAGTCATGGAGGGAAACATGGAGAACACATTCTCTGACCTAATGTCATCGAGGTGGACCAACGAACTACAGTCAACAGCCCATGTATCAGGAAACAGTTTTACATAAATTACTAAAAGCTATAAAGGTAAACCAACAACAACAACAACAACAAAAAGGTAAATCAACAGAATTAAGATGAAAATGTTCCTCCCCTGGCCAGTGTGGCTCAGTAGATTGGAGCATCGTCCCATAAACCAAAAGGTCATGAGTTTGACTCCTGGTCAGGGAACATGCCTAGATTGCAGGCTCTGTCCTGGGTCAGGGTACATGCGAGAGGCAACCTATCACTGTTCCTCTCTCTCTTCCTCCCTTCTCCTCTCTCTAAAACCAATAAATGTGTCCTCAGGTGAGGATAAAACAATTAAATGAAAATGTTCCTAGCAGGGCTTGGGAATGGAGGGAGGGCAAAGAGCGGGAGCAGAGGAACGAGCCCTGAATTTCATTTTCTCTAGGGCGGAGTCAGAGATCTTTCTACAGTCGGTAAAGCAGAAGCAGAGGGCTCAGCGCCCCGACTCTGCAGCTGTGCTGTCCATCAGGGCAGCCGCCAGCCGCGTAGGGAGAGTGAGCCATTGAAAGGGGCTGGTGTGACCAAGTACTGAATTTTGTAATTACATTTTTATTCATTAAAATTTAATGTAATGGCCAGTGTAGCTAGCAGCCATTGCATTGAGTAGCACAGATACAGATGTTTCCATCTTCATAGAATGTGCTACTGGACAGCGTTTGGTCTGGAGTGTGGCTGACAGTAATCAGAAGAATCAACTCCAGAAGTGAGGGAGCACAAGGGCTCCGCACAGAGGCTGGGAAGGTGGGTGGGGCTTGGACTCTTCCTACCTCCCCTCCTCCGTGCTCAGAATACATGTTGTCCGCATCCCATCTTCCTCTGTGTCCAGAGCGCTCACCCCAACCTGTCAGTTCTATGGCCACACCCGTCCCTCTCCACAGGATGTTTGTGCATTTGGGTTTTGAGTAAAAACAAAAGCTTTTTAAAGGGAAGACATTTGTTCTTTTAAATTCTAATAGCTCTAGTTAAACAACTGTTATTAATCCCTATTTTCTAACTAACCTCAGTGGTTTTCATAAAACACACAATTATTCTAGTTCACAAAATTGAATTGCTGTTTATTACCTCCCAGGCCTTAGCTTTCCTTCTTAAATGCTCAATTATTTGATTTCTGTGATCCTTAAAGAGACCGATGACTTTTCTTGACAGTACAAGTCGGAACTTCTCCGAGAGCACTGTGGGGCATTTTCTGGTGGCATCTGAAGGTGACTGTGGATGGAGGAGGTGGCCAGGCCACTTCCCACGGGGAGTGGGAGACGGCAGTGTGAGGGGCACATGCACTTTTAGTTGACATTCTTCAGCATTGGACCTTTTTGGCAACCAGGAGCATATACTTCTTTTGTAACTAAGGAAAGCCGATAAAAGGTGGATTAAATGTAATAAAACTAAATGTTTCGCACTAACCTTTTAGGAAAATGAGACCAAAATCCCTGGCCTGGCCTACAGAGCCCTCCCGGCCATCCCCTCCCACCTGTGGGGTTTGCAACCTGCCGCTTTCTCTGCTAAATTGCCCTGATTGCTTCACCCTTCCTGTCCATGTTTGCCCTTAGGTCTTGGCTAAAACACCACTTTCTCAGGGAACCCTTTGTGGCAGGTTGGATTTGCCAAAGGTGGTCTTAGCAACATCTCCTGTCCCATATCCTCTCCCATAGCATGACCTTGCCACTCACCCACCAAGAGGAGTCAATTTCTTTACCCCCTGGACCCTGGGCAGAGTTAGGGACCTGCTTGCACAGTAGAATGCAGGACAAGTGACCTTTGGGGACTTCCAAGAATAGGCTCTAGAAGCCTCAAGAAGACCTGCAGCTTCCGTGTGGTTCTGCTGCAATGCCGACTCCAGTGGTGATGGCTCTCGGGACCCAGCGCCCTGCGATGAGAAGCCCAAGCTACACGGAGAGCCCGTGTGCAGACGCTCCGGCCAACAGCCCAGCTGGGTCCCTGCCGACAGCCATGCAGGGAGCCATCTTGCATGTCCAGCCCGCCGGGACGACCACATTCCCACTGACATCTGCCAGCAGCCGCACAACAGACCCGAAGGAAGAACCACTGCAGTGAGCCCAGCCACCCACAGAACCAGGAGATAATCAGTTACTGTTTAAGTTTGGGGGGTTGTGTTTCAGACAGCAGATAGTCAGTCCATCCTCCCAGGAGGGGGAGGCCCCCATTCAGGAGGGTCATGGACCCTCCTTTCAACAATAACAATGGTAAAAACCCACCGAGTCCCCCGTGAGCCGGGCCCTGCACCTAGTGCCTCACAAACACTATCTTACTCAGTCCTTACAAAACTCCCAGAAGGGAAAGCAGCGTTTTTTCAGACTGTCTTTCATTACACAGACAAGGCAAGTTAAGGACACTTGCGCCCTCTATGCTCAGCCAGGAGGTAAACCCTCGGAGCCTCGCGGTGGCACCTCCCATGGTTTGTCGTCGTACCTGTACCTTTTTAATTATCTGGGTCACTGTCGCTTCCTTCCCAACTGAACTGTGAGCTCCGAGGGGGCTAAAACCACACTGTTTTTGTTCGTGGTGAATCCTCGGTGCCTAAAATGTGCTCGATAAAGTCAGAGTGAGTCCATCGCAGTGGCCTTTGGGGGCTCATGTTCAACGTGAAGGAATAAAATGCTATTTGCCTCATTATTCTTTATGACTTCTACCCACCTCACACATTAGATGTGATACATGAATTTGGAATTTAGAAGAGTAGAGATAAGTGATTGGGAGCATAGGCTCTGGAGAGGACAAACCTGGGTTCAAATCCTGCTTAGCATTCTGTGACCTTGGCCCGGGTCATCACTTCTTCACCTATAGTGCCCAATAAACACCTTGCTGGTTGTTGGGAGGAGGAGACAACATGCGATGTGCCTTGAACACAGTGCCTGGCACACAGTCCCCACAAAGAGACCCAGTCAAACACAGCAAATAGAAAATTCTTCCAACTCGCGGCACCTGGGAGGTCTGCTCACAGCAAGCATCAGCCCGGACGTGAGACAACACTGACCACAGAGAGACAGCAGAGAGCTCTCCCCTTGGGCATGCTCGTTCACCACGTGGGTGCAGTGGAGCTGTGCCGTGGCTGTGCCAAGATTTGTTTATAGTTTTCCAAGCCCTCGGTGAAAGACTCAATGAATTCAACGTATTCCAATATAGCCCTGGTTGGGTGGCTTGGTTGGTTGGAGAGTCGTCCCATACACCCAAAATTCGCAGGTTCGGTTCCCGGTCAGGTTGCAGGTTTGAGCAACTGTCTGGGTGCATATGGGAGGCAACCTGTCCATGCTTCTCTCCTCTCTCTCTCTCTCTCCCCCCTCTCTCTAAAATCAATAAACATATCCTTGGGTGAGGGTAAAAAAATAAAGTATTCCAATATCAATCTACAAAATGCGACCACATGATGAAGACCGCAAGCCGGATGACCTCAGCTCCATGCAGGCGGAGGGTTTGCCCCCTAGGACCTATTCTAGAACGGGGGCCTGAGAGGACCCCTCCCCTGCCCTGGCTCCTGGGCCACACCACCCCAAAGCGGAGGAGGAAAGCGTTTGGGGTTTAGAGGCCTTCTTCTCCACGATTCAGAAGCCATAGTTGCTAACATCAGAAAATAGACCAACACCCGAACGAAATGGCGTAAGTGGCAGAGAGGGTCAATGTGACAAGCAGGTGCAAAGAGGAGGCGAAACTGTCCCTAGTGCAGGGAAGAAGCCTCAGCATTTACTCCCCGGCCAGGATGGCAACCCGATGCGGGGCTCCACTTGCATGTTGCCAGCGTGACTTTTCATTTCCCACTGAACTGACCAGCTGTCTGCTGCCGGCTGTGCCTTTCTGCCTGACTTTTCTTTTCCTGCATCCTTGGCAGAGCTTTAGCAGTGGTTTTCCTGTGCTTGCCATCAGGCATTTGCCCTAATAGGGGTGACGCACAGTGTGTGTGTACAGCGTGACTGATACACACACGGGGAAACCAACGGCATTATTTTGTATTTACAGTAAGTAACTGAAATGGGTGTTCCCCGCCTCCCCTCTTCCGTCTCAGAAACCTAGTGACCCCAGGAAGCCGCAGCGTGAGCCCACTGCCACCAAACTCAGGGACTCAGGAGCAGGTGTCTCACTTTTGTTTGATCAGCGGGGGTTATAATAAGGTCTCCACAGGTTCTATCCACAGTGGGCCAGTTAGTCCTTTGCAAGAGAAAACTGTTTACAAAGTTTTCTTTGGAAGAGGAAGCTGTTCACAACATTGGCCCTTGCCCATTTGACAGATCGCTGATGTGGATCATCATCTTAATGAAGGATGGGACACGGTGTAGACAAACTGGAGAAATACTGCGTTCTGCGTCTGTTTTTCCATCGCTCACCTTAGTCCTTTGAAGACATGGGTCAAAGAGGGTTGATTTTTTTAGCGAGGAAAAAGCAAAGCCAACTCTGGGCTGAGTCCAGTGCCAACACTATCCCCGAAGTGATTTTGTGACATCGGGCAAGGCATTTATCTTTCTGAAAAGGTGGCAGATAAAATGATGTCATGGACTCCAGTTCTAGTCACCGATTCTAAGCCTGGAGCCCCGACAACTACACGTGACTTGCTCTGAGTCATTCAAGTCCCGTGGGAGACAATGCTTGCCTTTACTGCATAAATTAGCATTTTCTCAATTTCATTATATTTTAAAAGTAATTTTTTATGATTTCTTGATTTTCACTTTAAATGGAATATTGCTACTTGCCAGTTAAGTTCAAGGATTGCTGACAATAATCTAAGTTACATGTTATTTTATTCCTCAAACTATAAAACCAGTTTAAATTCTTTGTTATTTTCCATTCTTTTTCTTTCCCTGTGTGGCGTTCATTTCAGAGCTAAGACAGCGACTGTCTGCCTGTTAGCTGGCGTGTGCAGGGAACCGTACCATTATTCAAATAACCGATAGGTTGTTCTATCTGGACGTAGGGAAGAAGAGTCTTTGGAGATGCATTCCTTAACGTATGCACGCTAGAATGCAAGTGACAAGAACTGCACAATGGAGTTGTTTTTTTAAGAGGATATTTCGGAGTCTGGGCAGAAATAAATGTCAGCCTGAGCATCTCCCTAACTCTTGAGGAGATAAGTTGAAGGTCCAAGCACACGTATCTGCCCACACAGCTGAATCACTGAAAAGAAAATGGACTAATCAAAAAGGGACTGGTGAACACCTTTAACTTGACCTTATCTGGGAAGCACTTTATCTGCCCTTCCATTCTAAATGAAAGCTTTGCTAGATAGAGTAATGTTGGATGTAGGTCCTTGCCTTTCATGACATGGAATACTTCTTTCCAGCCCCTTCTTGCCTGTAAGGTTTCTTTACAGAAATCAGCTGATAGTCTTATAAACTAGAACAGGAACAGAATCAGAGAAATGGACATCACATGGAGGGTTTTCAGTGGGGAGGGGGAGGGGAGGAGTAGCAGGGAAAAGGTACAGGGAAGAAGAAGCATGATTGGTAGGCATTAGATAGATGGGGAGAGGTCAAAATGGTATAGGAAACAGAGAACTCAAAGAACTTCTAAGTACAACCCATGGATGTGAACTAAGGGAGATGGATGTTGGGAGGTTGGGGGGTGCAGGGTGGAGGGGGGATAAAGGGAAAAAATTTGGGAAAACTGTAATAACACAATCAATAAAATATAATTTTAAAAAAAGGGGGCTGGTGAAGATTTAGGTATCTTTCACTCTTCCAAAATTTGAGAGCAATTTTAGTTTGGGAGAAACCCTAATTAGGCTGCAGTGTTTGGTATCTTTGCAAAAATCGCACAAAGTTAAAGACCTGGGTTAAAAACTCAGCCGGCCCTATGAAAGCTCCATCTTCTCCAGCCTCTGATTTACTGTTTGCGCTACTTCAAGGCACACTTCCCTGCGAACTGAGAAGCGGAAGGAGATGTCTCAGTGCACTTCACAGTCAGCCGCCCTTGTGCAAAGCTGTGAACACCTTGCTAAAACCAGGTGTCAGGCCAGACAAGCAACTTATTTTTGACAAAGCGGTTTACCAAGTCATTGGTTACCCTTAAGAGCAGAATATCTTGGAGTAAACATTTGAAAAATTACAATTTCATTAAATGCATGTACTGCTATTGGAGAAATATCATAAAACATCTTTTTAATGTGAACACTACTTCATACAATGAAAAACTATTTACAATGTGCTGCTTCCAAATTGGCTGCTTTTACATCATATATATTATACCCAGCACGTGTCTCCAGCCGGGGAGTTTCCGTCCAGTTGCACGTCTCCTTGTAGTCGATGGCTCTCCAAGGTCCCTGGGGGTTCAGGGGATCTGTCCACTTACATTCTCCTTAGTAATCATGGCTCAGCAGGCATGCCACCAAAATCATCTATAGCCCAGAGACTCTGGCAATAACACGTAAGTAAAATGCGCAGACTAGGTTTTGCTCCAATAAATACTAATTTGACAAGACAATCCATTTCCATCTTAAGGAAAAGTGTTTCCAGTTAGGAAAACATTTTTTTCTCGATGGAACTAGAGTGACTAGTCTGTTGTTCACACAAGAACTGAGGGATGATGTCTTTGTATACAAATATAGCATACTTTGGCCAAATATAATTTCTTGTTAAAGAGTTTATTTGCCTTCACACGCCGGATTGCTACATACATTCACAGTTTTAATAGATTGTAATTAGCTATTCCAGTTGTGCTTTAAGATCCCAAATATTATTTCCATTAGTGAGTGCAAAGTTCCATTTGACTGCCATTGGTCCTAGAGTCATCAACTCCAAAATGATTTCTAGGGAGTTCCCTCATTCTCCAGTTTCATCGTTTGCTTTCTCAGGTATGACCTCCAGGCTCCGGCGGGGCTTTTGAGCGTCGGCATTTTCTGTCCCTGGTTTATGCAGTCCGCACGAAACAGCAGCATAATGGATTTGTTTCAGGTTCTCCAAAGTCTCATTCTTAGCGTATTTTAAAAGATCCGCTTGTCCCTGGAACAAAGCATGCGATGAAACATGTTAGACACGGCATGACACTGTGACAGTTTGCAAACAGAGGTCTTCCGCTGGAACTGAAACACCTCCAAGAGGGCATGTGTATTTCCTATTGGCATGGCACCCGAATAGGTCAATTTTATTAATAAGTGAGTTTGCTTTCCCGGTTTTCAACACCTTACCCCAAGAGTGCGCTGCCTTTTCAGTCCTTTCCATGCATAGATCTGAGCAGAGAGGTGTGTGTGTGTGTGTGTGTGTGCGCGTGTGCACGCGTGTGTGTGCGCATCGTCCCCGTCTGCCCTGTCTAAAATTACCTCTTCCACTGATTATTCGGCCCATCTTGGTTTTTCATAAACTTTTTATTCTGAAATACACATAAACTCACAGAGGATGCAAATATAGTATAGAGAGGTCTTGTGTGCCCAAATGTACCCCGAGACTTACATCTTCTGTCTCCAGTACGACATCCAAACCAGGGGCGGACACAATGCCCGCGGACACCAATGTAATGCCTATGCACAGTTCTGCATCACTTCATCCCACGTGCGGGCTCACGTAACCACCACTGAACGCAACACACAGAGCTAATCCATCACCACAAAGATCCCCCGTGCTGTGCTCCACGGTCCCACCCATCCCCACCCCTCCACCATCTCTAGCCCTTGACAACCTCTAATCTGGGGGTGGGGAGCTAACTTCTGTATCTTAAGGTGCTTAGCAGCATCCCTGGCCTTCGCCCACTAGTGACCAGCAGCAACCACTCAGCTGAGACAACTGAACTGTCTGCAGACTTGTTGAACGTCCCCTGGGGAGTGAAACTGCCCATAGAACCAGTGGTTTCAAGGTTGTTGAGTAGAAGAGATGATGTGGGATAAATTGCTCCACTGTTACAAATTCCAACATTCTTTCTTTGTTTTTTTTTTTGTTCTATTTTGCCTTCCTATATTTAATCTGCTTCCCACCAACCAATAGTTCTACTAATACTGTTATCTTTCCTTCTTTCTTATTCTCTTTGCTCACTATTTTTTCCCCTTTTCTTAGGCTCTAAATTTATTCTATTACTCTATGATTCCACTGTAGTTTGACTTTTTCTTTGCCATACTTATATTCTTAGTACCATCCCTTCCTTCTCCCGTTCTGTTTTTTTATTTTTATTGTTTGAACTGGCTTCCAGTGTGCACCCCCATTAAAGTACTTCTGTACAACTTGGGGCCACCTGCGAGGGTGACAGGTAAGGATTGACACTGGCAGACAGCTGGACTATAATCGAATCTCAGTCACTAGTGAGACCAAAATGCAATGCAATTTAAGTCACCATGGGGTGGGAATCCACAGAATGGTTTGCTGTTTGCCATTTACTGTTCGTGATTTTCCTGCTTTGCAGAGAGACCTCTAATTAGTTACTATAAATAGATGTTCCATTACTTAGTTTAACTGAAGGAGATTCGTTTTTATTCAGTGGCACTAGTCATTGAACTCCTTTACTGAAATTTTATAAGTAGTAACATCTTTGTATATAAATATACCATATTATTCTGGGAAATAAATTCTTGTTAATGAGTTTATTTGTCTTCACATGCAGGGTTGCTACATATTTAGCATTAATAGATTGTAACTACATAATAGTTCATTTGTGCTTTAAAATTCCAAACACTGTTACTTTTAATTAATAAACTTGCATCTTCGAGTAGTAGTTCCAGGTTCGCAGCAAATCTGGGCAGAAAGCACAGAGTTCTTGTCATCCCGAGCATGCACAGGCACACCCCCCCGCTGCTGACGGCCTGCAGCCAATGCCACCTTCCACTGTCCTGTCCTTATCGCCTGAAGCCCGTGGCGAACATTAGGGTTCACTCTTGGGGTTGTGCATCCCACGGTTTTGGGCAAAGGTACCCACCATCCCCGTACCATTCAAAGCAGTTTCACTGCCCTAAAAATCCTCTGTGCTCCACCTACTCAACCCCCCCCTTCCCGCTCACCCCTGGCAACCACTGATCTTTTTACTGACTCAATAGTTTTGCCTTTTCCAGCGTGTCGTATAGTTGGATTTACAGTATGTAGCCTTTCCAGATTGGCTTCTTTCATAACATGCATTCAAGTTTCCTCCACGTGTTTTATGTCTCGGTGGCTCATTTCTGTTTAGTGCTGAGGAAGATTCTATGGTCTGGATGTACTACAGTTTATTTACCCATTCACCTGCTCAAGGGCATCTTGGTTACATCCAAGTTATGGCAATTATGAATGAAGCTGCTATAAAAATCCATGTGCAGATTTTTTTTGTGTGTGTGGACGTAAGTTTTCAATTTATGTTGGTAGATATCAAAAGAACAGTGGCTGGTGTATCATATGGTAAAAGTATGTTCAGTTTTGTAAGAAACTGCCAAACTGCCTTCCAAAGTGGCTGCACCCTCTTGCGTCCCCGCCAGTGGGGAGTGAGAGTTCCTGCTGCTCCACATTCTCACCAGCGTTTGGCGGTGCCAGTGTTTTAGATTTTGGTCATTCCAATAGGTGCATAGCGGTATCTCACTTCTGTGTTAATCTGCAATTCTCTAATGACATATGATGTTGACCATCCTTTCCTGTACTCACTTCGACATCAGCGTATCATCTTTGGTGAGGTATCTGTTCAGGTATTTTGACTGTTTTAAAATTAGGTTGTTCATTTTCTTATTGTTGCATGTATCTGATATGTATCTTGCTGATATTTTCCCCAAGTCTGTAGCTTGTCTTCTTACTCTCTTAACTTGCCTTTTCAGAGGGAAAGGTTTTTCATTTTAATGAAGTCCAGCTTACGAATTTTTCATGCGTGAATCATGCATGTCTTGGTGTTGTATCTGAAAACTCCCTGCCGTCCCCAAGGTCATCTTAGTTTTATCCTACGCTTTCTTCTAGGAGTTTTAGAGTTTTGCACTTTACATTTGGGTCTATGATCTGTTTTGAGTTAATTTTTGTGAAGGGTGGAAGGTCTGTGTCTAGATTCATTTGGATGAATCTAGATGTCCATTGTTCCAGCTCCATTTGTTGAAAAGACTCTCTTTGCCCATTGTATTGTCTTTGCTTCTTTGCCAATGACCAGCTGACTACATACATGTGCGGGCCTATTTCTAGGCTCTATTCTGTTCCATTGAAGTAACCATCTATCCCCTCACCAACAACACACTGTCCTGACTACTATAGCTTTTCTGGAAATCTTCAAGTGTCAGTCCTCTGATTTGTTCTTCTCCTTCAATACTGTGTTGGCGATTCTGGGTTTTCTGCCTCTCCATATAAACTCTGGAATCCGTTTGTTAATATCCACAAAATTACTTGCTGGGATCTTGACTGAGATCGCATCGAGTCTATATATCACGTTGGAAAGAAATGACATCTTGAAAATATTGAGTCTTCTTATCCGTAAACCTAAAATGTTGCTCCATTTATTCATTTCTTCTTTGATGTATTTCATCCAAGTTGTGTAGTTTTGCTTATATAGATCCTCATATAGACCATACATATTTTGTTAGATTCACACCTAAGTATTTCTTTTTGGGAGAGTGCTAATATAAATGGTATCGTGTATTTAATATCAATTTTTTCTTGTTCTTTCCTGCTACTGTATCTAGGAGAGTCACTGACTTGTATACATTAACCTTGCATCCTGCAGCCTTGCTGTAATAGCCTATTAATTCCGGGAGGGTGGGGAGTTGGTAATCTTTTTTAGAATTTCTACATAGGGGATTTTTTTTTGGTCAAATTGTTTTTGGAATTTCTACATAAATTGATCATGTCAACTGTGAACAAAAAGTTTTATTTCTCCTTTACCAATCAGTATACCGTTTTTCCCTTTTCTTGCTGCATTAGGGAGGACTTCTAGCAGGGGTGCCGGGAGACACCTTACCCTCATTCCAGATCTTAGTAGGAAAGCTGTGAGTTTCTCACCATTAAGTATGATGTTAGTAATAGGTTTATTCATAGATGTTCTTTATCAAGGTGAGGAAGTTCTGTATTCCCACTTTATGGAGAGTTTTTTCCTGAGTAAGTGTTGGATTTTGTCATTGAGATGATAATGACTATTTTTTTTTTAGCCTGTTGATGTGATGGATTGTACTAACAGATTTTTGATTTTGAACCAACCTTTCATACGTGGTATACAACTCACTTGACCATGGTGCATAATTTTTTTTATACATTGTTAGGTTCTATTGCTCAATGTTTTCTTGAGGATTTTTGCATGTATGTTCACGAGTGATATTGGTGAACAGTTCTCTTTGCTTATAATGTCTTTGTCTGGTCTTGGCATTAGGGTAATGCTGGCCACATAGAGTGAATTAGGAAGTACTCCCTCTGCTTCAATTTTCTGGAAGAGACTATAGAGAATTGGTATAATTTCTCCCTTGAATGTTCAGTAGAATTCACCAGGGAATCCATTGAGCTGGTGCTTTCTGTTCTTAAAAGTTATTAAATATTGATTCTTTAATAGAGATAGGCCTATCCGGAGTGTCTGTCTCTTCTTGCGTGAGCTCTGGCAGATCGTGCCTTCAGGGCAATGGTCCACTTCTGTGAGGTTATCAAAATAGTGGACGCGGAGCTGTTCGTAGTATTCTGTAGTCATCCTTTTAAAGCCCATCGGACCTGTAGGGACGTCCTTTCTCTCACTTGTGATCTTAGTAATTCGCGTCTGCTCTCTTTTCCCCCCTAGTTAGCCCAACTAGAGGGTTATTGATGTTATTGATATTTTCAAAGAACCGACTTCTGATTTGTTGATTTTCTCTATTAATTTCTTGTCTTCAGTTCCATTGATTTCTGCACTAATATTGTTATTAGTAACAATTAGTGGCTCTCTGATCAAAATGCCTACTTGGCCTGTCCTCCTGGACTTAACATGCCCCAAACTGAGTTCCTGACACCCTCCCCCTCCCCCTGTAACCAGCGCTTCCTAGGTTAAGACAACTCTGTTCTTGCAGTGACTCAGACCAGAGACCTGGGCATCATTTTCGCCGTCTCTCATTTTTTCGCACCCCTCTTTCTGCCTGTCAGCACCTCCTGTTGGCTCCACCCTACAGACTCATAGACACAGAGAACAGACTGATGGTTGCCTGAGGGTAGGGGGTCAGGGAGCTGGGTGAAAAAGGTGAAGGGAATCGGAAGTACCAATCGGTAGTTACAAAATACTCATGAGGATGTAAAGAACAGTATAGGGAATACAGTCAATAATGTTGCAATAACTAGGTATGGGGCCAGGTGGGTACTGGAAATACTAGGGGGAACACTTAATAAAATCTAACCCCTATGCTGTACACCTGAAACTAACACAAAATACTTCTGAATGTAAACTGTAACTGAAAAATGAAATTAAAAATAACACACACACACACACACACACGTTCTCACCAGCTCCTACCACCCTCATCGCCACCCCTGCAGCCTGAACCACATCCCCTTTCTCTGGATTTGTGACAACAGCCTTCCAGCTGGCCGTCCTGCTTCTCCCTTCTCAACAGGCCAGCCAAACAGATCCAATCAAAACGCAGCGAGAACACGCCTCCCCCTCTGTGGCTCCCCAGGTAACCCAGGGAGAGCCCGAGTCCTTCCCCACAGCCCTCTAGGACCTGCCCCCACGCTGTCCTTAGCCCCTCCATCACCCCGCCTCGTCACTCAGCCTCTGTCACACCAGGCTCTGGAATGTTCCCCAGCACAGCAGGTCCTCTCGGCCCAGCCTCGGTCTGTGCCCTCCCGTTCCCTGAGTGAGGAGGGCTCCTCTCCAGAAATGCACAACAGCTCGCTCACTCTCCTCCTGCAGGTCTTGACTCGGAAGCGCCCTTTTTGGGGCCAACCTTTCTAAAATTACAACCCCCACCTCCTGCTCAGAGCTCTCCTTAGCCTTTCCCTGCCTTGCTTTCTCCAGGACACGTATTATCAGACATACTCTCCCGCCTCATTTATTGTCTCTTCCTCTCATCACGTGTGAACTCCATGGGGGTGGGGACTCGAGGTCCTTAGGTCACTGATAAACCCTCCGACGTGGGCTCAGGAAGCATGTTGAAGGAACACAATGAAGGCATAAGTCTCTTTAATTTCCACGGATCCCTCCCAAACAACGTGTTTTCCCTTTCTCTGCATTTATATGTATTACAAATAGGTATTTTAGTGTATTTTTACATAAATGAAATCAAACAAAATATCCTATTCTTCAGTCTCCTTTTTGTTCACCAAAACCCATGTTTTGGCAATCTTTCCGTGTCAGCATATATAGACCTACCACTGGATGACAGGGTATTTAAAAATAAAATCCCCAGATGGTGTAGGATAATTAACATGGTAATAGGACAGTTCTTCATCTGGTTGAATGTCATGTTTTCCAAGTTCAGACAACTCACGATGGCATCCTGAACAGACCAGGCCTTTGGCCATTATCCAAATGAGACACCAGGTATCTCTGTGGGTGCTAGGTGCGGGCCTGCGGAGCTGCCGAACTTGACCCTCATCCCTCATTTCATTCTATGCATCTAAAAACACGTCTGGCATGCCTTGGAATCATGGTGTCTAGAGTGAGTAGAAAACAATTCCGACAGAGGCGATGGAGTTCGCTGTAGCACTGTTCACAGCACCCGCTTCGAAAGAGCACAGGCTATTTAAGACGCTGCTGCCCACCGACACAGGGTGTCTGGCTTTGAAGACGCCTACAGAACGGGCTTTGCAGTGTGTTTAGTTGAGAAGCTCAAACCCCAGTTGGTTTCACACATTCTGTGCTGAGTTTCATAACTTATTCTATTTGGTTTTCATCTTGAAAGATTTATAACAACCTTAGGTCAAAATATTTAAGATTCTTAGTTAGACTCAGAAAATGATCTCTGCAAGATACAGCCAAGAGCTGGGGCATCCCAGCAGCTGTTGCTGAGGGTCTGGTGTGACCCTGCTCCTTCTGTCTGTGCCTGTGGCTCTCCTGGGACCGGGTCAGGGGCTGGAGCAGCCAGGAACGAAGGCTGGCGGACGCCAGGGGCCAGAGCAAGGGCACCGGCCCGACCATGTTCGACACTGGGCGATCAACAAACTTTCTGTCTGACCACAAAAGATGCCCCAGTTTTTAACACATTGAAAATGTTTCAAGGCACATCTGTTAGTACTGCGCACAGCTTTTGAATCCAAGATTAATGATCACACTTCACTGCTTTCATTCAAACCTAGAGCTAAAACAATAGGGATTATATAGGTCAGCTAATTTTTTTCAAAGCTTTTTTGTCACACTATTTATACAGAAAAATGGACTTGCCCTAATTCTGAGGTGAGTGACCGAGTGTGGCCACAAAGACTCCCCAGCCTCTGCCGCCAGCCCGTGCCAGGGCCGCGTGGCTGAGAGCTAGAGAGAACAAAGACTCCCCCTGCCCTTCCCTGGGGGCCGGCAGCCACTCTGCTCCCAAATTACATGCCGTGGGAGGGAAGAGATAGGAGACACGCAGACCATTTTCGTTGTCTGAAGGAGGCACAAAAGTCATTGAATACTTTTTTTAAAAAATTACAAATAGGAATGTAAGTTATCAGTGTTTGGTGTGACCTCAGCACACCTGGAGTCCATAGTGAGTTTTGGGTATTTCTGGGGCCAAAGGCCCCAACACGAGCAGGTGCACCTGGATGGTGCAGACGAGGCTGCCGCCTTTGGGCTTCTTTACCTGCTCAGGCACACAGAGAGGACCACAGCAGATTTTATGTGCCGTCACGGACGCCTTCTGCTCCCCAAGAGATGCGGCTGACTCCGGGACAAAGAAAGAAGGCAGGCACCTGGGGAGCACCCAGGCCCGGCAGGACGGTGGCCTGCCACCGGGAGTGGACCCCCACATGCCGGGCCCTCACTCAGCAATTTGGTACGGATGTGTCTGTATCGTTCCTGTTGCCCGGCAAGTTTCCAAGAGGCCTTAGGTCCCCTCAGCGTCACTCCAGGTAAGGGCACCGGACACAAGTGTGGGGCCCCTCTGCCGTGTCTCACTTCTGCACCTTCTGCCAGCAGAGCCAGAGAACCAAACCCGCACGGCCCGGTGCAGTCCCCTTTACCCAGACAATTGGTGGCAGGTGGCAGCAAACACAGGGCCTGTAGTAACCCTTGTGTGGTTAGTCACTGACTGGGGTGACGTGAGACACGTAAAAAGTGAATGCGTTTCGAGCCAGTATTTTATAAGTAAACAGAACCACAGGCCAAATGCACAAACCTCTTTTAAGAGTGCTACGGAAACTGTTTAATATGTTGTATTTCTTACAACTACAATCCGCATTGGCACAGAAGGGCTGAGAGTGTAACTACAGTCCTAAGTTTGAAACCGCAGAACCTCCTCTTTCTTTCCCAGGAAACACCAAATGGCGATGATGCCGGTGCTGCGGAAGGGCCGGGAGCCCCTGGGGGGCCCTGGAATGGGAGGCCGCGGCAGCTTCCAAAGAGGATTTGGCAGCGGTATCCACGGCCGAGATCGAGGCCGGGGTCCGGGTGGAGGCTGTGGAGCTCGCAGGGGCAAGGCCGAGGATAAGGAGTGGATGCCCGTCACCAGGTTGGGCCGCCTGGTCAAGGACATGAAAATCAAGTCTCTGGAGGAGATCTACCTCTTTTCTCTGCCCATCAAGGAATCTGAGATCACTGACTTTTTCTTGGGGGCATCCCTCAAGGACGAGGGTTTGAAGATTATGCCTGTGCAAAAGCAGACATGTGCAGGCCAGAGGGCCCGGTTCAAGGCATTTGTCACCACTGGGGACTACAATGGACGTGTTGGCTGGATGTTAAGTGCTCAAAGGAAGTAGCCACTGCCATCCATGGGGCCGTCATCTTGGCCAAGCTCTCTATGGACACTGTGCAGCGAGGCTACTGGGGGAACAAGATCGGCAAGCCCCACACCATCCCTTGGAAGGTGACCGGGCGCTGTGGCTCTGTGCTGGTGACCTCATCCCCGCCCCCAGGGGCACTGGCATCGTCTCGGCCCCTGTGCCCAAAAAGCCGCTGCTGATGGCTGGTATCGAGGACTGCTACGCCTCAGCCAGGGGCTGCACTGCTGCCCTGGGCAACTTCGCCAAGGCCACCTTTGCTGCCCTCTCTAAGACCTACAGCTGTCTCGCCCCCGACCTCTGGAAAGGGACTGTGCTCACCGAGTGTCCCTGTCAGGAACTCACCGACCATCTTGTAAAGACCGCTGCCCCCCCCCCCCCAGAGTTTCTGTGCAGAGCACCGGGGCTCCAGCTGTGGCCACCACACAATTTTTGTACAAGGAAAAGAAAGTGAATTAAGCCTGTTTAAAAAAAAGAAAGAAAGAAACCATAGAACCTACATTATGCCCAAAATTAGATATGTGGGAATGTATACCAGCAAAGCCTTCTGGAAAGAACAGTTACCATTTATTGAGTGACTACTGTATGCCAGGCACTGTACTAAGCCCTTTACAAAGATTATCTCATGAGAGTGTCTCAATTCTGCGGGAGAGTACAATTACTATCCGCACTCAGAGATGGGCAAACCGCCCTGGACCGGGGGCTCGGCTAGTTGAAGCGTCATCCGTACACAAAAGGCCGTGGGCTCAACCCCTAGTCAGGACCTACACCTAGGTTTGCAGGTTCCGGGCACGTACTGGAAGCAATCAACCAACGTTTCTCTCTCACACAGATTCTCTCTCTCCCTCTTCCTCTCTCTCTCAATCAATAAACATATCCTTGGGTTAGGATTTAAAAAAATTAAAGATGAGGAAACTGAGTTTAGAGAGATAAAGGGCCTCGCCCAAGGCAGAATCTACCCAGCAAATCACGCTTACATACAGGTTTCTCTCTGTGTGTTTTCGTTTCTTACATGTGACACGTGAAAGTAAGTGAAGTGGAACGTCCGCCACACTTCTCATGTACTCAGCGCATTACCAACTGCGCAGACACTTTGCTCTTCCTGTAGTTAACACGGGAACAGAAACATAGACTTCCAGTTCGTACGTGTGGAGTGAGGACTGAGTGAACCAGGGAACGAATGGGCTGGGGGGGGGCTTGGCACTGCTTCCAAATGGCTGTCACCACGCTCTGACGCCAGTTCCCGGGGAGAGGCCCAGTGTGGCCGGCACGCTCCCAACTTGGCCAGGCCTTCCTCCCACTGAAGTCTCAGTGAACCTTGCACTTGACAAAGATCCCCCGTCATCAGCTGGAGCAACAGGGGACGATGGCACATGCTTTTCTCTAGGAGGTTAGATTTGCTTTCAAGGGCTCATTATTCTTCCTGTCCCATTGGCTCCCCTCATGTTCACTCACATGTTTGAAGGGAGAGAAATGGGGGCTGCGAATGAACACGCCTCCCTGAACGCTTACAAAGTACTGCGGTCCCTCTCCCTGCCCTCCACCCCAAAGGGCTCAGGGGCGCTGACGAGGTGCACATGGGGTTTGAGTGTGGAGAAGAGCCCTGGGAACACGGCTCCTTCCCCTCACTCTTCTCTTGGCCCTGAGACACACTCGATTGTGTGATGAGCTGTCTCGGTTAAGGAAGGCCAGTGGGCCGTTGGAGACGACCCTCACGTCTCACTCTCCACCCATCCTCCTTTTCCATTTTTATGTTTTGCCAGTATTTGTGCTATTTCATCACATTTAGTTCTTCCCCAATTTAACAATGCTTGTGCTCAAAGGTTTGTACAAAATTTAATAAACATTCTAAATATAAGGTTCAATTTAATTAAATTGAGAGTGAATGCTTGTCTCCTCAGAAACAATTTTACGTTTCACTCAGGAAAGACTGGGGGCGGGGGGGGGTGGGGGGGGGACAGGTGCAGCACCATGGAGGAGGTGGTCCCCGAGCTGGACCAACTTCCACACGTGGCTCCATGGCTCCAACCAATGATGCCTATGGGGCCTCCTGGGGTTCAGGGATGTGGTTTCTGTCCTACAAAGCCTCCTAAGTTCCCATAGTGACTGCATCTCCTGTGACAGGCTGGGCCATAGGAAGGGCTAATTTTCACGCTGGCCGTGAGCACCACCCCTGCTGTGGGGGAAGGGCCTCTCCTGGCCCAGAGGTGGTTGCTCTGAGGCAGAAGTGGGGTGTGGGTTTCAGGAGCAGCCACCAGAGACCTCACAGAGTGGAAGTGAGCCACGACCCAAGCACAGAGGGTAGGAGGTCAAGAATGGGTTCCAGGCAGATAGACCAGGGCCAGAGAGGAGGCAGGGTGTGCGGGGATGCTGAGATGAGCAGAGCTGGACCGTGAACGCTCCGCAGACACTTGTGAAACCAGTGCACACCGAAGCACTTCCTTCGCCCTTTTGATCTGTTCAGCACACCTCTGCATAATCAAATGCTAGTGGAGGGACTGCAAACCCCACACTAGTGGGGTCCAGCTGCGTGAGGTGTCACTGTGCTTTCAACGCATCAGGAAGTGCGGCCTGACGACAGACACTGCCGTGGTTTGGCTGTCTGAGCCATCTGGGGGGTTCTCGCACGCCAACGAGAGAAATGGCTTTCAGTCAATCACATAGTTTTTCAGAAAAACAGGCAACATAACACGGGACCTGTAATAAATAGTGTAACTAAAGGATATTAGCATGAGTAAAGTAAATAATTTACACAGAGATCACGGAAGTAATTTTCAGAAAGGAAACAAATGTTAGCTTCAGGTCGTTGAGGTAAGCCCTGCGCCTCAAGCAAAAACAGACGCAATCAAGATTAATGTCTTACCAGGTGCAAAATGTGCCTGGTTTAATTATTTATTTTTGGCCCAAGTCTTACGTTCCTAAAGAGAACAAGCCTCTAATTACGTTCAGGGTTTAGTTTCTAGTCTTCTTCCGAGGGTGGAATGGCTCAGGGTGGGGAGAGGTGGCCCAGCAGCAATTCACCTGGAAAACATCATGGGTTGTGACAGCCTCATTTCAGTCCGCGACCCAAGCGCTATACAGTGCAACATGATGTGGGCCTGTACCAACAGTAAGATAATTTTCAGACCGTGAGCAAAATCACACCGACGAGTCTCCCTCTGGGCTGCTGAGCCCAGGCTGCACCTAAAGTGTGCAGATAATTCTGGTTGCCCTGTTCTATAAAGAACACTGACACACCAGAGCCTGCAGAAGGCCCCGGGGCGGAGGGCAGGGGACCAGAAGCCATCTCACGCTATAGCATCTAGGGAAGGGCGCGAGCACCTCTGAGCTGAGCTGGGGGGCTAAGAGAAGGTGGGTCAGCTCCCAGACGTGTGTAGGGGTGATGGAGAAGAGGGGACAGAGTGCCTCTTGCTGCCAGAGGGCACGGCTGGACCCAGTGGGTAGAGGCGAAGTCACAGAGTCACGGCATGAATCTACTATGAGATTCCGTGGCCTCTGAAATAGTAGTAAATATAAATAGGAGAATCACCACCTGTATAATGAATATTTTAGCAAATGGAAAATAAAGGGAGAGGAAACATCTCAATTAAGCTGGTGGGTTGAAAATGGATTCTAGAGTGTACCTCCCACATTCCTAATGAAAGGAGCAAGAGGAGTACAATTAGCAAAAACAAAAACAAATATAAAACCACCAACAGCAACCAAACAAAGAAAAGGATATAACATAATTTAACAAACTTCTAAAACTCAGAATTCACACTGGCAGTGCACAAACATCCCAAAAAGTCTAACAGCCCACCAAGCCGGAGGGAAGCAAAGTGGCTGAGCATCCTGTTTTCACTGCCTTTGGATGGAGTGGAAGGCGTGATGGGACAGAGGGTGGGACGAGTCTCAAAAGCATTACGTTTCCTGGAAGAAGCCAGGCACAGAAACTCTGCACTCCATGATTCCACCTGGAACAGGTGAAATGACAGAGAGGAGGTTGGTAAGGTGAGTCACTTACTACAAGGGGCACCTGCGACCTTTGGGGGAGGGGTGACAGAAAGCTCTATTATCACCGCTGTGGGGTGGCGTGCTTACGTACATTCGTAAAAATTCACCAAATCGTGTAGTCATAATTGGTGAATTTATTTTATATAAATTCAACAAAGTTGACAAAAAAAAAAAAAGAGAGAGAGAGACAGAGAACAATGTCTAATGAGAGTAAGGGCTGGAGGGCTGGCTTCCGAATGAAAGAAGCCGTCAGCTTCTCCCCATTAGGAGGCAGAAACCCTAGGCCAGGACCCCATACACGGGGAAGCTGGGTCCGAGCGCTCAAACCGAGGCTGTCCATGGTCCCACCTGAGATTTCTCTCTTCTCTCTGCCACCCCTCAGGCCGCAGAGAAGCGTGGGTGACTGCTTGATCTTGGGGTGACAGTGCACTAATTGAGATATTGACCTTACACCAAACAACACGGGCATTAGTCTCGGGACAAATGGGCATATTGAAACCTGGACAACACAACAAATAATGACATATGACTAACTCCCTTCCACGTGGATTTCAGAGCACTAATACTCTCATCGTTCACAGCAGAAGCTCAACCAGCAGAGCTTATCACTGAAATGCGCAGCCTTAAAAAACCCAACAAGATGATTCCTATTAACACTTTTCATCACTTTTCCTTAACCTCAGAGGGAGTTAGAGGAAATGAATACCTCTTACGGCAGAAGTTGTTCAGCAATTCATTTAGCTTCTTTATGGTTTACGTTTCTTCTGTTATATTAAGTAAAGTAAAACTTAGTACTTTCTTGAAAAGCTAAAAAGAGCAATTATGATAGGACTCTACTGACATATTTATAATATCCTGGAGCTTACGAGATGCATCATTATTTACATAACGCTAAAAAAGAAAGATCACCGCCAATTTAGCGAGGATACATGCAGAGATGCCATGGACTACAGACACATACCAACTCCAAAGACGTCAAAAATATGAAAACAAACTGACTCAGAGTCAATAAAATGCATCCCAGTAAGCCTCCCATCCATCCATCTGTCTGTCTATCCATCCATCCATCCATCCATCCACACGCACAATAAAAATTCTCCTGGTGTAAGGCCACTTCCACTTAATGGTAGCTATTTCTCAAAGGGAGGACCCGAGATCATTTTGAAACTTTCATCTTTCCTACATTAAAAAAATTTCATTATAATGAAGATACGTTTGTGGAAACAAATACTGATTTTTAGTCAAAGAAAAAAATGACTGGATGTAAACAGGCCAAGATGTCACTAGCGGGTCCTTCTGGGTGTGGTGGTCACGGATGATGCTTCTTCTCTGCTCATCTCTGTATTTTAAAGCAATTCTTAAAATTGAAAAACTAAGCAAAGCAAGTAAAGATTCATAAAAACTGGGATGGCCATCTTTGGATGAAAGGGGCTGAGGGCAGGGTGCCCCCCGCCCAGGGTGACCAGCTGCCCCGTGTCCCCAGGCCTGTTCCAGATTTCACACTGAAAGTCCTGTGTCCCTGGATGACTGGTCACCCTGCCCCGTGGGCTGTTCCAACAGGAGGGTGACGCATAGGAAAGATAGTTTTGACTGGATTCTAGAGAGTTAATACTTGATTTTTTTAGGATGCCTCAGAATCCCCAGAGGAAGCTGTTAAACAAGAACATTCCTGTGTCTTACCGCCCCCTCCTAGGCCCCGAGATTCAGATCCAGGACCAGGTGGTCTCAGTGGGAGCTCAGGGGGCTGCCCGTGTAAGTGCCCCAGGTCATTCCTACCCCTGGCCTCACAGCTCCCTCACCTTCCTGTCCCCCTCCTCCGCTCCCCACACCCAGCGCCCTCTGTGGGCACTGCTGCCAACTGCACAGCACGCGCAGCAGCCCAGGAGGGCTGCCCCCTCTGCGCACTCCCCTCAAAGAACAGGCAACGGCAGGAGCTCCTGCCAGGAAAGGTTAGCAGTTCAACTTGGACACAGCTCACGTCTGAGTCCGGGAACACGGATTCTTCTCAAGAAAGTTTAAGCCTGTGGAGCACACTGGAAGGGAAGAAGCCCTTTCTATTGTACAGAAATGACACGCAGGCCCGGAGGGCACCGGGCACTGGATTTCTCTGAGCAGGTGCAGCCTGCGGTGGCTGGTACCTACAGCACAGACCATGCGATACTGATAGAAAGAAACATGCTGAAAAAGCCTGCAAAGTCACGGGCACCAGAAACGACTCGCTGGATACCTTGAGGATGGTGATGTTCCAGGTGAAGCTCTCCACAGCTTTCTGCAGCTTGCGCTCCTTCAGGCCTTCCTTGGTGCCGATACTGTGCAGGTGCTCGTGGAACTCCATGGCTGAAAGAGACGAAAGACAGAGGAGGTTACTTCTCCACCAGCTCTGTGGTGGCGGGCCAGCAGTATTTCTGTTTCCAGGTACTGCTAACCGATTCCATCCTCTGACGGAATTTTGTGAACGTGCCGATTTAAGATTGCAGTAATGGGGGAAACACTGGGAATTCCGGTGTCCATGAGGCAGAAGGCGTGGGAGAGTCAGCGGCCGTTCCTCATGGTTTTGAAGGGCGAACGGGGCACACAGGATTGTTCTCATTCTCGTTTCAAAGGTGAGAAATCTGGGGCTGCACAAGGCTCAGAGCTCGATGGCTGTGGAGGGAGCAGGAGGAAGGGCTGGGACTAGAACCCAGGTCTTGGGAACCTCAGAAGGCAGACTGCAGCTCTGCTGAGGACACAGTGTTGGCAGTTAGGGATGGAACTAACTCGAGGTGTACTTCCTGTCGCAGCAGAGTCAGTCTGAGGTCAGATACCAAGCCAGCCTGTTCTAAAGGGGAGAGGGTAGGGGAAAGACCACAAACTCTAATCTGGTATATGTATTACGACTCTTTACTGAAACTTACAGAATCCAATTATATCTATCATCTACTGTCATTCAAAATAGTCTCTGGAGGCTCCTCATGCAGTAACATGGCAACGATCCAGGACGCGTGTGATGGCCCTTTTACTGGTTTAATCACATCATGTTTCATGGATCTTTTGCATATTCAATTGCAGTCAGTTATCCCATCTCTGGCCAATGGGAATCCTTCAGACAGGTTTCTATATCCTTTTGAAATGACCTATCAGCCTTGGCTACGTTCCTTGCTTTCTTGTATAAGATGCCCCGCCTCAGACTCGGAACACTACTCCAAGGACCCCTGGACTCTGTCAGGGGGGATGATATTTAAAGGCCACACTCTGGGTGCTAGGAGTGCTTATTGCTACTGAGTTTTCATTGTTTTCTAGGCCTTTCCATGGACAGATCTCAAACACATGTATTATTCTTTAGCAAGAATAAGATCTTGCTAAACTTCTAATTCAAATTTAAGGATACAGTGTTTTCACATATTTAAAAGAAATTTATGCTTATTTCTTATCTGTTAGGTGGAAAATCTTAATTCCTCACCACATCAACATAACTATTAATAATATGAAGGCTGAATCCAATTTAAACTCTCTTTGCATTTTTTTGTACTTAGAGTGTATCTCATTGAGAATGGATGGTAAAAATGTGTTCTGAAGTCAGGCATAATAATTCTTTCCTCTGCATGCTGATGTCACTAACAAAGTACAATTAGGTTCGTTTGTTTCGTTTCTTTTCTTTTTCACTTTGTGTGGGAACGGGGGAGTAACTTGTTGGGTTTTCCTTGAAAATATAAGCAAATACGTACATACATTCATTATCCTCTCTTTCTTGTACAAAAAGCAGCACACTCTGTACACTGTTCTGTATCTTGGCTTTGTTTTTCCCTCACATGATGACATAATAGAGATCACTCTGGGTCAATGTATAGAGTTCTTCCTCAGTCTTTTTTTTTTTTTTAAAGAAATAGCTTTTAAAAATCCTCAACTGAAGATATGTTTATTGATTTGAGAGACAGAAAGAGAGAAACATTGATTGGTTGCCTCCCACATGCTTCCAACCTGGGACTGAACCCCCCGCCTAGATTTGTGTCCTGACCAGCGATCGAACCCACAACCTTTTGGTCTACGGGACGATGCTCTAACCAACTGAGCCACCTGTCCATGGCCCACTCTTTTCTTAATAGCTTCACAGACTCCACTGTGTGGAGGGCCCAGCATTTATTTATCCAGTGCCCTACTGACGGACATGGGATTATTTCAAATCTTTTGCTATTACACATATTGTAATAGTGGTGGTGAAGTGGTTATAATTTTTATAAGACATGCCCTGTGTTCTTTTGTACCTTCTTCCTGTTAGGCTGGGCATTCCGGTTTCTCACTCTCTCTCTCTACAGCACCATTTCAGAGCGACTCTTTATATAGTAATCGACAGCAGCTTTATTCCTTAGGGGCTTTACCAGTAAGCAAAAGCTGGCACACACAGGATAAATATGGTAAATGCCAATTTTATTTTTTCTTTTTTCTATTATTTTCCCCGCCTAATAGGAAATATGGTCCTACTTCCTGTCATGCTAATAAGGCTTAAGAACCTCATTGGTTTCAAGAAAGAATGACAATGAGTAAAATTCATTACATGGTCTAGGAAACTACCACACTGACCACTCTCCTTCTTTCCAACTTCCCTTTTTTAGTGATGGTACTTAAGAGAATCCCAATTGGATTAACTACGCCCCCTCCATCCCCCTGCTGGTGACCTGGCTCAGTGGGTCGCCTCCCCTCCATGTAGTTCTGACTTTCATTGAATGTGCTTGGTTTAACACACTGCAAAACAAACAAACACACACACACCAGAAAGCAAATAAACAAAACAACCAGGCTTAGGTGGCAGTCTTGTTCTAAACCCCAGGTTTTTTGGTAGAGCATTAAACCACACACACACGCACACACGCACATACATCATTTTCCCTGCTCACATGTGGGAGTCTCCCTGGAGTGTGCAGTACTTCTCACAACATGGCCAGGTGAGGCTCTCATGGTAAGACCCCAATGTGCTGGGTTTTAATTAAGATTTAATACTGGACTTCAGCAAGATTGGGGTTTCGGGACCTAAATCATCAATACTCATGTTTATATTTCTGGCAGTCAGAAGGCACTAGATTCTTAAAAATACCACTGAGGTATAGTAGATGGAATTCATGACTGGAGTATAGGGAAGAGAAGAGATACAAGAGAATGGGGGGAGAGTAACTCTGTAAACAAGAAGATGAACAGCTGTATGGTCTTTGAGGTGCCCAGGGCGCGAACTTGTGGAGAGAAATGAAAGGGATGTTAATGTGGGACTATACCCTGCAATTGCCTGACCAGATGCAGCTTCTTCACGATGCCGTTTTTATTACAAATTGCAGAACTGGCACAAAGGTGTGATACAACACTGGGGGACTTTTCAACCACCCAGTATCTTCCTGGAAGCCTCACTGCAGCAGAGGCCGGCTGCTTCTCTTGCCTTGCTGAATATTTGATCGCTGTATCTGCGTAGAAACTTCATTTCTTTAATATGACCTTTTCTCCTTTCTTTCCTCTGACTCAAGCTGGCCTCACCCAGC
The DNA here is from genome assembly GCF_022682495.2 of Desmodus rotundus. NCBI lineage: Eukaryota > Metazoa > Chordata > Mammalia > Chiroptera > Phyllostomidae > Desmodus > Desmodus rotundus. The sequence continues at coordinate 109,582,455 of NC_071394.1, read as the reverse complement.
CCCCTGACTCACCTGCCTCCTTCCCCTTGGCTTGTCCACACCCTTGGGCATTGAGCCCTCCGGACAAGGAGGTGCTGATCAGCATCAAACAATCTCTAGAACAAAGCCCCGGGTTAGTCGACCCCAGAGACAGAGTTTCAGTCTAGACAGTTTCCCCGTCAAACCAGAGATAACATCTAGGCCTCAGTTGTGTGTCAGCTCCAGACCCAGAAAAGCTGGGAAACCAGACAAAGGGACACCATGGCTGCCACCAGGACCAGATGCACCACTCAGCTACCCCTACCCTAGTGCTGACTGGTCAGTAGAGACCGCGACCCTGACCGTGACCCGAACTCCCTTAGTCACCATGATTAGTGGTGTTCCCCCCATGTTACCCACCCCCTGGACTCCAGGAGGAAACACAGTCAAGATGATGCAAACGATACTGATAAGGACGAAAGAGGAAAACATTTAAAGAAATGGGCATAGCTGTCTAAAAAGCTCATATTTTATGTTCATTAAAAAGTGAGACTAGACAGTTCCCTTTTTATCCTCTCTTAAAGTAGCTGCAGTCCACTAAAAGTCTACAGGGAAGTGCAAAAGGCATTATTAATAAGGTTCTTTAAAAGGGGGGCGCAAAAAAGTTGGAAAATGGAAACGCTATGTTAAAAATATAACCGCCCCCAATTTTAAAGTGACCGAGACTTTCAGTCCCTTTGTTATTTATTGCATTATTCGGCTTGCTGCACAACGTTTCTTTAAACAAATGTTTTTATAGCATTAACTTATAGACTGATCCTTGCAAACATGTTCTAATCTATCTATAGGAAGCATACGTTGACTTTATTTTTATGAAAATAAAAGGATTCTCACCTCGGCCGATGCAGCCTGAATGCACCCTTCACGCCTCCCCTGTCACACGCAAAGCCCAGGGCAAGGACTGAGGGCGCAAAACCCAGGGAAGCAAGAGGCCGCCCTCCAGGAGCTGCACCTGTGTTGCAGGGGGAACCTGCAGAGGGGCTGCAGAATTTTCCCAAGGAAACGGTAAAGAAGAACTTGAATATTGGTCTGCCTGATCCCAGCTCCCCAGGGTTTTCCAATTACCATGCGTTATTTCTCTATGAGAGCTTGAGCTCACGCCGTGGTTATGTGTGACAAGGAATTCTGCTGTGAGGGAGAACACTGTAGGGAGACTGGATAGGCACTGACCAAGTTCTAAGGGAATGGGGGGCGGAGGGGAGACAGAATGAGATTATGCATTTGAACTGGGTCAGTCCCTCCATAACAAGAAAACCTAATTACACTTCTAAGGTGCAAATTGCATTATTACCCTGAGATTAAATTGCCAGGGAACCTATTCTAACATGAGACAGGAGGTCTTTTCTGTTCTTTACATCGGCAGTGAATATAAAGAACTTGTCTGGGGTAGATGTTAAGTAATTCTCTCCCTATTTTCCAAATTATTTTCAGCAAAGAAAAATCAGCCCAATAGAAAAGTTCTTATCTTATTAAGCAACATAAAAGCAGTACTTCTTCTCCTTTCTGTGAGTCATACCATTCTGACTAAAGAGCAGAGTGAGTTTTAAAGGAGCTGGTGAATCAGGTGAGTAAAAGTTTAAGACTAAGTTACCATCTCTCCCCACCCCCCAGAGAGAAAGCAAGTTGTTTTGTGCTTTAAAACTCCTGGTTCTATAATTTCTGTTTGAGGGTGGCGGAGCTAGGAGCTAGTGGAAGGTAAAGGAATGTGGGGCTCCCGCCGTGGGGGGAGGATGCTGGGAGGAGCCCTGGGGTGGGCAGGGAGGTGGTGAAGAGCCAGGGGTGGATGAGGCAGGGAGTTCCGTAGGGGGGTTGCTCCCACAATCTAGAGAATTTAAAGGGCTGTGGCCTTGTGGCTTCAATCGCTCGTTTGAAAGAGCTTGGAGGAACGGTAATTCAGCCAAGGACTTGGGTGGGGGGAGCCTGTAAGAGGATCGTGGGGACAGGCTTCACAGAGAGGGACGCTCAAACCTCGGTGTACCAAGAACCAGGGAGGTGCATGTTTAAAAGGCAGCTTCCCTGCCAGGACTCTGATTCAGAAGGTCTGGGGTGGACCCAGACATGGACATTTCTAGCAAGCACCAGAAAATTTCCATGCGAGAGGGCCAGGGGTCACTCTGAGGAAACCAGAGCAGGAGGACGGGGAGGCGGGACTGAGCAAAGGAAAGTAATGATGGAGATGGAGAGCAAGCCCAGTAGGTGTCCAAGGGCCACGATTACAGGGACATTTCAGAAACCTAAGAATTACGATCCTGCCAACTCTGCCCCAAAAAAGGAAGAAAGCGGGGGCGGTGGGGGGCAGGGAGAGTGGTGCAGCAAGGAAGTCAAGCTCTTCTTTTGTAAATGGCCCAGCTATACAAATATTTATTTCCAAGTGACTTTATCTTGAATAAGATTTCTTTCTATGTTTTCTAGTTCCATGTTTGTTAAAAAGAATTGTAATGAAAAACTGAACTATTACCTCAGATTTCCTTTATATGTAGGTTTTTCAGAAGTTATCTGTTTCTGTAATTAGTAGTCAATCTTTATAGTATCGAGATACTAAAGGCTGCATCATTTTGGATGATGAAAGTAATTCTTGATTCATGAAGTAATAACACTAATTGGTCAGCCAATAACATTTATTGATCACACATGTGCAGGTCATTCGACCATATGCTGTGTTGAGTCCCATTAAAATCCATTATGCTGAACGCTGCAAAAAGCTACGGATTTCTAGAAGCATGGGAACAAGGTAGGGTGAGAGAACGAGCACTTACATTATCAGCTCACTGACATGCGTTTCATAAAGAAAACCGCAGCATTGTGTTCCGGAGTACAATGGCTGTGTTTAGGGCATTTGTATTGCAATAGGGCAACAGCATTAAAATGACGATGTAAGAATACGTAACAATTGCTGCTTGTGAACAATTGGTGCCAAAATAAGCTGCAGATACAACGTCAAATCAGGACTTTTGTACTAGGAAAAAGAAACTATGTGTGGGGGAGTTTGTAGGCGTACACGGACTGTACACTGTAACCTAAGAGGTTACAGAGTAAATTACAAACAACTGTGATTTAGGATGAGATTACTTACTCCCGCAAAATAAACTAAAAATAATAAATCATACAAGTTTAAATTTCTAAAACCTGAGGAACTCCATCCTGTGTTTGCACTTAAATGACTACATAGAAAACAAGAAAGTACCAGACAGCCCTAAGGTACAAGGGATTGCCCTAGTGGCTGTTACAGAACTGTGAGCAAGTACACTGGAAAGTTACATAACAAGGAAGACGGGGAAGTCTGCATCATTTCCTGCGCCTGATCTTTGCTAGCCTCAGTGTCCTAAGTGGTGTAGTAAGAATGCTGAGCCCTGATTAAAGAAAGACTATTTGTGTAGCTCCTGTCTTTGGGGGACCCCTATTTACCAGACAGAGCCTGGGATGCAGGGCGCCTGAGCAGCCAGCACTGTTCAGTTGTGACCTTAGGGTGCAGGCTGGCCTCGAAACGCCTGTGCGTATCACTTCGTTCACACACAAAACCAGCCACCTCTGGTGGCTGTTCGTCTGGTCACTGTACAGAGGTGAGCTCTACCCCCTGCCTTCCTATTACCCACAGCAGGGATTTTTAACCTCTGTCATCTCATGGCACACATAAGCCAATTACTAAAATTCTGTGATGCACACACACACATATTTGCCAATTTGACAGAAAATAGGTATAATTTTGATTCATTCACACTAGACGGCTATTGTCGTGGTGGCTGATGTGATTTTTTTATTTGACAGTCTGAGGGAAGAGAGGTCAGTGCCCTGACTAAATAGTCAGGTTCTGCGTGTTTTAAAAATTCTTGGGGCACAGCGGTTGGAAATCACAGAACTACATGGCTAACCCCACTGACGTGCAATTACGCGAAGTCCGTAGCTGACTTTGGTTGCATGTTCTTTGCTCACCAGTGATCAATGTGTCTTTTCTCTGCCTGGCTGTGTTGCCAGTATTTCAGAGTGACAGTCCCTCCACTCTGGGAGGGGGACTGTCCCTTACACAGGTGCAGTGCCCAGAAGCAGTCCTCATAGGCAGGCTTTTCATAAGGTTGGTTAAGAGAAGCCTTTACAATTTTTAAAAGGATAAGGCAATCTGAGAGAAGGATGCAAAGCAGCTTCTCTGAGCGAGTAAAAAGAACAGAACGCCGCTGCTGTCCTTCCCTCGGGCGGACGCCGCTGAGGCTGTCCCCACACCCGGCCTGTGGCCATGGTGGGGGGCGGGAGATGCAGACCAAGGCGGCTCCCCATGGCACCTCCGCTTTGTCCTCTGTGGCAGGAGGGGCTGAAACGGAGGGCTTTCCAGTGCCAAACTCACGTGCTTTTCATCGATGAATTACAGGTAAGAAAAATCTACATCCTCTTGAATGAGAATGTTATTGAAAATTTCTTTTGTGACTGTCGACAAAATCAATATTTAAAAGTTTTAGAATTACGGATTTAAGCCAAAGGAGATTTAATATTCTTACAGAATGTGTCTCTAAGCTTACAAGGCCCGACGCTGCCGGATGGGTTGACAGAGAGCTACCAGCCAGGCACTGGCGAAGAAGGAGAGGCAGGCAGGTCCTTGACGGAGTCGCTGAGGCTGCTGCCTTGTGCAAAGAACTCCCACTGCGAAAACAATCTTCAGGTTCAGGAATAGAAACCAGGACAATAATAATGAGGGACTAAGAGGTAGGATTATTTTCCTCTTTCAGGGACAAGTTCTACTTCCCTGTGTTTCCAGTATCTTCGAAAAGCTCCATCGACACATTTCCATCACAGATGTGTGTATTTTAGAGCCACATGCAGTTGTTCACATCATCTTGAAGTTAGTTGTTGAACATGAATATCTGTAGTTTTCTATTATTTAATGTCCCATCTACTAGTCTGATTGAAACGAAATGGCACTGCAAGAGCCTCGAATCAAACATGGCCTTGCCCAGGGTTTCTTTAAAGGCAAAATCAACATTTTGAGCCAGCTAGTAAGGAGGCAGGGGAAGGAAGCAGGAATCCTTGATTCTACTACAGCCTTGCCATCAGAGTAAGGCATGAGGTAACAGTCCATTCTGGCCAAAGAAACAGAAATCTCTGTTACGTTTCCGTAAACTTCATTTGAAAATCAATTGTAACTAGGGAAATAATCCTTTGAGAAGTTTGACATGTTATACAGCTGTAACGCACTATATTATTTAACAGTCAAAATACACAATATGTTTAAAGGCATTAAAGTTTGAAGGCTGCGAGCGCATCACACAGACCCAATGACGTGTACAGGCACGTGGACTGAAGCTCGTGGTAAGTGGTGTCCAGGAGGCAGAGAATGGTCGTGTCTCACACCCAGGCCTGGCTGTGTCTGCTGCAGCTGCTCATTCGCCAAAAAAATTGTCTCTGAGTCTTGACTGCTCTGTGCCAAAAACCCACAGTTGTGTTCCTCTGATTCCGTGACCCCAAATGTCTGTTCCGGGGGAAGAGCTGTGGGTTATTTTTCTTCTGGAATGTTAGCCGAGGAGAAAATCTGTTCAGATTCCTTTGTGGTAACAAGCTTGAGAGCGAGGGAGACAGAGAGCAAGTCACCAAACGGCAGAGAAAGGACGAATGGGAAACCCACACTTGGTGATCTAGGTGAGTTTGGTTCAGTGCTGGTCTTGGGGGGAATGGAGACCAGGCAGCCGGTCCACGGTGCGGGCCACATAAATCATCCGGCCTTTTGGGTTATAAGTGTAATGTTAAGCTTTAAAAATTGGTCAGGCCACACAAAAGTATATGATTTCATTTATATGTAAAGAACTGTATTTTAGAAAGCTATTGTTTCTTTCCTTCTCACTTCTCAAAAATCTAAACAACTTATAATTTTTATACAGGTAGGTGTTGATTTCATGTAATTTTCCAATTTTTGTTTTAAAATACTATATAATTTAAGTAATTTAAAAGTTTTTCTTGGAGAGACTTAAAGCGTAATGACAAAAAATGAGATGTAATGCTGATTGATACAAGTATTATGTTTTATAAAAATTAATACATGAGTCAACTTTCCAAGATGATATCATTCAATTAACATTAGTATAACTGCATACAATGGAATGTGGTGAAAAGAAATGCCCACTTCTATCAAGTTTCCTGCTTCCCACCACAGATAAACGTAGATGCAAACTAAACAGCCGTAAAAATAAAATAAAAATTGAAAAACATGCGATATATATACAATACCAAGATGAAAGAGGATTTTGCTTTGAAGGGAGGGTGTTTCAGGCAGAAACACGGCATCATTTCCTCTTCGACAAAAACGAATGCCATTTGTTCTTGCCAAACAGAAAGCAGATGACCTTTCAAACCTTCTGGTTGGGATTTTCTCTATCAACCTAAATGATATGAACCTAGAATATACCATGTAGCACATGGCTAAAAGACTTTAGAAGTATAATTTTAAAAAATACTCATTAAGAGAGACAGATTGATCTCAAACCAATATACTTAAAGATTAGTTTTTCAAGTGAAAATTTAAGTTTTTTTTTTTTAAATCACAAACACATCCAGTACAAAAATATATTTTGTGTATTGAAAATAGAAACCAAAAGCAAGGGGTAAAATTTTTCAAATGGTGACAAAAATGTGTATTTTTAATTTATTTCAAATGTCCCAAATTAGGTGCAGTGAGCTATTTCCTGGAAGATGGAATATTACATTCAGGAGGTCGATTTATCAATACTATTAAAAGTATCTCACTATAACATGGTCTGCGTGTGTCTGGCGGCATAACATCAAAGTCCCCTGAAGACAAAATGTGAACGCCTCATCATTTTTTCAACTAATTTACATATGGTCCTTGTTAAACTGCGCAGCTGTAAACTACACACTCTGCTCCGGAACTCCAGTGGTGGGAAGATTGGGTGTGCGGCCGAAATGTGGGCGTTCATTCCATAATCCCCATGGAACATGGAAATGCCTAATTAGTTTTCATATAATTCCAGTTGGTAGTCTCTTTTTCTTGGCCTTCTTCCCAAGCAATTTTTGCCTTACCAAAAGCCAAATTATTTTAAGATGGATTTTGAGCTGTTATATCCTGTCCCACATGAGGTGGAAGAGACAAACCAGGTCTCTTAAATATATCCATGAAACCCAGATGGATGACGAGATCCCCGATGCCAAATCCACAGCAGTATAATTTCTGAATGAATTATGCGAAGAAGGCCCTACTTCCTCTGCCAGCACGTCCCATCTGGGTGAATCTAGGTGAGATGAAGTTGTGTAACTTGGAGTCCCTGTGATACCTAATTACCATTCTAGACTCCTGGCCACGTGACTTACCTGGATCACAGAGGAATAATGTGTTTAGCAGGACCTTCCTCATTTCATTTCGCTGAGGGATAAAAAGGCCTTCTGCATCCCAATTATACTCAATCTATTTTTTTTTGTAACCTAGGACATCTTTGTTTGGATTGCCACTCTTAAATCAATTCTTTCCTCTCTTGGTATTTGTCTGAGAAAGATAATTTATTAGGGACTCTACTTGAATTGAGGTTCTTTAATAAAGAAATATAGCAGAATAATAAAAAAAAAAACCTTATAGGAATACCAGAGTTTCTTGAAGGCAGTTTGACCCCTTCCCTGCAGAGCATCTGCTGAGATGACCCCGAGAATTGCTACTTAAATGAAAAACGATGCTTTCAGACACTTTGGGCTCACAAAGGAAGGAGAGAGGAAGAGGTGACCAGTAAGCACTGCTGTGGGATCTGCTAACAGGACAGGTGTCCCAGGAAGGTAAAGCACCCCTAGTTTCCATTCCCTTCTTTCTTGGCATTGGGGGAATTTGACCAGTGAAAAGAACAATATAAGGAAGAAAGAACATGGTGGTACAAAGAAATGGCATTTAACAAGGAGAAATACTATCAGGAAGACCACTGACTCGGGACTCTTGAAGCAGGATGGGGTGATGGGTACAGAAGGTGGTATGGTGAGTCAGTGACTTTCTGGAGACCCGATGCTTATTTTGAAGTTTTGCCATGACTTGGACTAGTTGTCACCTTTGTGACTATTCCCTCTACCCTCCCTTTTCAGCGATGAAGGTTCCTTTCGGGGGAATCCAAGAGGGTAGACAGGCTGGCCAGCCCCTGAAGACCTCCATACTTCCTGGCTTCCCATGGCTTCACTAACTGGGTGTTAATTAAAGCACCCAGGAGAGGATGTGGTGATTCAGTGCCCTTTCCTCGAGAACCGGAAAGATGCCCGGGGCTCCAAGGGCATTAGGGGAGCCTGTCTCAGGCCCATAGGTCTCCCCTTCAGAGAGTCAGTCTCCACCTTCAAAGTCAGGCATTAATGTTCCTCCTTGAAACTCACGTGGATGGGCCTATAATTTATGTATCCCGTGCCACTCAATGGAATTACTTCTTTACTCTGGTGATCTTTTTAAGCAACTGTAATGAAGCCATTCCAAAATTAGACCGTTGATCTTCAGTCACTGTTTTAGAGCCCATGGGGCCAGCAGGGAATCATATAATCCCACGTCACTTAGGAGGAGGAAAATCAGGCAGAGAGAAGTCAAGTGACTCACCTAATATCACACAGCAAGACGTGGGAGGCACAGGGGGCACAAGAACAGGGGTCTCTGGGTCCCCGAGGGAGAACCTGTCACTTCTGTGAAACAGAGCTGGGAAACATCCTGACATAAATGAAAACAAAAGTTCCAGGCTCCCAGGTTTCCTCTTGTAAACGTTTTCAAACAGAACACTCGTGAAGTGCTTTCGGAATAAATCTTCCGGATGATTTTACGTTCACTCTGGTGGGCAACATAATGATGTGAGCAAGCCAGGTGATAGATGGTGACAGGTTACTTATCCGGTAGCGTCACCTCCTAAAAACACACTGAGACCCAAGGAGTTTGCAAAATAAAAAAGGTCTCTGAGCAATCAAGTCCAGGTCACGTAGGCTTGGCCTGACAGCCTGCCTCTTCTCCCCATATGGAAGTGCATGGAGCTCTTGTCTGCTTTTAGGGAATATAAGTCTATCAAGCTTGGTCACAGGGAGACGCCAACTGCTCAGCAGAATAGAAGCAGTAAATTAGGAAGGAAAATAGCGAGTGGAGTACAAACGGACAGTCAGCAATTCAGTACAAATTAGCAATAGGAAGTAAAATTTGAATGAGATGGAATTTAATTATTAACCCTGGAAATGGTATCTGAACGGACAGAGTAAGGCCATTGAGTGTGCAGGTTAAGGGTCCTGGGGAAATGGCCACAGTGAACAGGAGAGCAATAACAGATGCCACTCCAGGGTACCCCAAGTCATCGAAAGTTCAAATTCATTTTGGCAAAGCAATTTTAAGAAGGCAGGGATGTACAGAATCCATTATAGAAAAATTCCCATTAAACTGATTAAAATGAAGGGTAATTAAAGCTTTCATTATTTGGAAAGCCACCTTGCATCCCACTTCGCTCAGCAATGATGCAGCCCTGCCACGCATGAGACTGCCTTAGAGCTTTTAGGAAAGAAGCTTCTATTTATAAATAGATAGGTGGTGGGGGGAGGGGGGGCTGGGTTATCTTCCATTTAGAGCTTCATCTTCCCTCAGTCATTCTGAAAGAGAACCAATTCTCATGCCAGAAGAGGAACCAGGCTCTCGCGCACCCCGCCACCCAGGCACACAGACATCCTCTGGGCACTGGGCCTGCCCATACAGCCAGGGAGGTTGGCAGGGGGTGCTCGGCAGTAACCTCACCTGACACCCAACACGTCCCCCAAGCCTTGCAGGTGTGGCCCGTGTCTTCACCAGGAACATCCTCAGTCACAGATTCCTGCAGCAGCCAGTTTCTTTATTCCTTCCTTCTTTTTTTTTCTTTAATTTAGTAATTTGTTATCAGAATTCTGCATACACGTAAAGAGCCAAATAATTGCCCTAACTGCCCCTCTCCAGAAGCAGTTATAGTCAAGCCGTTTAGCTGAGTTGTCTTTCCTTTTTTGGTATTTATGTCCATATTTCTAAGTGACATGCTTATATGGTTTAGTTAGATTTTTGTTTCAAGTGTTGCCTGTTAAACTCCCATACGAAGGATGAGAATTTTGCTCTTTTTACCTTCCCTACTGTCAGGACGCAGGTACTCTCTTGGCCATCTGGGGTCTCAATGCTTCCTCGCCCAGCTTTGGGACAGCCCTCCCTTATCCCAGCCTTTACCCTAATTTCCAGTGGCATCTGGCACCACGGAGCTCTGAGCTGGTGGGGGGTGGCCTGCAGGGTAAACCAGACTGCTCACACCCCACCCACCAGCTTCAGGTTCACCTTGCCTGACTAAGCTCTGTCAATTATCATTTGTCAGCTGGTTTTAGTTTCCAAAATTTTTTGGCTCCCATTTTTTTTTGTTCTTGTGGGTTTATGCCTTAAAACAACAACAACTACAAAAACCCCAACAAACCAACAACCAAAAATCCCTCTCATTTTAATGAGGCTCAGAAGGGAAGGGAGATCAAATGCAGATGTTAATTCACCATCTTTGACAGGAAGCATGCCACTGATTTCTACTTTTTTTCCAGAAAACAAATTATTTTCCATTTAAATTCACCTGATAAAAATATCCAACTCACTGAAGCAAAGCTGTGTGAGTTTCTTTCTAAATCATCTTTCTATCCTTTATGAAACAGATCAATAAAGCAACTAAAAAGGAAATTAAAATGCAATGACACTCTGCCTTTCTGGCCATTGAGACAGAGAGAGGGAAAAAGAGAGAGAGAGAGAGAGAGAGAAAGAGAGAGAGATTGAGAGAGAGCTGGCTGCCCTGCATGTGCTCCTCACTAATCACCGACTTCACTGCTTTTTGGAAGAACAAGCATTTGTTAGATTTAGAATGAGTGTCTGAGTGTATTCAACTGTGCTCATTGATTTGTACATACTCATTCTTGTAGCCCCGACACTTCTTACCTACCTTTCTCACTCAGTGGCGGCCCAGACCCACTCACTCCACATCGCTCCTGCAGACCTAACATTTCCCGGCACTGCCCACCTCTGACTGAGCAAGGCCCCCACACCCCTGCCCTGTCCTGGTTCCCTCTTTCACTTCCTCACCCCCGAAGCTGGTGCTCTCCTAGGGCAGTAAGCACTCCCCTGCCACCTTCTCAATGGCAAACACTCCTCCTCAGAATTCCTCTCGGCATCATAGCCTTCTCTATTGTCTGAGAAGAGGAGGGGTCCCTCCCTCTTTCTAAGGTCAAGTGTGGCAAAGGTTATACTTGATTCCTTCCCTCCTCACTTCCTCATCCCTGTCCCATCTTTTCACATCTTCCTCTTTATCTCTTCACCAATCTGTCCTATTTCTGGGAACATGGTTTTCTTAACATTTCCCTTTGACTCTGACCCTCTGTGCTGCTGTATTCTCTTGTTAAGAGAGAGGTACAGAGGCTTCCCCAGCACCCACTGGGTGGTTGGTTGTCCCCTCTGCCCTCCCTGCAGTCCATCCCTTCAGGGCATTTGCCTCCATGGTCTTCTCCTGCCTGGGCTGGAGATCGCTTCTCTACCTTCCTCTCCTGCCTCATTCCCTCTTCTCAAACAGTATCGACACGCACGTTTCTACCTCCAAAAAATCAGCTGCACAGCCAGGAGTCTGAACCTGTGCCAGCTGGGTGTACTTTTCAACGTGCAACTGCAGGTGGGAGTGAAACAATTCATTTTTACTTAACTGTTTGAATGATAAGAATATAAATTAGTGCTTATCTAATAAGAATAAAAATTAGTGTCTAGAAGTTTCAAGTACTCCTGAAATAATCCTCTCCTACAGCACTTTGGTGACCTACATCTTCATTTTGTCACCGTGAGATTAAGTTATGCAAGCAAAACAGTAATCGCTTACGAAAAGTAAAATCTTATGCAAATGTTTTTAAGCCCAATACAAATTAGCAATTCTTCATATGACTAATGACTATACGCCTGTATGGTAACTAAACATGAGAAAGATCAAGTGTTTCTAAAACAAGCACTTGGACGAGGGAGGGGCTGTGCAGGCGATCAGCAGGAACTGTGAACAGAAGATAATCATTACAGATACGCTACTACAGACAATGGAATGCAGCACGGCCTTGAGCGAGGATGAGATACTGCCACCTGAGACAACAGGCGTGGACCTTGAGAATACTATGCTAAGTGAAATAAGTGGGTCAGAAAAAGCTAAGAACCATGTGATTCACTCCTATGTGGGATATGAAACTGAAACTCACAGACACAGACAACAGTATGGTGGTTACCAGCGGGAACGGGGGTGGGGGAGTAAAGGGTAAAGGGGGTCAAATATATGGTGACGGAAGATGATTCGACTCTGGGCGGTGGGCACACAACACAATATACAGATGACGTATCGTAGAATTGTACTCTTAAAACCTATAATTTTACTAACCAATTCCACCCCAATAAATTTAATTAAAAATAAAAGATAATCATTACATGTCTCTAAAGATCTTTAAAGATCTTCGCAGAGCAATGCAAACCATTACACAGTGGTTTTTCTCTGCCCTGCCACCCCAAGCAAAAATCCTTAATAGACAAGACTCTTCGGTGTTTTAAATACAAGCAAATATATCCCTTACTGAAATCAAATAGAAGAATAACATAAAGCTACATTATGTGAGAAATTATCAAACTCCATAAACCAATGAAGTTGCAAAGGATTGACAAAATGTCCATTAATAAACAGTTCTTTTTTCTAATAAATGCAGTTTCAAATTCTAATAGTCCATAATTCTCACAGTAATAATAGAATCAAATACTTAATAAAAGTCAAATCGCACTTTAATATTTGAGCAGCATGTTCGAACAGATGTCATGGGTAAAGGCCAGAGAACAACTCAATATGCAGACCTGGCGCCATAGGAGGTTACTACCGTACTTGGAAGGCGGCGTATGTTAATGAGATACAGAGTAACTGAAGAAGCTCTATCAGTTGAAGGGCTGAACAGAATGGTTAGGAAACGTACATCCGGAAATTATGAAAGGTCTCCTGGAAGATTGTTGAGACAAAATAGGAAAAAGAAGTCCAGATCGGCACAGAGGAGGGAGAAGTCTTAGCAGCGGAATGGCTTGTGAAAATCCAAATCAGGAGAAACACACAAGGAATGGAGAAGGGCGGCCCAAAGGCCAGGCCGCATGGACACCGTGCCCTCCTTTCCTTCCTGACGGCTTCCAATAGCCCCCAGTCGGGTTCCGCCCACGAAAATTCTCTGCACACAGCTATTCCAATCGTCAACTTAAAGCTCAATCTCCCTAGCATTCTGCAAAAAAACCAATGGCTCCCACTGCCCCACTAACCAAGTTCAGACTCCTGAGTGACACACAGCAAGTTCTCAACACGTTCAACTGTGTGTGACTACTTTCTTATCTATGGTTCACTTGGAAGGTTCTAGAAGGCAAAAGCAATCTTGTTTATTTTTGATAAGCAAGTACCTCTTACAAGTACCTTATGCATAATGGAAGCTCAAAAGACAGTTACTAAATGAACAGATGATTTAATTCATGAATTTTATATGACATTGTCAAAACAGGTGGACCGGTGGGTAGATGACCTTGCTTGGGAAGTTACAAGTTTAAATTTAATACCGCAGACCTTCTAGCAGGTTACTAGATGATTTGGTGTAAGGTAGAGTTGTGATAAAAACGGTGTCTCCAGTAACTTCTCCGAGGTCTGGTTACTGGGAGTATTACCCCAGAAGTAGAAGGATCACTTTGTCAATGATGTTTTGATAACAAAACGAGTAGAACGAGATGAGAATTTTTGTCCGTTCATTAGTCACTAATGTGTATATTCCTTCAATAAACACCCCCCCAAAAGAAGAAAAAAGAAAACTGTCACACATATCCTTATCTTTAATCTATTTTAAGCAAGTTTATTCTGATATGGAAGGGTTTTTTTTTCCAGGCTAGGTAATAGTTACAGTGTCTTGATTTTAAAGAACATCAACCAAAAACCCTAGAAATTAAGGAGAGATATTCTCATTTATGAATTACAAATCTCCATCTTAAAATCTTCCAAATTGATACTCAAACAAAGTTTGAAAATTGAAAGAACTCCATTTTGTCTGTTCTTATTACAATGCAGAATACTTGATTTTTTGGTTTTATCACAGCTAAAATTAATTAGACGGTTGTTTATGTAAATAGAATTTTATAGCCTAGTATAACATTTGTATGTGAAATTAATGAATTCAAAGGCACTCGAAAATGTCAGTGCATTAAAAATTGTTAAGAGATTGTAACTGGTTCCCATTCTCCCTTCTAAGAACTGATTCTTCCTCTGCTCAAACCTCACCCTTCCTACCATGTGCTAGAGAGTCATGTTATACCGAGAAGAGATTAGTGAGGAGGTTCTCAATCTTCGCTGTTCATTAGAAAAACCTGGAAGCTTTTAACAGCTATGAATTCTTAAGCCACACTCCAGACTAATGTCAATATATTTGAAAAGATACCACCCTCCCCACCCAACCTCAGTCCTGGTGCTTTGTTAGCCAGGCTTGAGAACCAGTGAATCAGTACTTTCTTTAGCTATGGAAAAATAATTGTGATATCTGATTTCTTGATTCTTGATATAGTATCAACAGGATGGAGTAGATTAGAGACAAAATACAAAGAGGGGAGCAAGAAACCAGAATTTTGTTAATAAAAATTTGTGTATTTATTCTTACATGTTTAAACTTCAGTCACCTTCAAAGTACCCTCCATTGGATGCGATACACCTATGGAGACCTTTTTTCACTGCTCAAAACAGTTTTTGACTCCTTGATTCTTATATCTTTTAGGGTTTCTACTGTTTTTTGTTTCACCTCTTCCACATAGGAAAAATGTTTCCCTTTGAGGACTTTTTTCATCCGGGGAAACAGAAAAAGGTAGCTCAGAGCAAGATTGGGTGAAAAGGGAGAGTAGGATGTGGGGGTCATGCTGGTTTTGGTCAAAAACTGCTGAACACTCAGCGCGGTGTGGGCAGGTGCACTTGTGTATCACCCATCATGAAATGGGCAAACACATTGAAAGAGTCTTCAAAAAAATTCCCTGAAGCCAAATGCAGCCTCTCACAACGCCAGATGGTACACCAATATAGATGGGGTCTGAGAACACTCACCTAGCAGGAGAAGCCTGTACTACAAGGGGCCAGCCCCCCAAAGATAATTCCGGGTTTCGCGGTTCCCCCCTTGTGTATGATGCTACTAAATTCATTTTAAAGAAAAGACAAACTTCCACTTACCTGCCTTCTGACAATGTACAATCTTTTCATACACAGCATCTGCATTCTCAATCAAGGCCTTGAGGGACTGGATCATCTGCAAAGGGAACGTCCGGACGTGAGCTTACAGCTGACAGCGACACACCAGTCTGCACACGTGCATGAGGCTCTTCCCTGAAACCAGGCAGAGGCTCTTTCATCTGACTTCCCACCACTCAAGGTCAAATGCGTATGGGACAAATGATGAAACCACGCATCGCCACGGAATGGTTTAAACAAGACTGCGAGTATGAAGTTCCAGGTACAGGTGGCCTAAAGCACACTGAGCCAGTACTGAACTGAGTTCATTTCAGTGTGAAAAGCTACAAATATACGTGTACAGAGTGTTTTACATCATATTTTTAGTCATTTGTTTTAACATCATCTTACAGAGTTTCAGCAACCTACACATCTTACCCTTTTCAGCCAAAATGCCTTCCTCTGAAAATTAGTTTACAACTTTCAGTAAGGATTTAAAAAGCTGCTTTTATCTGATCCATCACTAATGATATACTTTTAATATTCCTATCAATGATTTTAAAAATTCAATTTTGAGTTCTTGCTCCAAATGTCACGTGCTTGTTTTAAGAGCCAAGCTTGTATAAGAAAAAGTATCAGGGCAGAACTGACCAATCATTTCACTCACCAAAATGCTGGGAAAAGAGCATCTGAAGTCGTCTTTTTGGCTCTAAAGTTACTGTGAAAATCGGTAAGATTCGGCTCTCCTGGCTCAAATGGGCACAATGATTAATGGTTACCTGAAGTGCAGAGTCTAACTTTTGTGTTTAAATGTCCAACTATTTTGCATTATAATATTACTGATCTATTTTACATGACCATTCTAAATAATGAATACCAATCCATTATTCTTCATTTCTTTAAATTATACCTTGTTGTTCTTCATAGTATTTATCACTGGCTGCCATAATAATTATTTTACAGAAACTGAATATATGTAGGTTGGATAATTTGTATAACTCAAATAACAGCATATTTTGATTAATTACTTATTTATACTAAAGCATAATCAACATGTCTCTTAAGAAGTGCACCAGATTCTTAAAGTGAGTCACACAGCATCTATCACCTTCCACCGTTCTAAGAAAATCATAGTAAGCATCCAAAGGTTTGAAGGTCAAAGCAGGTGTTCATTATGGCTTCATTCATTTTTCATGGGAGGCCTATTATAGGCACCCCTGAGCAGGAAGTAGGGACACAGTGGCCTACAGGACGAAGCCCATCTTCAGGGAGCTCACAGCCTAGTGGTGGGGCTTGTAATTCAGTGTTTTCACATTCATTCTTCAAGATCTGAGTCATTCCTGTAAATTAAAATATTCTAACTTGACATATTGAGCAGGCAGTGATAAAAATGAATAGTTAAGCACTCAATTATACTGATACAAAGTCATTTGCACTGTTATATAATTTGCACACTGAAAAGGTTCATCTCGTCATCGGTAACCTTTTTCGGCTTTGATGTCAAGCCAACTGAGAGAGATGAAGAAGCAAGGACTTCTTCAAGGAAGGATGTGGTTGTCATAGCTCACTATCCAAGAAGTGGCCAACTGTGCCCCCATCGTTCAAACAGGAAAAAGGAAAAAAAAATACAAGCTATGAAATGAACCTGGGCATGAAACAAATGGGCAGGACAGGAGCGGTGACAGGAGGGAGAGAGGAAAACCAGACAGCTGCATTCGGCACAGGCTCATGCACACAGACAACCTGTGGGAGAAGGGTGTTCAAAACAGACTCACACTGGGGGTGGGGCAGGAGCAGGAAGAGCACAGGCTTACATGAGTTCAAATCCCGGTTCTGCTGTTCGTTAGCTTTGTCATTAGGACAAGACATTAAAAGTCATGGACCCATACCTTCCTACCTGTAAAATGTGTTTAATAACAGACACAACCCTGATAAGGTTGTGAGGAGTAAACGAAAGAGTGCATGGGACTGGCACAATGAAGACCCTTGTGACTGGCTGACGTCACAGTTGACTCCTCATTTATTCAGGGGCCTGGCATTTTCTGGCATCCCAAAATTAGCTAGATGAGTATGACTTCCTTTCATATATTCACTGGCAGTGTTTCAAACGCCCATCACTAATTTTAGTTTTACTTAAAAAGCCTGGTGTGATGAAGCCCAGAGAAACAACAAACTGCATGATCATTCTTAAAAGCATCTTCCAGATTAAACCATCACCGAAAGTTAAATAGTTATGCACTTTCAGCTGTAACATACATACAAGGCCTAAGACACGCACATCTATCTCAAGGGGCTAGAGAGCAAAGCTCACCAGCCTCCTGTGCTCTGTAATACTTGCAGGATCAGTCCTTTGTTCTTGGGACAATCATCTTCTGAAGCCTCTAAGTGGCACCCTGAACTAGTGCTGAGAATAAATAAAGAGTTGCTGACCCAGGGCTATGAGCAAACAGCAATCACAATAACATGTGGCATTTTCATTGTAGCCCACATGCTATTGGGTGACAGCTAAGGCAGGTTGCTGGGATATTTAATGGTGTGTCCTGGCATCCATAGTGATGTTCCACGTGTGGCTTGGACTTCAATACAAAAGTTCTTCTAATAATGGCAGTGAAAACCATGCCCGCCCTCCCCCCCGCCCCACCCTTACTCCTGAGCAGTATATAAAATCTGAAGGTGGCTAACGCAACAGTGTGCAGAATGCAGACATAGTGAAAAGCTAGTCCTCGGGTGTGTAAGTAAACAGCAGCAGGTATCTGCGGATCACGTTGGACGGGAGTCTCGGAAGGAAGAGCCTAGGAGAAAGTAGGAACACAGCTAGCAAAACTTAGACGAGGCAGGAAGAAAACTCATCCAGATCTTAGGAGAGGTGATTCTCTTTGACATACTTGTTATTAAATGTTTTCACCACTTCCTTTAGGAGGAGGAACTGTCAATTTATCTTTTTATAGTTTGAGGGTAGCGTATTTGGGTGTGCACTTGTAATTAAATTAACATATGGCAGTTGGCAGTTCTTGTCCGGTGCATCAGTTCATTCACCCGCAACTCTTGCAGTATTTGCATAAGTTCTTCTCGAGTGAGACAGCCCCTCTAGGTATTCTTAAGGAAACTCTCTGGACTGCGAGCTCCTTCCAATAAACGCACTAGGTCAAGGGTCCCACAGGCTGAGAGGGCAGGGCTAGGCTTTCCTGCCTGCCCGTGCTGATGTCTTGCTTCATTCAGCTGACAACTATGGCTGAATGTAGAGAGCACATGGCACTGAGGACACAGCAGGGACATGATGGGGGTGCCATTAGATCTCGTGGGGACCAATCTCTGTCCGGGTCTGCTACTTTGTAACAAGTTGTGATGATAAATAGCACAAATGCTGATGAATCCAAACAGAAGTAATTCAAGGCCTCCTCTGCATCAAGTGCATATTTGCTGCGTTCTATCTCATTTAATGCTCACGAAATCCACGTGAGGTGGGTATTTAGGGTGTTAGTTTTACAGACGTGAACACTGAAGGCCTGCGAGGTAGGCAACTTTCCCAGGTCGTCTGGTATTACGGACAAAGGGACTGTAACTAATAAACAATGGAATTGGTATTCCGTTTGACCTCAGAGCCTCTGCTTTTCGCACAGCACCATGGTAGGTCTTGACATGTGGATGGCAATTGCAGAAGAAAGGCACTCCAACCCGAAAGGTGTGGAAAAGGAAATTCAGTAACTTTTGAAAGGTACTGTGGACCCTGAGAAAGAAGATACCTACTCAGAGAGGCTCCTAGGTAACTAACTTGGCTCCAATTTTAAAAACAGAGCTGAGCAGCCATTTCTACACTGGGGCCTCTCACACAGACTGTACTTCAGGGAGAAGCCTGCACTAAGCTACCTGCCTTCCTGCACTGTTTCTGCTCTTGGAGCCAGCCCTTGAAGTAGTCCCTGTAATCCTACTTCAACCATCAGGACAGAGGCATTCCTCAGCCAACTGGAGCTGTGTACCTGTACCCCCATCGGCATCTCCACCAACCAATTAGAGCACCTCCACTCTGACCAATCAGAACAGTGCCCTTTGGACCAATCAAACTGTGAGAATTTAGAGTCCTCATTTGCACGAGGAAGCAGGGGGTCAGGACTTCTGTCTTTAGAAGTCAGCTCTCCTCTGGCTCAGAGAGCTCATTTTCCCTTTCCACCAAAGGCTGAAGACTGTGTTTCCCTCGCTGGGGCTGAGACACTGAAGATGAAACAGGAAGCCAGAGCAGAGCAGCGCTGTCTAGCCAGCGAGGGGCCTGGCTCCAGGGCTTCCTAACAGGTGTGCTGTGTGCACTCAATAAAGTTTCTTCTTCACTGCACCCCCAAAATGGGGATTCCTCTCGGTGTGGAACTGACACCAACAACCACGGGTTGACAGAACCCCACAGCAGGGCACGACTGTAGTAACTCAGCTTCTGACACTAGCCCAGAGTTGTTTTAAATAATATGTCTATGGAGCACTTGGGGAGAACATATTTTCAAATGACAATAAACAATTTACTTTGCTCCACCTAACAACTCATTAATATAGCAGAGAAAATCGTTTCTACTTAATGTAAAGCTACTAGAATAAGCACCTCAGACTAGACAAAAGCAGACGTGGGGAGGGACATCAAAAGATGACTTAACGGGAAAACTGCTTTAAGTTATTTTCTCGGCAGACATTACATTAATATGCCAGTCCAGTGCAAGGCTCATTAGAGTGGTTGGCTTCATAAGCATTGTACGCACTGATGCAAATGGCTTAACTTCATCAGTCCCCTTTGAACGCAGAGGCGTGTGAGTCTGGGCACCACAGTCAGACATCCCGCTGCCGGCCCCAGGAACTCGCTGCGTGGACTCTCGCCCTGTTCGTGAAGGACGAGATGCTTGTATGTAGCTGCTGTTAATGGAACTTATATTACTGTCTAGTTACCAGTACTTCCTACATTTCCGAAACCAATAATTCATTTGAAAAAAATCTATAGGTTTAACATACATTTGATCAGCTTTAACATAGGACTCAAGCAGATGAAAAGCAGGAAGTAAAAGCAAAGTAAAAATTCAAATTAATATTTTTTAAGCTGGAAAGAAGCCAGAAATGCCTTTTTAAAGGATGCTGTTTGGAAAATAACTCCCCACGTTAGTGTAAGACAAACTTTTCTGTTTTCAGGTGTAATGAGGATAACTACTAATATATTTCATATTACTGGAGTTCTATAGACTGCTTCTTTATGTTCTGTTTTGAAATCTGCATGTCAAATTGGAAAATTCTGTTTTCAGAATAAGCAAGTCTATGGTTTAATGTAAGAATCTTATGTTTGATTTTAGGCAATATATCAAACCTCATCCCGAGAACACAGATTTTGATAACTACAAAAGTAATTTGAGCCCTTGGGTAAAGTAAATGTAATAACAGTAATAATAACATCTTCTAAATTCAACACTTCTTCTCCTTTGATGCTCAGGTTCAGGTAGAAAATGCCTCCCTCACAAGACCTTCCTTTGCCTGTCCCCATCCGAACACAGGGATGCTGCTGCTGCTTCGGGTGCAGCTGTTTCTAATGAAGTTACAAAGCCTTAGTCTGAGAAGTGCTAAAGTTGTTATAAAAGAGAACAGGTCGATAGCAAAAAAGGTTTGTTCTTTTGCACAGATTCTGTGACTGGGTGACACATCACAGGTAAATATTTTCCCCAACTCAAAAAATTGAGCACCATTCCCAAGCTTTACAGTGGACTTATAAAAATGTACACCTAGTCCTCACTGAACACCCCCAGAGTTCTAAGCCTGTCTCAGAGATCCATGGTAGGCCTCAGTTGACAGCAAAGGTGCAGGTGGCAGGCTGGCAGGTGTGGCTTCGGGTACCATCAAGCCCAGGAAAGACCCTGGGAGGACCGAAGCTGGACTTGCCTCCCAGGGCCCCAGGGAAGAATAACAAAACGGCACTGTGAACCACAGACTGAAGTCTTTGTGAGATGAACCAATTCGATCCGAAGCAATATTCTACCTCTAACGAGAAGAATCTTTATGGCAGTCTCTAAAGCTCCGTGTCACCGGAGGACTGTCACCCGCGTGCTACACAGCCTTACAAAGTGAGCTGGTTCATTAACGTTCAGAATGGGCCAGACAATAAGAACACAATTCCCTCGGGAACCTGTAAGCTTTGGTGCTTTTATTCTGTGCTCTTGCAAGTAATGTCTCTCCGAGTTAGCAACTCTATCTTTATATATATGTATAAAACAATAGTTAATAGTATGTGGGGGAAGAATTTTAGAACCAAATGTAGGAACAGTGAAATTCAGAGGTAACATTTTCTTTCATTAAACCTTCCAAATACAGCACAACGTCTCAGAGTTGAACTAACGGAAGAGAAACCATTTATAAAGTTATTGTTGGAAAATACAACATAGCTTTTAATACTTGAAAATACCATAAAAATCACTCATTGGAACTGGAGTGCGAAAGTTGTATCACTGTGGGGGTCTTTGCCTCCCTTCCCCTCTCCGGAAGGTGAAAGGTTTGCGGCCACACTCTGCTGTGTGGGGGAGGGCAGAGAGCTGGTCACTCTCCAGGGCCAAGGTATGCTGTGTCATTAATAGCTGCGGTCATCATCCCTTCCAGCAAGGTCACTATGAAAACACTTTCTAAATAACAAACTGTTTCCCGAGTAACCTGTCCTAGTTTCCTCATAAATCTCACTTCTGCTTCCACATTTTCCACTATGCAAATTATAGGGGGGGGAACCCTCTATAACATAAAAATTATGAAAAAAGCTAAAGCTCTGCCAGATTAAAAAGCACTACTGAATTGTTATGGAACATGTAGAAGAAGCTTATTCTATTTGGGTGCTCCCCCATAGGGGGCCCCACTGCAGGCACGAGGGGGAGGAGCAGGATACGAATCAATGTAAAGTGTCAGTAAGCTCCCCAGGCATTGCATTCACCTTGCAGGAGAGTAAGGAAATGCATCCTGGTTTCAGTGATACGATGTTACAATTTTAAGCAGAGATGCTCTGTGATCACAGCGGAATTTCAGAAGTAGGAGCAAAGGGTGAGGGAAGAAGTGAAGGTGGGGGCCTGAAAGTGGGGAAGGCAGCCAGCAGGGCCCCCATGATGTGCGAGAGACACGGGAGGCCAAAGAGGGCCTGGGGAAGAAAGGATGGAGTTGAGAGATTGTGCAGGAAGAACCACAGGTGAACAAAACAGGACTGGGTGATTGTAAGTGCTGTGGGCGCAAAAGAAAAGCCGAAGACATAGAGGCTAAACTGGATAGATAAGGAAAACTGTAACCCACCCACCAGCTGTAAAGCATTTCACAGTTTGCAAAGTATCTTTAATATGGTAACTGCTTCAGGGTCTATGGTAACTACTTCAAGGTGGAGTTCACCTTGGATGAGCTGAGTTGGGGGTGACGATGGGACAGCCTTGAGGGAAAACCTGCAGCAACCACCAGACACTGTGCAGACACTGGGCTCTGGCACTGGAAAATTGGGGATTTTCTGCACCGAGGTGGAAACTGAGAGAAAGAAGGTCTCCACCTCTGAGGGAGGAATTTTAAAGATAACTAAGACTAAAACAGTGGTGTTCCAGAATCACGCCAACTAACAGGCGGAGAAACCCAGTATAAGAGACACCAGCGTGGTCCGAGGCAAAGAGACAGACAGACAGGACGTTAAGTGTTCACAGATGTGCGAGGAGAGTAGCTGGAAGGGGGTGGGCCCACAGTCCTAGGGACTCTGGGTCTGGTAACTGCGGAGAACGTGTCCTGACCCTTCTGCTATCAGGGGCCGCCGCCCCTGCTCCTCAAAATCAGTGCGCCATAGAGAACTGTGCGAGAAAAACCAAGAGGTTTGTGGGGGAAATGGGGTCAGGAGTACAACTTGAACAAATTGTTGCAGCGCACATCAAACAAAGGCAGGAATTAAATAAAAGTGACAGCACACGGCTCTGAATATGTTACATAGTTAAGGAATGCAAAAATTACTGCAATAAATGTGGCACTTGGAAAAGACCCCAGGACTGCTTGTTGAATTGTGTGTCGGCAGTGTCGCAGCTTGTGCATTACTGTGAAGAGGGAGACGGAGGGTGGTCTGAAACCTGAGGAAGCGGGGTAGCGCGAGATGTGGGTGGGTGCAGCTCCTAACACCCTAGGTGAACCGCGGTAGCTGGTGGGTGTCTGAGGTGTGGGTGTGTGTGCATTCAGTTCACCAAGGTGCAGTTTTCTGCGTTCACTGGTGTTTCTTGTGGTCAGAACTGTGCATAAGAAAACACAAAATCTGCCTTAGTCTAAAATCGTTCGCTAACGTGTCAATCATTCAAATAAACTTGCATTTTCAAAACAAGCGTTGTAGCAGAACTGACTATAAAGGGGAGAGTATTTCAAAACCTTTTTTGTCAAGAATAAACTCTCAGTTTCTATCATATTCAACCGAAGAACGTTTTGGGCATTGTATAAGCCTACCTCAACACCATACTCACCTATTTTAACAATCATTTCTTGCCAAAGAATAGGTGCCAAGTGCTATATAAATCTGGAGTGAATTATGAGTGACCCAGGGTCCACATTCAGGAGCCAAGAATTCTCTAGCTTTTCAATATGCTCTAACGTCTCATAAAGTTCACCACAGAGCCAGCGTGCTACGTCCCTCTCGGATGGCTGTGGCCCTCCTGTCACATAACTTCCATCTGAACATGGGTGCAACCTGCATCTCTCGTGCACTGAGTTTCAGAGCAATCTGGTGAAGCAACGTCCCATGCCATCTGCAGGGGTCTAGTTGAATTTTCACGTGACAAAAAGCCTCCTCCACCTCAGTGTCTCCATCTACAATTTCTCACTCTAGAATAATGTATTACCATATTAATGCCTTGGAAAGGGCAGCATTTCACAGAGCAAACTTCAAGTTTAATTCAAGTGCAACCTCTGGGGAGAACCACCATGTGAAGACAAAGACATTATGCTAATTATACACGGAAATACAGCTTTCTCTGATTCTCACCTAAATAACTTTTTGCGTTCAGTATAAAACTCACACAAATAAACAGTATTACGTAGTCCAAACACCAGATTTCCCTAGGTTCTTACTCACTACCAGTTGCTTTGGCACCCAGTGCGGACTGGATGGACGGCAAGTTTACACTTGTGGGTGTTTCTCAGAGGCACTTCCAGTGTTAGCCACTAGAAGGCCTTAGTAACACACACTTGCCAGGCGAGAGGAGAGGGGAAAGCAGCAAAGAAGAGAGAAAACACTGCCAGGAGGAAGGAAATGGGGGTGGGGGTGGAGGGGAGAGCACCAGGTAGAGGAATAGAAGAAAAAACGAGACAAAATCACAGAGGCAGAATTTAGAGGCGTCAAAACAGTGAATGCACCATGCCGATTTATCTTATCCAAAGACACATTTTTAAATCAGTTAAGAAATTTCAAATCAGTAAGGACTTTTTATTTTATGCAGGCAACGGAATAAACTCTAAAGCCATGACCAAACCCTTATTCACTCCCATTTCTAGATTAACTGGGATTTGGCCCTATCAGATGTCTCCATGTGTTCCCGAGTATATTTAAATGGCTCGGGGAGAACAGAAAGGGGCTCAGGAAAAACCAGGGGTTCTTGTTACCAGAAGATTAATCATGAAGTCAATGTACAGGTTTAAAATCTTCATCCTACTATACATTGCTGGCAAAGTTTTAAAACTGTTAATAGCTTTAGTTTCACGACGTACACAAAATCTCAAACAGTTGAACAGAGTTGTGGTTGTTTTTGTACTGCCTCTGGTCCTGTACAGTATTCAGAGAAAACAAAAATTACTGAAAATTGAAAAAAGCAGAACCCAAACGACCCTAAAAAAGGAGCTCCACTGCAATTATAAAACCATCCAGAAAAACTCTATGGTACTTCCTACTAGTTCCTGTCGTGATACATCACGCTGTGCGTTTCCGTGTGGAGAGCATGAATACCGTAAGTGCACGTGCACTTAACAACAGTGATCCTGCTATCGCTCCGTTTTAGGATCAACCTCGTACGATCAGAAGCCTCTCCGGGGAAGCAGGCCATGTGCTACATGTCATTTGCTACGTGATTACTGTGGGAAGCCGTATGTGACTCTCCCACCCTAAGCAGGCAACTTCTTAGCGTGAGAGGAGTTTGCTCCACGGCTGCCCGTTGGACCCGCACCCACAAACCCATCCCTCCTAGGGCCTTTGGCCATGCCAGCCTCTTACGCTATAAAACGCTTCTCTGCTCTCTAGCCGGTAATGATGATGTGCTTACATGACGGCCTCCTACCATCTCAGGTAGCACCTTGTGTTCAAGTATCTGCTGTGGTTACGAGAGCAGGAAGGGGGACGTAACAACTTGGAAAGGAACTTTCAACTGGGCCTGTGGGCAGCCAGGCACAGCCCAGTGAGCATGTGGTCTACAGCCAGCCTCCCCCTCACTGCTGCCTCTAGTAAACGTCTGGTAAAAGGGACAAGGGGCCAGGGCACCACTGTGACTCCCCAGGTCTCGGAAGTTTTAAAGACAGTGAGTGCAGAGTCTGCGTCTTGGATGGACGGAGCATCTCCAAAGAACTGATGAGAATGGCTGAAAACCTGGCCTGCATCACCCCTGCAGGAAGAAAGGGGACCTTGAACTTGTTACACCCAAGTACTCAGTGAGCAAGCTACTTCCGGAGAGCAGGGTAGGAACTTCAGGATGCTCCACTGACTCTTCCACGTCACCGAGGACCATTTAGAGTTCTGACATGTTCCTTTAAAACTGTTATTACTAAATTAATTAAATTTCAAAGGATACAATTTGAATTAAACATAGTACCACTTTTATTACTGTGCATTTATATCGAGCCTTTTCTCCAAGGGGCTCAAGGTGATTTAGAAACTCCTAATTAGCAGAAGGTAATTCAATCGTAGTAC
Organism: Desmodus rotundus; assembly: GCF_022682495.2. Classification (NCBI taxonomy): domain Eukaryota; kingdom Metazoa; phylum Chordata; class Mammalia; order Chiroptera; family Phyllostomidae; genus Desmodus; species Desmodus rotundus. The sequence continues at coordinate 109,556,340 of NC_071394.1, read as the reverse complement.
CAGTGTAAGGTATCATTAGTTTCTCTCAGGTCTGTGATAACTAAGTATAGATGTAGGTTAACAGGGAAAAGCAATTTGAGATTTCTCTGTAATGAAAAGCAAAATTTTTTTAGCACAACGAGATATCCACAGGGTTCCCGGAATGGCAGAACTAGAAGACAGTAACACATGGACCAGCTGCTGCAGTATTCTCCCTATAAACCCAGGCGTCCTTTCCGGGGGTGGCTACATCGCTCACATGTTCCTCTGCCTCCCCTTTTCAGAGCAGGGAGACGACTAGCTCAGCAAAGTGGTGTGAAACCTTACCTTCCACTCCTCATTCACTCTGTACTTTTAAACCTGCCGTTGTGAGACGGAGTAACCGTGCTCCCCACACAGCTGAGCTGCTGCTGGGAAGTTTGGAGTGGTGTTAAAACACGCACCCTTAAAGTCTACATGTTTCTAGCCTTTGAACACTCATAATGACGTGACAACGACCACCACTTATTGAGACTTTATTATGTTCTGGGCTATGAACAGATAACCTCATAACCAAGGAGGTGGGGACACTATGCCCAATTCACAGATCAAGAAATGACCTTGCCCACGGTCACAGAGTGAGCACCAGAGCAGGGACTTCCCCTTCATCGGGGCTCATGCTTTTTGCTGGCGCCACCCCCTCGAAAGGTGCCACTCAGCTCCTTCCTCGGGCAGCGATTTCCAACGGGTGTGCTGCAGAATTTTTAAAACGTGCAATACCAGACTACTTCATCAGGGGCACTGACCTCTTTTCCCTTAGATTCTCAAGTAAACAAAATGACAATAGCCAACACAACAACAGCCATCCGGTGTGAATGAATCAAAATAACACCTATGTTTTTTCTGTCAGATCAACAAAAAACATATTTTTCGGCGTGCCGCAGAATTTGAGTAATTAGCTCACGTGCGCCATGAGATGACAGTGGGGCAAAACCGCTGCGCTAGCATACTGGCAGGCCCTCCTTCCCCCAATTTCTAGTCAGGACGTCTTTGTGTAAGAACAGCCTTGTACACATGTGTTCCCCCTCCACATAAACCTGCTCGGACGCTCCGTGTGAATCACAACTGTACTTACTGAGATGGGCCTTGGCAACACACACCACGGCATACCATCTGCTGGGTGCGGGTTGCCCTGGGAGTCAGCTCAGGATGGCCTGTGACATAATGCACACAAGGGTATCCCAAGGTGGGGCTGGAGCCGGCGGACGTTGTGTGCTTCGAGGTTTCTTCCCCCAGGAGCACAGGAGTGTGGTGTGGCTCACTCAGTAGGGCTGGTTTAGTGTCAGAGATGAGGTGGGTACCAAAATGAAGAGAAGGTGGCTGTCTGGCATTCAAGGACCTCTGCTCAACCCGCCAGGAGCCTGTGCCCACCTATTAGCTCCTACGACGAATTATGAACATGATTGGGAAAATCATAAAACTTCACTAAATCTGGCTCCTCTCCTGGAAAGGTGAACAACTAAAAGCCCTCACTTATTCTTCCTCCACCCCCCTCTATTCCTCAATCTGCTCTGTTTTCTTATTAGGACATATTTATCTTTGAGTAGGAGTTCCAGACAGGGTAAGGAATTCCCTGGTAAAGCATAGGGGAGACATGGAGGGAAAAAGGTAAATGATCTGGGGAGCTGAGACTTTCATGCCTGCCTTCCTCCCACCTGTTCTAGGCCCAGCCCCTTCTGCCTCTGGTCCCACCCTCCCCCCAAGTGTCTGGAGGTGTCCGTCAGCGTCAGGCGCCCTCCACTCCCTGGACTGGCAAGGCCACCACTCAGTGCCTAGGACCAGAGTGCTAGATGAAGACGGGAAGAGTGGCCCCTCCACACGTACCTCCTCACCAGCCCCCAAACCTAACTCTTCCAAGGAAGGCTATTGGTGAGGACGTAACTCAGTCCCACTCAGGGAAATGTAGACAGACTCTCCGGGGCAGAGACCCATGGCAGAAAGGACACCTGACATCTGTGTCGGACATCAAGGTCACTTTCACTCATTCACTCACACATATATTTCGAGTGCCAGCTCTGTGGTGAGAACACAGAGGGGAACAGGACACACACTGTAGCTGCCATCCGGGAGCTCAGGGTTGGGGAAGCGGCAGAGAGGGACCTTATGAAGAAGAATCGCACCAGGGAACGTACAAACAGCAGCAAGAGTAAGAAGGAGATGAAAAGCAGGAAGAGTCACAGGGTGTGGAAATCCAAAGGGAGGCTTCAGAGCAGCTTCCCCAATCCCTGCTAAGAGGAGGCCTCCTGGGCTGGGTCTCCGCCTCCATCACCCTTTCTAATCCCTCCCCTTATAAAACAGCTTTAAATAGAATATGGTTAGCAAGGCCTGGGGGTGATAATTTCAGAGAAAGCCCTCCTCCTCTCTGTCAGGGAGGGTGAAAGGAAACCCGGGGTTTTCAGAGAAGATGGCAGAACCTCCGCCCAATTCCCCTTCCTCCGCCCAAGCCTCACCTTCCCCAGACAAGAAGCACTTGATCTGACTGGGAAGAGGAACACCACTCAAACTCGATTCTTCAGCTCATTGTTGTTTTTTTTTTTGTTTGTTTGTTTTTTTAATGCCTTCTTACCAAGCAGCACCATCGTAATTATGCATCTCACTAAATGGGTGTGAAGTTAGCTACAAATTTTGTTGGATTATAACACCACTTTACTGACACAGCACGCTTGCCTTGTGAACACTGTAAGACATCAGAGCAAAATTCAATTTTCGTGGCCTTGTTCTTCCAGTTCCCGCCTCCACTGGCTTTAGGTTCCTGCCCACCAGAATGCTAGCGATTCGCATTACTGCTCTCGGCTCCCCGCTTTTCCCAGGACAAAGGCACTCAAGCAGTTAGAGTCCTCTCCTCCTACTGGGTTAACAAGCAGAATGTTCTTATGGACCAAAATTCAAAATACACTGAGTACATTATTTAAAAAAAAGAAAAGAACTTTAAATCATAATTTAAGCTGGCAAATGTGAATTTGGAAACCACTGCATTGAACAAGGTACACTAAGGACCTATTGTCTGGATCTTCTTTCTGAGGGGCTGGCAAACTTTTCCTATGAAGGAGCAGACAATACACATTTTAGGCTAAATTTTAGGCTCAGTTTCGAAGCTGTTGCAACTACTCTGCTCTGCCGTTGCCGTGGGAAAGCAGAGAACACGTGGTGAATGTGGTTGTGTTCTAATAAATTTCACTTATGGACACAGACTTGAGTTTCATGTGATCTGCTCATGTCATGAAACACTAGTATTTTTTTAAATTTTTTTCTAATTGTTTAACATGCAAAAAACATTCTTGGCTTGCAGACCGTAAAAAGGTGATCCCAGATTGGCCCCCAGGTCACAACCCCTGCTCTGACATGTCACATGATGCATCCTTTGGTGACACTGGACTAAAAGTGTTCGACAGAACACAGTTTGATTTGCTGCAGGTGCATTTTAGAAAACGGCCATAAAAACGCAAGTGCGGCTGGTAGTTTAAAAGGGTAACCATGTGCTACGACATATGTAAGCAAAGAAAAAAATTGGTTGTGGAGAATCGTAACACTGGTTAAAGACTTTCACAAACCCCCAAGAAAGACAGGGCTCAGTTTCAGGAAATCAACTAAAAATTATTAAGTATCATCCCAGTTGCACTTAGCTAAATACTCAAATAACCATTTGAATTGAGAGATGGGTTTTTGTTTTGGTTTTTCTTTTGGCACCAGATAACTGATTTAAAAGTTAAAACTATTTTGTACCATTTGACGACATAAATGACGGTGTAATGCATTTGAGCCAGTGTAGAAGGGTAATAACTGTAAACTAGAATGATCAACACTGATTTCAGAGTAGAATTATCAATCAAACTTGAAAAAAAGATTTCTACAAGTAGATAAAGGATATCCTATATAAAACTTCCATGTACAAATCTGTAACATTTAGCCTCAAAGATTTCACCAATACTAAATGTAGTAGGGAAATAAATATTTTAAACCACTTACCATGTTATTTTTAAGTTAACTGGTAATTAAGCTTGTAGAGTTAAACTCAACTCTTAACACATCATATTGTCCACCCACCGAGTTTACTGTGAGAGTAATTTTTTTTTTATGGTTCAGAATTTAAACTGCCCTAATTAAGTTAGAAAAGACTTTAAAACCATTATTAAGTGTTATTTTTATTCCTGACAAATTTGTGTGGTGGTAGAATCAGATTTCTGGTATAAAGGTGGTTATTTTAGCGGGGTGAGTGGCATTAATTATTTCACAGCAGTCTGGGGGAATGTAGATGAACAGGATGAAAACCAGTCACTGTTAAAATAAAAACCAAGTGACAGTCCCTGCAGTCCCCACTGAGAGAGCAGCTCACGTGCAGACAGAAGTCACCACCCAGGCATGACTGATTAGTGAGGTCTGCTGAGGCTGAGGGTGAGGCTGAGCCTTCCCACCCACGGGAAAACGAGGAACAGTGAATCCCCGGGCTGCGCTGAATTTCTTCAGTCTTATGACCATGAGGCCAAACATAATGTATCAACGAAATAGGCTTCAAAGCTTAGACAGCGCCAAGTGGTATTTGTAGGAGCACTAGTAGCTGTGAAGAAAAACCGCTGCCTCATTGCTCAACAGGGCTGCGGTAAGACGCCTTTGCAGGTTTTCTTTCCCCAACTCGTGTCGGGGAACGTAACGGACAGAACAAAGATGAGAAATGAGGAGATCCTACCGCTCAAAACAAAGACGCCCACGTGGCTCAGGTGTCTACAGTTGTATTTTCTCAAAACAATTCTGAAATAGAAGCTGGTTATTTCAACAGCTTCATTTTTACGAAGATGATTCCATCCAAATGATCCCATTTTTCAGGAGCTGTCTTCTGAAATGTGATCGCACATCCAAAGAGCACGTGTCCACGAACACGCAAGAGCTCGCCGCTGCGCGTACAAACCCGTCTATATACCGCCACTAGCAATTTTACACACGTGTCTGACGTATTGTCAATCTTGCCAGTTCAACACTGCCGACTTTCTACACGGAAAAGCACTGTGCGCCCTTCTAAATTGCTCCCGAGTCGGTGGCAATAAATCACTTCAATCTGTGACGAGTGGGTCTTACATGTACAAAGTCAGGGAATGAGGTAGAGAACATCAAGATCCTAAACAATAAAATTATATTAGCATTGCAACTTACACGCTTTCCAAACTCTAACCTGAATGTGAGCAACAATGGAACACAGGGAGATACTGAACAATTTACCCTTCTGATGAGTCTTTAACAAAAAGTACTTCTGAAACGAAGTTCGTATTTGCTATTCCCACTGGCTAATTGTAGCCAGCATTTTGAAGCCAGCATGGTTAAAATAATCACTCAGGAAATTATTTCCATGTAACTCAGTGGAGAGCATGCGAACCCCACTTGGGGTCAGACACCAGGGACAACTGCAGGCCCAGATGGCAAAGGCAGCCACCTTTCCAGGTGGAATGTAGACCCACCATCGGCTTCACATCCCCAACTCCCCCCTCTGGTCAAAAACTGCCACCCTTAGGAAACTAAGTTAAACAGTGCAGGTACAGTGTAAGCTCCTCCAATGGGGTATTAGCAGAGAGTGTCTGCTACTCCAAAGTGGAGCCCCAGACTGGAGGGGATCCAAAGTTTTATCCCACTATCTGCAAGCTGACAGGGATGGAGACGAATATCGTGCATCGATTTCTCTCTCAAATAGCCAACACACACTGGCACAGTCTCCTCTGTGCCAGCAGCACACAGGGTCAAGCAGAGACGTAGCTCCGTACTGGGCCCAAGGCCGGATGGAGCCAGAGGGCTCCAAACACAGGGCAGAAGCAGGCTGACACATTAATGAGCTATGAGATGGCTTGTTCTAGGTCAGCTAATCTTCAACTGTGTGAATCTGAAAGGATTAGGAACTCGCTCTGCAAAAAGACGTACAAATCAATCACAGGGAAAAGGCCTGTTAGGCTCTTTGAGTCCTTGATCATCGCTTGTCTGTCTGAAATGGATTTCCACAAAGGAGGACAATCACACCCACAAACCTAGATATAGAAATGACGCCATTCTGCGGACACTACAGAAATGATGTCACCCTTTAACATCAAACGACTCTGGATGCTGTAAAAACTTTTTACTTTTAAAGGGTTATACACTCTCAATAGTGTTTGATGCATGTTTCAAGAGCAAATAAAAATTTTTGATTCTGGAAAATGTTAATTGCTAGATGAACACATGCATGAGGTTTATGTCCTTAAAGTTATCCCCCGCCTTTTACTCCTCTCTTGGCAATTATGAGGCTTACCATAAATTCTTCATCTATCGAAACACACCAAAGGGATGCCGCTGTTCGAAGATGCCCTAAAAAGAACATTACCCACCTAACAACAGCAATCAAAGTAACAGAGAACAGCCTGTCTCTGTTTATCTTGATCATCACCGTATCCCTGCAGCTGCTCTAGTTCTGAAAGTTGTCACTTCCTACTTCTAGCTCTACCTGCTGGCTCCTCCGAGATGTCCAGATCTTTCTCTGGGTGCCAATCCGGGAAGTCTGGCTTTATGAAAATCCAGAGGATGGGTGCGGCGGGGAGGGGATGCTGTAGTCTGGGTGGCTACGGCAGTAGCAGTAGCAGGGGTGTACTGAGGGTGGGGTAAAACTATTTTTCCCACACATGTTGCAGTATTTTAGAAACCATTTTGCCTTGGGGGCTTTCCACCTATGCAAACAGTGGGTTTCAGAGCCTGGGTGAGGAGCAGCTATCTCATAAAAACAAAGACACTTCTCAGATTTAAAGGTCAAATTAGATTTTGATTCAGGTTTCCACTAAAAACGACAGGCTTGAAAGTAAGGCTAGGTAGGTCAAGGAGAGACGACTTTCTCAATGATTTCGACAAATGAAGAAGCAGCCCTGGAGCTTTCACCACCCTGGGTGGAGAAGATTGCCTACCACCTCCCACCTCCCACCTCCCAGGGGTTTGCATCTCAGGCAGGAGGAGGGAAGAGCAGGGGAGAAAAAGCTGGAAGGCCACCTCTGGCTGAGTGATTAGACATGGAGCTGGGAACTTCCCCTATGGCATGGACTAAACTCAAGGTGCAGGGGAGGGAGCGGGGAGGACAGTGAGCTTTAATAAGGACACACAAGACTTCTGCACCCATTCCCCTCTGTGCTCTCAGTGGCCGCTTTGTAGAGGAGCAGAGGGAAGAAAGTCTGAGGGATGGAGCATTTCCCCTAAAAAGCGGAACGTCTACAGTCCAAATACAATGAATCAAGTTTACCAAACTGAATTAAAATTTAGGAATACCCACCTCCCCCTAAGAGAGAGAGAGGAAAGCTACATTTTCTTCGCCATCTGAAGTTCAGTGTGAATTCGGAACTCAAACTCTGCCACAGGGACACAAGGTGATGAGGGGCTGAATTAGGGCGATGGCCACAGAAATGGAGGGGCAGCCAGTACCCGCCTCGTCTGCTCAATCAAAGCCTGTTCACTCCAAGGCCAACAGGGACAAAGAGTGAGTAAACCAGGGTGAGGAAGCGAAACGCCTCCTCACAGCTTTCCTCCTCACAGCTTTCGAAAGCCACCGGTGCATATCATGGCTGCCCGAAAGAACGGTGTATATTGTTCATGGAGAAAATACTGAATTTTAAAGATGCATATGGTCCCCTTTTCTAAAGTTTCCTTTAGGGGCCCTTGAGACAAAGAAGAACTTAGCAAATAACTCATGGAGGTACCCTTAGCCCCTGCAGAAACAGAAACAAAATATTCAATACTTGTCATCAGGAGGAGAATATATCAAAAACAAACACTGAAGGAAGCATACAAGAACAAAATCCACGTCCAATGTGGAGTTTGATGGAAATACAGGAAGTAATTCCTCTGCTCTTGGGAAGGAAGAGACACGACTACGGTACTTCAGAGATCTTCTCTCAGCAAAGATGGAGTAGTGTTCTTTGGCATAAAGCATAGCTTTAGAAAGAAGTTCCCTAACTTTTCTGGGGCTTTAGATTTCAGATATATTTTATATTTTATACATATGGGCTACCAGATTCAAGGAAATAAAGTGTTTGAAAAATCAGCAAGCTTGTTCCACCCCTTTAAAAAGCAATAGAAAAGCTCTAACCTGAGAAGTAAAACAGGAGAGACCCCACCAAGCACCTGGCCCCAAACCACGGCACCATACAGGTCCCCCCCAGGGCGGCCTTGGTTCAAACGCAAGCTGAAGTGACGCCAACAGCAGGCTCCCAAGTCCCACTTACCCACACAGCGCTGAGCTGTTATGCCCCAGCTCACTGAGAAATTCTACATCGGACTGTTAACATGTCAGGTGATACAGCGGCGTGCTTAGTACCATTTACCATTTCTTGTCGGAAGACACCATCTGACAACCCGGTTGAGGTTTTCGTCTCTGTCCTCCCAGAGGTCTTGGAACTGGGTGTCCAATTAAATCGATAAAACAGCTATATGATGACGTTTCTTTCAAGAGAATTGCCAGTCCCTAAAATGCCGCTCTTTCCTCAGCTGTTCATAATTAGTATCTGGTGGTGTGTGTGTGTAAGAATATTTCTAAATATGTGTTTCTCGCTGGTTTCTGTGGAGACGTGTACAACTAGAAAACTGGATCAGAAATGCTGTCTTATAATCACCGCTCTGGGCTCACCTCGAAGGACTATCTTCTAAAAGTTTACTGAGAGGCAGCCTGCTCTGATGATACAGGCGATGCTGTCATCGACTTTTGTTTTTTTAATCCTCACCCGAGGGCTCGCTCATTGATTTTAGAGAGGGGGTGAGGGAGAGCTAGGGAGAGGGAGAAACACTGATGTGAGAGAGAAACATTGATCGGTTGCCTCTCTTATGCACCCCGACTAGGGACCAAACCTGCAACCTAGGTGTGTGTCTTGACTGGGAATTGAACCCATGACGTTTTGGTTTATGGGATGACGTTCCAAGCAGCTGAGCCACATTGACCAGGACTCATCACATTTTTTTAATCATTTCTTCCCCCCTCTCATTGGCTTGGTAGCGGTTCTGGAGCGGCTCTGCTGTATGGTTTTGATGACTCCAGAGAAACTGCTTCTGGAAACATCATTGGGCAGACCTACCCTGTCACCGAATTAAGCTACCACCTTTGGTGTTCTGCTCTTCCCTCTGTGGCAGGACACATCCCCCTTTCCCTATCCATTTTATTTTTATTTTTTAGCTCAGTCTTACTCAAAGCATAATATTCTATCTGACCTTCCATTTTCTACTGAAGAGTTCCAAAAGTTGGGAAAGTTGACACCTCCAATTAAAAGAAGCGTTTAATGTCAGGTTCTGAGGCAGGAGAGTGATAAAAGGCATCACAAGGGAGACGGAGATCAATAGTAACCTCATCACAGGTCACCCTGGCTCGGCCCAGAGGGGCAGACTCCGGCAGTTACGGAGTGTGGTTTAATTCACTGCAACACGCAGTGGCAAGACAACACACACAAAACCACACCAACAGCGTAAAGAGTGTTCCTGTATTTCACGCCAACCACCAGCGTGCCTGTGTTTCATTTCCCACATTTGATTTAAAGAACCTTTTTCCGCCCTGACTGGTGTGGCTCAGTGGGTTGGGCATCATCCCGCAAATGGAAAGGTCACCAGTTCGATTCCCGGTCGGGGCACATGCCTGGGTTGCAGGCCAGGTCCCTGGTTAGTGGCGTGTGAGAGGCAACCGATCGATGATGTTTCTCTCACACATCCATGTTTCTCTCCTCTTTCTCCCTCCCTTCTCTCCCCTCTAAAAATGAATAAATAAAATATTTTTAAAAACTTGTTTCTATTTAAGGAATATTTAAAGTTATGAATTAGAAGAGACTACTTAGTAACTTATATAAGAAACATTCACAGAGAGCAAATAACATCCTCTTAGACAAAGCATCTTGTTCCTCTTAATGCTGAAAAAATACTGGTCTCCACTGGGGGAACGCATTGCCCAGAGAACAGACAAAGGAACTGCGATGATGAGAATGAATTCATGTACAATCTCTGAGCAGAGGGTGGCTGCCCAAGAATCCACCGCTGTGTAGATGGACAAGCAGACTGCCCGCAACTGAGGTGGGCCTCATTTCCTTTACTTTTCTTTCTTCCCTCCTTTTCGTTCCCTAAAACTGCATCTCCAATTTAATCACAGTGACTCAAGCGCATTCCATATTATATAAAAATTATTGCAAGATCAATAAGAGGAATCTAATGAACAAAATAAACTAACAAGCAAAATAGAACAAAAGACATGGAGACATGGACAGACTGACAGAGGCCAGGGGGAGGGGGAAGGAGGAGGGTACAGGGGGTGAAACAGGGACAACTGTAATAGAATAATTATTAAAAATAAGAAAAACACTTTTTTCTTTAAAAAAACCTCACTGTGATAAGGTCACTTAGCATGAGCTCTACCCTCTAACCAGTTTTCATCACACGGCACATTAGTTTGACTGCAGGCACCTCGCTGTTCGCAGGCCTCTGGAGTCTATTCATCTGCCTGCTGATTAATGACTCCCTAGCCCTCCCCCAGCCTCTGGCAACTGCCATTCCAGTCTTTGACTTTATGAATTTGACTATTTTAAGAAGCTTAAATAAGCAGAATCAAGCAGCACTTGTTTTTCTCTGTCTGACTTATTTCACTTAGAGAAGAGTACTCAACGTCCAATGAAAAAGCTTTCACGGTGAACTTTCTTTTTGTGTTGCACTTCACAAGATATTTACATTTCCAATGTCTTCTCTCTATACATGAAAAGTATTGACCCCTTGGTCTCTCTGATAGTAGAGATCTTGTAAGCATTTAAAAAATTTAACTCTAAGGCGGACAGTAAATCTGAAACTAATAAACAAAGGTAGTTAGAGCTGAAGTACTGTTCTCGTCAACCTTAGAAGGGTGGTAAAAATCGCTTCAGCTTAAAAAGATGGGGATTAGACACTGACACTGACGGGAGAGGGGGATATAGTACTGAAATGCCAGTGCAGAGCCCTTCTTAAGGGCATTACGTATCATAATGCCCATCCAGTTATTCACTAGAACCTTTTATTTTTTTCAATTTTTCAATTATTTTATTGTTGTTCAATTACAGTTGTCTGCATTTTCTCCCCATCCCTCCACCCCACCCCAGCCGAACCCACCTCCCTCCCCCGCCTCCACCCTCCCCCTTGATTTTGCCCATGTGTCCTTTATAGTAGCTCCTGTAAACCCCTCTCCCCACTGTCCCCTCCCCACTCCCCTCTGGCTATTGTTAGATTGTTCTTAACTTCAATGTCTCTGGTTATATTTTGTTCAAAGAAATCTGATTATAAGTACTTGAACATATTTTTTGTATTTATTATTGCCTCAGAAAACAGAAGACTTTAATATTTTACTTAAAATTTATGTAAATGTACTTGAATGCATCCACTGTTTACAACCAAATACAAGAGATTCTAGTGAATCTCTTAAACTCAGTTTACATAATCATTCTTTTCTCCCACCAGCCTTTAGTTATATGAGAGAACACATCTTGCTATTTGATTGTAAACAGTGGATGCGTTCAAGTTAATTTATATAAATTTTAAGTAAAATATTAAATTCTTCTGTTTTCTGAGGCAATAATAAATACAAAAAAATATGTTCAAGTACTTCTAATCAGATTTCTTTGAGCAGAATTTGATCTACTATTAATTACAGTCTTCCTTATTTTAAGCTCATTGAATCTGCCTTTTCATATAAACTAAAGTATGCGTAATGAATTATCTTTCACCTTCGGGGGAGCAGGAGTGAGAGACAAAGTACCTATGACTTCAAGAGCGCCACACAAACAACTTCAGATTTCTGTTATCGACGATATCTGGGCTTTATTGGTATACTGATCATTCACCTACTCAGCACACACGGCTAATTTTCCTGATCTGGAGTGTAGAAAATACAATGGACAGAGAGACTACCTGAGGTAACCCTGGTTCTGCCCTTAATCTGATGTACCACAAGGTTTCCGTTTTCTCATCTGCGAACCAAAGGTGCTCAACAGGTGTTCTGAGTTCTCCTTCACTGCAACCTGCTTAGAGTCCCCAGTGTCTACTGCTAAGCATGACTTTTTACTGCTCAGGCATGTGCAAGAAGTTCCATGGTCCAAACTTGGATTTCCCAAGACATCTTCTTCCCATTTCTGAGTATGTTTCGCCCTGTGAAGTCAGCTTGCAACAGCCTCTTTCTTATCTTACCTGTTGAAATCTGACTCATTCTTAAAGGTCTAGCTCAAAAACCTTAAAATCTTCTTAATCTCTAAACCTGACATTTGCATTCTCTCCCATATACATCCAAATAATTTGCTTACACATTTTAATATCTATTTGTCAATCAATCAATCAATCAATCGTCTATCATCTTACTATCTAAGGATACTCTCCATCCCATCTATTGACTTGTAAACTCCTCAAGGGAAGCAAAGTCTTATTTGTCTGACAACACATGGTCACTCCCACTCTCCATACCAGTCCAGTCCCTATTTTCAACCCCCCTCCCCAATCTGTGCCGTCTAAGAAAGTGTCTGTACTTCTCCTCTTCTCTCTTCCTGAGTGGCTTTGACAGCTGCCTTACTGACCTAGGTCCCAGGTCCAAACCTCATCACTTCTGGGACCCAAGAAGATATCACAAATTGTCCGGTAAAATGACAATTGGGGCAGTTTTGAAGATCTCTTTGTTGGCGGTAATCACAGAAGCCATCAGAACAATTGAGGGGCCACAGGCATGGTGACCACACAACTAATTATCTAAAGAGATACTTGTAAGAGTTGGAGGGAGAATATTAATAATTATGCTGGGACAGCAGGTGTATAGGCAGGGTCCATCCCGGGAAAACCGGGACACGTGGCCTGCTAGGCTTGGGCATTCTCTTCTAGTCTCCACGCAGGCTTACACGTTCCCTTCTTCATCATCATCTCCTTCACCCCATCCTCTTTTCTCACTGACACGGGCATATTTCTGGTATGCTAGTCTATTAGTAGTAAGAGCTTAGGCACCGAGGAGTCGTCACAGTCTTGACAGCATTAGTCCACGTCGGTACACCCTGAGGAGAGAGCACAGTGCTGTCCACCCTGGAGGCTGAGCTCAGCAGTGCAGGCCGGCCGTGACCGGAGTTCTGCAGGGTCTTTGCTAAACCACCCTTCTCATTTGGAGTCTTCAAATTATAGATGGGCATAGACGGGAAGTCAACGAAATGAAATGAGATCTTACTTCTAAGGTTAATTTTGGATTAAGTTCAACAAAACATTACAAAAATTGAAGAGCTATCTTAAAAGTTACAGGCTGTGCAGAACCGCAGCACATTTCCCATCGATGTTTAACCTTTGTCACAAGGTGAGAGACCATTAGGTCACTAAAAAAGGACGGTAAAATGTCGTAAGAGTTGTAATATTGCTGTAGCAAAATTACAATTTCTAAAATTCAAATAATTTGCATTAATTCTAAGTATTTACAGCTCGATTTATCAGCTGGAATTAAAAACAGAACAAATCGATAAAGGTAGGGGCAGAATTCAGCACAGCTATTTTGATTAAACACCATGTAAGAGTAGTTCCACAATTTAAAACATGTAAATAGGTGAATACATTCTGTCTTATCACTTCTACAACAAACACATCGTCAAAATAAGAGTCACACAGTAAGTGTTATCATCTGCCAGCCCAGGATGAGGAAGAAGTGGGAACCCAAGGATCACCGAGTGATTCCATGCCCAGTATTGTGCTGGGAGCCCTACGTGGGTGGTAATGGGACAAGGGTTAGTCCCTGGTCCCCTGAGAACCTGGCCACGATCACCCTCCTGCTCTGGGTCAGCTCTCAGTCCATGAACCAGGTCCTAGGTGCTGGCCCTTGTCCCGTCTGTCCTGTTGCCACCTACGCAGGGTACCACCACTGCACTAGCAGGGAGCTGTTGTTAGAAACGTTTCCATGGAGGATGGTCACCACGTGACTGCCACAGCCATCAGTGAAATCCCTGAGGGGAATAGTCACATTAGATTCTGGTCTGTGAAATAGGTCTGTAAAACGTCTAATGAATTTATCTGTGGCTTAACCTTAAAAGGCATTCACACATACCAGCTAGCTGCTTTGGCTTCGTCTCATAAACCTTATAGAGTGGGGAAGTAGCTGGGTGGCCTGGGTCACAGCATAGAAGAGCTCCTCAATCTCCCCCACATTCACCTTTTGTGCCTGTATTTCCATGTCCCCTGACAAGGGTCTCGGCACCAGCTTTTTGTGTGGATGTCCCTCCCAGCTGCCCCCATTTCCTTCTGGTAGAAGGGGTGCTCTCTGAGGACAGGGGCCCAGCGTGGTGTTTGTCAGGGACATCTGCCCCTGGCCTGCCTTCCTCCTGCAGGTTGACTGACACTCTCCAGTTCACCTGCAGTGTCCCATGTCCAGGTCTTTATAGCTCTTACGTGACCATGAACTCTAAGCTGGAAATAGCAGGGATAAAAAACATCTGCTACAAAGCGTGGCTGCTGTGCAGGAAACTATGAAAAAGATCAAATGCCACTGTCTTAAGGTATGAGCTGATATGCTATTTAAAACATTCCATTCGTCTGGCTTATACTTCCCAGAAGTGAAGAAAATCAAGAACAAAAGGTCTTCGGAAATGGTGTTTTTGGATATAGTATCCCGTGGTCAAGTCAATTTGTGAAATAGGGCACACTATGTCCACCACCCTCCTGGGAACTTGCTGTGCCTGCAAATGAAAGGCCCTGAGAAGCCTTGCAATGAAGATGTCTGGGTAATTTCATTCAAACCAGTATTTCCCCAAATTACTTCAGCATGCAACCTTTTCTCCATGTGACATTTACGAACATCCTAAGAAACCAAGGTTCCTCCGAACGCAGTGTGGGAAATGCTGACCTAAAGTGTTTTGTCCTTTCCCTTGAACTGCATAAATCCCTCCAAACTGCAGCTTTCAGGCCAATTAATAAAACACGTAAAAATATTTTTGTTAAAGTATGTGACACCAGTGTTGTTTTGGTTTGGATCACGGCAGCCCGCATCAGAAGCAGCCCAGTGTTCTGTGGGGTTGGCCTGTGCCGTTGGTGTGGAGGAGGGGAGGCCTCTTAACCCGGAGCACCCTGAATGGTGGACATTGACAGGCTGGCGCGTCCAACACCAACCTTCTCCTTGACAGGCTAGACAGTAACTGCCAGCACACATGAGTTCTGAGAGCTTCAACTACACTGTGAGCTTGAAATGGGCATGGCTCACCCACTAAATTCTTCTCCCTTACAGTTATGATAAGTCAAAAAGTACACTGAGAGCAGGATGTGATTAAAACACGAGATATGCGGTAAGTGCAAATATGTAATATTCCAGGTCTCCTCAGGATACCTCCCTCCTGTTAAGCTGATTACAATTACAGGTGTCTCAGAGCACCTGCTGTTGCGCAGAATGGAGTTACGTGATGGAAGTGCCGGCCCCTCATGGCACTTAAGATGTATTTTTTTAAACGTTAAGTTTCTCATCATTACCAGTTTGAAAAATAAAAACAAAACAAAATGAGTGAATCAATGGCTGGCTGCAGGGGAAGATTAAAAAAAAAACACAACTCTTTACTATACCTATGTGGAAAACAGTGTATCCTTTAGAAATCTATTCATATATAGCTCCTGAAGAGCAAGCTATTATTCACTCCAACTGAGGCAAGAGTCTCTGAATCCTGCTTTCTAAAACAACACTAACGTCTTTCAAATCCCACAAGGTCAGGAGAATCATTTTTCCAACATAGGTAAATGACGCATGAAATAGGAAAGCACTCCTTCGCCAGAGTTCTTCATTATGTCTGCTGTGTTGCCTGAGATACCTCTGTCACCTGGGCTACAAAGAAGCACAAAAATCTACTCACCGTGTCGTAAGTTGTGACGATCTTCTTCAGGACCTCAGGCACGATGCCCTGCAACTCCATGGTGGGATACGGCTCGCTGAGATTCAGGACCACCAGGGGTGTGTTTTCGGGCCCCAGGAAGCGGGGGGACACCGCCAACATGCACTGCATGAGGTTGGCCACGGAGGAGAGGCCGCACAGCTCCTTGAATGAGGCCACCGCGTTCTGTGCAATGGAAAGGAAGGAGGCACTGTCACTAACCAGGCGTCGGAATTGCTCGTGGATGTCACACTGGACATACTTGGTCATGATGGAACTGACCAAGCAGCCATCAGTTCCACGACACGGTTAACCGTCGTCAACCGAGCACGACGGTTGTCGGCATTGCCATGATGGAACCGGCTAACGATTACTTCATCCTGTGAAAATGGGCTCCTTCCCAAAGTAAATGCGCTTATGGGTATTTGTGGTTCCAGTTTATCAAAATTACACAAAACGTAAACACGTTAAATTCTTCCCGAGGGCCAAGCCTCTTTTCAGATCAAAGTTCAGAGCAGTAATGAGCAAACAAAAAGAATGGCTCCTCTGCAGTCACAAAAATGTAGAGATTAAGAAAAGAATGAAATCAGGCTTAAAATAAGTATCATGGAGGCCATCCATCCAAAAAGCAAAGAGTATTTGTGAGGTAGGAACTCGAATCTCTCTCACCTGTGTATACCTGCTGGCTCCCAATCTAAAGGAACTTTGAGGATGCTGCAGTTCATAGCCAGGTCTGCCCGGTGGGGGACCCTGATTACCCAAGGAACATCCCATATCAGCACCTCCACAGACTTCAGTGCTTTCCCCCGCCTTCTTTTTCCCTAATCACCACAGGTATGCCACGAAAACATCCATTAAACCAGACACTTCAACATTGTACAATGCCCTGAGCTGGCATCCTCTGAGCAGTTACCAAGTGCAAGGCGACAGGAGGCCTACTTTGCCACATCACCTCATTCGATCCCCTCCACAACCCACGTGTGGGTGAGCACACCGAGCCTCAGCTACAGCCGCTGGCCGTTCATTGTCCAAGGCCACACAGTGGGTAAGTGCAGGACTCAAGATTTTACCTGAAATCTGTTGATGTTGAGGCTGAGGCTTGCCAAGCCCTGTGCCTCCTGCTCTCAAATTCCCCGGTTCTGGGAAATGAGCAGCACTTTCGTTTTAAATTTAAACATGTCATTTTTACTAATATCGTTTTAAGCATGGATAGCGAACTGTAGGGCATTTGGCTCAAAGGCACTTCGGTGTTGGCTGCGTATAAGAATAAATCACGACTGTCCTATCCGGAATGCAGCCTCTCCACCACTCTGTCGCACCTCCCCGTTTATTTCCTTCACAGACTCGCTCGCTTGCACCTGCTTATGGTCTGTTTCCCCTCCCACAGCCCACCCCCAGCTAAGGTCATCTGTGTGTTCTTTGCTGCGCCCTCATAGCCCAGCCTGCCTGCGCAAGGTGCTCATTGAACATCACCACGGACAGACGGCTCCCCGGGCTCAGAGCATGTGGTTCTGGAACGGTGATGCTCTGGCCGGTCCTCGGGGGATTCTGGGTCACACGCAAAGCAGCAGCCGTGGGGCTGGGGACAATGTGGCTTGCTCAGAGCTGAGGGTTAACCAAGCCATTCTCACCCTCAGAAATGGGGAAAAGCCCTTCGTGTTTCTGGTATGCTTTACTTTGAAAGAAAGAGAATAAAATTTCTCTATTGTGGGAAGGTGTTTAATGAGGCATCCATGGAACTGGTGAAACCACTATTACAAGAAGAGTGGTGAAATATATTGAATTTTCTGAGTCAGATCTCACTGGCCAGTGGCATTCTTCTTGTAATAGTTATATACAGGGTGGGACAAACATAGATTCACAGTAGTTTGTGTGGAAAATACTACAATGATTAATAAATAATAATACCAGAAGAACTTGTTTCATGTACTCGCAACTGTAAACCTACGTTTGCCTCACCCTGTATACGCTCACATGTAAACATATAATCAGCTAACATATTACATGTATTTATCTAATAAACACACACTGAGCAGCTGTCATGCACATGGACCTTCTCACCCTGGGATGGGCAGGGGCTGGCATCCCCGGGAGGGGGCCCTTGCTGCCCACTTCTGTGTCCCTCCTGCGCCCTAGTAGACTGCCAGACATGTGCACCACCCTTCATTACATACACAATTCCTAGCTGATTGCTGTTAGCCATTCCAGGGTTCAGTGGTAATCATTAGACGTCTAATAGATACACGTCCCACGTGTCTTTCACTTAAACAATTAAACAGCTGTCCTCTAAAATCAAGAGAGGGTCAAAATGCAAACACATTGGCTTATGTAAATGCTTGCTGCTTCCCCAGCAGATCAGCTCCATGAGAAAGGACTGGGACAGGTCCCTTTGGCTTTGATAGGTCATCGGTTTGTGTTCCAGCTAAGGAATACTCAGAAAACCCAGAGATCCCCATGTACCCTACTAGAAAAAATGGGGGTGCTGCTGAGCATTAACTAACGGGGACTAAGATGTGACATGTGAGACCGGTTTACTCTAGTACGCTGTCAGTGTCCTCAATTCCAGCTACGGTTTTGGAAATTTAAATGATAGAAGAATGAAACTAGTGGTAAACATTCTAGTAACCAAGTGGAATTTACAAATAATGTAACA
This sequence comes from Desmodus rotundus, assembly GCF_022682495.2. Classification (NCBI taxonomy): domain Eukaryota; kingdom Metazoa; phylum Chordata; class Mammalia; order Chiroptera; family Phyllostomidae; genus Desmodus; species Desmodus rotundus. The sequence continues at coordinate 109,537,824 of NC_071394.1, read as the reverse complement.
ATCAAATATACTACTGTTTAAAAAAAAACAACCCTCCAATATATTCATGAACAACACCCATGCACTAAGAAGGACAACCGCTGAGTAAATACTTAAATGCTGGAACGTACCTGCATGTTCTCCCTCAGGTCTGTGGCATCCCGGATAGGGGGCTGGGCGTTCTTAAACACCTCGTCTACAGTTTTAATCCACAGTGTTCTCAAAGATGCGTACTCCCTGGACTTCTTCCCTTTCCTCACAGAAAGGCCCCTTTTATGAGGTTTGCCTCCTCCTCTCCGGTTAGTGATAGCCACGTGGACGAACAAAGAGGCGTGTGCAAGGACCTCTCCAGTCAGCGACTGCAGGGGGACGTGGCGGTAGCCCGTCTGTAAACATTCAAAGGGAATCGTGTACTGGCCGATAAACTCGTCCCCGATGTAGTCATCGTCTAGGACTACAAATCGCACCATGGCCAGCTCTGGGAGGTTGATCTGAAATTCAAAGCTTTCATCAAAAATAGGAGCATCTCCATTCTGGTGCACTGTTTTCGTCCTTTGTTCTGCACAGTCCGCAGGGATTCCGTGAATTTCCACGTAGACGTAAGGATCCACCACGTCACCTTTGGCACCTGACCCCTTGGGTTTGGGAAAGTTCTGCCCGCTGATGATTTTGATGTGAAGGAGCTGAGGTGAGACCCCTGGCACGGAGTCTTTCGTGTTGGCGCTGAAGAAAGAGACTTCCTCCCTCATGATGGCAGGCCGGAGGACATAGCCACAGTTCCCATTCTGCCTGAACCAGCCAATGTTCAGGTCCATCATCAGCCCTGGCGTCTGAAAGTTCATGGCTACGATCTGACATCCACATTTCCAAAAATCTTGAGGGTTCATGTTACTGGAGTCGATCCTCATGGGGCTGGGAAAAACCCTAGCGAGGAAACGTTTGTTGTAGTTTACGAAGTCCCCCGGATTTTCATTGGCGTATTTGCTGGCGAGCACTTCGTTAAAAGAACAGACTTCCCAGTACTTCTGAGCCTGAAAGGACACCTGAAATTCTTTGAACTGAACCGACTTACAGATGCTTACCAGTTCAGACAGCTCTTTGCAGAGCTGAAATCGCTTCACAGGCACATTGTTGGGCTGCTCCACATTCTCTTTGCCCATCCTCTGAGACATTTCTGCTCCTTCGTCTTCGTCAGTGACGTCTCCTTCTACTCCAGAGCAGTTGGAGGACAGCTTCTTTGCTTTAATGAGTATCTTCCCCTTCAGGACATCTGGGGATGGTAGATAGGATTCCTCAACGTTGGGGCATGTTGTATAGAGCTTGTCTCCTAAAATTTTCTTCATGTGTTGAACCATTACCTTCTGTTGCTTAATAGAACAGTGGTTTTCTAAACATAAGATCAGCGGATACTCTGAAGCGAAGAATGCATACTTGTTGATAATGTCAATGACACTGCGGAAGACTATCTGAGAGGTCATGGTGTGGCCTGTGTAAATGACAGGTTCGTTGTCTGGCCCATCCCACACATCTAATTCAACACTCCGGCAACCCATCTTAAGAGCGCGAATGTATCCTGTGATATCAGAGGGACCTCGGAACTGATCCTCTATTAAGTACGTATTATGAGATGAGTTTATAAAGTAATGAGACAAAGGCTGCTTCATATCCTGACAGACCTTCTTATGTTCGGGGTCAAATATATAACAGTCAGGTGACATAAGGTAATTAGTGAACCCGTCTATGGAGAGCCAGCCCTTTTCCCGGCCCTCTTTGGATGGCTCATATTTGTGAATAATTTCAAGGCTTATTTCCTCATTTATATGTGCCACTCCCTGCTCTGCCTCAAGAAACATCATAAGGTCCTTGGTATCAAGGAACTCTTTATTGCTTGAAAACTGAACTAAAAGGAAATAGATTTCAGGTCTAGTACAAAGCTCGTGGAAAACCTCAACAAACTCTTCCTTTGTGACTTCGGTCCCAGACTTGTCCTTGGATTTGTGCAATTCTTTGAACTTAAGCTCAATTTTGCTAGTTTTTAAGCCAGGGTTGAGGTTTCTGATAGACTGCACTGCATTACACAGAGTGATGTGTCCAACATTATCTACATCGATTTCACTAAACATTTGTGAAACCCAAGAAGTCCTCATGTTGTCTTGGCTACTTTCTAACATATCGAGGGTATGCTTTCCATAAGATATTAGGTACCGCAGTCCCGTAACCCAGATGTTCGCAACATCTGCAGAGTTGGCAACCAAGTCAAGTGATTCATAATTCTCTCCATAGATGACTGAAAACGCACAATCTTCCGATATCTGGTCAGAAATGCCATTGCTGCGAAATATGTCCGTATTCTTTCCTGTTCTCACTTCCTTGATGGATTTAATATCAATCTTGGCTTTCTCAGAATCCTTCTTGGATGGTTCCCACCTCAGGCTCTGCATGTCGGCATCCAGTAAAAAATACCGGTGGTAAATTCTAGAGTTGGAGCGAACCTTTTTGAGTTCGGAACCCTCGACCATCGAGTTGATACAATCACTCGCACTGCTGATCTTCTTCTCTGTGGGCATGCTGCTGAAGGACACTGTCTTCTTCCGCTCTCTTTTCTGTTTTGTACCATCCTGGGAGAAAAAGAAATAGTGTGTTAGAATAATGTCAACGGAGATTTCTGTGTTCAAGACTAGGTATAAATATTTAATTTCCTTGAGGAAAAAAAAATCATACTATCGGGATTTCCTATCCCATGTCCAATGATGAATGATACTCATTCATTCTAAAGCTTAGAAGCGGCCTTGGTGTTTCAGCCTAATACAAACAGAGAAGAAATCATTACTGAATAATTGCAATCCATGGGCGCCAAGAAACACAATTTCAGTAACACCCAATCACATCCTGAAGAGAGAGCCAGCTACATAATTTTCAGGCCTCGGGGAAAAATGCAGATGCAGGATTCCTTGTTCAAAAATTACTAAGAATTTCGAGGGTGACAGAAGAGCACTAAGCCACGTGCAGGGCCCTTCTGAGTGGGGGGGGTCAGGGGGCTGTGCAGTTGCACAGGCCATATGCCCATGAAACAGGCCCCGCTTGTGCATACCTTTCCTACACAAGTGTTCCTACACGTACCTTTCCTACACGGTTGTCCCTAGACCACTTGCCTCAGAATCACTTGGATTACCTGGTTAAAATACAGATTCCCTACGCCCTGGTATCAGATCTCTAGGGGGCGCTCTCCAGGAACTGGCATTTTAGGCAACATTCTAGGTGATGGGAATGCAACTAAAGTCTGAAAACCACTTCAACTCGCTGAGACGCCTGGGCTGTTTCTGGCAACTACACATGCCTGATGACCAAAACCAGCCAAGTACGAACCATGTAATTCACAAGCAGACACTGGAATTCAAGCAGAATCCTGGCCCTTCCAAGTGTCATATTAGATTATTCCTGGTCCCGAATATGTCAGATCAACATGGGGTAAGTGCTGCAGTTGTGTTAAGTCTGGGTGGGAGGCCTAGACTACAATTACAGCTGGAGGTACTTCTAGAATTCCATGGTTGACTCACTAAAGCCTATTACCATGCACCAGGCGATGTCACCTAAGTATAAGTACTTCCACTGTTAACAGATTATTAGCAGTACCAAGTGAAAATGTTCAGGAAGCATCTGTTTCTAAGGAAGTTCACACCACCAGTAACACGGTCCTCAACTCTCCTCCACAACGTAACGAGCGCCCACCTTGCGGAGCTGACACCATACCTGCGTGTGGATGTAAGTCCTTTCATGTACCGATGCCTCTGTTATTTAAAGTAATTATTGCTCAAAGGACCTCAAAGCATCTTTCACAATCTTAGCCTCAAACGTGATATTGCCTTTCAGGAGCTGCACCAAGTTTGTGATAAGTTTTCAGAAATTCATTATATTCATAAATAAGGGAGATGGAGGTTGGGATTATATAACTTTCATGATGATAAAATGAAGAGCACAAAAAATATCACATGAAGGTAATTCTCATTTTCCTGCTCTGGAGAGAACCTATTTTGAATAAAATCTCTAAAACACAATTATGCTATTCTCTATATCTCAAATTTTAAAACCACTTTTATTGTGTGACTACCTATACTTCCAAAAGCAATGTGCAGAAGGTAATTAAACTTAAACTTTAAAACATATGGGTATCGTTTCCCGCAAAGTTTCAAAATGAACCATAGAGGCCTTTGCAATCTGGATGCCAAGATAAAACAAAAACGCCACAAGGCAGAGCGTTTCTGTACAACTGTATCCTCAGAACAGGAAAGCGTAAAAGACATAAAAACAGTGGTAATTGTATCCAGAAGATACATTGGACCATAGGTGCTCCAAACCCCTAAAGTGCAGAGTTTATTCTATCTACTCAAGTAAGTTGGCATGAAATCTGCAACCAGCCATGAATAACGGCATGAAACGAATGTACAAATTTCCCATTTTTCAGAATGAAGGCTGTCTTTATCTTTAAAAAGAAACACTTACCTTTAAAAAAGACAGCATACTAATTAAGGAAATTTTATAATCTTTATAAATTATACCCCAACGGTGTCACTAATAAAAATAAGTCACGAAGATAAATGGAGGTGCTGACCCATTGAAAATGTAGACAGCGTTTTTCAACATCGTAATCTCTCACTCTGTCACTTTGAACGTACTGACCTATATTCGACTACCTCTTACTAATTTATTACAAATGATATATTCCGAATGCACAGATGTCTCCGTTATCAAGAGGGAAAAAGCCAGACTGCAGAGCAGGCTGACAGCATACATACATGCTCCCGCACCCACACCTGTGGGACACTCCACAGCTTAAATGAACACCGTCCTTGTGGCTTCAAACACATTGCCTTCCTTTTCACAAGCCAGCCCCGGCAGTGACTGGTGACTTCAGACCAGCGAAGCAGACCCATGAACATGCCGGTCACCCTAGCACAGGCTACTGTAATGACAGCAGGGACTCCCCTTATCAGACCTTCCTGTCTCTTCTTCCCCTTCCATCCTGTCCTCTCCACAGCATGCTGCAGCCTGGATGGAAGGGTCTGCTCCTCCTTCCTCGCTAGCAGATAAAGCTATTAGGAAGTACTGAGAGAGGAGTGTGCATGCTTAGAAACCAAAGAGAGAACTCATCACTGGATGGACCGGAATCACTGGCTGGAAGCAACAGGTGCACGTGAAGGCAAGCTGGCCCTCCCCTGCCGAGAGGAAAGGAAGGAGAGCACAGAAGCAGTGGTGTGGGAGGAAAGGAGAGTTCAGGTTCAGGAGCAGGGGATCCAGGCCCTCAACCTGCCTGACTCCCAGAGTCTTCATCCCACTCCTGCTGACCTACCTGGCTTTCCCTTTTTCACCCAGCAGGGATCAGGTACTTACATAGGCTGAGCGGCTGGTCAGTACCAAAGCTGGAATCTATTTTCTATGTTGCCTCTTAATGTCAGTTTAAATCTAACAATGAAACGATCCAACTATATGTGCTATACATACTGTGTTTTCTGACTAAAAGAAAACCAAATGCATATAACTTACATGCATTAATCACCTAAAACCAAGAAAAATAACCTACGTTTCTGCTGAGATGGAGGTACCTCAAAATTCTGATAAAAATAATCTCAGGGCTGGCACTTATAATGTAAGTACCTGTCCCCTAAAGCTTCTCAGTGGTGAAAACAACAAAATGTGAACTTGGCCCATTGGTGTACTGATGCTACTCCATTAGCACTTCGTACCGTCAAGAGAAAAAACCCAAAGCCAAGGTCTAGTCTGGAAGAAAACCAGCTTCCAAAGGAACCTACCTCTGTCTCAACCCTGAAACTATGAATTCTAGATAAAGATAATCATACCATTTTGAACTGGAAAGAAGCTTAAAGATTCACTTATGCATTTAACCAACACTTATTTACAGAATAACAATTTTGTACCAGGAGCGATTTTAAGAAAGCAATGAACTAGAAAGAGGCTAAGCAAACTTACCACAGCAAATTCAAGAGAGTAGACATGTTTACAGAACTTACATTTAACATTAGAAATGGAAATAGCCACATCGAGCTCCATGGAGAAACATACATATTTCTAACAAGTCTGCCTACTTTCTTTAATGGAACCTTGTCTCTACATTTTAGCTATGAAAACGGCCACCTGGGACCGCCTTGGGGAGGTAGTAGCAATTCCGTAAGTGGGCGTGGGCAGTCCCATAAATCCCCATCCCAAAGGGAAGCAATAAAGAGGCGTGCGGCATGTCTTCTGTGGGCAACAAAGCAGGTGGCACTGATCCCAGCGATCGGCCTCATTCTGGAGCCGAGCGAACCTATGGGGGGGGAGGGGGCCTGTCTTATGATACACAGAGGGCTTGAGGTCCTGCTGGATGAGAATCACCTCCTGTGTCCTCCTGCATTTCTCTTGTATTTCAGAAGTGATTTGTTCCCATTTTCTGTGTGATTATCTCCCAGTGAGCACCATGAGAAAACGATGAGTCAACACACCCAGATTCAATCCACTGGCAGAATCAGTGAAGGAGCCTGGCAGTGATTCCGGTGTGGGGGTGGGGGACGTGACAGAATGGGGAGGGGGCCTAGCGTGAGAACACAGCGGCCGTTTCTCCTTCGGTTTTGTTTTGAGTCCAGTTATTTACTTTGATTTATAAACAGCACAAAGAAGAGTGTGAGATCTTTATGTTTGTTGAAGGGGGTCTAGGATCGAAGAAATGCTGGGTTAAAGAAATTTCTATCAACAAAACAAAACAGCCCAGAACCACATGAGGCCCATTAAAGAAGCACAGCAAGGCCTGACCTTTCTTCTGTGCAGTAACAACATCTCTGAACCGAAGGAGTGAGTCCTGCGGGGCACATCAGGGTTACCTTGCAAGGTCTCCACACGTCTCTAAAACCTTGATGTGCTCTCCAAGATGAGCAATAAGGAAAAAGAAAAGGATCTGGAGCAAAAGTGGTCACTCTGAAGGTCATTTTATAATATCTGATGAATGGAAAAAGAATAAAATGACTTTTAAAAAGCTAGGTATAGTCAAATGCTGCTTTCCACTCACGTGGAAGGTCCTTTATTGCAAATAACAGAAAGCTAATGGGTCTTTTCTTCCACGATGCCTTCTACTGGATTCCCAAAGCAAAGCCTGGCCCAAGTCCGGCAAGTAGTCTATGAGGGCACAGACCTGCTAGTGGCCGAGGAACCTACGGGAGACTTGAAAGTCGTGCATGAGTCAGGAGCCAAGTACAGTTCAGATGGGGGCTTACAATGCAGACAGAAGACGCCAAAGAAAACATCACTGCCACTCCAACGAGAAAAAGCCAGACTATCTATACAATTGTAGCTTTTTTTTGTACGCATCAGAGAACTGCGGTCCCCAGGCAACCAAGAGAGCTGATTCCAGAGTGATGAGCCCTTCTAAGGAAAGACAAACATAGAAACTATTTCATGTTTAGCAGAGCATGGGAGGAAGAGTCCATCTTGGAAGCAGGTGAGAAAAAATCAGCTGAAATGTTAAGGAATCCCTAAAGGCCAGTTGTGGACTAGTAGGTTAAGTGATCAGTTATCAGGTTAACTAATAGTTTAGAGTTAACTGGGTGCCCCAGACACAGGACGAGTTTGTCTCCACGGGTGCTCCGGAGAAAGACTGGGGGCAGAGCAGAAGAGAGCGCCCCTCCCTGGGCACCAGCACACAGCTGGTGACACTGTCACTGGGGACAGCGTGAAGTTCCACCTACTTCCCCAGCCATCCTCTCAGGGCAAGCAGAAGCCTGAGCCGCCAGGGCAAGGGCAGCAAGCTCTTTCTCCGAGTGCTACTGGGCAAAGGGTAGAAGAAAAATCCATCCACCTCTACAGCCCGGCATAGACTGACTGCCCCAGGGGGCAGAAGGACCTCTTGGACTCCAGAGCCTGTGCTAAAAAAAATCTGAGCTCTGCTACCACCAGGAAAGAGGCACAAAGCTGTCTCCTGCCCAGACTCACCACAGGCACAGGCAGAGGTTGGCCGCCTTGGGGAGCAGGGCAGGAATGCTAGGAAGGTCCCACCCCTGGGGCCCAGGCACAGAGCGCAGCCTAAGATTGAAACTAGACCAGGAGCACCAAGAAATCACCCGGACTCCACCGGAGGCCTAGCACCAAGTAGCAGGCAGTGTACCTGGGAGAGAGTAAGAGCGTGGAAGAGATGCGTTTCTGACCCAGGCACGCAGGTGAGCGCTGACGGCAGAGCGGGAACCATGAGTAAACCCTTCTGACAACACTCTGTCGGGGAAACGCTTTCTCCACTACTGGGATATTTACCTAAAGCGAATTTATATAAAACCATAATGTACCTCTGTGTCCAACATGAGCTGCAATAAAATTCATCGGTTTTCTCCAGTAATGAAAAACTTAATGGCGAGGACTGAGCTCCTATAAACTACACTGGCACTACTTCACATTCCAGTGAAAATATTGATGTAATGAATTTTAATTTATGATCTATAGTAACGGTCCTTAAGTGGCCCGCTTTAGTGTGAAAACTCAGTGTTTCTCAACTGTGTACACGGTAATTCCTATCCAGCACATCATAAAGCCTGCTGACTTCCTCTACTGCAGAGCTGTTTCACGATGTGGCTACATAATTTTAACTGTTAATAACTGGTAAATCAAACCAAATTTCAAGTGGTACGCAAGTCAAATCACATCATGTGAATCCTTAGCTACAAATATGATCAAGTCTAAGAGTAACTTCACGATCACAATTTTTCCCCCTCAACTGGCTCTTCAGTATTTCTGGACAGCTTAGGAAGAAGAGTTCATTTTTCTAATTTTTTGATCCTTATCTCTGTCATTGCTTGGCAGTGGGGGGAAATTATGGCAATTTGGGGGTAGTTGGGACGCGGAAAGACGCTTCCGCAGAGGTCTGTCCCTTGGGCCACCTCTGCCACAGAGAAGGGAGAACAGCAGCTCTTTCAGTCAGAAATGTCAGGATTTCCACAATTATTTAAGGAAAACTGCTTCACCAACAATTTATTATGCCATCACCTTGTTTATTATTTTCTTTCCATATTATTTTGTTGAGAAACTTCCTTCCTGGGGCCCTTTTTAAATCCAATGGCTTCTATTTGCATATGAAATTACCGTGTGCGTGTGTGGGAGGGGGACAATTAGGTAACAAAAGCAAAGGAAAAAAGCACAAAAGAATGAATCATACAAAAGGGAAATTCAGCTTTCTACAAAATATTCTTTTAAGTTCCAAGCCATTCATGAGCCTGTATTAGCCCAGCCTCAATGTTGTCTCCTCTCCAAACTCACACAGTATTTATAGTCTCCACCATATAATTTAACTCTGAATAACAGTCTTATTCAGTTCTCTCATTGTTGTATGTGGGCTCGCTTATCTCCTCAAGGAGAAAGTGAGCGTTCCGAGGGACCGGGCCATGTGCACGGGCTGGGCCGATGCTGCGGTCAGAACGGTAGCCACTTTTGAAGGGCTGGTAATTTCAATGAAGAGGGCAATCCAGCAAGCGGACATAACATTTGTAAATATGTATGAACTCAATACAGGAGCACTTCATATAAAATTAACATTAACAAACCTAAAGGGAGAAATAGAAAGCTATACAATAACAATAGGGGACTGTAATACCCCACTTCTGTCAATCCATAGGTTACCCAGACAGAAAGATCAATAAGGAAACACTGGCCTCAAAAGACACATTAAGCCAGATGGATGGAAGGATGGATGGATGGGGACCCAAAAGCAACAGAATACACATTCTGCTCCCGCGTGCACAAAACATTCTTCAAGGCGGATCGCATGTTAGGCCACAAAACAAGCCCTAACACATTTAAGACTGAAGTCATGCAAATCACCTTCTCCAACCGCAATCATACGGAACTAGAAATCAGTAACAAGAAGAAAATCAGAAAATTCACAAATGTGTAGAGACTAAACAACATGCTACCAAACAACCAATGGGTGAAAGACACAGAAAGAGAAATTAAAAAAATACCTTGAGACAAATGAAAATGGAAATACAACATACCCAAACGTACGGCATACAGCAGAAGCAATTTTCAGAAGGAAGCTCACAGCACTAAATGCCTACATTCAGAAACCAGAAAGCTCTCAAACAACCCAACTTTACATTTCAAGGAACCGGAGAGAGAAGAACAAACTAACCCCAAAGTCAGTAGATCAGAGTGAAAATGAATGACCTAGAATAAAAAGACAACAGAAAAGATCAAATTAAACTGAAAGTTGGTTCTTTTATAGATAAACAAAATAGACAAACCTTAACTAGAATCCCCAAGAAAAAAAGGAGAGAGGACTCAAATAAATAAAATAAAAAATGTTATTTATTGAAGGGGGAGACGTTACAACCGATACCAGAGCAATACAAAGGAAGGGTCTGCGGGGCATTGGTGTTAATTCTTCCTCAGATATTTGGGGGAATTCACCAGTGAAGTCATCTGCTTCTGGGCTTTTTTCTCTTTTGGGAGGTTTCCACAATTTTAAGGGGCTTGTTTTTTTTAAATGAAGTGCTTTTTGTATACTGATCACATGATCCTATTGTTGAGTATGCCTCTGAGACATGTTTATTTATTTATATGTTAAATGCATGTGCTAACAACGAACACATTCTATATGCTGGAAAACATTCAAAAAATTAAACTGAAAATCTATTATTTTCCTCCAGACATACCCAACTTGGAAACTATTGCTCTAACCCATGAGCCCCTTGCTCAATGCCACAGCCTGCAGGGGTGTCCAACTTTCAGCATCTCTGTGCCACACTGGAAGAAGAGTTGTATTGACATTGTGACACGTAATCACAAAAAAATCTCATAATGTTTTAAGTAAATTTATGATTTTGTGTCGGGCCGCATTCATAGCCGTCATGAGCTACATGTGGCCCACAGGTCAGACACCCCTGGAGAGGGTTTTGGAGGCCCCTCTGCTGCCTTGCAGCCCTCAGCCATAAAACCTTTCAGGCCTTCTCTGAAGGTTCCTAGTCTCCAACTCACAGGGGTGGTCCCAGCTGGGGTGGGTGCGGCATGCCTTCCAGACAAGCTTTTGGACAGGTCCCTCAAGTTCCCCAACCCCAGTGAATCTGTCCTCTGCTGCTCATTCCACTTGGTGCCCAGGAAGAAGCAATAGCAAGTGCAAATACCCTGAGGCTCCGGTGAACTTGATTACTCAGATGCTGAAAGGAGACTAGGGTGGCTGTAGAGCAGGTAGCTAGGGAAGCTGGAAGGGGATGAAATCACACAGGGAGAGTGAGAGGCTAGATCCTGCAAAATCTTAAAGGTATCTTTAATTGTTTGGACTTAATTCAGTGGGTAACTGCTTGATGGAGAGTGTCATGGTCTGATTTACCTTTTTAAACCAGTGCCAAGTGGAGAGTGAATTAAACAGAATAAGAGTGGAGGAGCGAGGTAGTTTAGAGACAAACTGCCATAGTATCCCAGATATAGGAGGGTGGTAGCTGGGACCTTGGTGGTTAACAACAGAGGTGGATCACTTCAAGATAATTCAAATGTTAGAGCTGGCAATATTTGCTCATGGACTGGATACAAATCACGGGAAAAATGGAAGAATCTAAGATAACTGCCAAGTTCCTAGATTGATTAAATGGTGCACAATGATGCCATTTATTTAGATGGGGGAGATTAAGGAATAGCTTTTTGAGGTGGGGAAGAAATCAGGAGTTTTGTTTTGAACATGGCAAGTTTCAGATGCATCCAGATGTCCAAGTGGAGATGTCAAGTAGGCAGTTTAATCTATGAACCTAGAAATCAGGAGAGAGGTCAAGCCTATAGATACAAATTTGGAAGCCATAGCACTTTGGTAGCTCATAGAAAGGAGAGAGAAAAGAGAAGGTAGTCTTGAATCTGGTGCATTCCAGTATTTTAGGTTGGCTAGAAAAAGAGGGATCATCAAGAGGCAAGAAAGCTGAAGCCAAAGACGTGATGTGAGTCCAGAGGACTGTGGTGTTACAGCGGCCAAGAGTGAAGTGTTCAAGTAAGAACAGAGTAGCCAGCAATGCTTCTGGGAGCTCAGGACAGAAGAGTGAGGTATGCCTAGTATTAGCATAGCCTCGCCAGCTTTCTTATAGTTGCTATTTTTATGATACATCTTTTCGCATCTTTTTGTTTCCAACCTATTTGTATTTTCAAACCAAAAGTGTAGACAGCATATAGTTGGGTCTTTTTTTTTTAAATCCAGTCTGATAATCTCTGCCTTTGATTGGATTACTGAATCCACTCACATGTTATTACTGTTATTGGTGAATTCACATCTGCCACTTTACTTTTTTTTTTTTCTGTGTCTCGTATCTTTTCGTTCCTTTATACCTTCTGTAACGATTTCTTTGATGTTAAGTTAGTGAGGTATGTGTGAGATTTGACAGCACAGAGTTCTTGGGTGACCCTGGCAAGAGCGGTTTCAGAGTAGTGCAAAGGGGCCAGGAGGCCCACTGGAGTGAGCTGGGGATGAAGACTGGAGACAGTGAGTGCGGTGAGCTCTGTGAAGAAGGAGCCAGGGAAAGGAACTGGTAGAGGGAGGGAGGGAGGGTGTTTCCTTGTTTATTCAAATCGGAGACATTAGAGCAGGTTTCTGTGCTGAAGGCACCTGCCCAGTGAAGAGGGGAAATTAACGATGCATGAGAAAGACAACATATCTGTGAAGGAACAAAGTCCTTAGGAAGGCAGGGGAGGAGATCCTCATTAACGTCCCCCAAGGGGTGACTGTGGGGCTGGATCCTGATGGGAAATGAAAAGGAAGGGAACACTAAGTAATCAGAGGGAACAGCGTATGCAAAGACGTGAGATAGGAAAGAGCCCGTAATGTCTGCGGAAGCTCCTGTGTGTGTGTGTGTGCGTGTGTGGTGGGGTGGGTTTAGGCAGGATGAGGCCACCAGGTAAGAGGCTGGATGTGAGTCCTGTGGGCAACACTGCACAGTGAGGCCACCAGCCTCGGTGCGAGAGGAGTCAGCACCTCTTCTGTGAAGGCCTCCGCAGCCTTGGGAGTTCCTGTTCCTGTGCCACAGGCAGAAGAAAGACAAACAAGTACAACACCGATAATCGTGTGCACTTCTCCTGTGTGCACAAATAAAACTCACCACCTTTTTTGAAGGGTCAACAAATGAACAAGGTCTCATTTGTTTTATAATATTAAAAAGCACCAGACCATTCACGTAGGTATTTATTTTGTTTCTGCCTTAACAGTCTAATAAGCTGATGTATCATGTTAAACGGCGATAGTTTATTGAGCAACCCCCAGGTGAATGAATGAACTCAAGATTACCACTTGAAGCATCATCATTTTCAACACCAGAGAGACACCTGTATACTTTAAAAATAACTTTTAGCCCTCGCTGGTGTGGCTCAGTAGATTGAGTGCTGGCCTGTGAACCAAAGGGTCGCTCAATCGATTCCCAGTCAGGACACATGCCTGGGATGTGGGCCAGGTCTCTGGTTGGGAGCACGCGAGAGACAACCACACATTGATTGTTTCTCTCCCTCCCTTTGTCCCTCCTTTCAACTCTATAAATAAATAATTTATTTATTTACTTTAAACAGTTATAATTATCTCCAAATATAGTACTCACGGTTACAATTCAAAATTGTTTACTTATTGAAAAACTTTTTTAATTATAGTCAATTCCAAACCCTCTGCTCTTCTACTTGGAGGCATTATATGCAAATACAAATTTTCAAACACCAGCATCGCTAAAGTGGCACCCGTATGCCTTCCCACTCTTTGTGTCTACTGGACTTAGAGCAACAATGTACTCACGCTTTAGGTCGTGGCCACAGTGAGCCCCCTCTTTTTTTTTTTATAAATTAAAAGCCCCACGGGTGAAGGAGTCAATAAAAATGCCAGTGCCTATTTGGCAGGGACCATGACACTCAGCCGTCACTCTACGGCGTTTGCACGGCAGAGCAACGCCAGTCTGGGCTGCGGAAGGTCCAGGTCTGCCACTGTCCTGAATCATCGTGTTCCCTTTTAAAGCCACAAGTCCCTTCCAAATTAATTAGCTCATCAAACTGAAATGAAAAGCAGGTTTAAAAACCAGCAAAATCTCATCATTAGTGCATTTTAAATGGCCTGTGCTGCCAGTGACTGAAGCGATTTAACTGCCTCAGTGAAATCTTACATCACCATCTCTACCCCTCATGGCCGTAAACCTAACGACTGGGAGAAAAGTACAAGTAGCGAGTGTCCAATTAAATCCGTGCAGCAGACACAGAACTCATTCTCAATACAGCTTCCTAAACCTGGTTCGCATTTTAAATAACACAGAACAGCATGCACCATTAATAATCACATAGAACATAAACCAAGCAGCTCGGGCAATCCTATGGAGTGCATACTATAAACTTCAGCTTCGACAGTTGGATCGAGAAGGGCTTTTTCTTACTATGCTTCAGGATTCTGGTGTGAGAATAAAATGCAGGTACTCATGAGGCCTGCTTAGATTTTATACGAAGGTGTTATAATATTATAAGCTTAAAACGACACATCTCATTGTACTGCCTTTGATTTCATCGAAGTTATCCAGGAGCAAAAATAAGGGCCAATTCCACTTGCACACTAACCACCAAAAGCCCTTACTCTGCAGGATGCCGTCCTTATACCAAGAATCAGGCTGCCTTTCCAACTACCACTTCTGAACGGCGCTTCGAGTTCTGAGAGTCCTGAAGCGGACGCATCAGTACACTGGTGTAACCCGGCGCTGACTCGCTAAGGCCCAGCTGCTTACAGGGGAGACCTTCAGAGAGAGCGCACTGGGGAAGGAGGCCGAGTCCCAACAGAAGGCTCCAGCTGAGGGGGGAAAGACTCAAGGCCCCCAGCACCCGCAGACCACAGGGATGGTGGGAATGGGCAGGCTCTATTCCCCCGAGGTACAGTGACATCGAAACCTGACACTTCTGGGAATGAAGGTGGGCATTATTAATAAATACGCCACCACAACAGGGACTGTTCTGCGCAAAGTGAAATAAATGTATGGTCACCCTACTTGAAAGCGACTTTATTAATAATGTGTTGAGTCCTTACTAATGGCCAGGCAGTAAAGAGTCAGGTATAACCAAAGTCTAATCTCAGCCTCAGGGACGTTCCCATGCTGACTGGCAGACTGGTAGGCCTCACCTGGTCCAGTCAAGTCCCATCCTAGCCAGGCAGGGAACCCATCTCTACCTGTTTGTGAGGTCTGGATCGTCTGGCTGCCCTGAACCAGTGGACAGGTGGCCTAGTCCTATAGCTACTTCTTTTTTATTTCCTGAGGCTGCTACAGTTCCCCTACCATCTGCCCCTTTGTGGGATGACCCCTTAGTCCAATCCGCAGCCTGCAGGGCTAGAGCAGATTTCTTGCCCAGCTCCCAGCTGAAGCTCCCCTTTGATCTGCATGGACTATGGTGGGAACACAATGAGACCACCAGCTTGGCTGGGCAGACAGAGTCCTGCTCTCCTGTGAGTCCCATGAGGTGAAGGCCTACAGAATTGGCCTGGGTTCATCACACACCATTGGACACTGCAATTCAGGTTTCCCATTCTCAACTCATGCCTCTGGAGGCAGGGAGTGAGATCTTGGAGCTGGAGCAAGGAAGTGAGGTTCTGTGAAGGAGTGTGAAGGAACCCATGGCTACTCCAACTGACCATTTCATTTTAACAGACTACAGATCAGTTCTTCTGGAGATCAAGTAAATCGTGCCCACTGCCCCAAAATATGCATGTGTATTGTGGCTCTCGTTTTAAATTTTAAAAAAGATGAATGATTGCACGCATATATCATTGTCACTGTCACATGTGTCACTACTGACCATCTAGGACTCTCTGTCCCACAGCCACCTCAAAGCTCAACTCTCCAAGCTCAGAATCCTTTGTAAGGCTGCTGAGCTGAGTTTGTGGCTCATGACGTTCAATGCATCTAAAAATTCAATTAGCAAACAGTTTATCTTTTAACCTGATTTTATGCATCTCCCCTCCCCTCCCAATCGATATATGATATAAAATTCACTTGCGTTTGTTGGAAATTATAACGGCAACACTGAAATCACATTCTGTCCTCTGAAAAGAGCTGAAGTTTTAGCTGAACCGTGTTTATTCCAATTATCCTTTTTTCCCCAAGTAATTCAGTTGTGCTTTTAAAAGCATTACTATAGAACATCTTTTAATTTAATAAGACTAAAACTTAAGATCAAGGGCTTTTCAAAATAAGATCGGACTGGGAATATGGGAAAATCACCCCTCAACATGGCCTCTCTGAGCAGTCTTAGCTCTGACTGCCCACGACCCCAGGACAAAACGGGAAGTGTCCTTGATGTAGATAATGTAATGGCTTTTCTTTATGAGTTGAGAAAGAGGAAAATACCAACAAGAATACAGAGGATGAAGTGTGGAGAGGAACTAGAATAATCCATGATTGCTCACAGTGCCCAGAAAGATGGCCAGGATATAAATTCTCACTTGTCACACACACGGAAGCCTTTTAGGCCCCATGGTGACTACCTTAAATGCCACTGTTCCCATGGAAAGGAGGGGTGGGCTGACTCTTGTGGAGCTACTGCTAGGTGCCCACACTTTATAAACACTATCTTTTTCAATCCCCAACTCCTTAAGCTGGACCGACCGGCCCACTTGCAGAGGGGAAATACTTTGCCTGGCAGGCAGGCAGATCAGTTCCTTCAGTAACCCTGCTCTGCTCTCTCTGACCGGAGAGCTGACCTTGGCAGACCTCCTCTGATCCCAAGTCAGCTGGACACGTGCTGGGTTGTACTCAGAAGGCTCCGGCAGAGGCAGGAGAAAGGGGGCATCTGGATGGTTTTCCTTTCTCCTCTCAGCAGAGTCTTCATCCCCTCTGAGGTCCCCATGGCCTCTGGGATGGGCTCCCTGTCTCTCCACCCTGCAGGTAGGATGGTTTTGTGCTGTTGCCAATCTCTGTTTGGCCTTGTGGTTCTTCCAGAACCTGTAACAATCCCCTATATTCAATTCTCAAGGAAATTACTGTTTTTCTGGTTAGACCCTGAGTGACTCAGTGCTCAAAGTTATAGCTGCTAAGTGCAAAGCCAGGTCCTGAAGCTGGCGTGGCCGGGCCCCCACCACTGCCGGGTCGGCCCCCTCTGCCAGCCAGAGCGGAGTTCTCCTAGATCCCTGGGTACCGGCTGTGCAGCCTTGGGAAGGTCAATAAACCTCTTGAAACCTCAGCCACTAATTTTATAAAGTGAGGAAAGTAATTACTTGTCCTTAATTACTTTAAAGGGCCTGGGAAAGCATGAATGAAGCAACAAATGTGAAAGCACTGTGGAGGTTGACTTAACTATGACTTCTACAGCACATTACGAGTCTTCAAGTCTTATTGACTGGGATTACTGGACAGAGATAAAGGAGTTCGCCTGAAATTAACCCTCACATTAATCTCACAGATCGAAATGGTTCAAGATTACACAAAGCTGCCTTCTAAGGGCTCACTTCTAGTTCCCAACACTTTGTTCTCACAAAAGGGAAGTCAGCTGGCCGACGGTCTCCGAGGTGGCCACCACAGCACGTCTGTCCGGCTGCCGCAGCGTGGGCCTGCCCCCGCACCAGCACTTCCTGTGTAGCTCACCCTGGCCTGAAGCTGCAGAAACACGGGCTAGGAGGACTGCCTTCCGAGGACTGTTGTATTGACCAAGATCACGTAGAAATGCCTACCGACCTTCTTGATGCCTTCAGTAAATGTCCAATCTAGTTAACGGGGTTGATCTTATCACATTATTATTACCATCATCACTCTCTCCTATAAGAAGCATTTAATAAGGGTTTGATCAAAGCATTTTCTGCCTACATCATTGCAAGACAAGCGGCAATCTTAGATGTGCTTCCTGAACATTTTTAATTCAATTTGTTGGCATGATATTGGTTAATAAAATTGTATCGATTTCAGGGATTCAATTCTACAACACATCATCTGTACATTGTACTGTGTGTTCACCAAACCAAGCCAAATCTCTTTCCATCACCACTTGTCCCCCCTTTACTCTCCTCTACCGCCCCCCACCTTTGGTAACCACCACACTGTTGTTCTTGCTGTTTTGCTTAAGATACTTGAAGCAGCGCCCCCTGCACCCCATTTCTTTCTTCGATTTCTATCCTAAGCACCTGGGAACCTAGGTTTCAGTATCTTTTTTTTTTTTTTTAAATGATGCTGTGAAAGAAAAAAACTGTCCTATCTAGCCTTGTATTTACATTAATAATGGGCTACTTAAAGGGCTAGTAAGAAATCATATACTCCGATTTCTTATCCTATTATACTGTGACTGCTATTGTTTGTTGTGGTTAAATACATGAATATTTATGGGGAAAACACTGATGTTCTGTGGGTGGGTGAGTATTCCCCCTTAACGACAGCACTGGAAGGAAGCAGAGACACGATCGGTGCTGCCCCAAGAAGTATGAGAGTCACACACATAATTTAAAATTTCCTACTAACCATGACAAAAAACGGTCAAAAGAAACAGATGAAATACACTTTAATCATTTATTTTATTTAACCCAAAATACTATTAGTTCAACATGTAATCAACATAAAAATTATTAAAATATTTTTGTCTTCTTTTCTTACACCAAGTCCCTGAAATTCAGCCACAGAGTTCACGCAGGACACATGTCAAGGCCGCCTAACCGCACTGCAGGACTCACGGACTCCAGAGCCCAGGACTATGTATCAGACAGTGAGGTCTAGAGGATAAGCTTCTTAAGCGTAAGGGCCTGTCATACTTTCATTCCAAACTCCCCCTGACATATCTCGTGTGGCGCTTTGCCCAAAGCCAGCACTCAGCAAATGTCATCACTGAACTTGGGAATGATGGCTAGAAGGAAGGGCTGACACTCATAAATGTAAGCAAAGCTAATACTATTTTTTTGAAGAGATAACATTTTGTGCATCTTATACTTTAAAAAATTACAAATGAGTATCACTGCTAGGATATTCCACAATGTTCATTCACCCCCTTATCACCCCCAGAGCCATACTATATATAAAGAAAAAGCAAGGTTAACTGCCCTGCAAGAGAGGATAGATAGAAAGGGAGTTGGGGGAGAGAGAGAAATAAAAAATGGCCCTAATTAGATGTCCATAACAAATGACCACAACGAATCATCAAATACTATTTAAGTGACCTCGTATGTGTGATAGTATGTCAGAAGCTGTAATATATGCTAGGACACAGACATAACTTGAAAGGAATTAAAAATTAATATTGCAACCAGATAGTTTATGAAAATAAATGTCTTTTTTCCTCAGAGTTACTAAAAGCATATTTTATTTGAGGTTTAGAGGCTCAACAAATGCAAATTAAGTTAGCTTTCACCCAGTTGATACAAATTAAGTTTCTCCATCAGGATAACCACTTACAAATAATTTGTAGTTCCCACAGGCCACAGAATTCCACTCTCTATACAAACATAGCCATGAGATAGAGGGTAGCTCCTTTCACCCGGTGGTACAGACATCATCAATGTCAAGTTCCTTGTAACCACCAAGGCTGCCTGTCCACCGAAAGACTACCCAGACTGCTGCCAGCAGGTGTCAGCGACAGCTTCTTCACACAACTCAAGAGGCCTCCCATTCCCCTCAAGAAGAGGAAATGGTCAGCCTCAACACAAGTTGTATGGAATTGCGAAATACTCGGTGGATCTTCACTAAAATTGTGAAATGAACTTCTAAGGAAAGTGAACCAGCACTAAAGCCACTTAGAGGGGAAAAAAGCTTTCCTCTTTACCATGCCAGGATTGCTTTTTGCTAGTTCTAAATATACTTTGACTAAATGGATCGAAAGGAAAAGGCATCTCGATACACCTGGGTCTCCTTTAAAGCCCTTCCCTGCCTGGGGACGGAGAACTGAGGTGCAGAGGAGAAGCTCCGTAGCCCTAGGAGGTGTCTTTCTACCTCCGGTAAAAAAAAAAAAAAACCTGTTTAATTAAACTTGATTTATTTAATCGAGTAGAATTTCCATCAGACCCCAGGCTTGATAAATCCATGGTCCTAAGGTTACTAATAAAATGCCACTTTAGCTAGCCCTTTACATTTTTGTCATCAAAATTCTTACAAAACATACAGCTCATAGCTTCATTTACTGAGCCAAGAACTGTAAATTTTAATTTTCAATCTGATTGAAAGCAGGGCTGCCCCTTCACATGAAAGTAAATAGTGCTCTTAAAAATCTCCATAAGGGCAATTTTTGAACACTTAAACTTAAGTGCTAAAGAAATGGAGAATACATGAATCAATATTTACATCATTACTTTTCAAATGATACTTTTAGGCTTATCAGTTTACTTTTTTCCAGAGGCACAGTGTGCCTCTTCAGTCTTTTAAAAAATTGTTGACATCTTTTGAATTCATTGTGTGTCAGTTTTTCACACATTGTCCCATTCTGAACACAGATCTTTTAAATTACTGCAAAGCCATTTCAGCCTGTGTTAGTAAATGTCACATATTTTTCTGTAATTCAATAACGTTGATGACAAATTTCATACTGCTGACAACCTGCCACTTGCTGAAATACTTCGTTTCCAACCTTAACATGTGCCTTTCCTTCACTCAGTCACTAGTTACCAACAGTCTGCCACGGGCCGGCCACGGCTGGGCCCCAGGCTCCCCAGGGAGTTCCCCGCCTTCCAGACGCCCCGGTGCAGGGGCTGTTCCTGCCAGGCAGCGTTCTGCGTTTCGGCAAACTTGGGAGGATGAAGAGCACTGCTGTTCACACCTGACAAACCTGGGTCCAAATTCTGGCTCTACCTGCTAGTGCTGGTGGCCCAAGGCCACTAGACTCGTCCTGTCTGGGCCTCGGCCTCCTCGTCCATTGCACAAGGAGGATGATGAGTTCTACAGGGCGGCTGCGAGAGTCACAGGAAATAGTGGAGGTAAAGGGGGAAAAATCTAGCACTCAGAGGCCCCGTAAATGTCAGACTCCTTCCTCCAATTCCCCTTAACAACACAGAGCTTTCTCTGTGTCCAAACGGACACTGTTTTTAAGGCAAAGAGATAGAGGAACTGTAAATCATAAACATGGACTGGTATATCAAATATTTGGGAGTTATGTGTAATGAGGGCTCTTGGTCACTTGAGAGTCTATCACCAGCTTGATCCCCATCCAGAGATTCTCTGACAAGTGACCCCTTCAGCTGTGGGGTGATTCACACTACAACTGTAGGGTCAGGAAGGGACTGACATAGGCCAGACCTGTGCAACTACCTCTTTAAACCCTGCGACCACCCCGAGATGCAGACATTGTCCCTTGCCTTCTGCGAAGAAACCCAACATGCAGGGAGGCTAGGGAAGGGGTCCACAGAGACGGAGACGCAAGCCGCCCAGCATCATTTCTCATCACTTCTCTTATGACTCACAGGGTCATTAAACTCCTTGGCACGGCGGCTGTCTGGCTGGTTCCTCCCAGCTCCTCCCACCTGTTCCTGTTGGGTGGACAAGGTCTCCCTCCTGTTGATTAGTATTCCCTCCATCTTGACTCCACTGACGGCTCCTATAGACATCGCCCAGGTTGCTCAGACTCATGGACAGCTCATGGTCGTGCTTCCACGATCATCTTAGTTTTCATTCTCCTCCTGCTGGCATCTCCAAGGGGGCTGCCAGGAACACTGAGAACTGCACCCCCATCTTGATGGCCAACTCTGTCTGTTTGGCAAACCCCTCGGAAGCTGCCCCGGGAAACAAGCACGCACTCTCCCATGTGTACCTCCCACCGGCTCTTGCCGTCGGTGAACATAGCCTACCTCCGCCTCCTTTCTCAGGGGGAAAGTTTTTTCACTTTTAACGTAAGGTGAAAGTGGCCTTCCGGGGCACTTCAGAGTGGTTGTGCCCAAGCACAGGCAACACAGAGGCAACGGCCCCAAATCCTTGCTGTGCATTCCCTTTGTAGAGACAAAAGCACACGCAGTACACAGATTAAGCACAGACACAGCCAAGTGACCCTCAGTTCCCTAAGGAAATACACTAAAATAATGACACTAAATTACAATAAACAAAAAATCTTCCTGACCTTTACTCTTCAATGTTTCAATATGTATCATCACAGAATATTAGACTCATCATGTATATTGTTAACTTCAGGCATAAAACAACCCATTTTTATGCTTGCTATTTTGGCTTTCAGTTTAGTTCAATTCACTAACAATTATTAAGCACCGTGAGCCAAACACGGTGGAAGTACGGAAAAAGCACATAGTACTCAACAGTGGAGATGGCAGAAAGCACAGTTCCAGACGTGCATGGTTAGAAGCCAATGCAGAAGCGTGCCCCGGGGGCTGTGGCACTAGAGTGGGGCCGCGGTTCCCAGCCTATCGGTTCAGAGAAGGCTTTCTAGGTCTTCTGAGCCTTCCAGTGACTACAACTCATAGAAGTCAGGTTACTGCGTCCTTTACTGAAGACAAGAAGTAATTCAAGAAATTCTGTGAAAAGTTCTCTTTGCAAATGATTGAAAAATCAGGAACGTCTGAAGATCAGGAATGAACCACTTGCACTTGTACTTCAGGGAAGCATTGAGTCTTAGCTTCTTTTGGGTAATTTATGCCTATAATTGCTCAGGAGGGGTCTGATTCTTAAATCATAGCCCTCTTTTTTCCTATTGGTGACATCCTCCTCTTCCTTTCCATGTCAATTATGAATTATCATTATGGAGATCAGAGCCAAGTATATTTGCTACAGAGGCAAACCCTGAAAAGATTCATATAAAAACACACACACACATAAACTCCAACACTCCTGCCCACACAGCAGCCATATAATCAAAGAGCCAAGGAGATGATTTATTATGTAATAAAACCTTATTTTCCCAAAATTCCAGAACTATATAACCAATTACGGTCTACTAAGCAAAATCAGTAAGTGAAACACAAAGGAAGACTTAAGGAAAATGGATAGTGGTATGTTATTTTTATTCTTAGAATTACTAGACCCTTATTTCTTCTTTTTTAAAAAAAGATTTTATTTATTTAATTTTAGAGAAAGGGGAAGGGAGGGAGAAAGAGAAGGAGAGAGACGCTGATGTGCTAAAGAACATCAATTGGTTGCCTCTCACACGTCCCTAACCAGGGACTTGGCCCACAACCCAGACATGTGCCCTGACTGGGAATCAAATGGGTGACCTTTCAATCTGCGGGATGGCGCCCAACCCACGGAGCCACACTAGTCAGGGCTTATTTCTTCTTTTAAAAATCACAATCTTAAAAGCAAATGTTCTGTTATTATTCCTCATTTCTTTTAAAAGCAAGTATCAACACCTATCAGTGGGCCCTTACTATTTAAGCTTTCTGTAGTAGAAAAGAAATACCCTCCGCAAATTCAAGTACAAAAAAAGATACTAAAATAGCTTTTGGCAGAAACCTTAGAATTATTCCATTTTCTGTCTCGGTTGTAAATAACAATTTATCTAACTGGTTGAAAATAAATGGCTTTCATATTTTGACCAAGTGCCACAATACGCGGAAAGAAACATAGTTTGCTGCTGACCACAATGATACAAAATCATCACATTTCAAACTGTGCCTGAAAAGGCAACGGAAGCCTTAGAATCCTCACCATTAATTAAGGAAGAAGAATTTGCTCACATGGTACCTTATATATGTTTTGGAATACTTTGGGGGTAAAATAAAGAAAGTCTTTACAATGAGAATTTCTCTGTTGCTATTAAAATCACCTCCGCGCAAGTTCATCATTACTAGCACGATGAACTGCGTTGGCTGGTGGTGGACGATCCTGGCCACCCCGTTGGGTCAGAGCGCAGTCCTAAAGGAGCTCTGACTGGAGCTCTTATCCCACACAGGCCACTTTATTCCCACAAGGGTCGGTTAGCTGTGCTTTGAACCACGGCCACAAATCGCAGGCCTTTCAACTGGGCTGAGCATTCTATAAACCCAAAGGAGAGGGAATTAGAGACTGGGGCTGGAGCGTGACAAGTTAAACCCTGAACAAATAAAAAGCATCCTTTCAGAACAGCTATGCTAGATTCGTGTGCAACTGGAAGGCAATATACATGAGCAAAAATAGCTGTGTGGAAGGAATGAGACCTAGAGGGATTTTTTTTTCTCAAAATGTTCCTATTAAATACATGCTTTTTATCATCTTTGAATTAAAAAAAAATTTAAAGACATGCCACTGACATGATAAGACACCTCAAA
The DNA here is from genome assembly GCF_022682495.2 of Desmodus rotundus. Taxonomy (NCBI): domain Eukaryota; kingdom Metazoa; phylum Chordata; class Mammalia; order Chiroptera; family Phyllostomidae; genus Desmodus; species Desmodus rotundus. The sequence goes on along the minus strand of NC_071394.1, from coordinate 109,513,691 downwards.
GCAAAGGCCCACTAACGGCAGAGTAACAGACGCGTATTCACGTAGAATACAGAAATGTAAATACGGGTGAAGACATGGTTATGTAGAAACAAAAATACGCTGAAGGGTGAGAATAAATTTGTCATTAAAAATGGAAGGGTGGATTTCATTTTTCAAACCCTCCACGAGGGCTTTCTTTTTTAAATTACTTTATTTTGTGGTGGGACACTGGGCATCTACAGAACAGTGCCTGTCGAGAGGACAGGAGAGAGAAGAGAGCTTGGCAATGGCCCGGGGGTGGTCGGCGATGTTCGTAAAGGAAGTCAGTTCGCCCTGCACCAAGGGGCTCCCAAGTGGCAGGGGGAAGAGAGGACACAATTACTAGACACTAAACACTCAATTAAAGAAGGCAGGTCCAGACAACGTCCTGTCCCAGGCTCTGCTTCTGACACTTGCTTTTCAGTTCTAAATGGCTGAAAACCCTCTGCTCAGAAGTGTGCATTTCTGCCTTGGCTTTGGGCCACATTCCTGGGTTTTGATAAAGGTGGTAGGTGCCAGTAGTTGCCTTGATGATGATAAACACCATCCCCTCCACCAAAAAAAACACATATTCCTCAAAGCAGGAGGAGAAAATACAAAATGGCAAGCTGTGGCTCAGAAGCTCCCACAGAACTCTCAGGGGGACTAAACAGCAGTTACTGAAAACCTGCAAAAGCCTAAATAAACAGGTAAAATAAAAAAGAGGCCAGAGGCTGGATGAAAGAAAAAGGCACCCATGGAGAACAGGCCTTCATTTCCCAGTCTGGGGGAAGAGACACGTGGTCTACCACTTCAATTCGACAGAGGCTACACAGTGCCTCCCGGTGCCGTGAACTTTTCTGGACGTGAAGCGAACGCAGTCTCTGCCTCAGGGGTTCCTCCTCTGCTTTCGTAGGGATGCAACTATCAACTGGAAAAACATGTTTTTAGATGTGTGTATCCCGCCTATTTACAAACACTCTGAAGTAACATAATGGTTACAGAGTAATGTAAAAGAGGATGGTATGCAGGGAAAAAATGGGAACATCTAAAAAAAGCTTCAAGATAAGATGTCACCACATACTGAGTAAATAGAATGCTACAGTTAGACACTAACTTTGTGTGACAGAGAAGCCACAGGTGACAACACCCAGCTCACATACATTTTACTGTCCTACGACATTAAGCAAACACTAACTTTCTGTTGACACTAACTTTCAGAAACTAAGCGCAAGATGCAATTCATCGTCATATAGTTCTTATACAGAGAGCATTGCGAAGTTAAATAAAGTGGGAGAAATTGCATTTCTCCTCAGGAAAGAGAAACCCCAACATTTAACAATTAGATTAACCATCAAGTACAGTTTCTGGGCGTTCTGCAAACAAAATATAAATCTTTCAGACGGTGTACTTACACTTGAACCAAATAAAAGAATCACAGAGAACTTCGTGACTATTTTAAACCCTTTATAACAGCCCACTAATATTGAAACTGTTCATTTCTCAGAGCCAGTGAAAATGAAGACGGATTAACGTTAGTCACAGGGCTGCTGTTGGCTTTCTTTTTCCAACCCCTCAATATAAAACTTTGCAGTGTTACTATTTTTAAAAATCTGACTGTATACAAAATTTTCTGAAAAGTAAACTGGGGAAAACACGCTTTTTTTTTTTTTTCATTTTTGCTACTTGATCAAATTTAGAGATTCCTGTTCGGACTTACAATGGTCTGGAGGAATAGCATCCAAAAGCAAGTAAGGCAACAACAAAACAAATTGCTGATGCTGTAAAAGGGTAAACATTCCAAAAACAAGGCTTCATCATTCCTTAGAACTCTCTTTTCTTGACAAATATTCTCTTAGGACAAGTATAATATCTCTGCATCAGCTAAAATTCCTAACAAAACAGCAAGCGCTGAGCAAAAGAAAAATATACACCAGTTTTCCTCAGCTTTGGCAAAGGGCAAGGTCTGCTTTCCTCTCTGCCAACAAAACTTCCTATGTGAAAAGAGTCATTTTCAATAAGTTTCCAACATTTAACATTGTTGCTAGGATTCTGAGCTTGTTGCTTTGACACAATGTCGTCTGGCATCCGAGTGTGCCAATGCCTCTATGGCAGGAAAACTAATGAGCTTGTAAGAATGTCCTTACAGCATTACATCCACAAGAACATTCTGGCCTCCAGTGCTTCCCGCACTTGTCCATTTTTCTCCTTTTACTGGTAATATCTAGGCTAGACCCAAACTCATTGAACTGCAAAGCAATGAAGGCAGGCCCCTGCCCCGCTCCTCTCCTACACCCCCGCACACCTTTTTCCTGCCTCTCATCTGGCTGCACAAACAGTTCCTGAGGGGCAGCTACTGTGAGTAGCACGAAAAACAAAGTGTCTGATTGCTGTCACAGGCCCCCAGAGCAAAGCACCAATACCCAATTTGTGAGGATTGATAAAAATGAGGCCCAATGACGAAGAAGTCAGGAATGGTTTTTAATCTGTCTTGCAGCCATTCATTTTAAACCTTCAAATGATCATGTTTTTGTTCTTGTTTTAACTACCCTCTTATCCACAATAAAAGGGGTAAGAAGGAATCTAATTTCTTTTTCTGTCTTCTGACTACGTTCCAAGAGCAAAAAGAAAGGCAAAGTTTGAGACTGTCCAGAAACTGAATAATCAGGCCAAGATAATCTAGCGGCTGAAGCGATTCCTAACATGTGTCAAATACAATGCAGGGACCCCTGGGGACTCCAGTGAGTTCCACCTCATTAACACCTGCAAAGCACAAGGTACTGAGTGGGGATGCCATAGGGGAGGACACACAGACTCTGTCCTCCAGAGGCTTTCAATATAGACTCTATATTACAGAGGCTAAAAGAAATATGTAAGTGGTAAATATATTAAGGTAAGTTTGCGAAAATGCTGCGATGTTCTGATTACAGGAAGCATGGGGTCCTGGGTAGGCGCCTGAGCTCATCATCTATTGAATAATAGATCTGAATGGGTAAAAATGCAGTGAACTGGCAAGAAAGGGCATTTCAGGTGAAAGGAACCTGAAATCGTTAAGAGTGGAAACGTTCTGGGGGTGATTGTGCAGGGCGGCTAGTTTGGTGGGGACTGAGTGCAGGCTCTGGGAGGGGAACAGTAAGCGCTGAGGCTGGAAAGGTAAATGGAGGCAAGTCACAGAAACCGTGAAGCCAGTCAAGGAGTGAGCACTCACAGGACTATGTTCTAGAATGTACTAGTTTAAGATCGCTTCCCTCTAACCATGGGGAAAAGGAAATACAAATCCTAATGTAAAGTGATGTGAAAGAATTCACTCAGTAAGCGCATACTCAGTGGCTGTTCCAACACCTGGCAAGCACAGTGCGCTCAACTGGGAAGCCGTCGGTATATTTCAAAAGAATAGTGTCCATCACCTATGAGGCTCAGCACGAAGATACTAGACACTGTGGGGCCACCAGGTAAACAAACATGGACTCTACCCTTAAGATAGATGTAGATATAGATATGTACACACACACATAGATAGATGTAGATATAGATTAGATACATAGAGATAGTACAGATATTAGAGATGTATATATATGTAGATATACACAGATATAGAGATAGAGATAGACAGATAGATAGATAGATATGCACTCCACTCAAGGACCAGGAGTTTGGGGCTCTGGCTATTCCTAGCGAGGGTTACCTTTTAAGAAGGGTGTGATCTATAATAAGCCCATCTCCCAAATGCCACCCTAGTGTGGCATTAACAGTTAATTTTATGTGTCACCTTGGGTAGACCATGGTGCACAGTTGTTTGGTCAAGCATTAGTCCAAATATGGTTGTAGAAGTATTTTTTAGGTGTGATTAATATGTACAATCAGTTGGCTTTGAGTACAGTAGATTGGTCTCCATAATAAGGGTAGGCCTCATCTACTCAGCTGAAAGCCTTAAGAGCAAAGACTCAGATTTCTCAAGAAGGAATCCTGCCTCTCGACAGCTGCAGAGAAAATCTGCCTGAGTTTCCAGCCTTCAGACTCAGCACTGCAACATCAGCTCTTACCTGGACCTCCACCTGCTGCTCGCTTGCTCTATGGATTTGAAACATGTCAGTCCCAACAACTGCTTGAGCCAATTCTTTAAAATTAATCTCTCACTTTCTCTCCCTCTTTCCCTCCTCCCTGCCTTCCCTCCTCCCGACACACAGCCTATTCATTTTGTTTCTCTGGAGAACCGTGAGTAATACACTGGAATCTGAACCGCGGCCTCTTTCATAACCTTCCCTTTTCCTCAATAGTTGTTGGAGATGTCCATTTCGTTCCTTTGCCCATTTCTTCCTCAAAGGTCAGCATCTGGAGGAGCAAAGTTCAACATTTCTTCTACCAGTTCATTCTAAAATGGGCCTGGGGCACTGCAGGTACCATCTGCTCCGGCCAGTCGCTGCCCCACCAGACCTGAGCCAAGGGGCCCAGGCCTCCTGAAGGACTGGCAGAGCATTCTTGCTGGCCAGTGGAGTTCGGAGGGGGCCGGCTGCCCCAAGGCTGGGGTATGGTATCCCAGATGACCGCTGCCCCAACCACTCAGAGCACCTCAGTCCAACAGTATCTTCCCTTTCCCGATTCAGTCATCCTGGGCCTCTGCCCAACCAGCCATTCAGTTAAGGGAACATCCTCCCACCCAGCGCCTACCCCCAGCCACTTGGGAGAACCTCCACGGCACAACTGTGTTTGAGCATCGTGTGCCCTAGAAGTCCTGGCGACAGGTCCCATCCTGCCTGGGCCCCTCAGACCTTTCTACCAGAGTGCAGAGTCAAGAGGGCTACGTCCTCTGGCTCTGTAATTTGGAAGTCTGATCCTTCACAGGGGTCCGAATCCATCTCTAAGGCCCTTCTAGCATTAACCTTCTGTAACTCCAGTACCTATAAATGTCGCAGGGCTATACTGGGGAACGTGGCAGGCCCTCCACTGAAACGAGGACATGCACTTCTTTAAGAGCAAGTTTTCTACCCTGAAAACGTTTTTTATATTTATGTTTAAAGAATGTTAGGTCCTGGCCTATGTTACTATGAGAAACTTTTAGCATTTCACTGACTACAGATAATTAGATATTTAAAATCCGATTTAAATTTTCTTAACCTGTTAAGTATTCAAACTGTGATACTTAACAATTAATAAGTAGTTCCTGCAATTATCTTTGGTATAATAATGGTCACCAGAGGGGACAGACAAGGGGATGACTTATATTCTCACCCTCAAGAAACTAATTGGTGAATAAGACTAAAATATGCTTTAAGAACATGAAGTGGCTTCAGGGAAGATTTCTGAGGGAAGGGGAGGATTATGCCCAGGGGATTACTTATTTACTTATATATAAGACACAGATGAAAAATACTCAAAGGATGGGGTACCGATTCGAGATGTAGATTCAGAGAGATTTTGGTGGCCTTCCCAGCAGCCAGCACTCATTCCAGGCAGGGCTTGGAATGGAGTGGAGCAGCCAATCCCGACAAGGGGAACGACGGGACTGAAGGTGTGAACGGGAGAAAGGAGCTGACTGAGTGACAGGGAAGGAAGGAAGGAGGTAGAGACAGAAGCAGAGCCAAACTCCCAAGGGTCCTGGGAGTCCAGCCCGGAGCTAAAAACCAGCGAAGTGAATAAGGAATGAAGATGATTAGCGGCTTGACTACATGCTGTTTAGAAAGCAGCAGCAGGCCTGGGAGGAATTCATAGTCGAAGGCCAGGCAAAGCGAGGTGCACCAAGGCGGTGCTCTGTGCTGGGTGAACTGACAAATCGGCACACCGCCCCTCAGAGGGTCACAGGTGGGGTGAGTTAGGACAGACTTCTAGGTTTTCAGCTAAATCACTAGTCAAGACGGTGCCACTTAAAAGGTCAGAATAATGATGGTGCTTTGCTGAAACAAAGCATTTTTCTAAATTAACTAGTTTTATAGAGAAAATGACTTTCTTTTTACCCAAACAATCACAGGTTTCAAAGTTAAAAAGGAAATTATAGTGGCTCTGAACACAGGTGGGATACAGTATTGAGAGCCTGGTAAGAGCAAAGGACAGGAGCAGGCTGAAGAAGCCACTGGAGATCAGCGCCATCTGCGCTTGGGACAGCTCTCCCAGGGAGAAACCCGGACGGGACGGAGCGCAGTGGGCACCCGAGGCAGAGCTGTGATGAGTGCCCACTGGCACCCAACAGAAGGAAAAGTAACCAGCAAAGCAAGCTGGGAAGAACTGGCCGTAAAGGTAGGAGAAAAATGATGATGGACAATGTGTGAAAAACCAGGAGAACAAAAAATCTCATGAAAGGCAGAGTCAGCAACATTAGTGCTGTGGAAAGGCCAAAGCGAGAAATAATAAACAGGAGACCTTTGGATTTTGCAATATAAAGATCAAGGGTAGCACTGGAGAAAGAAGTTGCTGAGCAGGTTGGTGGGAACAAAAATCAGTCTGGAGAGTCTGGGAGTGAGCGGGCAAGAACCATTCGGTCCATGTGTTTTGTAGTAAAAAGGAGCAAAACAGAATAGGAGTCAAAAGGCACGTAAAGTTATGCCCGAGGGGCTAGGGGTGTGGTTGAATTCAAAGAGATGGAAGGAAGATCCTGGGGACAGTGAGGTTAAACGTGGGGGTAAGAGCTGAGGTGGCAGGAGCTGATGCCATCGGGTACAGGTCCAGGGCTTAGCCCCAGAGCAGGGTGGAGACTCCCCTTTCTCTGCATTTGAATGGGAAGCTATGTGCATATATAAAGCCAAAGATGGTCCGAGGCGCTGATGAGACAAATGTAGAGTTAAGCTTTCATAGTGAAAATGAGAGTACAAAGACATCTAATCCCAACAAACTGCAGAGAGAGTTGGGGGGAAGGTCTACAGTAGTCAGAGTGCCTCCCCACGGGGGAGGGCAAAGGCGAAGAGAACCGGAAGCCTCAGCCTGCAGCTACTAAAACCTAGCCAGCAGCATTGCTCCTACCCAGGCGTGCGTCCTGAACAGTGTATGAAACAAACACTTACAGAAAACACATCGCCAGCGTAGGCAGAGCTTAGAGGTGTAGAACAGAGTAAGACAAAAACTGACGTGTGAGTTTGTAAGTGATTTAAAGTGGAAGTCTTGCAAAAACTATCCACGGCGACTTTACTTTTTATATAAAAGAGTTTGACATCATTATTTTAGGCCAGTAGCTTTATCTTTTTCTTCTTTATAATCTTTGTAATAGGAATTTAATTCAACACTCAACACGTCACTCACTTCAATTATCTGCCATTAAAGATAATAATGCCTTAACCTAATGCCTTATTCCCTATACTAAGTTTTAGGGAATAAACTGCAAATAGAACCCCCCCCCCCCCCACAACTTGAGCTTGCATTTGTAATTTGCTTTATTACAGTTTTACTTTCAACATTGTACCCACATTTATTGTACACAAAAGACATTTTCAGACACCAGAAATACAGCTTGAAAGCATTCAGTCCCTGACTATGTAAGCTGTATTAGTGTGACATTTTTACAAACATTGTTTTAAAATATAGCTTCATTATTACCTTCAATTAGTAGAGTATTGCTCATCCTTTTGGCTTGGAAAGCTAGGCATTTAAAGAAGGGATAACAGAACTGCTCAAGAAACATAAAGCCACTGAGTGAAAACGATAGCTTCATACTGTATGAATTAACAGGCATTTTAAAGTTCATCAGGTAAATTAAATGAAAGTGAGAAATCAACTCAAAATTTAAACATTTGTTCATATCTTTTTAACTTTATATAATACTTGTGACCCATAAATAAAAAGTCCTCCAAAGTTTTTCGTCTCCTCCTAGTGAAAAAGAGACAATGGTGCAAACATTCTAAATTCTATTATATTTCACAGCAACTCCTATGGCTTTGAGTTTGCACTAATGTTACTAATTTTACCCACCTAATTCCTTTCTCAGACAACTTAAATATCTACCCTGGGATTATCTGACCCGTACAGGATAATGTCCATGAAATTAGCACTAGCTCACTTAAGTAAGAAATTCCTAGATTGTTCTGTTAACAATCACATGACGAATGTTAACTAGACTTATTATGGTCATCATTTCAGAGGGTATACAAATATCGGATCATTATGATGTGATATTCTGTGTCAACTTCACCACCACATGTTTAAAAGAACTTACTTAATTGTAATTCTTTGACTTCGAGCACATTAATTATCATGTTGCTACTCATTACAAGTAATTACATGAATGCTGTATATCTGTGGAAAAGAGAATTTCAGAGGAGAAGCCTGGGGCGGGGTGACCCTGATTCTGTTTCACGTGCTAATTATACCACGAGAGCTACTGCCACACACTGAAAGGAAGCGCCCAAGTAGCAACTGATTACAGTGATACCAATTTTTACTTTTTAAAATGTATCTTTATCAAAATTGTTTAAAATAATTCATGTTTACTATTAAGTTCAAAGCTACAGTAATACGTGAATTTGCCCAGGTGTTGCATTTTGCTCACCGGTAGGTACTGTTAACTATTGTACATATTTCTTCAAAAAATGTTTTAAAGTATATACATATGTGTGTGTGTATGTGAGAATGTACACACACACATCCCTTTTTTTTACAAAAATGAGATCATGTTACACATAGTATTTTGCAACTCATTTCATTAACTTAAAAATGTGTCTCAGGTATTTTCTGACATCCTTATCCATAAAGTTCTCCTTCCTTTTTAAGGCTTGTATACTATTCCCTTGTTTAGATATAACACCATTTATTTGACCAGTTCCATACAGGATATTAAAATGTTTTCTTCTAATTTTTTCACTATTATAAATAGTACTCGGTGAAATCCTTCTTTACTTTTATAATTGCTATAGGCTTAATTCATAGCAGGGAACTTTGGGGGTCAAAGAATGTAAATATTTAACATTTAGACAGATGTTGCTAAATTGCCCATCACAGTTGTCTAACACTGCTACCGCCCACAGATAGGAATATCTATTTCCTCCTTCACATTCCGCAACACAAAATCTATCAGTCTTTTTACTCTTTGTCCATTAGTTATTATTTTAGTTTACATTGCATTGAGTACCACAGTTTAGATTAAATCTGCCATAATCACTTTCAGGGTGTCCAACCCATGGCCCGCAGGCTGCATGCGGCTCAGGATGGCTATGAATGCACAAAATCATAAATTTACTTAAAACATGATGAGTTTTTTTTTGTGATTACATTCCACAATGTTTATGTGCAGCCCAAGAGAACTCTTCTTCCAGTGTGGCCCAGAGACACCAAAAGGTTGGACACCCCTGGAAAGCTACAACAGATACTCCAATTAGCACTCACCTGACTTTAGGTTATGTATATACTAGACAAAAGAAATTATTTGATGAAAGATGCCTCCAAAGATACACATTTTATCATTAAATAAATCATCACTGAAAAAGTTTTGAAAACCTAGCCAAATATGAAGAATAAAATGAAAATATGTACAGCATCATTCAAGGGACAACTGCTAAAAATAACCTTTTATTCTATGCATACATTTAACGTGCCTATATTGTTTTTCTCAAAATGTAATCATGTCATATACTATTTTATATCCTTCCTTATTGAATAAAGACGGCACAAAAATTCCCCCCACATAATCTTAAATATTCTTTTAAAAATAATTTTTAAAAGCCACGTAATATCCCTCCATTTGTTTACTATTATTACTGAATATTCACTTCTGGTTTTTCATTATTACAAGTTATACAGAAAAGCATCTCTGAGTGCACCTCTGAGGATTCAGTTATGTTGGAGTCCTAACAGTGGCTAAAACATGTTCTTTACTTTAAAATAATGAATGATATCTTTGTAATATCAAGTCCTTAGGTTTCCACCACCTGTCAGCACAGCCCCATCTATGCAGGTAACTTTTCACGTCCTCAGGATTTGACAAGCCCGTGGTTGAACTGCACTTTATACCTATAAAACCAGAAACGTGTCCTTTCTTAGCTTTTGTAAAACCGTTCGTGACTTTGAACACCAGCATATTTGATTGACAACGCAGCAATCACAAAGAGACTTTTTCCATACTTCTCCAGCAGAAATTATCAGGTCAAGGACAGAAAACTAGGAGATGGGTGCATCTGAATTTAAATGTATAAGCCTTAGTCTTTAGTATACTTATAAAAAGTGATCTTGTATTAGGCCCCAGACGAGCACTCAAAAGCACTCCCTAAACAGAATTATGCAGACAAATAATCTGACAGATTTGCATAACCCAAAGCATCCTATACATGTAGAAATTTAAGAACACACTTCCAAAAATCTTTTAGAATAAGAAAAAAAAAATCAAAGTGGAAATCCCCAGTTGTTTAGAAATGAATCATGAGACCGCTGGGCAGCTGGAAAGAGTGGCACTTTGGAAAATCCATGTGGTCTTAGATGCCTGCTTAGAAAATATAAACCATAAAAAATCAGTGGACTGAAGTTTCAATTCAAGAAGATAGAACAAGAGAAAGAAAATAAACACATGGAAAAGAGCAGTTAATAAAGATAAGAGGTAGATGGGTAGAAGATCAAAAAACACAGGGAACAAACAAAAATAATACAGTTGATCAATAAATCCCAAACCTCGTAATTTCCAAACACAAATAAAACACAGGAATCTTTGACAAAATGAATTTGGAAAAGAACAAAGATAGAACTGTTATTTTTAAATTCGGGTCATAGATAGTCAATATGAATAGATTAGAAAAATAAACAAAACAGCCAATTTCCCAAGAAAATTCAAGAAAAAATTCTATAAAGACAATTACTATATTAACAGGGTAAAAGAGAAAAAAATTACATGACTGTGTTAATTACTGCATAGAAAAGGGTTGATAAAATGAGAACACATTAACGATAAGACTCAGTAAACTAGAAGTACACAGATTCCTTAACCTGGAACAGGAACCCCATGAGGAACCAGTGTTAAACTTTTCATGTATAATGACATTCTAGAAGCATCCCACTGAAGAATAACGCTTGTATAGTCAAAGCAGTATCTCAAACAAAAAAGTAAAATATACCTATTTTTAAAAGACACAAAAAGGTCATTATTTGAAGATTTTTTATTGTCTACACAAAGAATTAAGAGAACCAGCTGGCAAACTATTAGATCTATAAGGATGTCAGCAAGGAGGTCACATACAAAATGAAAGATAGAAATTATTCTCATATATACATGAGCAACAATCAATTCGAAAACCTTAGAAATAAATCTCATTCAAAATAACATTTAAAAAATGCCTGACAAGCAAGACTGTTATGAAAAAACATGTAGAACTTTAACGAAGGACATAAAGTAATTAAAGAAGTGATAATATTGTATCCCTGGATGGGAGGACTTAATATTATAAAGATTTTATTTTTTCCCAAACTAATTTACAAATTTAGTATAATCCCTAACAAAATACCAAATGGAACTTGCAAGGAATTGGACGGGCCGATACCAAAAAAATTAAAGCAAATGAAAAAAACATCCAAGATAGTTGAGTCCATCTTAACAAGGAAGAACAAAGGTCTTACCCTCCCAGATATCAATAAAAACATTGTGAAGATACACTAATTAAAACAGGATGATATGGGTACAGAAATAGATAATCATATTCATAGAACAGAACACACAGTCCAGAGACAATTCAATGAATACAACAGAACTCAAAATATAATAAAAGTGGCATTCCATTAACTACTCAACATATGGTACTGAAACAATTGGCTGTCCATTTGCACAAAGCATAAAATAAAAAATAAAATCTCCTTGTCACACAAGTTGCTCACACACACACACAAGTCCAGAGTAATTAAAGACCTAAGCTTTAAATAAGACATAAGCAGGACCGATTATATAATTTGTGGGGCCCGGTGCAAAATGAAAATGTAAGACTTTCAAGATGGCTACAGGAGAGAATTAAACAACATGAGGAGGGAGATGGAGGGACTTCTGAGCACAAAAAAAATTAAAAAGATAAATTTGACAACATCTAAATTTAAAACTTCTGCCTGACAAAAGATACCATAAACAAAGTTTTAAGACAAGCCACAGATGAAGAAACAATTTACAACACATATGAGACAGACGATTAATATCTAAAATATATTTTTTTAAAAATCTACCAATCAATAAGAAAAACATAAATTACCCAATTTAAAAACTGGATAAGGGATATACAAGAATAATTTGCAGAAGAGGAAATTAAAGAGCCATTAAACATGAAAATCTGTTCAACCCATGAATACTCATGCAAATGCATATGCAAATTAAAACGAGAAGATACTTTTTTAACCACAAATAAAGTTCAATGGTGTCCAGTGTTGGCAAGTGCGCAGAGCAACTGCTGGCGGGAGGGTGCGCTGGCACCTAGGAGGGGACAAGTTGGCAGCACCAAAATAGAAAATCGGTGTACCTTCCACCTAGCAATTTACTTCTCTTGTTTACTCCCCTAGAGGAGAGCTTCCCAAGTGCGTGTCCACAAGAAGTCATATACTGGGATTTATTTGCTGAGTAGCAGTAAAATTCATACAACAAAAGAGGAAAAAACTTAGATGGCCATCGATAGGGGAATGGTTAAACTGTATCTACATGCCTTTTATAGCGCATGCATGTACCAAATGCTGTGCAGCAGTTCAAAAGTGTAGAACCCGATGCCTACAAACATCACAAGCTCTCCCAGACATATTTTTAAATGGCAAAACTGCTACTATTATGTTGTTGAATTTTTTTAAAGAACCACACACCCGAACTACGTATGTCTACAGGAATATATGCGTACATATGAAATACACAGACCCGAGGACAATATCTACCAAATCAATGACAGTAGTTTCCTCCCTGGTGAGAAATGGGATTCATTGGGTGGAGAACACGGGGAATTTTAGCTGAATCTGTGATGTGTGACTATTTTTAAAAAAAAATTTTTAAAGATGGCTGTTACCCTAAACACTCCACCTGGACAACACGAAATAACTTCAAATCGCCTGCACCAAGAATGTTTCTTCCATCTCAAAGAAGAAGAAAAGAAGCCCAGATATTTTCTTGAGACCTCCCGCAGCATACTCATTTCTCATTACCCCTTCAGACACCATGATCAACGATTAAAGTGACTTCAACTTCCCAAATCCACACGACAGATGCGTTGCCCGAACTGCCTTTTATGGTTTGTGATGGTTGGCAAACTACCGTATTACAACTGGCCTGGAGACACTGCAGAGCAAGGTCATCTCTAAAGCAAACAGTAAAAATAGTTTAAGTACCTTCTTGAAACAAAGCAGATGGTTCCAAAGAGTCATTCAGACTTTAAAGAAAAAAAATTTCAGTACATGTAAACTCTAAGACCCGTTCCCCGGGATATAAGCACCATGATATTTTCAAGTCATGAAACAGGGTATTTGTTCTTTATTCATTCTCACCTGAACAGAGTTTCAAAGGGTTTTCCTCAGTAGGTATCACATGCACTTATTCACTATGCATTATATTTATCTAACTGAACATGCTAGGTCTCTCTAGAGTCTCTTCCATTCTATTATATGAAATTAGTGAATGAATTCTAACAAAAATTCTAATAGTAGCTTTATTGAGGTATAATTCACACACCATACAATTCATCTATGTAAAGTGTACAATTCAATGACTTTTAGGACATTCGCAGAGTTGTGCAACGGTCACCATAATTGATTTTAGAACATTTTCATCAAACCCTAAAAAAACCCCCCAAATCCCACACCTATTAGCAGTCAATCCCCTTATCCTCCAAACCCCCACCACAACCCTAGGCAACCACAATCTACTTTCTGTTACCACAGATTTGCCCCTCTTGCCAATTCACTTAAGTGGACTCATAAACACGTGGCCTTTGGTGACTGGTTTCTTACCTACGTTTTCAAGGTTATTCTATGTCGTAGCCATGTATCATCACTTCATTTCTTTTTATTGCCAGACAGTATTCCATGGTATGGATGTGCCACGTTTTATTTATCCATTAATCAGTTAGTGGCTATTTGGGTGCTTTCCACTTTTGGGGTATTGTGAATAACGATGACACAAACATTTGTATATAAGTTAAAATGCTGAACAATTCTATGTAAATGTGTGCTGAGTGATTTAGAAAGTAGGACAATTAAAATACACGTCTTCTTTATTTGTCCTAACAAGTAATCATTAATGAATCAAATAAGCCATTTTATTAAAATAATGAACAGGAAACAATTATTGATATCATACTAACTATAATTAACTTTCAAATTATCCTTCTCTTAGATGCTAAATTTGAAGAAATGGGTTTTTGTAACTGGTGAAAATCCCTTGATCGGCAATTAATTTATTGACTAGAATTTTCTCAAGAGGAAGAACTGAAAGGGCTTTCTGGAATGTGGAGGGGGTAGGGGTTTTTTAGTCTTGCCAATCACTGGAGTAAAAACATTTTGGTGGCAAAAACACTTTGCACTCTGACTTGGAATAACAAAGTAACTGGAGATAAAACCATTGAAAAAAAAGAAGAGATTTTGTTTTTAAAACTCTTTTTCTCCATGGATATAATTAACTGTCCTTCAAAAGTGCAGAGGTGCTAGACATGTAAGATGTATCCATCCAAAGACTTTGCAGGTGGCCTTCGCTTTCTGACTGTCTCAGTATAAATTGTTATTCCTTCAGCGCCATTTACTGAGTGGGTTTCTAGGGATTATCCCTTCTACTAAGGAACTCATGTCCAATATCACAAAAGTGAGAATTTAAGAAAATCTTTACTTAATGCTCTTTAAACAATTTTGTTTGAGCTCCTATACCCCCCAAAAAAGATGATTCATAAAGAATAAATCTTTAATATTATATTCACTTACTTACTCATTTTATGTGGTAAAATGAATATAAAAGGAAACCCCTATCACCTTGACCATATTAAACTATGCCCAAATGAGGTAGCTCATCTGCTCGGAGCGCTGCCCAATGTGCCAAGGTTGCTGGTTTGATCCCTGGTCAGGGCACATACAAGAATCAACCAGTAAATGCATAAATAAGTGGAACAACAAACTGATCTCGCTTTCTATCTCTCTCTCTCCTTCTCTCTCTCTCTCTCTCCTTCTCTCTCTCTCTCCTCCTCGCTGCCCCTAAAATCAGATTTTTAAAAGTAAAAAAAAAAACAAAACTCTACCTGATTATTATATGATTAAAAAGAAGAGAAAAAAAGAACTGTTAGTGATTTTTTAACATTATGCTATAATAAGAAAGTTAAAATGAAATTATTTACGACAGGATTTATAACTTGTTTTAACTCTTGATCAGCTGCATAGAATAACTATGGAATTAAAAATAAAAGCCACAGTGGATCCACTTATGGAATAGGCAAACAAAATGTGAAACCAAAACTAAAATTTAAATCAGTAATAAGAAATCAGTCCACCACTAAGTTGTATTCCAAAGGTTTCTATGTGGATCAGCCGTCTGCAACTCCAGATCCATTGTCCCATAAACCTACACTGTAAACGGTGCTTATAACCTCCGACCCACCCAGGAAAGCCTACTTAGTCCATAATATAGCTGAAATAATGTACAAACAACATTTAAAAAATGGGGAAATTATTGTTGAAATGCTAGTAATTAAACCAAACAGAAAATAATTTCAATTCAGTAAAAATAATGTTATGAACTTTTATTTTGATCCTCCTACTCAATCTACTGTATGAAGGAAAGCACTGTTCACTGAAGGGGCATGAAGGAGAGACACCCTCTTCTGCTGGAATTCTAGGGCCCTCCAGGCACCCGGAGGAGCTGGGAAAGCTGGGGAACAGGCATGGGCGCTCTACCTCCTTTTGCTTTTCACTTCCCACTACTTCGACTACCTTTCCCTTCTCTTCTGTCCCAATGCTGCCAACTTTCAATCTTTCATTTAAATATGTCTATTTCCACAAAGGCCATCTGAGTCTGAACGGATCTTTGTCCTAAACAAGAAGCCCGCTGTTCCTGTAAATTCACACTGTTCCTCTGGCAATGAACGTTTACGGACCTGCGCTGCTCTTGCTTTTGTTGGTCAGTAAGAGTTTTTTGTTGGCCAACAAGGGATCCAAGGTGAGGGTGGAAGGATGCAAAGAAATGAACCTCTTCTGAGAAAGCTAGAGTAGAGCTCTAAGAGAAAGAGAAAGGAGGAAAAGGTGGAGAGGATGAAGGAAGTCATGGGTAAACGGTGATCGGTCAGAAAGGTTCCTCCTACATTCATAAAGTAGAATCATGAGCTCAAGGTACAAATTTGCTTTGGATAGGAAAAGAAAAGTGAAAGTGAAGGCTATATGCATACTCCTGATGTTGGTATCTACACACATCCACTAAGTGTTTATTGAGCACTTGGTACATAGAGGGTACCATTAGATACACTAATCTTAGGGGCTTAAGACTTCAACATATGAATTTTAGGAGAACACAGTTAGTTCCATGACAAGTGTCAAGGATGACTCTGTGGTTTTTGGCCTGATGCAGTGAAAAGACAGAGAACCATCTGAGCTCACCATCAAATGATGGGTAGGCTTCTGGCATCCTGGAGAAAGGCACTGGGGGTAGGAATCACTAGAGTGAAAAGATCAGCTGACATGATCTGAGTGCTTATTCCACATAAGGCACCATGCTGAGCACTCACATGCATGACTTCATTTAATCCTTACAACACCATGATGTCAGGAGTATCATTTCCATTTACAAATCAAGAAGCAGAGAC
The DNA here is from genome assembly GCF_022682495.2 of Desmodus rotundus. Taxonomy (NCBI): domain Eukaryota; kingdom Metazoa; phylum Chordata; class Mammalia; order Chiroptera; family Phyllostomidae; genus Desmodus; species Desmodus rotundus. The sequence continues at coordinate 109,497,003 of NC_071394.1, read as the reverse complement.
TTAACCGGGTTACACAATAGGCCCAAAGTCACACAGCTATGAAGTGGAATAAAGGAATTTGGATCCCAGCACTGTGATTACAGCAGTCTTGCCCTTCACCACTGCCTGTGCCTCCCCTGCCACAGAAAGCCACCTGTTGAAGGCATAAAACCATAAATAAACCACGATTATATTTTGAAATATAATCAAAACCTTGGGTACGATACCCGAGAGATCAAGTTTAACACTATCCTCCAACAGAAGTAGGCATAAATTCAAAAGGTGATTAAATTATTTGTTCAATACAAGCTACCTAGAAGAGACTTTAACTACAAAGTATTTTATAATACTAAAAAAAAAAAAGAAAACAACCTAAGTGTAGGTGGTTGCAAAATTATGGAGTAACCTTACAATAGGGTACCACGCAGCCACTAAAACAAAAGCGAAGAGCCACACGGACTACGTGGATAGACAGCTGGTGTTATAATGCATTTTTTAAAAGCAGGTAACAAAATAACATTTTAGAATAATCTTTTAAAAATATTGTTTAGTACATGTATATGCAAAAGTGTAAATGAAAATACACTGAAAAGGAGAGAGAGAAAGTGGATAATTTTCACTTTCTTTTTTATACTTTTCTACTACGTCTGATTTTTTCTGTAGGAAATATACATTGTAAGAATCATAAAAACGATAATGTTACTGCCAATCTAGAAAGATTTTTTAAAACTATTTCCTTTTCACCTGGCTGTCCACACTCCTCCGGAGCTTGCGGGGTCTCAGGATAGGGTACAGCTTTCGAGCCTTCTGGGAGTAACGTGCCTTAAGTGCCTCTTCTGGCACCCAAAGCAGCCCCCAGGAGGAAATTTGTCAACAGAAGCGCTTTAGAGCCTCCGGGTTGGTACAGAGGACAACTGTACTCACAGTTCATAACTCAGACTCAGAGAACCAACTTTTCACAAATGAAGTGTCTGACTTCAGGAAGCACAAGCATATTATTCAGCTGGTATTTTAATATGCAGCTGGTATTTTTAGTAATATCAAATCTGCCAAGATTGTCATTGATGTCAAAATCATTTATGTCAGGATTATAAAGTAAAACACTGATAACAATGTTTGAAAGAAGGAGGCAGCTAAGGGCATGAGAGAGAGAGAGCAGGGGTCGTGCTAAGGGGCAAATCAACCAAAAAAGTCGTTGTAGCATCATACTTAATACTTATTAGTTCAAGCTAGCTGGACAGCAAACAATTATTGAGCTCTTCATTCTCTGCAGGGCACCATGCTACGCCCCGCGAAGATAAAGAAAAGTAAGACACAGCCCCTTCAGGACCTCTGTCATTTTCTAATACGCGATCTGTGGCCTAAAACACAGCTCCTTCCTGTGTACTGTGGAGAGGTGCCCGAATGAAGTGGAAGCCATCTGATGGCACTTATCCTTTGCAGGTTTTCTTTACATTGCTTCTTTCATGCATTGCTTGTGATGAGCTCCAAGAGAGGGATGGGATAAAATGAGGAGGACAAACGCACCGTGAGTAAACAGCTGATGAAACTATGAGAGGAAGCAGTGAAAGTACTGAAATAAACACTGAATTTGGGAGAAAAGGTGCCTGAAAAAGAGGACAGAACGCACCAGAAGGATGGGAAAGCTGCACGTGAAGCAGAGCCACATCTGGCTCCGTGCCTGGACAGCGAGGAAAGACAAGGAGGGCAGCATGGGGACCCCGCAGGCAAGCACTCCAAAACTCCAGCACCACACTGCGGTTCTGAGAGTGACAGCCGTGAGCCCCTGGGAGAGAAGGATGCGCTCTTCCTCCAGGGCATGTTTTCTGGTCTGTCTGCAGGAGAACGTACAGAAAGACTGTATGGAACCCTTCACTAGACTGCCTGGTCCTTCCTCACCTACCCTGCTGCAGGAAAGCCAGTTCACAAGATGATGTGGTACGAGCTCAGCTTCTATAGAGAAATAAAAGAGGGCTGCTTTGCCCCCTAGTCACAGAATATTCTCATATGCGTTTGGACAAGAGAGAATAAGGTACTCTCGGTGGCTGTCTACTGGTCCAGGGGACAAGGAGGCTTCCGTCCAGGGGCCCAGAGTTAGGAACTCATTTAGACTCAGAGAAGCAGCTTCTCACACAAGCACTTGTTACATCCTAGTAATTCATGTAATTTACCATTTCCCCTCTGCCTCTTCGAGCATTAGCAGATTCCATTCAACAAGCTTTTTACTTGACTACGTACTTTGCTAACCATTAGGGCAAAAGGATAAGAACAGTCTTTGCTCTCGAGGGGTTCACAACCCATGGGGAAGCATGAATTCCAGCAGAGCGCGGCAGCCCTGTGTTATGACCCTGGACAAAGCTACGGTCTATACAGGAACACTGTGTACACTTACACACAAACGTGTGAGATTGCATTTTCTCTTTTAGTCCGTTCCGTTCAGGTTTATTTAATTTTTTTTTTAAATGGGTCATAATTGTAGCCTGAGAAGTAGACGGGAGGCTGTGGGAGACCAGCAGAAGGGCCATCAGCCCAGCCTGGAGTCCACCAGTGCCTCACGGAGATGCTGTCTGCGTGAAGGATAACCAGGGTGAGGGAAGGAGAGAAGCGATTCCAGGCAGAACAAACATCGTGACGCTTGGAGGCAAAAAACGTGCAGTCTGTTCAGTGGACCTACTGGCATCGGGTATCATCAGAGCGTATACTGGGACGTGGGGAGGGATGACGAACGAGGTGCCGAGGAGACAGGAGGCAGGAGAAGGGGGGGCCTCGGTGTCATGGTGAGGGACTATAGCTTGTGCTGCTGGCCCAGGGACTGGGCTGAAGGTGAAGGTTGCCTTTTCCGGAAACCTTTCTGCCTAGGTGACAACTAAATTTAAGAAAGGCAAAAACAGAAGAAAAAAGAATACTGAAGAGGCAACAGTGGAATCGAGAGAGGAGGGGGGTTTTAACATGCCATGAGTGAAGGGGACCCAGGAAACCCTAGTGGCAATGTTAGTAGGCAATAAAGCGCAGAGCGCGCAATCATAGCTGTGAGTACGAACAGCACAGTGGTGGGAAGAACAGGAGGCCGAGGAGGGAACCGTTGGAAGCCCCCTCCTCTCGGTCGTGGGAAAAGGACAAAGAGGCCAGGAAGGAGACACCACACTGCAGGCCGGGTCACAAACACACCCACAGTGTACAAATGTGGAGGTCCAGGGGTCAGAGCACGCGGCCTACAAAATCAAAAGCAGTCGCAGCTCTGCCGGCAGTAACTGCACCAGATGTTGTCCAGAAGTGGGAGCAGCAGCTACCCCTCCTGCAGAGTCTCCTGGGGGCTGGCACCATGACTGCATACTTTATTATAGATACATATGATACACTCTATCATATGTCTCTCAGCATTTCAGAGAGAGGTGAGCATGCTCAGAGGCTGCAAGGAAAGTCAGTCTAGAGAAAGCATTTGAAGATGAAGCATGGAGCCAGAAAGATAATATGGATGGGTGGTCCAATCTCACCCAAGGCACGACTCACCCCAGAGGTTGGGAGCAGGGTGGAGCAGGAGGGTGCTGCGTGGGTGCTTTGCACAAGAAAGCAATCCAGCTGTCCCCTGCCTTCCTGTCCTTTAATGACGGCTTTTCTTATCCTCTATGGTTTCCCTCAAATCCCACTCATCCGGGTTTTTAAATGCCTCTGTCTCAATTAGGAATATCGTGTTTTTACACTGTGAATCTTTCGCTCAGACCTGAAGGCCTCAGGTACCACCCACCACCCACATGCTTGGTATTCCTTCTGCCTCCCCACTGCCCTGCCAAATGGAAATAGTCGCTCGGTTTCTTCTCCTTCTATAGTATCTGGAAACAAATATCTTTCTGAGGTTTTCTAAAATATGTTACTTTGCAGGGAAACAGATGGAGTGGAAATAACAAAAGTAGCACCCCAACGAAAGCTGTCCCCAATATCCTGTGCAGTGTAAACACAGCAAGACCCTAGACTTTCGCACTCAGAGGCTCTACAATTCTATCATAGTTTTCCTTCCACTGAGGCCTAATCCATCTTTATTGATTTTATTCTGGAGTAACTACCTTTTGATTGCTTCGTCCAATTTCAATAATATGCATGCACTTAGCTCTGACACTTTTCTCATTTACCTGCGTGTCCATGACCTGTCTCATTTATGGCTGTGTGTGCAGCACAATGACACGATGGTTGTAGAATGAAAAGATGCTCCCTTTGGGCCTGGCCCCTGACGACCACCTCCTGAGAGGCAGTGAAATACGAGTGGGGCAAAAGTAGGTCTACAGTTGTGCATATGTGGCACACAGAGTCTATTCCTGCAGTATTACTTCTTAATTATTGTGTTGTGCATCTGTATTACAACGGTAAACCCACTTTTGTCACACCCTGTGTAATCATGGAATTTAACAAAGCGAAGTGCTAGATGCAGAGCTCAAACCCGTGACTTTGGCCTCATGAGTCACACACCCCAGTAAACACAACCAACCGACTTCCCTAAAATAAGCATTTAAAATTAAAAATCCACAGCCCAAAGATTTGTATTTGTTTCTAAGACGACAGACCTAGAAATTCTGGAAGACTAAACACTAGTAGTTTGAATCTATCCAAACTTCAACAGCTCTTAAGACTATTGGCCTACAAAAAACAAAAAACAAACCAAAAAAAAACATGATAAGAAAGAGTGGGTGATCTCCCATTTACCCTTAGTGCTATCTACAGTGCAAATTATGTTTCCTAAATCGCACAAGCATGTATGGGCCTTAGTTAATTTTCAGGAAGATAATACATAAAATAATGGATTCACAGCATCCCTAAAAATGGTTATAGTCAGATAGAGACAAGGCCAGATGTTTCAAACACACTATATAGCTAGCTGTGGATGAGTTTTAAAAACAGACTAAAACTTAGAGACAGGACTAATATCCTCCCTCAAACACTGTACACATTTTCGTCATATTACTGATTCTTTTACTCTAATTTTTAGAGTAACAGTGTTGGCTGTCTTCGCTTCAGGCACGAACATGAGAGCAGTCAGGGGAACGTGAACACTTGACACGCAGAACTCAAGCCTGGGAGCGGCGTTAACAAAAGGAGAAGACGTACAGGGAAAAGAGGCCCCGAAGACCTCTCCTGTTCCAGGCGTTTCCAGGGAGCCTCCAGCCTCCTGGCACCAGTCTCATCAAACTGCTTCTAAATGCTACCTTTGCACTACATAAGCAACAAGAAACGGGTGACTGTTTCCTGGTTGCACACAGAAAAATATTCAGAAAAGGGCCAATCAAAATCTGCTAAGGAAAAAAAAAAAGTCAACGCGCAGTCTTCCACAAGCAGATTGCTTTCTCTGAGGCTGTGGCTTCTTCCCCTGGTGTGGCTGGTCAACTCCTGCAGCAGATGACGGGCGAGGGCTGGGCAGGGGCAAAAGTGAGCGTGGTAGGCTCCTTGTATTTCTTTCCAAGTGCTTTTTTCTGGTTTCTGTAACACCTCTTCTGCCCTCTATTTGCAATGATCATTGAAGTCACCAGTGAACGTTGACTATAATTTTAAGTTCTAATTATTATTTTATAGTCCTTTAAAAATGCACTAAAGGCATTTTTATATAGTGTAGAAACAGTTCTTAATCTAATTATCCAAAAGCTTTATAAAATCATCGAAACCTTTTTTTAAAAAAACAGATCCAAACATGATTAAATTGCTTGTCTAATATAAGCAAAGCAATGTTCTGGCAGGTGATTTATCATCCACTTCGCTTAAGAAATTAATAAAAATGTATTTAACAATGAATTAACACAATTGCATTATACAAGCAGTTATGCTTGAAAGAAGCACTAAAAATGATGTAAGACAAGGAAGTACATCTGAACATGGAGCATTAAATCACATAACAATTGCCACTTTTCAGACCAATTTTTCATCATTTCTATTACATCATTTAAAATCCGATAGAAAAACTGTAACCTGTTGTCCAAACTTAATGCCAGGAGAACATTCTCTGCAGGGGCCGGCGTCTGCGACGCGGCTCTTTGTCTGTACTGTGGCACTCACAAAAAGGAAGACGCATCTTTAGAAATCAGCAACAGTGGGAGGAAAATTGAACCACACGTGGGGAAAACACAGGCCACTAATGTCCACCAAGTGTCATCAAGGAAGGGTTTTGTTACAAGCTTTGGCTGATGTTCCAGATTTTCCACAGCAGTGGGTGTTTCGTCTGCACAAGTTGACCATCCACAGAAGGACACGACCTGCGAACCTTGCACAGCCCGAGGGCCTGGACGGGCAGGTGGGTATTTTAGGAAAGAAGCATCCTGTTCTTTGATTTATATCATTAACACAGCAAATAACTAAATTTAACGACCGGAACTGATTCCAAAGGAGTGCCTTGTGACTCCTGCCTTTTGCCTGGAGCCAGCTGAGACCTACAGCAGACCATTCTCTCCAGAAAATAACCGCCCCCCCCCCCCACCGAGTCTCGATGCTACCCTCAGGTCTCAGTCCACGGATTCATCTTCAATACAACAAATTCACAGTTAGTGACTCCCCATGTTATGAAATTTAATTGCATTTCCACCGAAGTTTAGTAAAAGCGTTCCTTCCAGTAGCCTATTATTGTCCTGAAGATATTAACTACCAGACTTGAAAGTAGACCACAGATAAATCACATATAAATCCTGATTCAACCCATCCTACCTTCTCTGCAGTGATGGCTGTCAACCAGGGACTGTGGGCTCCCGAGCTGACACTTCACAAGGTCTGGGGGTATGCTTTAACTGCCGTGGCTGTGGCGCAACGGGGAGAGGTGCTACTCATATCTAGTGGACAGAGACCAGGGAGGCTGCTAAACATCCTACAATACAGAGCAAACCCCTACAACAAACGATTATCCAGCCCAAAATGTCAATAGTGCTAAGACTGGAAACCCAGAACTATAAAAATAAGATGATAAGATTTAAGGGTACTGCCTAGGCCTGGACAACATCAGAATACCTGTGCCATAACCAAAAAAAGATGACTTCCTGCCGTCATTCTTTTCCTGATCTCTGACGCACAAGGAGCAGTTAAGTATAGCCTTCCTTTTTCAAAAGATACTGCTTAGCCAGGTGAAAAAATGTATGTACAAAGTCATTCATCTTCATAGTTAATATTCCTAGCCTTAAAAAAAAAACCTAATCACTTGAAAAAATAAATCTCCCCAGGAAAACAACCTTTTCTCATGTAAGATGATACACATTTAACATACCATTCTTGTTTGTCTGCTTTTTCCTTTTTAAAAACAAGTTGGCAAAAACACAGAGAACAAACCAACCACAGAGTTATCAAACAGACGCAGATGGCATTCTGGGCGGCCTGAAAGCCACTGAACCTCACCTCAGACTCCTGCAGACAGCACTCGCTGGGCAGCAGGGCTTCCCCGAGAGCCAGGGGCACAGGCCAACGCACGCAACACGGCCCGTCTGCGCCGTGCACACACAGACCGTCCTGCTCCCAGACTCGTCTCCAAAAGCCTCCTAAATAGGCAGAACGCGGCAGCGCTTTCTCTGAGTCAAAACCAGTGACGCTTCAAAGGTAAAATCTTAAAAAGTCAGACTTCCATTAGGCACCTAAGATACTTCTAAAAGTTTAGAAAATGTTTAGAAAATCTTGCTGCCAAAATGGTCAGTGTCAGGGCCTGTGGTATTTTATTTCCTAAGATTCCTTGAGTCACGTGGAGGCTTTGCCTCATTTAGTACTGAGGGTCAAGACTGGACAATCTTCGGTCTTGTTCTGATTTCAACAGAACGTGTTCTCTTGGATGTGCCGTATGGAAAGCAGCCTACGGACATGAGAAGATTAGAGCCACCATCCACCTGAGAAGTCCTTCTGGTGTTCATCAATGTTTCGAAGAGGGAGGATGACTCTGAGCTGTGAGTGAAAGGCAGGTTGCAAGCCCATAAACTCTGAGCAGTATTTGATGAGCTGAACTTTCTCACACACTCCTGATTTCAAATGTTCTGTTCTTCTGACCACAAGAAATGCCTCAGAAGTTCTAACATTTCTCCATCTAACCTTTGAGACTGCCTCCCCACACAAATTGCATAAAAACTCTTTGTTAGACTACATGTCCTGATTTTTGGTTTTAGAATTTTATTTTTAGCTTTTTTTTTTTTAACTTTGGGAACTAAAAAGGTAGACTCCTACAACACATTTCACACCATGAAAAGTCCTGACTGTAAAGATTTAAAGATAGAAATGATAATAAAAGTGAATATTTATACAAATGCCAATATTTATATAACTCAAGATTGAAGAACTTTCTCAACGCCAAAGGCAGAAATCATGAACAAAATAGTTTATTACATCAAAAAAACCTTTCTGATCAACAAAACAACCTAGACAGAAGTAAGCACAGTAATAAACTAGAGGAATGTACAACATATTAGGGAAATTCTGCAACAAATATAAAAGACAAAGGGTTAAGCAACTGAAATATTTATAGAGCTCTTAGAAATAAGACAAATGGTTGAAAAGAAAAAACAAAAAAACATGAATATGCAATTAGCAGAAATATAATTAGTAAATACATATAAAAAGCTGTAACCTCACCAGTACTCACAGAAACACAAATTAAAACAAAGAAAAGACACGTGTTTCTGACAATGAGGTTGGTACAATCCACGGCAGTGACAGTGCCCAGGGATGCTGAGGCTACGGAGATAGCAGCATCCTAATCGCTAGGGGACCTAGAAATCCGTTAAGCTTTCATGGAGGCAATTTGACTACATTGTTAGAAGATGTTAAAATCTTGTTTCCTTTGAATCAGCAATTCCACTTCCAGGGTTTGTCCAACAGAGACAATGTGGCAAGTTCATAAAGACGCACATATTAAATGCATTGTTTATATTTTTTAAGTGAACAGCAACCAGAGGGCTGTGTCTCTGCCTCCACAGGCTGGTTTGGCAGTTGCTACCCCCTGTTGATTCACACCCCAAAGAGCTCTCCAGGGTCTACTTCTCTCTACCTGCACCGTCATCACCTAGTCACGACTCCTTACTGGGACTGCACAACAACGTCCTAAAGCGCAGCCTATCCCCTCCCGCTTCATTCTCCACCTGGCAGTTCTAATGTGATTTTAAAAACATAAATCAGGTAACTTCATCCCCCTGGTGAAAGCCTCCAGTAGCCTGAATCCAAGTCCTTAACACCTGTAGAGAGCTGTGGCTCTCCTGTCCCTGATTCCCTTGCCAGCCTCCTCTCCCAACCCTGCCAGCCCAGCCACACACTGAAGTTCCTCCAGGGGGCCACACTGGTCTCCGTGCAGGCCGCTCTCCCTCTCCTAGAGCACGGGGTGCCCACACTATTCCACCCCTTGGTTACCCTACATTCTTCCAACATATTCTTCAGGGCTCAGTTTGGCAGGTACTTCCTCCGGGTGAAACTCTCCTGCCTCTGCCCTGTTGGAGTTAGACGGAGTGCCGAAGCCCACACTATCCACAGCGCCGTCCACTTATTTGGTCGTGGCACTGACCACACTGTACCGGAATTATGGGTTTAACTGGGGGTCACTTCGTGTGCAGGCATCTCGGGTCACCTCTATCAGTGGCCGGCCTTTGCAGCAAAGAAAGTCTTTGCATGCTCAAAAGCTCCCTCTCTGATTCATGCACCACGTTCTTCTGGGTCCACAACAGCAACACCATTGCCCTCACACACGCCCAACTATTTCGTAATGCACACCTGGGGGCAGTTGCTATGACAGCACCACACTGGGCAGGTGTGCTAGAGCTGCTGCGCATTTCTCAGGTAATTTTGTGGTTCTCGGGTCTACCTGGTTGTTCTCCTTTATGCCTCATCAGACGTGATTTCTGTTGTTTTGGAAACAGATCTTCCATAGTTGCTTGTATTCTTTTTTCTAAAACAAGTTTTTGACCACCTCAGCAGAGTACATTACATTAGGGCAGTTTCCACAAATTAAGAAGAGAATGTTTAAAATAGTTACCTCCTCCCAGCACCTAAATGCGCCTCAAGAGGAAACTAATTAAATAAATTATACATCAATCCGATGTAGCGGTAGGCAGGCATGAGAATGAGAAACTCTTCATACACTGACTTGGAAAAGGTCAGGAAATAGTGTAAGGTAACGAAAGTGATGAACAATATGTGATATGCTGCTATGTGCAAAAAGCACAGGCAGGTGCATGTGTGTGCTGGTGTATGTATAAATTATCTCTGGAAAACCACACCTGTGGGGAGGGAAACTGCATGGCAGAGGCCAGGGTGGGGAGACCTTTCCCTATATAATCTTTTACTTTTCAGCTTGATTAGTATACACTACATATCTCAATGACTGCTTACTTTGGATTTTTATTTAACTAAATAGGTGTGAATGTTTGCCAAAACTCTTTATATAGGAAGCACAGAAGCTAATTTTAACATCTACTTCCCCCCCACAAAAAAACACATAAAAAAAGTTACAATTTCCGGTGCTCCTGAACAAGGCTGTCAGGAGACAGCTGTCACACCATCTTCCCTGCCGGGTCATTTAAATATCTTAGTGGAGGGCGGCTGCCTTCTCTTGGGTGTCTCCGCTCCTTCCTCACTCCTTTACCCTAAAACATCCTGCTCGGGAGCCCCATCAGACACCCCCACCGTCTAACAGCACTTGGCTACATCTTGGAGGCAGTGTGAAAGTGGGATGGTTTCTTCCTGGAAAGTGGTGCTGAACTCAGCTTTAAAGGAAAAGGAAAACTATGAAATGGTACAGCAAAACGGCACTCACTACAAATTCTGCTTTTGTGACCTACATAAAAAACGACTGGGTAGACTAAAGAAAACAAGAGAGGAAGGAAAAAGAGAGAGGGAGGAAAAACCCCTTCACTCCCATAGGCTCTTCCTGTTCCTTTGACTTGGGACGGCCATCATGGCAGGACAAGGAGGGGGTGCAGATTCCCCCCTGATTAGTATCAGGTTATGGGCTGTGTCCACAATGAGTGAGTTGTAATTCAGGCCTTAGACTCATTTCTCCTACACCTGAAAGATAAGTACAGGGGATTAATATGCTCTGATCGCCTATATGTCCTAGCGCCATCGAGGTATCATGCTTTCCCAGTCTGAACCAGTAGAGAGAGGGGGCCCTTTCCCCAAGGACAATTGCAATGGAGAGGAAATTCAGCAGAAATTCCAAACAAAATAATGATAACCATGAAACATCTTACTTCCTGTCTTCATACCAAAACAAAAATAAACTCCAAAACAAAACTGCTAAATTTAATTTTCAAGTTATTAAAAAAATTAACTCAATTATATCCAAAACATGGGAGAGAAATAATGAGCATTCTAAAGATTCTTAAGCAAGAAAAAATTCAACCCAGTTGTCTTATGAAACCATCAGTTGAAATAATACTCATACGTTACTACCAACGAAGATGTTGCTAACTGGAAATAAAGATAGATTTTGAAAACAATCCTTGAGGCATCACATACACTGAGAGCTGGTACTAAATAAACCAACTAGTAGAATGATTATGAAATCCAGGCCTAATAAATACATATAAATCCAGATGCAACTAAAAATTAAGGGGGAACATTCTATTTCAGGACTTAATGTCTTATACCAGAGGTCCCCAACCTCCAGGCCACCGCGGACCGGTACAGGTCCCGGCCTGTTGGAAATTGCACACCAGGAGGTGAGCTTGAAGGTAATGCACTTGAATCATCCCAAAGCCATCCCCCAACCGGGTCCATGGAAAAATGGTCTTCCATGAAACTGGTCCCTGGTGCCAAAAAAAATCAGGGACCGCTCTCTTAAGATGCTTTCATATCCAATATATTATGGAATCCCTACCACATAACTTTGTCAGATAGGTGTTATTATTATTACTACTACTATTAATATGATTACTATTATTATTATTTTGCAAAGGAGAAAACTTAACCTAAAAAATAGTGGAGATTTGCTTGGGGTGGTTTTCTTTTCTATTCCTTAATGTCAACAGATGTTAATTAAACTGCACGAACACTATAATGCAGCTAGGTTATCCCATTTTCTGATAAAGTCTGTATTTAAGTTATTTTTAAAGGAATAGAACTTTTATGAGGTTTTTCCTAAGTGTGAGAAGCAAAAGAAGAAGGAAGAGGAAAACAAACTCAAAAGGGATCAAACAAGAACTAATAAGCATGATTTAAAGGTCCTTCATCTATTCCCTGTATCTTTTTCTAAATTCACATCAAAACGTGTCCGTCAGCATTCGTGCTGACAGAGGTGCAGACACGGAGATCTCCTAACCCAGCAGAGGGGTCAGACCCGCAAATTAAAAACACCAAATAATCTCCCAAGTATTCTAGTAAAAGAAGAAATGGCAATCCAGACAAGGAAAGGAATGTGTCCCCCTGGGAAGGGTGGTCAGGGAGGAACATCTCTGCTGAGGATGTGACATCTGGGCAGAGGAAGGGGACCTGGCCAGAGAATGAGAATTTTGAGGAGAAGCATTGATGGAAATATACGGCCCCATGCTACCACCTGCACTGGCAGAAGAACAAGTACAGACTGCCCTGACTAGAGCACATATATCAGAAAAACGTATACCCGAAGATACGCCGAAAAGGAAATGAGACAAAGATGGCTCCAAGTTTCCTTGCTTAGGTCATTAAAAAAATGCCGTTAATGACACAGGAACCCCTGGAGAAGCCAACTTAAGGAGACAATGATAACGTTTGGGACATTCCAAACTTCGGATGCCTGTAAGAGGGTCCCACGAAGCGTAAGAAAACAAGAGACTCAAATTTAGGAGAGATGATGGGGTTCACAAATCCGAGACGTGGCCCCTCAGGGATTTTTTGAAAAACATCACTTGTTTATTACTCTAGGTTCAATTTCCTAGAAATGAACAGAGGCTAAAGAAGGCTGTTCTTTTTTCCCCCCAAATGAAAAAAAAAAAAAGATTAATTGTGGTAAAAGCCCTAGGACTTTAAGAAAACAGTACACTATAGCTCTTATTCATAGCAGTTGTGATCAAAACAGAAAGATATGATCAGCGAAAGTCCTACTCATACATCTGTTGAACTACAGATCTACAGATAGAATAAATAACAATTAGGCGACTTTCAAACACAGCTGTTCCCAATACTGGCTCTTCCCTGCAGGAGCGGAGGGAGGGCCACTGTTTTCTCTCAGCCACAAGTGTCTGTGCACTTGTGGTAGGTACTCCCTCAAGCCTGGGTGTTCTTCATCTGCTCATGAAATTGTGCCGGTCTTCAAAATGAGGGCAACAAGAACAGGATCTCACGAGGTTACGTCCTCAAGTTGAATGGAGAAATAATGAAAAGCATACTCTTAACCCACATTAAATTTTTGTTAGACTAAAAAAGAGGGGGAGATAAACTATGAGCATTTACTATAGGACAGCACTGTTCTGGGTTCTGAGAGAAAAGACGAACCAGGCAAATGCTGGCCAGAAGACTATAACACTTAAATTAAGAATCGCGTGGCTCTTCTTTTCCTTAGGCAAGTCAACTCCCATATTTCTCCATCTGTAAAGAGAGGTCTCCGCCATCCTGGGAGTCTCTGACAGCCTCAGTGGGGTGACATGCAGGCCCTACTTGGCCAGTCTGGGGACAAGTGTGGAATCAAAGCCCAGGACCTTGGGATGACTTGTGAGGCCCCACACAGTAATTGAAATACACAGCAGTGGTCCACTTGCTCCTGCTGGACTCAAGCATGGAGAACCCTCCTTATATTCAACAAGTAGTTCCTATGACAAGAAGCAGAGAGCATTCTCCTCTCTTTAGGTTTTGGGACCACCGGGCTTTCCCAAAGTCTCCAAGACTGGGGGATGATGGGAATTCCCCCTGCCTAGGACAGGAAACTGGGAAGGCAGAGGGTTTGCTATCCCTGGCCAGAAAAACAACACATCAATGGCTCCAAAGAAGGAGGCTGGCGGATGTATCTGTGCACAGAGCAATCAGAAGGACAAGAACCAAGGGCTGTGGTTCAAAAGAGAGAGATTGGAGAGGCTTCTTTTTTAAAAGTGAAGAATGACTGCAGAGTGAGTCTGCATTCTAACGTGACTCCCACGGTGTTTGACAACTTTACCAAGATGCTCTGACTCTTGCCCATTTTCTCAAAAGCCTTTTCAGGACTTGAAAACATGTTATCTTTATGAAGAAAACACTGCAATGGCCCTGACCATTGGTTGGAGCACCTTCCTATAAACCAAAAGGTCACAGGTTGGATTACAAGCCCAGGTACATGCCTTGTTTGCAGTTTGCAGTTTGCAGGTTGCAGGTTTGTCCAGGTAGGGGTGCGTATGAGAAGCAACCAATCGATGTTTCTCTCATATCAATGTGTCTCTCCCTCTCTCCCTCCCTCCCTTTAAAAAAAAGAAGAAAAAAAAAAAAAGGAAACACCACAACTGCACACCAGGCCCTGATTTTAATGAATACATAAATCTCAATTCCAGCAGTATCAAAATGCTCCGAGGCAAGGCCCAGTGAGGGTCAGTTTCACTAGACCAACGATTCTCAATGAGGGGCAGTTTTGCCCCCAGAGGAGCTCTGGCAAAGTCTGGAGACATTTTTAGTTGTCACAAAGGAGGACAGGGGAAGGGGGGAGGGGCTACTGACATCCACTGAGTAGAGAAAAGGATGCCGTTCAGCATCCTGCAACGTACAGGGCAGTCCCCACAACAAAGAAGTCTCAACCCCAAATGTCAATAGTGCGCAGGCTGAGAAATGCTGAGCTACTCTGATCTTTATTACCAAGGTCCCCTCCAGCTCTCAAACTGCTGATGCTACCAGCGAACAGAACTTACCAAGATGCTCCAAACGCAGATAATGGGACGTCCTATTTATAACACAGGCTGAGCAAAGATGCATTCCTTTAAAGCTAACAAAGAGGGTTTAATCAGAATGTTCACTAACCATTGTTGGCCATTTTCAGTTTTGTCCTCAATTGTTTATTTCATACATTTATTTTTAATTCTTGTGTTTTGTCAATATTTTATTTGTACTACATTTGTAGCATTGCATTATGTGACTTTAACTGGAAATACTCACTTTGCTTACTTACTATAACGAAGCAAAATTAAACAGAACTGTGACAGTTAATACACTCTTGCACAACCACATGTTATGAACAGTCTGTAAAGGGTTTAATTTTGCTCCGTCTTAAAGAATAACGTTAAAGTAGTGCTAAACGGGGTGACTTTAACATTTCGTTTTAACTATAAAAATTTCTGTGTCCAAATTTCATTTGCTTTACAAAAGAAGGAAATTAAGAACAAATTGCTTTAATTTTATATACTCCAAGAATAAAATGATAATAGCTACTAAGCAGCAATTTCAAATTGATTTTTAAGCTTCCCTCCACCCCATAAGAAGTTTTTGGTTAATAAAATTATATAGGTTTCAGGTATACATTGTCACCCCAATAAATTCAAAAATAAACAAATAAGCAAATAAATAAAATAACAGAGAAAATAAAGATGTTTTTGATTATAAAGTATTTTGTTTGCTAGACTGAAAATCTGATCACCGTAGTAAAACAAGAGTCACCTCCAAGTAGTTTCACGGAATACTTTAATACATTATTTAATGTATTCTTCCAAAGAAAATCTTCGCAGTTAAATAATGGTATAACGATAATGAGGTTAAACACAGTTAACACTGATGGAGCACTTGAGAAGTGCCAGGCAAGTGCTTTTCCTACGGGCCTCATTCTAACACTGACAGGAACACCTAGAAGTAGACACTAGTATTAATCCCATTATACAGAGAAGAAAACTGAGGTTCAAAGAAAGGAAATTATTCCCAAAAGCAGCAATGCTAGGAACCTAGTAGCAGAGTCAGCCCTCCTACCTGTCTGACTCTAGAATATTTGATGTTATGAATAAGGGGCATTTTTTTGTTTCATTGTAATTTAACGCTACTTAAGCAGAAATGCCAGCTCTCACGAAGAATCAGCCAAAGACTTAATTCTGATGAGCATGGCAGCAATATTTGGAAGTCCTGAGGGGGGACAATCGCAGGAAAAATAATTAATTGTTTTCATGCAGACAGTCTTCCTACAAATTGTTGGAGCTTAAAACATTTAGTTTATGGAAATGTGAGCCAATGCGGCCCACTCCTTTGTTTTGTGAACTTGAAACAGCCACCTGGAAAGCAGACTGGGCCACTTTACAGACATATGGTAGTTCCTCCGAAAATTAACAATGTACCATATAACTCATTGATTCCATGTCTAGGTATAAATGAAAACGTAAGTCCACTCAAAACTGTACACAAATGTTCATAGTGGCGTTATTCATAATAGCCAAAAGGTTCAAATAACCCACACGTTCATCGACTGATAAGTAGAGACTTGAAAACATCCTGCTAAGAAACAAGAAAAAACCAGTTTCAAAAGACCATGTATTATATGATTCCCTTTACACGAACAGCCCAGAATAGGCAAATTCAGAGGCACAGGAGGTGGACTGGTGGCTATCAGGGGCTGAGTGGCTGCTGGCTGGGGAGATGAAAATGTTCTGGAATTAGATGGTGGTGATGGTTGCAGAGCTGTGACTATCCTAAAAGAACAATGAATTGTAGACTTTGAAATGGAAATTTTATGGTATGTGAATTACATCCCAATAGGAAAAGCACAATGGATAAGTGCAAAAAAAAAAAAAAAAAAACCCCATGAACAATAAAGCTTGTATATTCAATATAACATGAATTGGCTAAGATAAATATGTGTACAATAGGATTTGGGAATTTTAAGTGGACATGCTGATTAACCATAACGACTTATAGGTCATCCACACTAAAAAACCAAAAAGCAAAAACCTGTCTTCTGTAGATTTAAAGTCCATATACATGAAGTAACGCTGAATGAAATCTGAAATTATGACCTAAAGGTATCTTCTAATACCTAGTCCCTCCTGATCACAGCTACTCCCAGTTACCGACTTACACCGAGGAATTCTGGTAAGCGCCCCTCCTCCCCAAGGCTGTTTCCTTTCAGAGCTGAGGGGGAAATCTATTATCCTCGGTGCTCCATGCCCATGTCCCTCAACGGGCTCAGACAATGACAGGTTGACTACAGGTTGTGCAAAAGTCAACTTGCTCACACGGCTGACAATTCCAATGCCTGGAATGCTAAAATCCTAGACTTCTAATTTAAATGTCACTCTTTTTGTAAAAGATATTATACAACGTAAGAGCATCTTATATTCATTTAAATACAAGGAAAAAAATTGTCCTGACAGGTCAAACTGGAAGCAATTGAAAGGATGGGTCCTTTCTGAGTAAGCCCCAGAAACTAAGGGTAAAACCAAGGAAGCTTTCCTGTAACTCAACTGTTTTACCTAACGCAGTCTAAAGGTCTGGATAATTCAAGTCTTGGAGATCTTTATTCCAGTCTTCATCTAACAGCCCCTGGGTTTATTCATTCATTCTACAAATGTTTCTTAAGCACCTACTTACTATGTGCCAGGTACCGTGCCAGGTACCATGCCCGGTGCCAAGGGTAGAAAAGTGACTAAAAAGAGATATTGTCTATATTAGAGGTTCTAAAATCAGTGGGCAAGACAGTCATCAATCGAATAATAACACATACAAATACGCACAATCAACACTATTTATTTAAAAGCTAGATGAATTCTGGGAACAGTGAATCTCGGAGCAACTCTTAGGATTCTCCAAGCTCTACCTTATTTATTTGTCATGAAAGGGAATCTTACTTTATTAAAATAATACATTAGATTTAAAACTTTATTATATTAGCTTGGGAAAATCAATAAAATTGCTCTGGATATGCCTAGAGACTCTAGGGAGTTCTAAAAAGTAAAATATTAAGAAAAGCAAATGTTGCAATATCAAATGCATAAGCATATAGAGTATACTTATTCACATATTTCAGTAAAAAAGATTCATCAAGAAAGGCTGAGAGTTAGAGGATGTTAAATTAAGCAGATGACAAAGTGACACTAATGAAAATGGCAGGGTAGGAAACTCCAAAAGTCTGTTCTTCCACAAAAGCACCCAATGAACTGGCAAAACTGTCACCATCAACTTTTTTGGAACTGTGGGAACCACCGAAAGATTGCAACGACCAGGGGAACACAATCAATAAAAACAGCTGAATCTCAGTAGGAATGACCAGCTTTGTGTGTGGCATAACTTACCCTGGTCCCACCCCCCGCCCCAGCCTTAGCTCAGTGGGCTGAAAACAAGAGCCCAGATTCCCAGTACAGATACCATTACCTGAGAGAGCAGAACAGAACTTACTCTGAAAGAATTATGATTGTCTGCTCTGATCTGCTGAGCGGCTCAGCTCAAAGAGCTTGGCTTGATCTCCCCTAACATGGACCTCTACCAAGTGTTGAATGGAGGTGGCTATGCAGGGAGCTTTTGCCAAAAACACTTACAAGCAAATACAGCCATCCCTGCCGTCTGGGCCAATGGGTAAAAGGTGAGGTAAACAAGAAGCTAACCAAAAAGCTTGGGAGGAAAGACCGGACAATGAGCTACTTTGGCAAATAAGGACTTTGAACACATCAGACATATTCCTGGGAATCTAGACGATCACGTGCATCCACGCACGGGGCTACATACACACATGCTCAGGAAAGCCCTGAGGTGGCCCACAGCTCTCACGTCCGGCTGGCCTGCAGGTTCTGGGAAAGCAGAAGTGAAGGCTAAGGCAGAATTGTAACTTTCTGTCCCTCCTCTCGCTGACCACTAAGCTAACAGAATAGAGACATCAGTGGCCACACATGAAAAGGAATACAGACTGCTTAAAAATAGCACAGAAGAGTCGCTGAGCAAACAACAGCAACTACAACAAGCAGCAACAAACCCTGGGGAGTGGAGAGAATCTAATTCCCAGAGTTGCCACATTACCGTATTAAAAATGTCTAGTTTTCAATGACAACAACCAAATGACGCAACGTGTAAAGAAACAAGAAAGAATAGCCCACATACAGTCAAAAAGGCAATTAATAGAAACTGTCTCTGAGGAAGCCCTCACATGGACTCACTAGACAAAGACTTGAAATCAACTATTTCAAATATGCTCAGGAACTAAAGGGAACCAGGTACAAAGTACTAAAGGATACCATAAGAGTAATGTCTCACCAAATAGAGGCTCAATAAATCATTAGAAATAATTTTTATGTGATTTTTCTAACAGAAATATACCTGGAGGATATATTTCAATAGCACCTGATGCCATAGTTTCTAAGCCTTCTATTAAACATATTATATACTATTAACAGAAAGGTGACTTCCAAAATATGGCCTCCTCTGTTTGATGGAATTATGAGATCTTAGGAATGATTTGTTTTGACAAAGGAAGTAATCTTTTATGAGTTAGAAATACAATGCATTTTCAGAAAAGTCCCATCCAGTTAGAAAAGCACAAAGAGATTTCAAATGTTTTACGTTATCATTTTTAGATGATTTTAAATTTTCACAATTTTTAAAAAGTTTTAACGGGGGGTTACGTGTTTAAAATAGGTTTTCACTGAGCGTTTCTATTATGAACTCTAAATTGCAGTGCTGATCTCTGAATACCAAAATTTTGCCTGAATAAGCTTTAACAAGACTGCAAAGCCAAATTCTCCTCTCGGTAAAGATTCTTTCTCACAGAAATTAATTTTAAAAGTTCATAACTATTAAAAAGCATTAAGTTTCTCCCACCAAGCCACAGATTAAAAATACCTTTTGTTGTACCGCATTCTTTTTAAATAGTCCCATGCGACTCTTTCTCTCGCTCTTTTTTTTGGTCCTACTGAAAATATGTATAACTCAAGCTACCTACTGAAATCAAAGCCCCTTCAACTGTCTTCCCCACAGCTACCAGTGTCTTGGATGAGATCCTTCCACACAGCTACCTTACTCATTCCCGTGTCCATACTTAAATAGACAACAGCTCTATGTGGACCCTGCCCAGCCCGAGGCTTTCCAGATGACTGTCTGTTAGCAGACGGGGGCAGTGGTAAAGATCGTGGTAAAATGATTTGCACCTGTCTTTAGAAAACATTTGCACCCTTGTATACGAAAACGGATTGTGATATTCTGGGAACTTGGAACCGTGTTCTTTCAGTCTGCCATACTTCTAGTTCACATTTCCCTAAAATGCTGGCAGCAGTGTGTCTCCTGTCCTCCTCATCCGCATCCTCCCACAGCCTTTGAAGAATTCTGAAAGCACAGTGAAACAGGATCTCCTCTTAGGGAAAGCCGGATGCTGTTTTCCTCAAAGACCGTTCTTAGCTCCTGTGTTTAACGATCTTACCGTTTACTAGATATTTCATCAGCTTGCCAAGAACAGATATGAGAGGCACCAATTCATAGTCTCCATTAAGCAGGTAAATCACATTTCCAATACATCGGTCCCTTGATCCCTTGGTCAATATATTTAAAGCTCTCTTACATGATAAAGACAGATGATTAAATTAAAAATAAAATAATATGCTCGGTACTGATTATTTAAGATTCTCTACAAAACTAACTTTAGTCTGGAGCTGTCCATTTTAAAAGGTACAATTGAAATAGCTGGCTAGCATCTCTCTACCTACCAGGTAGCAGATATCTGTTGCTATAAACATACACATACAAAGCAGAGGACCAGACCCCTGCCCATGGGAAAACTAACCATCTGGCCTAGATCCACAAATAAAACAAAACAGGTTAGGCTTAAAGATGCTTTCAGGTCAAGACGTTGAGCATCTTTTTTTATGGCTTTGAGCTATTCTGTTCTTCTGGATGAAATTCCTAATTCAAACTTTAATTGAAAGTGAGTTCATTTTAATGTCAGTTAACATACTAAATTTCTTCCAAATGGCAAGGATAAAGGAAAGCTATAAGTGTGGGGTAATCAAAACACATGTGTACATTATGATTTGGTGCTGAGAAATTAATATTTAAAATGTTTTGTTGTATTCTCATTTAGTAATGGTTAGCAATGCAGTAAATTCCTATCTATTCGTAGTATTTGAG
This sequence comes from Desmodus rotundus, assembly GCF_022682495.2. Taxonomy (NCBI): domain Eukaryota; kingdom Metazoa; phylum Chordata; class Mammalia; order Chiroptera; family Phyllostomidae; genus Desmodus; species Desmodus rotundus. Next base: position 109,476,084 of record NC_071394.1, on the reverse strand, counting down.
GAACTGGTTGGCCTCCAGTTAAATGAAAAGTCAATCTTTTTAAAATAAATAAAAACACCACACAAGTACTTCCACTCTGCCTTCTGCGAGCATGTCCCACCTAGAAGGAGCGTGGCCCTCCCCACCCGAACCAACAGCCAAGCTGGTGTGCAAGAGCCACATACAAGCTCGAAGCACTTGCTTTCTTGCTCTCTCTCTCTTGCTCTAATTTATATACCAGCTTTTAATTTGTGGTCAATAAATACAAGTTTATCATATAATCAATTAAATAATAAAATTAACATATTTATTTGGTAAACTCTAGGAGTTAATATAATGCTATGTCTTACATCATCCATAAAAGAAGAAAAAACATACGAGGATTAACGTTATATCTAAGAAATGCAGTGGGAAAGAAGTTCAATGATATGGTAAAGCCAAGAAGTAGTACCTTCCTTGCCCTCTTAACAGCCAACCTTTCTGGAATCCAGAACCATAAAAAAGTGACTCGAAAATCTGTTGTCACATCAACACGCTACAGAATGAAAGATTTCTTGCAGATACTTAAGTAACAAAACTACCAACAATACCGTAACAAAATATTATGGACAAATTATTTCAATTTGCTTAAAAACACACAGCTTCTTTGCCTCACTGATTTTTCATCCTTAGAGGCAGGGAGGGAAACAAACTGGGTTGGTAAGAGCATATTCTGGTGATGAAGTTTTAGACAGATGCTATATATGTGGTACTTTATGGGTATCAGTTATTTTATATTTTGCCCAAATGAATTTTCAATTGCTTTGCTCATTCTTACACCAATAAAATACCATTTTGAAGTCCATATTCACAGAATCTTTGCGATGAGGGTTCCCAGGGGAGAACACATATTCACACGCTGCTACCCGAGGTAACCCGGCCTCACTTCCAGGAAAACAGGTGCCTACTCAACCAGAAGGTCAACCCCGAAAAAGGTCAGTCATAAAATATATATATACCTTTACTATATATATATGTGTGTGTATATATATAGATATAGATATATAGATATATAATAAGGATATACAATATACCCTTACATGTGTATGTATATGTATATACATACATACAACCTAAATAGTCACAAAAATACCAAAGAGAATAAACCCAAAGGAAAAAAAAGAGAAGAAATAAGGATCAATGAAATAATAAAGATAAAAGCAAAATTAATGAAGCAGAAAAGGGATGCAAGAGAGCAATAGAGAAGATCCACAAAGACACAGGTTGGCTTAAAAAACGACAAAACTGTGAAACTATGAAAACTGTGAAACAACAAACCATGGGGAAGCAAAATCATGACAAAAGAAAGAACAAACATACATTTCTGGTGATGAAAAGAAGGGCACAATTATATGTGCAGTGGATTGTCAAAAGGTGAGAGAATATGATGAACATTATTTCAATAAAATTGAAAACTTAGGCAAAACAAGCCCCAGAACCTCAACTGCATTATTGCCTATTAAACTGTTATTTTGTAATTTGTTTTTAATATTCTAATCTCTAAAGTTAATGATAATGTTAGGGTTAAATTTTATCGTCCTGCTAGTTCAGGGGCACACCCTCCTATCAATACTCCCCCATCCTACACTCTCGTGTTTGATTTATGTTATTTAGTAATTTAAATTCTGGCTTCAAATATGTGAGTTCAGAGGAATAAAACTAAAACTTCGATTGTACTAGCTCCTATCCAATTGTTAATAGCTCCAAGTGAGTGAGTTTAGGTATTTTTGGTTCAAAGGAATAAGACTAAAACTTTTATCTACAATATTTAATATCTAAATATTATGATTTGTAAGTACGCTAAATTTTAAAAGGGTGTCCATATCATCTTATTTTTTAAAGATTTTATTTATTTATTTCTAGAGAGAGGGGAGGGGAAGGAGAAAGAGAAGGACAGAAACAGTGATCGGTTGCCTCTCACATGACCCTAACCGGGGTGGGGACCTTGCCCACAACCCAAGTATGTGCTCTGACCAGGAATCGAACCCACCTGAGACCTTTTGGTCCACAGGGAGATGCCCAACCCACTGAGCCACACCAGTCAGGGCTCCATATTGTTTTAAATAATTTACTTAATCCGTAATTCTCCTATAGTACGTCTGTTTAATTTTGAGGATTAGTTAAAACAAGCTTATTTGCTAAGTATAAAGTGACTCGAATTTAATAACTCTGAAACTTAACTGTATGACCTTTGTACTTCTGTATTTAATATTAACTTGGAGCTGCCATATAACTGTCTTGTTCCGGGGCTCGGTAAGTGTAAGAACAATAAAGTCAACATGCTAAACAGAAGAAATTTCAACAGCTTGCTTTACAGAAAAGGAAACGGATCCAAAGAGGTAAGGTAACCTGCCCAGGTTTTTATACTACCTTAGTCTTTTTCCTTCAACACAGAAAGTCATGACCGCTCTGTACTCTGGGGAACGTAATTCTGCTGGGTCGCTTCACTCTTAAGGAAGGTATTAGGAGCTATCACTAAAACCTCCCTGTGCGCCTCTCTAGGGCACGCTATTTAGAATCATCAGCACGGCTCTTGGTGTTAAATTTTCATACCTTATCTAAAAAGACTCTTATTTTCTACACAAAAATTTCCATTGTTTTAACATTTCTCTCCTTTCATCTTTCTGGCTTAAATGCCTTGCTGATTGTAAAGTTCATGGTAACAATGTGCTCTTTCTTATAATAATCTGGCATAATCGTACAGTCTTATTGTAGCTTCTCAGATGAAGGGTACGAATGAAGATTGCTCAGCGGCCCTCCTTTGAATCTGCAGTCCCACAAAAGTTATATAAGAAGTCAGAGAGCAACACAAGTAAATAAGAAGGAGGATATTCAGGCAATCATCCAAATTTTGGGTACGAAACACTAAACTTCACATCATGAGACATTTGAATGATTCATATAAAGAAACAGAACTTACTGTTGGCACTCTTTAAGTTCTGTTTCTTTATATGAATCATTCAAATGTCTCATGATGTGAAGTTTAGTGTTTCGTACCCAAAATTTGGATGATTGCCTGAATATCCTCCTTCTTTACCTGGGGTGGGGTAGAGGGATGGGGAGAAAAGGCATACAACTGTAATTGCATAACAATAAAAAAAAAAAAAAAAAAAGAAACAGAACTTAGCATGATGGATTCAAAATACTAAGATGCAGCTTCCCTTTTGCATTACGTTCCCAGATGACAATGTCCCTCACGCTACATGCTCTTCTTTAGTGTGACGTTGCAACCCCTCATCAAAAAATGGGGTCTCTTGCCCTGGCTGGGTGGCTTAGCCGGTTGGAGTGTCATCCCATACACCAAAAGGTTGTGGGTTTGATCCCCACTCAGGACACATACCTAGGTTGCAGGTTCAAACCCTGGTCGGGTCACATAGGGGAGGCAACCCATCAATGTTTCTCTCTCACATCACTGTCTGTCTGTCTGTCTCTCTTTCTCTCTCCCTTCCTCTCTCTCTAAAATCAGTAAATACATCCTCAGGTGAGGATTAACAAAAAAAAATAGGGTCACATTCCCCTCCCTTTGAATCTGGGCTGGCCTTCTGTTCACTTGTAACTGGTAAAAGAATGCAGCAGAAGTGACTCACTGTGACGTGAGGGCAACTCAGGAGAGGCCATGCAGCCTCCACGTGGTCCTCTTAGGGGGATTGGTCTGGGGGACATTCAGCTACCTGAAACCATCCTGTTGGACAGACCACACACAGGCATGAAGCTGAACCCAACCTCACGCCCACAAAAGTGTTCAACACGTGAGAGAGGAAGCCATCTTGGAAGTGGACGCTCCAGCCTCAGCCCACGTCTGAGGGAGTGCTGGGAAGCCCAGCATTCAAGGCTTCCCAGTCGAGCCCAGACTAAGGAGCAAAGACATACCCACGGTGTGTCCTGTCCCAATTGCTGACCTAAAGAACCCATGGTGATAACAAAATGGTCATTGTTCCATGCCAGCAAATTTAAGGTATTTGTTACACAGCTGTAGATAACCAGAAGGGCATGTTAGGGCCCAAAACAAAAAACCTAAAACTCTACATTACTGCTGAGACTGGTTATAGGATTAAGTCTGATACCTATTGGTGAGGTAGCCAGATACACCAGAAGGCTCAAAAGAGGGGGCCTTCAGCCCTGACCCTGACTGAAAGGGAGATCAATCCATTGGCACGCAGAGGATGCATGTCCTTAACAAAATGGGACCTTATTCTACGCACATCTGGATTGGGAAGGACCGAGAAGGGCTAAGTACCAGGAAAAGGCTGGGCTAGGGAAGGAAGAACCTCTCACAGCATAGCTATCTCATGCTCCAGTCGCTGCCAGGCAACCTACTGAGGAAACTAGGAGTCTCCAAGGGGTTCATAAGACAAAGAGTGCAGGCAAGGGCAGAGCGGGGCGGAAAGAACACACGACTTGTTCCTTTACCCTTGGAGGCACAGGACGACACACGGCGAATGTACGACCGCAAAAGGGAGAAGAGGGCCTAAGATATAATTTGCCATGTGGACCTGAATACCAGAGCAGGAGAAAGAAACTGGTATTTCAACTGTCTTTACCTTTTATCCTTCAAAATTCTATTGGTAATATATTTTTTGTTTTAAGTCTCTAAGTAATTAGTGTCAAAACAATGCCAAACATTCATCACTAACTCCTTGGATTTTTCCTCTAAGTAAAAAGGTGATAGAGTTATATGAAGGACATTCATTTGGTGCCACCGTATAATGGACTCTTACAGGGATGATATTAATTTTCCTCTTTTAGATATAACATATTGAATGCCCTTGGTGGTCAATTATTCCTGGAGTTTTGGCAGTAACAAATTTGAATGCCAAGCTGCAGAATTTTTTTTTTCATCAGAAATACTTCTGGGAGAGATAACTTCCCTCTTGACCATTTCTCCACTCTGGACCATTTTCTTATTTCCTTTCTTCAATGTTTCAAGAAAGATACCCTCAGCAGATGCACAAATTACTTCACTGCAGAAACCCATCAGCTTCAACAAACCTATAACCCAGCAAGGGATATGACATTTTCTTGATCAAAACAACTGAGAAACAACTAGTTGAAAAACCAAGTATTTAGTTACTCATTGTTTTAAAGAACTGAGTAATCTTTTATTCCATATTTCCTCAGCCTTCCTCAAATCTGTTCCCTAGTACGGGAGGTTATACTGAGTCAGTGTTACCTCTGTTCACTCTGGTGCTACAGTATAGAAGTAGGCTATGTATAGATTATAATCTGTGAAATGAAAACACAAAAACCTTTCACAGTCAGATTAACAACACGGAATGGTTTTCAAGATTATACACCTGCTTCGATTTAATTAGTTAGAAATAGTGGAACCCCGGAAACAAGGAACACACTGACAGTGACCAGAGGGGCGGGGGGAGGGGGATAATGGGGAAAGGAGGGGAAGGGTCTAATCAACGGACAGGTACAAATGACCCATGGACAACAGGGTGGGGACTGACTGTGGGAGCAGGAGAGTGGGCAGGGCAGGGGAGAGCAGTAGGGGGAAAATTAGGGCAAGTACAATAGAATAATTTTTAAAATTTAAATAAATAAATGGAAATAATGGAAACCTTAGCTGACTATTTTAGGTGTTCAAGACTGAGGTATGAGCAAGTTGGGTGTGGATTTTCTCCACGATATTTATTCCCCTCCGTGGTTCTAAATGTGAGCTGAATGGGGTGTCCCTCTTTTTCCCACTGGCCTTTCCTCTCACCTCTTCTCTCTCCCTTCCCCAAAGCTGTGAGAGGTACAGTGTGGACAGAGGACAGGCATTGTCCTTTCTCCTACATCAAACGTGGCCTGACCCAAATAATGTCCAAACAAAAAAACTTTCTAAAAATAATCAGTTCCCATAGTTCAAATGATGAATTTGAAAGAAAGATGAAACAGCCTAAATAAGATAAATCAATGAGAAGTAATGTCCTAAAGACAGAGATAAAACACTATCTGAATAAAAAAGAAAAGTGATAAAATTAAAGGAAAAATACTAGGGCAGCAAAGAAATCTACCTATACAACCAGACAATATATACATAAATCAATTAAAACATGTCTTTTATAACGTGGTAAAGAGAAATGAACATAAACCACACAATGCATAGCAGTAGTGAACACTCTTCTCTCCATGAGGTCAATACTTTTGACTGGAAGTTGCTCAAGACTTCATTGAAATCTTCGCATTTATTCTCACCTTGCCTTTTTTATTTATAAGGTGAAAGTTCTGAGTCATAACATCCATATAACTTTAAGTTAATGTATTTAGCCAAATCCTGACATAGAGAAACTCGGCATGTATTTGCTCTTGGAGTCTCTGAAATTGTTCAGTACGCATTTCATGGTCGAGTTACCCATGTTCCGTAATTCACAAGTTTCCACGGCACTGGAAACATTTACTTCCCTGGTTTAGATGTATTGATATATTTCTTCATATACAAAACGTACTTTGCTATCTTCATGAAAACTTTATATATTATATAAAAATCTATGTTAGCGTTACCTTAATTGTCTCTCCAACCAGTTTCTTCACAACACACAACTAGAACAAAGTAATGGCATACACCAAAAGTTCCACATCAAATCAGAAGAAAAGGATTACAGCTAATGAAATACCATTCAATTTCACCTTGTAGTTACCAAATTTAAAACACCGTGACAACAGATACCAAGATTGCTAACGATTCCCTGTATCGGAGGAAATGTGGGCAGTCATACACCATAGAGCATTGAAAACAACATTTTAAAAGGAAAAACACGATGGTGGCTGTTACATTAACCTATACTCTCTATATTTCAATAATGTGAAGTAAAAAAAATCTTTTACTTTTTTACAACAGGAACAAAATTTACAGGAGTTTTTACTTCCACAACATCGTGAATCTGAATCAGCACCTCAAGTATTCCATTCAAAGATGATTAAGAACTGGTATTGTTATTTTATGAACAAGCTATTGTAAAAATGACTTCATGAAAGGTAAATTATATACATATAAAAGTATACTTATGTATTCACATTCTATTAAATGACTGAATTTAATTTCTCATTCTCAAAGCAAAGTCACTTTACATTCACAAAATTTTTAACTAAATTTAAATGTTTGTTTACCTTACAGTCAAATTTAAGATATTATTTCAAGTAAATGTATCACAAAACAGTAAACCATTAAAATATTGATTTATTTTTTACTGTTTATAACAAAATTCTAGCAATATCTGACAATATGATTAAGAAGTATTTTATACCACATCCCATACTAGGTAGGGATCCTACTTTCTCAGTGAAGACATTGCTAAGCCCTGAGAAGAATCTTAGAAGCTAAAGGATATATTATAGCACCCCCTACAATAAAAATTTCAATTAGTGAGTAAGAAGTGCCCCAGGAGAAGGGCTGGGCTTGCTACCCAAACGGTTCAGAAGAAGGACATTTCTGGAATAGGGCACAGAAGACAAAACTGGAATAGGAGGTTGGCAAGAAGCAGAAAAGGATTCCGGAGAAACACCAAGGACAGATGGGGAGTGTCCTGAAAACCAAGAGGAAGCCCAGGACTCCAGCCTAAAGCAAAGGGCATCACAGAATTGTTGAGTGAAGACTTTTACAAAGTAGTGTATAGGAGTATTAATTTGCAAACTTTCTGAAAAAGGATTTGAGGGGAAAGGACAGGAACAGTAGGAAGGGAGATTAAGTATTGTAATCTCCCAAGTATATGGTAAGAAAACCTGGGTACCAGCTTCAGAACAATAGGACAGATATGGGACACAGTGAGAACAGGGTCAGCTAAAGCCAGCATCTCAAGAAGACGTTTGTTTTCTTTATTGGGATGGTTGATTTGGTTTTGTTAGGAAGTACATTAATACAGATCTAACTCGGATTCATCTCACAGTCATTAGTTATTCAGTATTTTGTATTCATTTTTTTTTTAAGTAAAGAAAGCAGAATAGCTCAGTGGAGAGCACCTGGTCTCACAGTCAAAAAAAAAAAAACACCCAAAAACAAAAAACCCACAAATCTATTTTGGGGTTTTTGGGCAATGTTGCTCATCACCTTGTACAACCAAACAGGTCTCAGTTCCCTTCAAAGAAAAATGATAGAGCAAACTGATACGACTCACGCAGTGGTATCGGGCCGGGGCGGGGCGTGGGGGAAGACAAACTCAAACCTGTGAAATAACGCGTTTGGGACTAACTCTTAAATAAAATACTTAAAACAAAAAAAAAATTAACAGCTGCACTAAACCATCGGGAAGGTTGTCTATGAGGTGAGGCATCCATATAATATTTCTGAAAGGTCTACTTATCTCCCATTAAACTATGACATCTAAAAAATTATGCAAATATAAACTTAAAAATGAGAGTGACAACGTTCGAGTCCGATGGACGTGAGTTCAAATCAGAGCTGTGCCTATTACTAACTCTGTAATGGGGATAATACCTATCACACTCTGAGATTCTAGCTATAGTTTGAAGGTAGAGCTGAAGGATCCGTTGCTAGATTAGATGTGGTATATGAGAGAAAGAGAAGAGTCCGAGAGACTCTGCAGCCTGGACAACAAGAAGGCTGCCATCAAACTGAGATGGGGGAGGCTGCAGATGGAAAGGATCAAGGACAGCTGCGTTTGAGACATGGTAAGTGGGGAAAGAGAGCAGGAAGCTGGATATGGCAGCCTGGAGTATTGGAAGAGATATCAGGCCGAAGATACACATTTGGGAATGGCTGACACTTAGAGCCAGGAGACAGACACGACGAGATCAGCAAAGGAACGTAAGCAGACAGAGAAGAACAGACAGAAAAAGACTGTGATTGCTACAACATTTCGAGATCAAAGAGAAGAGGAGGAATCAGCAAAGGGAACTGAAAAGACTGATTGGTGAGACAGGAGGAAAACTAGGAGAGCAGGGAGCCAGGGAAACCAAGTGAAGTACGCGTCTCAAGACGGGGAATGACAGACCATATGCTACTGATGGGGAAAGTAAACGGAGAACTGAGAACTGACTGGTAATTTAAGAACTGGGTGACCTGGACAAGAGCAGCTCTGGTGAATAATGAGGGTAAGAACCGAAATGAAGTGGGTTTAAGAAAAACTGGGAGCAAGGAATTGGAGACATGAAGCATATACAATTCTTCAAGTTCTTTTACTGCCAAAAGAGAAAGAAGTTGGGCAGTAGCCAATGGAGAAGTGGCTTACAGAGAAGATGGAAGGAATATCAGAACGCTTCATGCTGAAGGGAACGACCCAGTAGAGAGTGAAGGCTGACTCTCAGGAAGACGGAAGAGCTTCTGTATGAATGAGCTGAGTACTCCAAGTGGGCGGACATCTTCCACCTGAATGGGGAGACCCAGGGGAGGTCCTCTTGGTAACACCAGGGAAAGCGGAGATGGGGGTGCAATGCTGATGAATGGGTGGAGATCATAGCGGGCCATGACCAAGTCACAATAAAGGTAATCAGTCAGACCAATTCTATTATTTCTTAGGAATAGGAAGGGAAGAGCCCTTAAAGAGGAAAGAAACTACCCTAAACTTAAATTTACTAATTATCAAAACAGACAGCATTTAACCCAATATAGGGTTTTAAGCCCCAAAAGACAGAGTTATATATTTTTTTATCAATGTGTGGTTGCCCCTCGCACACCCCCTACTGGGGACCTGGCCTGCAACCCAGGCATGTGCCCTGACTAGGAATCGAACCAGTGATCCTTCGGTTAGCAGGCCCGCACTCAATCCACTGAACTACACCAGCCAGGGCCAGACAGAGTTATTTTTGATGTCCTGCTTTTTGCTGACAGGAATGGGGACTCTATACCAATATTAAATTAGTTAGAGACTATAAAGAAAGATGGAAAACATAAAGGAAGCATATCTAAGTTGTACAGTGCAAATTTCAACCCCAGGAGACATAAAAGTGAACGCCCTTGTTCCTAATCCCCTTCACTCACCATTGTCTGCTTAGTGCACCTTAACTCAATGATCCCAAAAGATATTTGATAAGAAAATAGTAACAGTAAGAATAAGAATAATGAAATAATAAACAAAGCATTGTGTGCTTTGGTGTACCTAATCCTTGATAAATGCTCTAATACACCCATTCTCATTAAATAATAATAATAACTATTATTATTATTATTATTCGCTTTTCAAAGATGAGGAAGCTATGCGTAGAGAAGGTACGTAACTTGCCCAACAGTAAGTGGCAGAGTTAGAATTGAGACCCAGGTCCTTGCTGTCAAGAATCAGCAAAACTTGTATGTTAAGACTGTACATTTTACCACATTAAGAACTCAGACTAAGAATATCGACGTGGATAATAATTATTTAAAGGTATTAGACAAAAACATAAAAATGCTGATCTCTTCAACTGGCAAATTAGAACTACTCTCACCCAAACTCAGCTGGCGGATAATACAGGCCCTTCTAGATGCTCCTGGGACTCAAGAGATAACCACGGTCTGCCCTTTGGCCTGTCATCCTGTACTAACATTACTTGTATAATAAAAGGAAAAACAGAAAGGAAGTGAAGGCACACTTTCTTCCAAATATCTAGACAACACAGATTCCATGATGTTTATCACACATTACCATAATTTTCCAATTTGGATGTTATCACAAAATAAATGTTAAGTTGATACACTATATCAAGGGTGTCAAACTCATTTTTACCGGGGGCCACATCAGTCTCGCAGTTGCCTTCAATTGAATGTGACTTCAACTCCTTAACAGTCAAGGAGTGGTTACATTATATAGTCCTCAAATTATTTCAGCCCTTTAAAGGTAACCGCGAGGCTGATGTGGCCCCCGGTGGAAAAGAGTTTGACACCCCTACACTATGTACTTCTAAAAGTTTAGCTACCATCACATTTTTATTAATTTCATTCTCACATAAAAAACAAGCTATTTTTAAGCCCAACGCAATAAATGTAAAATAAACCACAACCTGGACACACCACAACCCCAACATCTCCAACATTTCCCCAAGACCGCCTGCCTCCAAGAAAGCCAGCGTTTCCCATTCCACCAAACACACTGTGCTGTACATTCATGGACTGTTGCTCAGGCTGCTCCCTTTGCCTGGAAGTTCTACAGCAAGTTGTGGGTGCCCCTGGTGGCCTGCCCAAATCCCCCAGCTGCCCTGAGTGTTGGCTGCTGATAGCTCTCAGCTAACCCTAGAATGTCAATGTCCTCCTGCCCACATGATTGAATGGCAGGGGGGAAGGTTAAAAGAGACTTAAGAGACACATCAACCAATTGCAATATGTGGGCCCTGATCTGGGCCCTGAACTAAACTATTTTTGGACAACCAGATATCTGAGCATTGACTGGATATTTGATGTTAAGAAATTATTGTTATTTTTTTAGGCACAATAAAGAGATATGGTTTGTATAAATATATTTATGAATAATAGGGCATCAGGGATTTGCATTAGAATAATACAGGATGAGAATAAGCAGGTAGGAGTACAGAGGAAATGAGAATGGCCATGAGCTGGTAACTGTTGCAGCTGGATGATGGATACATAAGGGTTCACTACACCACTCAGTGCAATAGAGGGAACCCACAAAAGGGAGAATGGAATTAAAGTATAACAGGAGGCACAACCTGATGATAGTGCCAAATCAGTCCACAAAATTAAGTTTTTACTTACAGCTGCTTAAATGTTATTTGGAATTAATAGACATGGAATAAAAATGTAGTGACAATCCACCAAATGTTTTGAAATAAGTTGAATTGAAATAGATTAAGTGAATCGACACTCATTTCTTTCACGCAGTCATTATGAAGGGAGGCAAAGAAACCGAAGGGCATTCAAATGAGAAGTTCAAACTCCTGCTACTGTTCAAGTCTGTACAAATGCAGTTACTAATTCCTATTGACAGCTGTGCATCATATGTATGGCCTCAGTTAATTTGGACAAGAGTCCAGTGAAGTCAATGCCATTATTACACCTATATTAGAGATGAGGAAACTAAGGCGAGTAGGTGGCCCAGCCTGGATTCGCACCCAAGCCAGCTCACTCCAACGCCGAAGCAGTAAGCTCCTCCTTCCAAAGCAGGGCCCTGCGGAACGGGCACCATCAACGCCCTAATGCCTTTACTGTCAAGTGAACACAGCAACAACATTTGGGCAAAAGGCCCCAGAAGGGGTACACGCTTCAAGCACCAGACTGGAATCACTAGGCTGCCTGCCTGGTAGTCACAGCAGTCACAGCATCGAGTTAGGCTGTGCACTTCTCTAAAAGAAAAAAGCCATGTACTTCCGGATGCTCACGACACGCGACACAAATGACAAACTTGTCTTGTTAACACTCATTCAGTCTTAAGAAGTGGCATCTTTCCCAGGTGAAAGGCTTACGCCAGAACTAAACTCATAATCTAGGCCCTCTTAACCAAATAAGTAGCCATCTTTTTACACTATGAGGAAAAACCAGAAAACTTAACATTACAAACTAACAAATTCTGAAAGTATAATCATTAGTAAAACCAAAATTTCCAAATTTCCATTCATGGCACAGAGCTTAAATAAAATATATAAGTACAGAGGAGAATGAACCGAAAACTAAGTTCATTGGTCAAACTCATTTTCAGAGACCAGCATGGGAAAATAATTCATCTGAGTTGCCAAAGAGAGGAAGCAGGGCTGAGAAGTTAAAAGGACAATCTCTTCCTTCATTCAACTGTGCAACAGGGGGGAAAAAACACGCTCCAGTCACCATCAGCCCTCCCCAAGCCTGCAACCACATGGCCGTGCTCTAGGCTGGGTGGAGCAGAGAGTAAATAAACACTGTTCCTATTTTTAGCACGCGTTCCCGGGCCACTCTGAAACTTCCAAGTCACAAAATGATTGCCTGTTATCTTTAAAAGGAGATTTATACTTAAAGAATTCATAGAAGACACAGAATCTGGAGGAAACATATAGAAGCTCCTATATAAAGTTGGTTTAGTTTCAAAAATCATGTACTATGTAAAAAGTATTACATATTCGCAAAATAAACAAGAAACATTTAAAATATTTTTCATTGCATATACTCAAGGGTAAATCTTCTCCAACTCTATAGAATATGAGTTGCTGATATTAATACAGTAAAAATTTTAATTTTAAAAATTCAAAATGTATTAAAATTTTGAACATCGATGTCATGGAAAAAATTAAGCTGAAGGTACAAGTTACATATTAACTGATAAAACATTCTCTCTAAAATTCAAACTCACAGTATGTTCAATGACTTCCCTCAACTTTACTTGAGAACAACAGATCGGAAGTAAAAAGAACATATTTGTTTGTATATTCCACTTCTTCCTCACACATTTAAGAAAGAAAACTAGGGGTGTCTGCGCACACCAAGGCCAACTCACCCCTGGACAGTAGGCATACAACGCTAGGCCCACAACAGGTTTAGGGGCCCACAAAAATGTCTTAATTTCTTTCCAAATCAGAAGGAACAAAAAGAACCCTTAGGTTGAATAAAATGTTTTCATCTATAATATTAATAGGTTTGTCTTTATACCAACACAATTGTGAAATATAGTTTTTAATTTTTTATTTAAACAGAGGAGGAAACCCACAAAGAACAAAGGGCCTAGGCCCGTAAAAGTCAAAATGCAGCCCAGCGACGTCTCAGTGCTTCCTGCCCTGGGAGCTTCTGTAGGTAGATCTGGGGTGTGTTCCTCAAAGCGGAAGATGGTTAGTGGTCCCTGGGCTGGACGCAGACAGTGATTGGCACCTGTCAGCAACTACTCCGCTTCAGGGACCGCTCCCATCTCTGCTGCCTCCTGCAAAGATGGGGCACAGCACGAACAGGATCCCACATGCTGTCAATATTCCAAGGGGCTTAAACAGTTAGCTAGAGCTGCTGCAACGGCACAGTCTTGCTCTGAATCAGTGGATGGCTGTTTTTAAAAATTCAGATGCACTGGAAATCAGAAGAAAATGTCTCAGAGGCACATGCGCACGCCCACAAAACTTTGCATACAGTTCGTGCCTTCACTGGAGCTTCGCTTCCTTCACGGAGAAGTCTTTTCATGTTGTAAACAATGTTTCTCAAATCTATTTTTCAAATGAGAAAATTAACTCGCTCCTTCCTAAAGAAATGGAAATAAATCTAAATAGTGCAGCTAAAACAGAAGTAGACTATATACTAAAAGAAAATTTCAGTCAGAAGGCAGCTGCTTTACTTCGATACAGAAGTTGAAATTGGGTCCTGGCATTTGACAGTCAATCTAGGTTTTGTTCTAGCGACAAAAGGCGAGTGGTGCCAAGTGGAAACGCAGCCCTCTTTGCCAGCGGGCTAGGATAGGCTGTGTGAAGAAGGGCGGCAGTCCCCTGAAAACCTCTTCCAGTTCCACGCACTGTACATCACTCCCTGTGCCCACACACCCCGGGGCCTCCTGTGGCAAGGATGGCCCCCCTGATGCTGTCTGTGTCACAGAGAAGATTCAGTCTGCATTCAATATAAGGCTGTCAGAGTGAAAATAACCTTCAAAAGCGTCCTGTAGTTTTTCCTGAGTCTACAGGCTTCTGCCTGCACAGAGGCTGCCGAGGCTGTGTCACTGACTCTGGCCAGCAGATGTACTTGGTTACCTGCCTCCAGGCCATGCTTCCTGGATGGCACCTGGGCGAAAGCAGTCCTGGTTCTCCAGCAGCTGCGCCATGGTGATGGCAAAGCCTTGACCTGTAAGGTGGACCTCACTCAAAGGGCCACTTACGAGCCAACCCAGCAGGAAACAGGGTTTGTTCCCTTTCTTAAAACACACAAACATGTCTTACACACACACACTCCTCTCACATTTGGCCTCAGCATTAACCAAATGGAATCCATAGTCCGCTCCTATTTTTTTGTCACCATCTCTTTCGATGGCTAAGGAGTGAAAGTCATGGCCATGGTTCTTGCGAAACTGGCGACTTTGCAGGCACCAAATGTTTTTCAAGAGTACTGGCTGGCAGACTCAGCAACGTGGAGCAAGGACCCAGGAATGTGACGGGTTCTCACAACACGCGGACCTGCTATCGCCTGGGCAGTGAGGCCAGGTCAGCTGCCCCGCATCCAGACGCTTCCTCTTCACGGGATCAAGGTTTTCTTACCATCATAGTGCTACATTTCAAAGAGAGCCGTGGCCACCGAGCTTCCAAAAAGAGATCACAAAGGACGAATTCCCTGGAATTCCATGCACACGCAACAGATGAAAGCCATCAGGTGGTTGTCATGAAGAATGCCAACGGCTCACCCAGGTGCAGGCTGAAGGGACCTGTCCTGCCAAAATCTGCTTGAACGTATTAGAAGAAATGTCAGCAACCTTGAACATGCACTGCTATGTTAAATAAACTCCTTCAATTCTCTCCTTCTACTCTCACAGAACCAACCTGACCATGACCCAGAAACAAAGCTTCCCCGGGTCTCTCCCACCAGGAGGCAACTCCTACCTGGCCACGTGACACGCAACCTGAATCTGCACCTCTCCCAGGGCGGAGTGCCCCGCCCCCACCGCTGCTGGGCACACCAGAATGCCCACTGATTCTACAATCTCGATGGCAAGCGCCTGGCTGCACATCCAGCACAGGGTTTTTGTGTCTCACCACATTCAGCGATGAAAGTGAAGTTGAAGGGCTGGAGCTCCAAGGCGCTTTTCTGTCTGTAGTGATGTCCCACATGGGGAGAGATGGATGTCCATGATCATGTGACAGCACGGGCCTGCGTTAGCGCCTATCAAAGGGGAACTAAACTGATCCCATAAGGTGAAGGTCGCTCCAACAGCGACTTCCAGACCATGCCCACTCTCATTCCATCCCACCTGATACTCACCTGTAGCGAAACCGCTCGGTAATATCTTTGACGCACACACAAACATTTTTTTCCACAGAAACATTCCAAAGTAAGAGGAAAGAAATCGATGAGAAAAATGCTATAAATCACAGATCCCAGAGTAAGAACTACTGTCCTAGTCGAAAGACAATTAGATGCCAAACTGAAACCTTAAAAGAAAACAAATTCTTCATGTAGATACCTCCTTTCAAAATGCTTAAAAATTGTCCCTCTTTGGCTCACAAATATGCCTGCTCCTAACTTGCAACACTTTTCCTGTAAGAAACAAATGTTTCTGGGCCAGACACCAATTAAATTTTGCTTTGCTGTGTTTACTGAACCAACGCATGGCAGATAATGATAAGAGACTCTCAGAGATTAATGGAGGTTGAAGGTAGAGGCATACGAGTACCTAGTTACTTGTACGATTCCCTCTAAACCATGTTAGACTGAAAATTAGAGAGAAAGTTATGCTCAAGAGTGAAAACATTTTAATTCAATTCAGCCCATGTTCTTGCTATAGAAATCATGCACTTACCTAATTTTAATAGCAACATATATCAGAACTGACCAATTCTTTTTTTAAAAAAGGTAAGTGCAAGCATTTTTCTTATGGAAGAAGAGCTTACAATAATTTCCTAGGCTTCCCAAATCCTTTAAAAAAATACTCTTTCATTGAGACTGAGTCTTTGACCCTAAAGAGAGCAGAATGGATGGTGATGCTGTGTGCCAACTAAACAGCCCCAGGAAAGGACCAGAGATGGCGGGTGGACACAGGATAAGGAGGGGAAGGCTGGATTTGAACACGCTTCCGGGGATGTGCAGTGACATGCTCGAGGAATGCTGAGGAGACAGCAGTTTCTCGGGCTCAGAGGGCAAATCTGAGCTAGAGACATCGTTTGAGACACCTCAGTGAATACCTCGTTTAACTGCAGCTATGGCTGTGAAAACGCTGCCCGAGATGAGGCCTGGCAGAAGGAGCTTATTCACCGGATGGCACAGTGAGCCCTGATGACCTTCCCTGGTGGGGGAAGGTGGAGGAGGAAAGGGAAGGAAAGGAAGTGGAGCAGGAGATCACGGCCACTCTCAAGATACAGCTGAAGAGAGAGCTGAAGAGGGAGCAGGAAGGTTACTGCTGTCTCTCTTATTTTTTAAGAACCTGAGCATGTTTATAAGGTGACGGGGGAGACGTACGCACAGAAGGAGAAATTCGAGACCCAGGAGGGAGAGGATCGGGCCTGGTGCACAGGGGCCATGGGGAGGAGGAGGAGGGCTGACTGGTGGACAGGCCTCAAGGCGAAGGCGGAGAGGTTTTTCTACGAAGCAAGAGATAAATCTGAGGATGGCAGGGAGGAGGTGGCAAGACACGGATTTCCCTGCTGAGAGTTACCCATCTGTGTGGGCACTGCCCACACACAGTCAGGGGTGCAGACTGGACCAGAGAACAGACTCTTTCTCTCTACAAAGCTCCCCAGCTGTGAGGAGGACCTGCTGTGACCCTGTCCTCATCAGCACCAGCTTCACCTGGGTCCCGTGGCCGTGGGAAAAAGACTGCCCCAGCACAGCTGGCTCGACACCCCCCCACACACTCTCTGAAGGTCTTTATCATCCAGGAGCAGCACCTTGAAAGCAACAGGTGGCCTCCAGAATGGCAGGGTGCAATATTTTTGCTTTCTTGGAATGACAAATATGTCTGACTCGCTAAATAATTTCAGTGCAAAAATACAATTTTTTTTTAGCTTCAAGGATGTACAGATGGTCTGCCTATCAGAACAGGCAGCAAAGCAGTTAATTCTTCTAAGTAATAGTGGGCCACAGATAAATGCTCAGGGCATTACACCTCAGTTCCTTTCACAGCAGGAAAACAGCGCGGGTTTCTCAGCCAGCCACACAATTCCAGATTACCTTTTGATGATGCTGGGTTTCCATTTTCATGTCTCGTTAATTAAGTGGGTGAGGAATGAAGTGCCACCTTTCCAATTTACACGTGTAAAATGTGTGAAGATACCGGAGTAGCAGGGACAGAGACAGGAGGACCGAACTACAGGTCAGGAGACCTGGGCCCAGCACTCCACGTCACTAACATTTCGTGTGGCCGTGTGTGATTCTGTACACATGGGCCTCGACTCTTTCACCTACAATGTGGGGGCCACCAATGACGTCCTCGGCACAAGACAGTTGTGAGAGTAAGCTGAGTAGTTAAAAGTCCCTTGTAGAGATTAAGGAACTATGCAAATATGATGTGTGGTTAGCATACAAAGGAATTTTCCAGTTTTAGGGTTTTTTTTGGTTCTGAGTATTGTTACTACCATTTTATGTTTTCATAACATCTTGCTTTAGTAGCTTTAAACGCCTTTCAAAACATTAGGATAATTATCCTAATAAAATGAGAACATAGAGCAACATCTAGCTTTATTTCAATTTGTAGAGAATACAGTGAGATACAAAGATTTCAACTGATATTCTTACAAGTCAAAATACAAGCTAGACCTAAAGTTCAGACTTTCTGCCTTCAATTGGATACTCTATGAGAAAAGAAAGTATAATTTCATCAATTAAAATGTTACTATCTTTTCAAATCCACTGAAAAATATTAAAAATACACAAAAAACTATATATAAATTACTATTGCTTTCAGAGCAAAATTCTTCTCTGAATTTTCACCCTGGTCCCAGGGATAAAATAAAGGTTATCTGCTTCAGTATCACAATCAATGCTGCCTCATAACAGAACCTTTCGAGAGGCTGAGATTACGACTTCATTGGCTCTATCCTGGTGGTAACGAAAACAATCATGCCAACCCACCAGCTCACAATGCTGATAAATAAAAACAGAGGCATACACCCTAAATTAGAACCCAAAACTCGTGACTTGCAGCTTCCAGTCCCCACCGGCCAGCTCCCTGACCACTAGGACTGGAGTCCCCATCTCGTGTTTGAACCTCTGCCTACTCTTTAGTTGCTGGTTTTAAACATCACTGCACTGGTCTGCTCCGTTCAGATACAGCAGAATAGCCTAAGGCTAGATCAACAGTCCTCTCTACAAAGGAAATCGGCCCCAGTAATGTAGTGCTGGAACACCTCACTCCAGAGATGGTCCGTTCTGCTCAGTTCTCACATCCATAGCCAAGGTGACCTGAGTGCCGTTGTCTGCACAGTGGCAGCAGCTCCACGGCACGTCCTGGAGCCAAGCTTCGATCCGCCGCTTAAGTGAATTTGACATTGGAGTTGCATTATGGAGGGCATCACCTCAACAACAAGAGACGCAGGGCACTCCAAAGCCAACGGTACCTTCCCTCACACGTCTGTTCTCCTCTGCACCCCCTCTGAAGCACAGCCTCCTGGCCAGTGCGCCCCGGAACACCACTGTGAGCCACAAGTGGATTACTGACTGGCCAAGACACTGATCCCCGCAACCCCCCACCTTCCATCCCGGCCCTCACCAGGGCTGGGTGAGGCCTCCAGCCACCAGCAATCTCCTCGAACTCAGCGGTACACTTACCATTTTCTGCCCATAGCCTGGTGTGCAAACGGTTGGAAGAGCTCTTTTGGAGCTTAATTTATGGATGTAATGGCCCCTGGTGTTCCTAGGAATGGTAGGCCTGTGAGTTGCCAAATTCTATCCAGGAACAGGAGCTTTTGCCTGCCTTGTTACTTCGGGGACATCTTCTAAGCCATCTTCCCCCTCGTTTTACCTCACAGCCAGGAATGAGGAGGACAGCAGGATAAATGCCCTGAGGTCAGGGCACTGCCCAGGGAGCACACTCCCCATCTACTTCTAAGTAAGGTGCCCTCGGAGCGCCCTGTGCCCTGTTTCTCCCAGTTACTTTCACTCTCGCTTCCAGGCCCCTTGGGGGAGCATTCATCAATGGCGGCGGTTCGTCGGGACAAAGGGCTATTTAACTATTTAAAAATATTCTCCCACAATACTTTCTTCCCTAGCAAAGAAGATGGGTAAGAAGATCTGGCCAATTGTGCTGTAGAAAACGGAGCCTCTCTGATCCTTTGCTTGGTCAACATCACCAAGCACTAAATTTTCACAAAAAGAATGTAGAATTTCTCCCCCCAAGAATATTAACGTTCATTTCCACCATGCCTCACGTTGGCAAAGAAAGAAATTAAACTACCCAGTAAAGCTATATGTATTAATATATGGGTCCCCATCACGATCAGGAAGGCTTGAGAACACGTTTCTGCTGATAAACTGCCGGTCCTCCTCCAGCCTCTACAGACTGGAGTCTCCAAGGATGCAGCCTTCCCACCAGACCCTGCCTCTTCCTCGGTGCCTACCTAGAATCAGTGGACACGAGCTTCTCTGCTGGAAGGTACCCCCATGTTAATTTGGAAGAGAAAACAAAGTATTAAAAGAATTAACGTGAGCATTGATGACCTGCTAACAGAGCTACTAAAAGACTGCATACCAAGTAACTGGGACTGGAAATAAGCGACGCTGATATTTTCATGTTACTGCCCTGCAGCCAATAAAATATTTTTATAGATGCCTTGGGAATTCAGTGGTCATTCCTCCTGACCGCAAGTGCCTGTGTGGCAAGAGAAAGTGCTAGACAGCATTCAAAGGCAGACATTTACCCAAAGGTCGTGGCGTACCAAGCCCGACTGCCAGCCCACCCTAACGTGGTGCACCAACACGTCACACACGGGGTCTCTTCCTCCTGTACAAATAGGCACGCGCCTGGCAAATGTCGATTTATAATCTTCTGTGAGTAAACAGCCTTTTTGCTACGCGTCGCCACCTGAGTGCAGACGAGGCGGCTAAAGGAAATGTGAGGACTCGACTCAGCAAGGTTTGAAACGTGCAATCACCTCTTTCTAGAAAGAGTTCTCGTGCCTCAGTAAAATCAGTTCTTTCTGAAATACTTCCCTCCTGGGAAACTTCTTCCTCCGTGATGCATGACGTCATGGACGCACAGATGTCTTCTCTGTGTGGGGATGGAAGAGAGCCAGGAGATGGACCAGGGAACAGTGGCTGCACGGTGACGATGAATCTAGAGCCAGGCTCCTATGACCACCCCAGGGCCTCCATGACAACCTGAACAACATATTCTTGTACTTGGATCAAAAATACACCCTTACAAGGCGATGAGTAATGCACAGGGCTGACCATCATTTTCACACATAGAATCTGTTTTTCCAAATTTGACTAAGAAAATGTTCCTCTTCATTGTTATTTTATGGCCCCTCAGAAAAAGGGTAACTCGGGTAAGCCTTGAAGGGGAAGCTGCACTGAGGCACCTGAAGGATTAGCCCAACCCCCTGCACCCACCAGCCACAGGGTCCCTGATATCACCTGGTGGGTTCTGGAGCTGCCTGTCCCCTGTCATCTCACAGAGCTGAACTGGCAAGGATTCAACATGAAAAAGGCCTCTTGGCTGTTTTTAATCCCAACTATACCTTCAAATTGCTGAGGGTTCGGAAACCCTCAGAAATTGTGATTTAATCGGGCTAGAGTGGATCTGCACATTAGTGTGTTTTCAAATCCAGGCAATTCCAGTGTGTGCTCAAATGACCCGTTTGAAGATCTGGTGTTTTCGCCGCCTGAAAGAATGTATTTACACAGGACAAGGTGAGTGCTCAGTAGAGCTTACACGCTGTGCTGACCTCCTGGGATCCCAGGTAGACAGCTATTCAGCAGTAATCAAATAACTCTTGCTTTTGTCTACAGACCTGGACAACTGGTTTCTGTTTTTAACTGCTTTTGAGACCAAAGAGCGCTATCTAGAAAACCGTCATGCAGAGAACAGGTGCTCCGCAAATGAGTGCTTCTCAAAGTTTTCTATGAGCAGCACACTTCTCCATATTAAACCCTTTAAGTGCACGTGAGTTAATTAAAACTCTCAAAACTGCACCAAAACAAATCATAAAAACTCCCAGCAATCTCGGCGACAGTGTAAGATGACTCCCAATCCGCCACTGTGTCACGACGTCCCACAGGCCCAGCGCCCACGTGTTCTCAGTGCCATCCAAGAAAGACTCTGCCTGCCTGCTCCTCCAGCCGCCCCTCTCTCCCCGCTCTCTCCACAGCTTCACTCCACTCAGGACGCGATCAGGTCTCCCCACGGCACCGGCGCTCCACTGCAGCAAAAAGGTTTACACATGTTTGTGAAAGTTTCCATCAGTTTGCCTGTTACTGAACTTTATATAATGAAATCATACAGTCTGCATTTTTTTCATGGCTGGTTTCTTTCAACATTATCAACATCAGATTTCTTTCAACATCAGAGCTTGAGAGACTAAAGTGGTACATGTAGCAGCCATGGGCATTTGGTTGCTTCCAGCTTGGGCTGTGACAGTTAATGCTGCTATAAGCGCTCTTGTACATACCTTTTAATACACAAAGGGACTAACATCTGTTGGGCATTACACCTCGTAAGAAAGACAGTGTGGTACAAGGATAGGTAAATAGACGGATGTAACAAAATAGACTCCAGAAACAGATCCACACATACACAGTCACCTGATTCATGACAAAGGGCCAATGCGGAGGGTGGGGGAGGGGGATGTTTTCAAATAAACTGTGCTGAGTTAACTGGATGTAGACGGAAAGAAAATTTTGACCCCTACCTCACACCATACACAAAATAATTTCCAGCTAGATTGTAGATCTGAGTGTGGGGGAAAAAAGGTCTACAAATAATTATCTTTCATGGTCTTAATCTAAATAAAGATATCTTAAACAGCACACAAAAATAATAACCATAAAAAATGCTGATAATTGGATTTCACTAAAATTAAGAACTGTTTCTCATTAAAAGACGCCATTTAATGTGTATACCTATCTCTTAAATGATATATATTACACAAAACACCTAGCAGCAAATGTAAATAAGTCCTACAAATGAATTTAAAATATATAAAAACCCAATTTTTTAAATGGACAAAAAACTCGAACAGACATCTTACCAAGAATATCCAAATGACCAAGAAAACATATGAAAAGGTGCTCAACATCATTAGCCACCAGGGCCATGCAAACCAAAAGCCACCGGAAGGTACCATTACATAACCATCACAAATGGTTACAATTAAAAAATCAATACCAAGTATTAGTAAGCATTAGAGCAACTAGAACTCATGTAACCAGGTGGGGTGTATAAACTGGTTTAACCAGTTAGAAAAATCACATGATAACATTAACTAAAGCTCAATACATACGTATCTGGTGACATAACAATTCTATTATTTTTAATACATATAAAAACATTTATGGGAATATACATAAACCAGAGAAAGCTTTGAAAAAGCATACAGATCTCTTTCAACAAGTCATCAAAAATTTCAAAGAAAAACACATCCTTAAAAGTGGTATTACGTCAGGAATTCTGTTAGTTCCAATATAAAAACATCTGAATAATTCCACTGGTATTTAATATCATCTGTTAGCATGGACTGATACAAATAAAAATCTAAGCAACTCGCTGTATTTCCTTCAAGAGTAAAGATTAAACCATATTAACTATCTGAAAAATTACATCTGCTTTGCCCACAGGACATCAGAGCTGAGAAGGAAGACGGAAAATAAAAGGTATCAGGAAATCATACGGAGAGAGTCATACGGCTTGTGATTCTAACGGTAGCTGCAAACGAGGTCACTTATCCCTCCGTGGTCACATTAATTGGTCAAGAGCAACAGAGGCTTCATCAGCAATGCTCATAAAAACAAAAACAAAAACAAAAACAAAACCAGCCTACCCCTTCCTGAGCATTTTCCATTTAGACAGCAGACACCTGCTACCCATCAGTCTTTCGCACGGCGGGACTCCTGTCGCCCCACCACTACGTTATTTGATTTGCTCTTAATCTGTCCTATTTATACACAGAGACTTCAGAGTATGTGAAGGCACGAGCACAGCATATGTACACATGCAGCTCTCTACAGCAAAAAAACAAATTCTCAGATATAGTTGTTTGGGAGACCAAATCATGTTCTATTAATACTCACAGACTGCAGTATTACATAACTATTTTTTCAATTCTGTTTCGCTAACATGCAAATAAATGAACTCAACCATAGCTAGGAGCTAAATGTACTAATCAGTATGGCCTTGTGTACATTTAATCACAGAAGAATATTACATGATCTCTTTCAGTTCTAAAAATCCCAGAATCTACCTTATTAATCACTTTTAAATCCACCTGCTTAGTTTCTGAGGTGTCGTTAATATCTGCTATTTCCAAGTCAGTATACTCAGCGTACTCCAAGGAGATACATGAATACTAATTTCACAATAACGTGTTGTAAATATTAACATATTTTATAATGTTATATTACTTGGCAATTCCAAAACAATAATAAGAATGGATATTATAAGAAAAATCTCACCTAAAAATACTGTTATTATTATCTGCTTTAGCTTCTACGAACCTAAAAAGTAGGTAACTATAAATCCAGTCTTTGTTTAAGAAAGAAATAGAAGTGGAAAATGACCCTCCTCCCCCCAATTTTTCAAATAAATCAAATGAGAGTGGAGAAGGAAAGGGCAAAAGTCTGGTGTGTGGGCCAGACAGAAATGGCGGCAGGACCATGGCTACGGCTTTTTGTTGATTGGGTACTTGTTGGCTTCATCCCAAGATTCAGCCCCAAAAGGCCAAACTTTCCTAATTAAAAACCAGTCATCTATTTTAGGACGGGTAGAAACTGCTAAGATCAAGAAGCCAGAATGGCTTGGGCAAGCAGCGGGGAAAAAAGTCAAAGACACATTTCAGAAGATGAAATAGAGGGCGGTGGAGCAGTTCAAAGCGCGGGCTTTCATGTCCGTCAGACTTGGTCTGAGCGTTGGCTCTGCCTCGTCCACGCTTTGCAACCTCGCTTGAAAATGACCCACACCTTGAAGAGTGGGTCTCCTGGTCTGTAAAAAGGGAATGATAATGTCTCCTTGCAGGTTGTGGTCAGACTTGTGTGAGATGATGCATTCACAGCATTTCTTGGTAACACTTCCATACCCAATCCTTGAGTTGCAACAAAAGGTAGAATTCCTACCAGTATATGGCAGAATATGCTTACGGATTAAAGGTCCTACTTCTACAACCCCGCCTATATTCCTTTTTTATGCTCTTTTATTATTCATTCTAAAGCACTCCCAATGAATATCTTATGACAATCCAATGTTAATGACAATAAAAGGTTAAGTAATTCAGTGCCTTAAAAATAAACAAAAAAACCAAGCAAAAACTCTAATCCCTTAAGGAAACTGAATACTAGAAAATAAATTAAATGCTTTAACAAATAGTAAAGCTCTCTCACCATGCTTTTTAAACTTTGACAGAACATAAATCAAAAGACATTTTCAAAGGTCTACTCCTATTTCAAGGGCACCAAAGGGGACAGATCATTCATATCAACATCTTGCAAAACACTTCTGAAACCAACCAAATTCCTGAATACAACGTTAAATCAAGGTACTTCCTTCCGTTTGATTGTTTCCAAAATTATGCATGTGAAATAAATTTCTTCTCTGACGTACACAGCCCATTGAATGTTGTATTCCAATCAAAGCCAGTGGGAGTTAAATCTAAATAACATCTTCATCAAACTTCTAAGATAAGTTATGTCACTCATGTCCACTTCCTCATCCATCACACATTTGTTCAACTAGTGTATACTCAAATACCTGCTTTCTACGAGACATTAAACTAGGTGTCAGCACAAACTGAAGGTCAATAAGTTACCTATGAGGCAGGAGGAAGCACAGGCAGAGTGGTGGCTGGAAGGCAGAGAAAGAAATATTTCCTTCTGAGAGGGGGTGAACTGAGGAAGACCTTGAAGGTGACTGAGAGAGGAGTAAAGTAATCCAAGCTGAGAAAAGGGAGGAATAAATGCCAGACCTAAGTTTAGGCACGGAAAGCAGTCTCGTGGGGCTCCCCCACAGGCTGTCACAAAGAGTTTGTAAAAAGCAAATAAGTGGGGTGGCCATACTATTTATCATGTAAACCAGGATGCCTCTGAGAGTGAAAGAAGGCACTGTTAACAACTTTGTCAGGACGAAAGGTGTAAATCTGGACTGCCCGGGCAAGATGTCTGGGAGCTTGACTCAACGAAACTGACGTTCAACACCCTCGGACCGTGTGGCTGAGGCTACTTAGGTAACACAAACGGTGGTCTGAGGCTTCAGATTTAGAAAGGCATCCTAACAAATAATTCTTGAAAGCATCTTTAGAATATGCCTGAGAAATTTCTCTGGGCACTTTCTGCATATTTCAAAAGACAAAATTGCCAAAGTGGACATGGCCATGTTAGCGATCTCCAACTCGAATGAAGTCTAAATGAGTTTGCTCATCTCAGGAGAAACTCTGAATCAGAGAAACTAAAAATAAAAAATAAAAAAAACCCACACTAGGTACTACTTATTGAGAGTTTATCACGTGCTACTCACATCATCTCATTTCATCCTCACAGTACGCTCTGAGGGGGGATTCTATTCTCTCTGTTGAGGAGATGGGGTAACTAGACACAGACTTAGATATCTTGCCGAAGGCAACGCAGAAATGAAGAGAGGGAGCCAGAAACTGATCCAAGCACCTAACTCCACATCCTCTCTTTTCCCACCACTGTTCTGCCTCCTGAATAACCCAGACATGCAACACTCGGCCTGAGTGTGGCATAAGACCCCAGAGTACAGCCCAGCTGAGATTATTAGCTAGAATACATTTTGCCTAATTATCCCTCCATGTGACCAAGCACTAGTAGCCAGCAGGGCGCCTAGCCACCTGCCCTCCTCTGACACTTGGAAATAGGCAGGTGCCAAGTGTCCTCCCAGCAGTCTGGACCATTTGCATAACCATCACTAAAGTTCAATGTAATTAATTATATATTTTGAGCACCCTAAAGCTATGGAATTTTTTTAAATATGATTTTTTAATCTTCACCTGAAGATATGTTTATTGATTTTAGAGAGGTAGGTGAGGCAGGGGGAGAGAGAACATAGGATAGAAACAGGAATGTGAATGAGAAACATTGATCAGTTGCCTCCAATGCGCACCCCGGCCAGGGATCCAACCTGCAACCTTTTGGGGTATGCTCCAAACAACTGAGCAACCTGGCTAGGGCTGGAATTATTCTGACGCAAGGAAAGCAGGTACTGCTGAGACTTCCCTGGGGGCTGTGACTTGAGTCTGAGTCACTACTAATAGTCTTATGCCAAGCACAACCCTGTTGCTTCATAATTATTATCAGTAGGAACACAATTTCAGATACTGTCGCCCACAGGTACAAATAATTGAATATCTCCTGAACTACAGAATCTCATTAAGGTAAAACAAAAAGGTAGCTAAACTAATCCCGGGGTCTGGCAGATGAGTGAGTAATGACAGCCAACAGTTAGTATTAATAAGGAACAAAGCATGTATTTTTGGACATGCATGTTTAAAACACAGACTGAAGAAAAAATATGAATGTCATACTTCACATTTATCTGCATTTCTGTTGTAAATAACACTGCCCTATTTTGTTCAATAGTGAGGTATGGGTAACTTAGACATTAAAAGAAAGAAGAAGAAAAGAAGAAGAAAAGGAAAAGAAAAAAAGGACAGTCAAGTTCAGACCCCTTGTGGAGAGCACAGAACTGTGAAAGGAACTGAACAGATTCTGGGAGCGAGCAATCTAAGAAAATATAGCTTGAGTGGCCGAGATCAGCAATTAAAACAAATCAACACAGTTTCGTGTCAGTTGCCTAGTTGATTCTGATGAAAAACAACACAAGTCAAACATAACTGTTTGGAGGAAAGGCTGGGAAATGGAGCGGCTGAGAGAAGGAACCATGCCCTGGCCTTTCAGCAGTTATCTTGTGTGACCCAAAATGCATTAGCTCAAAGTGAAGCGGGGAGTTGCTGACTGGCCAATAGATTTTTCTGACCTAAAAGATCCAGGCTGCCTATCTGTCCAGACAAATTCACTTTGTGACCCTGTTCCCGTTTGTTCAATATTTATGCCCACGAGATTCTTGCGCACGCAGTCGTTTTTTCCCGACCATTCAAGAAAAAAACATCTAAAGTCAAATGCAAATAGTCTATTTAAGATCCAATTCAAAATACAGTTACTGAGTGCTTATTATCTATGCAGAACTGATAAATATAGCCCAGCTTTCGCCTACAAGGAGTCTAGTTTATTTAAACCATGGGACAATGTAATTTCTTGGGCACATTTTTATTACTCTGTTTAAATATGTATGATAAATCCAAAAAGCCTGTTTATTCCTCACTTTGGGATGCTCAGCGTCAAGACGTAGGGATATATTTTGGCAAAAAGGTAATAAAGGCCTTTCTCCGACACAGCACGATACTATGACCGTGACAGTAATGATATTAAGAAAAATAAGGCTTGCCACCTTGACAAGGTCAAACCGTCGGTCCCAGTGAAGCTGGTGGTTCTGGTCAAGCAGCTACAACAGGTGACTAACAGCTGCCTGATTACATTATCTGTCAACCTCTTCTGCCAGCAGAGATAGAGATTCTTTCCCCCCCTCCCATGTCCCCTACATTTAAAGGGGAAAATCAAATCCCGTGTTCCAAATTGCCAAGGCTACCATAATTAAACAGAAAATTTAAAACAGCCAGTCTAATTTGGGGGGCAGCAGAGTGCAGCTGTACCCAAGTGGACTACATCCACCAGCTCTAACACCTTGGCTAAGTGGTTAACTTCTCTGAATTCTGGTTTTCTTCAGCCTACAGAACCAAGTCAAAGAATTGTGTTAAGCAGTTTCCCTGTGTTTTGCATGTAGTAAGTATTTAATAAATGGTGGCGGCAGTTATCACTTTTAAATACCAAAACAATGCAGTATCTGTATTTCCTACTGATGAAAAAAGTGTCTAAGATCAAAGGCTGCCATGGTCTGGGGCCGGGGTGGGGAAGACTGCAAAGGGACTGGGGGATTTTCTGCGGTGATGGAGCTACTCTGTGTCTTGACTGTAGCGGCGATAACACGCATTCGTGTTTGTCAAGTCTCGTGGAGCTCACTGACAAAGTGAATTTTACTTTATGCAAAGTATGCCACATTTTTAAAACTACCAACTAAAAGATTCAATTAGTTTTGATTAAAATAAACCATCCAAATATACAGACATATTAACTGCACTTATTTCCAAAATTAAAAAGAAATTTAAGGCCTAAATTGCTACTTCATAGTTTCAGACCAAGCTAAGTGAAAGGATTCAGCTATTTGTAAAAAACATGGATGCTATATGAACAACAAACCAAATTAACTGTTTCAAAATAAAGTGTGCATTGGATTGAATAATGTGATGACATGATACATGAAAAGAGAAAATGAAAGTGATGTTTTCATTTACTAGATCACTTAAGAAGACAAACGTAACGGCCCGTTCCCTAAAAATCTAGTCATAGGCCTTTGTAAACAATCTCAAAAGTATATCACTAATTTCAATAAGCTAAGGAAACGTAGAAAAGTATGGTGATGATTGACTTATCTTCTCGCAGTGTGTGTAAAAGGGTCTACCAGGCTGCTTACTCTGTATTTTCATCAACACTGTTACCATAACCAAGGAGCTCTTTTAGTATCTGTGCACCTACTCTGGCAGAAATGTAGTTTGACAACAACTTCTTACTCAATGCCCCACTTACAAAACAGATGGAATTCAAAAGTGATGGTTTTAAAAGGAGAATGTAATTCTGGTGAGGCCACGGTACATTTCTGCCTGTGTTCTGCACCTCAGCAACAGGCTCTTTCCCGTGCACACTGAGATCCCCACCTGCAAGGGCTGTCGGGGCTATGATGAAGACGGAAGCTAGGAGACGGGCACAGCTCACAAGCCTGACATTTCAGCGAATGCAACCCCATAAATTCAGGTCTCTGTTCCTTAGCTAGAATTTACTCCTGCCATTTTCTCACACCCCCAATGATCGTCTTGCTTATTAATCTACTTCTGCCTCGACTATTCCATCACCTGACTGCATTCATCCCCTGTATTCAAAAGGAACACAAGAAAACCCAGGAAGGAGGTCACTCTTGCTTTTTCACATGGGCTTTTGCTAAGCTTTGTATTATTTTTTGACAAAAGTGAAATACAATGTCTGTCATTCATGTGACAAAAAATGTCTGTGCACTATTCATTGTTACTATATGAAATTTGATGTCAAAGTAAAAGATCTCTTTATTCTATTAGGATAGAGGCTGTTACGTCTTTAGGAAATACCACACTAACTTGCTGAGACCTTGATTCTTCAAGGCACCAATTCAAGGGGAAACATATCAACTAGTCACCTACTTAATTATAGCACAGCCCTTTCCTGTAATCCAGGCTTGATCAACTTGGCAAGAAAAAAGCAGTCAATCGAGTCACCTCAGGAGGTACAAGTCAATGAATAAGATATGAGGCTGGTAAATCCAAAATAACCCATTTCAGAAATTAAGAGAACTTAACAGAGAAAACATGTACTTCCTTATCACTCCTCCATTCACTCAGGAAGCATAGTGAGGCCTTACGATGTTGCTGGCAATGTGTATCTAGGAAAACAATTGTGAACAAGAAGCTAACTGCCTTCATGAGCAAGAAGAAAAATGACAAAGAAATCTTTGAAAGTCTAACAGTTCAGAAACCGGTGATCTCTGTATCATTAATCATTTTCCCATGTTGTTCTAGAATCTTCAATGGAGAAATGACACCTACCAATAAGTTTTCAATTCCACATATCAGAAATATGGGCAAAACCATCCTTCCTAATCTTCCAAGAATGTAAACTTAGAGTAGATGCTGTTGTAACTAAGTTACACTGTGAATCCCAGTACAGATAACAATAAAGTTGGAATTTTTTTAAATGTAGAAACAGGCCCCTCCAGAAAAATAGAGGTGAAGAGTTAAAGTACGCTGGTATCTTCTCTGGAATTTTCACCTCAAATTCCATTAATACCACACTGCAAAATCACCACAAATCTCTAGTCATGGATAAAAACAGCTATGACACATAATTCTGTCAATAGGATTGATTATCACACACGGGTGAAAGCAACTTACATGGAAATATAAGCTACAGTGTAAAAAATATGAATCACTAAAAGCTAGGTATGCAGCAAAAATATACTTTACTTTTCTTAAACTCAAAACACCTGCTGCAGGTAGGTCACTACACTCGAGCTCTAAGCCCTCCGATTGTGCACTTGCCCAGACATAAACTGTGCAAACAGATGACAAGCGAAAAGCAGTTTCACAACTGCTTGTTACACAGAGTAGCAAGGTGATATATTTCACTAGATCACTGTACAAGTTGATAACAGCATCAGACACTTAACACTGTACTTAGGAGATTGCTGTAGGTTCAATTAAATTTCCAGTGCCACGGGTGCCAACTCTTTTCACTGTGGCCCATTCTGTCTTCCTCCCCACCAGTCATCAGCTATAGGTGCAGCCCTGTCAGTGTGCTCGGCTGCTTGCTGTCCTGGTAACCACTTGCTTTTCAGAAAGCAACACTTTCATATTTGCTCCAAACTTGAGCAGAATGAGCTAGTCTTGCTAAGGCTCTGTTCTTCTTAGCTCAACAACTATTTTTTTTTCACTTTATGTCACGAGAAATATTTTTACACTGCAGACCAAAATGTAATACTAGAATGAAACCACAACAAACTAAGGAGTTCCTAATATTACTGCTTGAGCTTAAAATACACATAACAATCACTGACTTTTTTTTCTGCTAAATAACACAATGCAAGAGATATCAAGACCAAGCAAACTGCCCAAAAGAACTTCCACAGAACTGAAGGCCAGCCTACTGCAGCAAAAAAAAAAAAAAAAAAAAAAAAAAAAAAGCCTAAACCGTCCAGAACTGTAATCTCTCGGTGCTTCCGAGCCTAAGAAAGCGGAAATTTGCATTTACGTTCAGAACCCTACTCCTTGTCTCCGTGTGACTGCGTGACCAGAGACTTTGCAGCCACGAAATATAACCGTTTGCAAAAGGCAACTGTATACAGATCAGAACAAACCTATAAAATAATCTCTGTTCTCCCCCTGGGATTTTTAAGAAAATGTTTTCACATAATCACTAACTGCCTTGAACATACAATACAAACCTTACTGGGAGTCTGTTACCAGCTGAAGCTACCACAGAAGAACATGTCCTGCCCAGCCAGGTACAGGCCATAATTCCAGCCCAATCCTGGGAGAGGTGACAGCCCCAAGTTCAACTGGGAATGTCTGAACACAGTTCCCTCTGCACATTGAGGAACACCTCTAGAATCTTTCCAAATGCCATTGGCATCCAATCCCTGCTCAACCACCCCAAGCACCCGTGCACCAGCGGTGGTTCCCGTTAGCAATGGGCTCCTCTTACAAACCCCTCCTTCCACCACCACTCCCCTCCCGGGGAAACAGACCCCAAGGGCGGCTGGGGGTGGGCGATGAGCGCCCTTCTCCCACTTACCTTGATGATGCTGCTCCGGCGAGGCAGGCCGCCCGACTTGTTTTCCCGGAGGAGGGGGCAGGCAGCCGGGCTGGGGGTCGCAGCGAGCACCCCACCGTGAGGTCCCGTGGCGGGGCTGACCCGGGCTTCGTCCCCTGACACGCCGAGGCTGCAGTCTCCGTTAGAAACCCCGCCGCTGTCACAGCGCGCCCGCCCGTGGCCGAGGCGACCTCCCCCGCCGCCGCCGCCTTCCCCGGCTTTCAGGGCACCCTTGGCACCGAGAGCTGGGCCCGGGGAGGTGGGCAGGGCCCCGCCAGCGGCGCCCCCCCGGCCGCACTCCGCCATGGGCGCCCCGCGACCCGCCAGCACAAAGCCGCGTCCCCGCGTCCCCGCGTCCCCGCCGCCGCCTCGGGCCGGGCCCGCCGTGCGCGGCCCCTCCTCCTCGCCTCCTCCCTGTCGCCGCCTCGCAGCTTCTTCCGCTTTTTCTTTTCTTTCTTTCTGTTTTTTTTTTTTTTTTTTTTCAATTTAGATGTGATGTTTGTTTCCAGCTCTCCCCGCGCACGGTGAAAGTCGTGGCGGCGGAATGGTCGAAAGATTCCTGCAGGGGAGAGGAGAGAGAGACCCAAGTCAGCTCTGGTGGCGGCGGAGCCGGGGCTCCGGGCACCTGGGGAAGGAAAACACGCCCAGACACACATGCCGCCGCGGGCGCCAAAAATAACCCGCGCGCGCCGGGTGCCCACCCCGGGGTTCCAGGCACCCACCCCAAGGTAACGGGGCGCCCAGCTCTGGGGCTCGGGGCACCCACCCTCCCCGGGGGCCGGAGCAGTCATCGCGCGGGTCCCGGGCGCCCTGTCCCGGGGTCGGGGTGCCCACCTCGGGCTTAAAGCGAGAGGCTGCCGCCGGCGACCCGACGCACTCCGGCCACGCGGAGGCGCCTCTGGAGGGTCCCGCCACCCCGCCCGGAGGGAAGCGACATGGGTCTCCCCTGATCTTAACTCCCTATAGGCCGTCGCGAGCTGGCCCTGCCACGTCCCCCTTGGGTCCCGCTGAGGCCTGAATCGTGGGGAGGAAGCGCACGGGGGGCAGGGGCAGCCGGGCCGTGACAGTCGCTGCGAGGCCCGGGGTAGCCCAGACCCACCCACCCCCGCCCGCAGCTGAGTCTCCTCCTAGGCTCGGCGCTGCCCCCTACAGGCCATAGGGACCCTCCGTGGCCGCCCCTGACCCACCGCTGGTCGCAGGGGCTCCCGCTCGAGGTCGCGGCCGTTGCTCTGGGGCCGGGTCATCGGGCCGCGGGAACTTAGCAGCCCAGCTGACAACGAACGGAGGTGGCGACGAGTCCCGGATACCCAGTGTCCCACTAGAGCTGTGGTAACTGCCAATCACCCACCAGGCGCCCCGAGGGGCACCGACCACGCAGGCCCCTGGGCCAGGAGCTGATGTCCCGCGTCTCTGGGGACTCAGCCGCTACCCCTCCCTCCTACCCCCAGCTCCCGAGTCCGGGATTCGTTCCCTTCCCACCCAGTTTGGGGAAAAGCCATCCGGACGTTCCCCTCTGGGCTTCCCCACTGCGGTGGTCAGACCCAAGTCACATACAGAAACCAGTTCCGTTCCCTTGGGCTCCTGAAACTGTAAATTGATTCAACCGGTTACCAGGATGCCAGGGCGGCTTGGATAGGTGGATGGATGAGTTGGGGCGGGGGGTGGAAATTGAGAGAGGTGAGGAGCAGAGGACCTCAGCGGAGCCTGCTCTGTGCCCTCTGAGTTGCCCTGCAGAGATTTATCACCGATGTTCCTTCCCTTAGGGTCCTTCCTGAGATGCTGGCTGGTCCAGCCCTCTGAGAGCCAGTATATCCTAATTGGGTCACAACAGCAGGCCCCTCCTCTTTCTGGTCCTCCCCAGCTACCCCAAGCCCCAACGCTTTGGGTACAGTGACCTTGGGTACACCTAAAAATCAACCTTGATTGTGTGGCTCCCCGGCGCAAGTACCTCCCCCCTCCCGGAATCTTCATCCCTCCACCCAGACCGGGCCCAAATTCACAGCCTGGTACCCGAGGCCCCACCCACTTCTCCATCCTTGGCTCCCTGACTCCAGCCTCCAGCCCTCCTTTAGCACCCCAGCTCTTCTCCAACTATTGAGTTTCCTTTTCTAGGAATGCGCTTCTCCCAGGGTGCTGAAAGAGAAACTGATAGTCCGCTGGGGGTTGAACTCAAAGCCCTTGCTCTCATTAACGTGATGTAGCAAACTGCCCAGGAGCCTCTGAGGAACTGGGCTTTACATACATATATACATTCCCACCCCTACCTCTGAAGCAACTTCACATGCCTTGATGTTATTCTTGGGAGGCATTTTAATTCTTCTGATCTTGTGGATTCATATTTTTGTAAACCATCAAACAGGCTTTTTACCCACTCTTGCCAACCAGGGCCTACATACTCACAGAAATATTTTTACATCGAAGGACAACAATGTTTTAATGTTTGATTCAGTCCCATCCCTTTTCTTTTCCCCTAGTTTTTTGGCTCAAAAAAATTTTTTTGGTTTTGTGATAGTTTTTGCAGAAAAAAAATATGTTCAAAGAATTCAAATCAAGTTCTAGATCTACCTTATTGAAATTATGATCATAGTATCCTCTGAGTACGCCGTGGGAGAGGAAAGGAAGAATGTGAGGCCTTTATTCCTAAGGTTCTCTAACCTTGATATTTCGAATAAACGCCTGGAGGTGTCTCTGCCCTTTCCTGCATTTCCCAGTCACTGGTAAAGTGCTGTGAGAGCCATACATCCTGCAACTTGCACCACAAGCCCCCCCCACCCACCCCCGTGAGTGAGGATATAGAGACATTTAAACCTCCAGGATGCTTTTTATAAAACCGCCATCTAATTTGCCTAATCTGCAAAACGAGCACCTATCCATCTCACTCTGGACTCCCAACAGGTCAAACCAGGGAGACTTCGTTGAAATATACTTGGTATTTAAATTAAAACGTTTCCCAAAGTATCTTGGCAGACCTGTAACTAATGATGCCAGAAGCACAAGGCCTGTGCCAGGTTCCTTTTTATCCCCATAAGTGCTTGTCTCCCACAAGCCGCCGGTCACATGCCTGCGGATGTTAGAGCTGTACTTCTCCATCCCACAAACAGCCAGACCGTAGGGACTGTTTCTCCTATATGGTCATGGGAAGCAGCATGTTCCTCTGACAAGTGAAATTCTCAGCTCCCAGCAGGCTTTTTAATAGCTAAACTCAAGATTTTGTTCATCACAAACAGCACAGGGAGCGACTGTTTCTTCTCCTTCCTGCTTGTCTCTCTGCAGTTACTAAGTGATTGCTTTCCCATTCCTCCTATTCCATGAACAATGTTATTGAAGAAATTGTAAATATTTTGCCAAAGTGTTTTCATGGCATTGTAAAATTCATAGAAGTTAGAGTGAGAAAAAGAGCCAAATATCGTAGTCATTCCTCAGCAAATACTTACCTAATGGTTCCTTCAGACTAATTTTCAGAGCAGGGCAGTAAGACACAGGCAAGACATTAATAAAATGCTCCATCTGGATAACTCCATGGTGTTTATACCAATTTACTATATCTATACACTGATGGTTAGATCCTGCTGAATAATTTGTTCATAATGTTTAAAGCCAATAGATACTTTTAAAATCTCACCATCTCATCATGCCAGCAATACGTAGCCTTGTTTTAAATTTTCTTCCTATTTTAGTCCATCTCAGCTTTTACTTATTGTTGTCACCCTTCACCAAACGGTCTTCTGTTTGTTTGTATCTTCACTTGGATGCCCAGAACATGAGCTACTCAGGCTCAGTCGTCCCCAATAGCCTTCCTTCAGCCTCCCCAGGAAGACACTGGTGCTGCTTACTGACCTCTTGCCGTCGTTTACACCCTTGCAGGTTATGCATTCGTGTCTAATTTCCAGTACGTGGGCTCTAACATCATGACTTTAAATTCTGACTCACTGAATACTTGGCCTTCAGATTGTTTTTCCCTCAATGTATTACGACAATTTTCTCTCCCAAATCTCAGTCTCATTTTATTTCCTGTATTTCTCTGAAGATGTAATTGAACCGCTGAACTTTCACATTGGACTTCTCCCCTTATGCTTAATGTGAGCGCTTACGAGAGCAGAAAGTAGAAGACCACAGTGCTTTCAGGAAATAGCAGATCATATCAGTGACCTGGTCCACAGTGGCTACCCATTTGCCTCCTGAGTTAATTCAAGGTGTTGATTTTAATCTAGTATGCTCCTAAAGCTTGGATTATGTTTATTTTCTCATGATTCTCAACAAGAAATATGTAGTGATTCCCTTTCTTGCTAGGCAACGGTGAAATAAGTCAGACCTGCCAAAAGCTGTCATTTGCATATTCTTCCCCTCCTGACAATAAAGACCCTTCACCCATTTACTTTGAAGACACCTTCTCCAAGTGTATATGGCTGATAATAAATGAGGCACTCAGGGAATTACAGTGACGCTTTCCAGCCACTGAGAAACCACTACGTGAATTCATTAAATTGTCGTCAGTGGCTATTGAGTTCGGTAGCGCTTTGAGAGAATCTATTAATTACTGGAGATTTGATAGGATTATTTTATCAGGACAGTAATATGATCTGCTCTAAAAATTACTGTTGTTTCTCACACTGCTTTTGTAAACTCACGCATGTGATTGTATTTCTACTCTTACTTATTACAGGAGTCACTGCATACTCCAATGCCTATAGGAGCCAGGCGCATAATGCAATGGGCAAAGCTGGGAGGATTTGTTTCATAAGAGCCACATAATTTATAGTTTTTCAACAGTGATGTACTTCCATATCAAATACAGAGGGGCACTCTTCCTGAGTCATCTTTGGTTTTCCAATTTTGAAAAGAGCTTTTGATGATATAAGAAATATTTCACTTTTCTCTTACTTCTAAGAAAGACATTGTGAACATAACGATAAATAGCAACTGACACCCAGCCAGGTGTGGCACAGCACTGTGGAGTGCTAGGGATCCAGATAACCTGGTGAGGAATCTTATTGCTGCCAGGATCGTCTTACTTTTCCAGAGAAGTAAAAAATCTGGAATTTAAAATTTGCTAACATGTTAGTTCATTCTCTTAATGACACCCACTAAGTGAGGTCTCGATGTATTGTTCTTTTTTCTTTTTAAATGATTGCATTTATTTATTTTTAGAGACAGGGGAAGGGAGGGAGAAAGAAAGGGAGAGAAACATCAACGTGTGGTTGCCTCTCACATGCCCCCAATTGAGGACCTGGCCCACAACCCAGGCGTGTGCCCTGACTGGGAATTGAACCGGTGACCATTTGGTTCACAGGCTGGTGCTCAGTCCACTGAGCCTCACCAGCCAGGGCTGTATTACTCTTTATAAGGTCTACAGAGAGGCCTATCTTCTCCTATCCTACCTCTTAATTGTTAAGATATGCAAAGGAGAGCATTTGCCTCCCAAATTGTGCATTTATTTGGGTTTCATCAACCTGATTTTCAAGAACAGATTTAGTTTATTTATTCTGATGAGTTTAAGAAGTTCAAGTTTGATGACCACATCATTTTACACATCCCGATGTGCGATGTGTGGCTCCTAATGACTTCCCTGCATCAACCCACTCCCTCTTCATCTCTGACATCTGAAACTCAGGAACCTATTGTCTAGCCCAAAACTCTGCCCTTTCATCAGCCCCGTTCCCCTGCTTCCCCAAACCCACCTCCTTTCGTGAGGCCTGTGATTCCTCCACTCCACCCCGCGTTCAGTCCACCAGCACTCCTGTCTGTACTGTCTGTTCCCTACCCAGCCTGGGCCTCATGACCAAGACTTCCACCCACATTCTCACCAGCATCCTAGACCCTTCACATCATTGTGCTTAGGTTGCGCCTACCTTGCCAATACACAGCTTTGCATAACTCCAACCATGACTTCCCCCATACATGCCCCAGGCTGCTACTCTGCCAGAGAAATAACTCGCATAGCCATGCTGACCAGACAAGTGAATGATTTCTGAGTTCAGCGGGGTCTTTGGTGTATCTAGGCAAGATTTCACCCTTTTCTAATCATCTCTAATCTCCATTCTCCAAACTGTTCCTTTCCAAATCCCATCTGACCCTCTACCCCTCCTCTCATCAGTAGTCCTAGTTCACACAGACAAGGAGATACATCAAGTAAACTGCTTTAACTTTTCCTGCATCCCACTGATTCTCACCTCACCCGCCACGCCTGCTGTCTTGAGGTAACCCAAAATCAGGAACTCTATGAATGTCATGTATGATTATTGGACTCTCCTGTTCAGATGTGATTGTTCTTTCTTTGGGAACACAGGACTTTGTCACTCTCTTTGGATAGAAGGAAGAGTGGAGTCTTCCCTGAAGGAGTGGCCAGTCTCAATGTGAGTCACACAAGGACAAGAAGCAAGGGTTTGGAGGGCAGCCTTAGATCAAAGAGAGAGGAAATGCTTTCCTCCTCCTGGCCCACCTCCTCTTGGGCCTGGTGTCTCGGGTCTTCAGTGGGGGCTCCTGAGCAGTGAGGAGGAGAGTAGGGCCTCCCGGATCCAGGACTGGAGGAGCTGCTTCCTTAGAAACCCTGTAAGGCTGTACCTGTGCACTCTAAGGATAGGGACATTTGAGTGGCCAGTTTAAAGTTGCTCTTTACCCAAGGTGCTAAGAGAATTAAGGAGGGGTTGGGTATTATAGCACCTCTCAGCTGTACCACCGTGGAAAAGGGGGTGGGTGGTCTGTGAAAGAAAAAGGAGCCCCTTTCTCCACCCCCACAGTGAGTGTGATGGCTGCAGCGGCCACTAGTGAGATTCTGGGGGCAAGTATGCCCCTGAGGGGGTGCCACAGCGAGTATCCCTCTCCTTCGCAGACCTGACAAACCAGGGCAGTCCTCCCGCCTGTCCTGCCTTGCTAGTCACATGTCTGCATCCATTTCTCTCTCATTAGCTGTCTTCCTTCCACATATGAATGCGGCTTGCTGAAGGTTTTTTCAGTTACCAGCCTATTGTAACTGGTTTCCTTCCTCTTCTACTGGAGCTGCCCTCCCAAAAGTCATGGTCGACATCCTAATGAACAAACCTAATGGCTACTTTTTACACTTTTATCTTCCTTGGCCTTTATAGAATACTGGATATTGCTAATTCCACTTGTATCACTGAAACGCTTTCCCTGCAGAGCTTCTTGGCTTGGTTGTGCCACAGAAATCTCAAACTAACAAGCCTCAGATTTAATTCACCAGATATGTGCTCCATACAGCTATTCGCCCTTGCTCCGTGTTTCTTTTAGTTGTACTGGACCCTCTCACAAAGAATTCGGCATTGGCCTTGACTCCCAGCACCCCTTCCTTTGTTCCAGTTAACTATCAAGACATAGTTGATCATGTAAATCAACCAGAAATTTCCCTCACACCCATTCCCAGCAGAATGGCCTGGATTACTGTGCCATTGTCACTCTGGGCTTGGGTTATCCTGCTTGACTCTAGTCCCTCCCTGTGTCAATCTAGGTCTCAAACCACCATCAGAATTGTCCTGGGGGTGTGGGGGGCGTGGTCACTTCTCAACCTAAAAGGTCGGGACAAAAATTCCTTCTCCACGGAAGACGCACACAGCCAATGGTAACCTGGTCCCCAGCTTCCCTTTCAGCATCGTCTCCCACCCAGATAAGCTGCCTATATGCCAGTCACCCTGACCTGTTTCCCTGAAAAGGTGGTGCTTTCTCCCCCTCTGTATGCTGGCGCACGGTGTTTGCTAGGGTTACAATTGCTCTTTCTCTCTCTCCTTTGGAAGAACTTAGACGCATCCTTCAAGAAAGCACAAATGTTTCCCCCTTTGATAAGATGTTCCTGAGTCCAGAAAACATAATGAGTTGCTCCCGGGCTCCTCAAGCACTTAGTACAATTTACAGGGCTTCTCTCCATTAATAATTGAGCTTATCAGAGTTTGACACCTTCAAACGTCACCAGACCAGGACCTGACATATAATAGACCCTTAATAAATTTTTTATTTTAATT
The DNA here is from genome assembly GCF_022682495.2 of Desmodus rotundus. NCBI lineage: Eukaryota > Metazoa > Chordata > Mammalia > Chiroptera > Phyllostomidae > Desmodus > Desmodus rotundus. Next base: position 109,435,914 of record NC_071394.1, on the reverse strand, counting down.
AATCAGCCTTTTCGAAAACCAATCATTGACCCTCATATGCTTATAAAAAGCTTTCTTATTTTATAAGGCCTCTTTCTTTGCAATGCTGAGAATGTCTTATTCCATGCCTTCCCATTTTTCTCCCCATTTTTTTTAATTACCTGATACAAATAAATCCATTCATGTACTAGCATCTGTTCATTATACATGTGCTTTGCGGAAAGGACTATATGTGATGTCATGGGGGAAGGCAACTGGGAGCTTGAAGTTGGAGGAGGGTTATTTTCCATTGTGTATACATGACATTTCCAATTTCCAAAAGTAATTAAAAATAACAAATTAAAGGAGCAATTCCAGCCCTGCCATGGGTCAATAAAAATCCTGACCTAGCTGTGAGAGGTAGGGTGTAGCAAAGCCTGATCAGACCAAAAACATTACCTCTCCAGCTTGGCCCACTGCCCACTCCTTTCTTAATTAGTTAGAAATTCCCACGGTAGCAATACGCAACACAGGAGGACAGCAGCTCCAGAAGGCTGCTGCTAAGATGTACAAATTACCTGGGAAAAGGAAGCTTCCCTAGACAGCTCCCAATTATGCTCATTAGCAAAAAAATTAGCCAAATGTCACTTTGTCCCTTTTGGCAGAGACCTATGGGGGCCACATGAGAGAGAAAGCAGGTTAATCTCGGGACCCAGAAGGTGGAGGACAAGGCTCAGGACACTAGCCACCCCTCCCCACCGACACGCACAGAGCAGGGTGGGGAAGGGCAGGCTCTAGGCAAGTGAAGAGAGATTGTGAACCATGTGTTGTAGTTCTTTGATCTGGCTCTGTGTCTGCCCCCCCCAATGGAGTGACACCTAGGAGGGGGCTTAGGAAGGGAGGGAAACCAGGTTTTGAAGGAAGTGATGGAGCTGGCTTGCTGAACAGGGGTCAGAAGGTCATTCTAGGGAAACCAGAGAGCAAAAGCCAAGACACATCCAAGTTCCTCTCCTTGTCACCAGTTCCTACAAAAACATTTCTTGCGTTATTAAACTTTAGTTAAGACATGATGTGGAGGGAGCCTGAAATGATCTTTTAAAATCACGTGATCTTGTAAATAGAGGATCTTGAGCGGAGCTGGGACTAGCAGAACTAGAGGAAGTAGATAAACAGCAGCCTTGGGATTTCAGGCTCCACGGAGAGGAAATCTTCCTTGCGGGGCCATTCAGGCCCTGGTATGCATTCATTACCAAAGGGGCCTCGGAATTTCCTTTCCCCAAGAACCCTAAGGACAGGACAGGCAATTATCTGCCAGGATGGTATCAGCAGCTCCAGCTCGAAGGCAGTGTCCATAATGAATCACTCCTTTGACCTGCTGGTTCTGGGGGTTTAAGCACAGATTTAAAAAAAAAAAAAAATTTAAGTCAAATTAGATGCTTTGTGTTCCAGTTCTTGGTAGTCTTTATTTTAGTGGAATTACTCTATGGTGTGGTATCATGAAATGAAATGTTTTAGCCCTCTTCAAATCACATGTACTTCTCACTGCAGGGTCCAGTTCCCCACCATTTGCCGTCTTGAAATTGAATCCCTTTGTAATCACATGTCCCATAGTCTGAGTTCAAGTGTATCTTCTAATTGGTCCATTTTCCCTACCTTCTATATTAGCTCCCCTGATTTCCCTTTTTTACTGAGCCAAAGATCCCAGGACATTCTTCTGTCCACTGAGTAGAGATTCCCCACTTGGTGAGTTAGGAAATAGCCCTTTTCCTAACATGGTGACTTCTTTGAGGCTAAGGACCTGCTGTGTTTGTAAAGGCAGTTAGGGACAATGAAAGGGTCTGGAAGAGGAAAATGTTAATGCAATTAGAGCATGTGGAGTAATTTTAAATCTCCCTCCGTCTCCAGTGCTGGCCATGGGCGTCCTGGGTCTTTAACTCTAAGTTATACCCAAAACAAAAATGTTATCACCATATTCTCCAGCGTCCAATTCAGCCTTCCTGCCCCCATAAACATTTTGCACACCGAGCCATCTCTCTGCTCTTTTATCCATCTGTCTCCCTACAAAGACCGTATTAGTCTACACTGATGTTTCAGTCATAAAAATGATCCCAACCGCCTCCGCTCTGCCTCTCTTTTCCTTTTATACACACAGCTTAAATCTTAAGTCTTTCATAAGCCCTTTCTCTGAAGTGGTGTGTAAACACTTCATTCCAACAGCCTGCTATTCTCACTCTTCCTTGAAGGGAAATTCAAATCTTCTGTCTAAGGGGATGTCAGGAAGCGGCTAGGCTGTGTGACTCAGCCCCCAGACCTGAGATGATCTGGCCCGCAGTTCAGATCGGAACCCTTGCCATTTATACCCCTTGACAGAGACAAATCCTTTAAACCTTGGGGATTTCATTTTCCTCTGCAGTCACATAGGGATATAAGCAGACCTGCCTCCCAGGATGGATGCAGACCAACGCTCCAAACACTAAAGAATGGTATAAATGCTGATCGAAAAGGCAGCAACTTGAGCTCACAAATAATTGCCCCAAAAAGTCAATTAGACCCACACGTTTTTTCTTGCACACACAGGAAGTCTCAGCCTCATCTCTATTTAATGCACTCCCCTCCTCACTCATCACCATAAAGGTGATTTTAGTGTGTAATAAATATTTCACAGTAAAAGTTTCTGTGCCCCCAAATTCCAGAGCCCCAATAAGTGGCCCCCCATATTTCCATTTTGAGTAAAACAAAATGGCTGTTCAATCCCAGAAAATGAGCATTTGTTGGAATATACAGGCTACCTTTCCTTTGTAATGCTATTGACAACTGATTCCTGTACGTTATGCTGACTTGCGAGTTGTTTGAATACCCCAGAACTTACACAGCATGTCATAAGCTTTCTGGTACATCTCTCGAGCTAGTAATTCTGAAGAGAAAGAAACACACCTTGTAAAACAACGAAAAGGACCGAAAGTGTGTCCTCCTAAACTGTGATCTCATCGAAAGGACAGAGGCTAGCCCAGCAACCAGAGACTGTAATGAGGAAAGTATTCATCTGTCCAGAAAGGTGGACGCGTGACGGGGCTCACACAACTCAGTTGGGAGCATGATTATTCCTAAGTATTAAAATGAAAGAATGAATTAGTAGAATTAGAGCGCTCTTTCTGCAGCTGGCTCAAGAGCCCGACTTGTTTCTGGCATGAGAGGAGTAGGAGGAAGGAACCAAGCACTTATCAGCTCTCCAGGCAAGTCCAGATCATACCAGGCCACAGGGTAAGGCCTGTGGGCATCTTGGAATGAGCATCTGAGAAGTGGCTTCACATCCCAATTCAGGCCTGACCACTGGCTCTTCAGGGGTGAGTACACAGGGGTCCTGGGATGGGTCTGCTTTAAGAGTCAAACTTTATGGATTTATTTCATAAAGACTTTGTCCGTAGAATCTGGAAGTGGAAGTTCAGTGAGTGGATTTCAGCCTGGGACGCAGCAACAGCAAAACAACAACAACAACAAAAGGTGTCAATTTCAGGAAAGAGGTAATGAGGTCGAGGGAATCAGGGTCTATAAGCAATACAGACCATGCTTTTCTCCTGAACCAACACCCACCCCCACCCCACCCCCAGCGAGTGAGAGGGAAGGGGGAATGCTAGTGAGACCAGGAAGAGGGGCCAGTTGGACACATTTATTCCCACTTTAAGGAGGCTACAGAGGCACTTCCTAAATTGGTAACTTGCCCAGGGCAAAGGATGGCTTCAAAGTATCCATCAAATTAACCACTATGCAATTATGAGCAAGAGAAAAAATAAAAGCCAGATTTCCTCCTAGACAGTCCAGCCCAAGAGGAATGGGTAGCTATGGGGACATACTATATTTCTGTATTATTTTTCAGCAGACCAGGACCCAGTGCAATGATCCTGGTGGGCTGTTCCTTTGCTAGGGTCACACAGACCTGAAGAATTCTCCCCGCATCCCTTCCTGCGGTCGCTGTACAAAGAGACAACACCTCAAAGTGTTCAATGAGAACCACGATCTCCGTTTAGCTTTGAGGGTCAGCCGTGTGGCTCAGTGGAGAACTGGTGAGCACTTATTACGTACCAGGCAGCATTTCAAGGGCTTCTCACTGAGCCCCCCAGAAACTCTGATAAATAGCTACTGTTACTTTCTCCATTTCACAAATGGGAGAACTAAGCAGGCTCAGAAAAGTGAAGCGACTTACCTAAGGTCAAGTCACAGATGAAAGACAAACCATCTCAAATTCAAATCTTCAGGGATGTTCTGATGGGTCTTAACCCTGTCCTGTACTGTGAGCTACTCTGTTTTCCAGGACGCAGGAGGACAGTTAAGCTTCCTCCTTCAGTCCTCCAGAAAAGGGCTGTATTTGAAGGCACAGGAGTTTTGCACTTCCAGGAAGACGTTTGCTAAGGCAGGGCGTGAGGCAAGAATCACAGGCCTGGAATCCAAAGTGCATGGGGGCAAGACTAGTCCTCTCTGGGTTCAGTGTTTGCAGAAGATGAGGATTCTTGGGCTATGAGGAAGGAAGGGGGTTAGAGGCAAAGCTTACTTTTACTCTTGCTGCTCCTCCAGGCAAAAGCCTTGGTGGGCCAGAGCTGAGTCCCATCTGTTGGACACCTGACCACAAGCTCCTCTGGAAGTAATAAAAGAGCACTTGACATTAAGTGAAGGAGACAGAAGGAGAGAACTTTTAGCAATGATTTCACCCTGGGGGTGGGGAAGCACTAACCAGAGGACTTTCCCAAATGTGCCTGGCTGGAAGAGGATCTCATTTAGAGAATGGAATAGCTTATCTAGAAAATCCAACAAATCATCTTCAGTCGGCTTATGATAAAAAGTGAGTTCAGCCAAGTCCCAGCATATAAGGAACAAGCAGGACCAGCTACATTGAGGCAACCCATTGCAAAATGAAAATGCAGATCCTTTTCTGTTCAGAAATTAAGAACTTTGAGACAGTGACAGCAGCATGAAACCAAGTGCAGGACCCCTGGGAGCAGGACCTGTGTGACCTCGTGGATTGAAATACCATGGAAGCCAGTCCCTCACCAGGGCTCGGAGAGGAGAAGTTGGCCAAGTGCAAAGAAATTCATAGAAATAGAATCATAATAAAAGATCTCAGCACTAAGGAAATGTGGCAGCATCTATAGACAAACAGAAGAGAAACAATATAGCCAAAAAATGTAAGAAAAAAGTAGAGCTAACAGCCGTGTGGAAAGTATTGAATCATCAACAAGGGATTATAAAGCTTCTTTCTAATTATACAAATTAATCATACACTGGGATAGAAAATGCACATATCTAATGCAAGAAAATAATAGCACGAAGTCTGTGAAACCACATTCTTACATCACAACACAACAATTATAAATAAATGGGGGAAATAGAAATCAACTGAAAAAACCACATGGAAATTAAAATTCAAAATACCACAGGAAAGCTATAGTAAAACTGTTTTTAAAAATAGCAAGCATATAAGTACAACACATCATAATTTTTTTAATTAATTTTTTAATTATTTTAAAGGTTTTATTTATTTATTTTTAGAGAGAGGGGAAGGGAAGGAGAGAGAGAGGGAGAGAAACATCAATGTGTGGTTGCCTCTTGCACGCCCTTTGCTGAGGACCTGGCCTGCAACCCAGGCATGTGCCCTGACTGGGAGTCAAACCGGAGACCCTTTGGTTTGCAGGCCTGCACTCAGTCCACTGAACTACACCAGTCAGGGCAACACATAATAATGAGACGCTGGAGAAAGTGACTGAGCAGAAAATCTCTCTCTCTAGATATATGTTAAGAATAAAACAAGAAGGAAAGCATCACGAATTAATTCTATACCTAAAGAACTTCAAAATGGAATAATGCAATGAACCGAAAGAGAGTAGCAGAAAAAAATACAACAAAAACTTTAAAATAAAAGAATGATAATAGAAATATGCAAACAGAAGAGTTTGTTGTTTTCATTTTGACAAAATGGACAAATGGACCAAAATGGTGAACCGCTGTCCCACCAGAAAGGATAAATTTCAAATAAATGTAATTAGGGAAAGACAGAGAGACCCAGTCAAGATGGCAGCATAGGCAGACACGGCTCACCTCTTTGCACATCCACATCAAAACTACACCTACAATATGGAACAACCATCACTCAGAACTGTCAGAAATTAAGTTGAATGGAAGCCTGACAACTATGGAACTCAATGACATCCATTGAGATGGGTAGGAGGGGCACAGACACAAAACAGGCTGCTCTCTCACTCACATATGGTGGATAAAAATTTGGAAGGAATATCTCAGGAGTGAGGAACCTCACCCCACACCAGGCCCCCATCTCAGGGTTCCAATGCCAGGAAGATAAGTCCCCACAACTTCTGGTTGCAAAAACCAGCGGGGATTAAGTCAGTGGAAGAAACTTCTGAAGTTCCAAGAAGTTCCTCTTAAAGAACCCACACATGGACTCACCTACTCATTCTCACTCCCTCTAAGCTCCAGCACCAGGGTAGCACCTTGAAAGGCACCAGTGGCCTTCAGGGAGAAACTGAAGTGTCTGGCATCAAGGTGAGCAGAGCCATTATCCCTTTTCTAAACCCTCCCCCAACAGAGCCATATCTGAGATTCTATCTACCTGGCTAACACTGTTTGACCTGCCTTGGAGATCCCCAGAGTCTCTGCCCCACCCAACCTACCAGACTATCCATACTGCTTTTCTTTATGAATGGCTGGTCTTGGCTTATGCTTCACAACTTCCTAAACCTAAACAATCAACAGCTGGCCTCAGTGTGCTCCAGGCCTGGCACTAGCAGCAGCCAGCTTAGATTCACAGCTTGGCTTCAACTTGGAATCTCCAAGCCCAGCACAAGTAGCAGCCATCTCAGTTTACTTTATAGCTCAGGCAGGGTACCCTGTGCAAAACACAGGAGGGGGCTGACCTTGGCCTGCACCACACAGGAAACCCCAGGGCCTATGCACCCAGTGTACAACTATGGACCACATCACCACATCGAAGTACCACCACCCTGCCCCTGCACAGCTGATCCTCTACGGAGGGCAGAGATCAGTGGTCAGTGGTCAGAGCCAGTGCTTGCAGCTGACTGGCCTGAGAAAATCCCTCCCATTGATCTTCCAACAGAAACCAAGGCTCAACTACAAAAGAAACGTGTACTGAGCCTACACGAAGGGTGCACCTTGAGTACCCAGCTTGGGCGATAGGGGAGGCTGTGCTGCTGGACCCTACAGGACACCTACTACATAAGGCCGTAATGCCAAGACACGGAGTCAAAGCAGCTCTAACTAATACAGAGAAACAAACACAGAGAGGCTGCCAAATTGAGGAGACAAAAATAAATAAATAAATAACCCAAATGAAAGAACAGAACAGAACCCCAGAAAAAGAACTAAATGAAACAGAGATAGTCAACCTATCAGATGCAGAGTTCAAAACACTGGTGATCAGGATGCTCAGAGAAATGTGTGAGTATGGCCAAAAAATAAAGGAAAAAGTGAAGGTTATATAAAGTGATATAAAGAAAAATATACAGGGAACCAATAGCGAAGGGAAAGAAGCCAGGACTCAAATAATGATTTGGAACAAAAGGAGAAATAAACATTCACCTGGAACAGAAAGAAGAAACAAGAATTCAAAAAAATGAGGAGAGGCTTAGGAACATCTGGGACAATTTAAACATACCAACATCCAAATCATAGGGGTGCCAGAAAAGAGAAGAGCAAGAAATTGAAAACTTATTTGAAAAAATAATGAAAACAACTTCCCTCATTTGGTGAAGGAAATAGACATACAAGTGCAGGAAGCACAAGTAGTCTCAAACAAGTTGGACCCAAAGAGGACCACACCAAGACACACCATAATTAAAATGCCAAAAGTTAAAGATAAAGAATCTTAAAAGCAGCCAGAAAAAAGCAGAGTTACCTACAAAGGAGATGCCATAAGACTGACAGCTGATTTCTCAAAAGAAACTTTGCAAGCAAGAAGGGAATGGCAAGAAGTATTCAAAATGATGAAAAGGACCTACAACCTGGATTATTCTATCCAGCAAAGCTATCATTTAGAATTGAAGGGCAAAGTGCTTCCCAGAGAAGGTAATGCTAAAGGGGTTCATCATCACCAAGCACTTATTATATGAAGTGTTAAAAGGACTTATTTAAGAAAAAAAAAGATGAAATTATGAACATTAAAATCGTGATAAATTCATAATTATCAATGAATGAAAAATAAAAACAAAAACAAACTAAGCAAACAACCAGAACAGGAAGAGAATCGTAGGTATGAGGATCAGTTGGAGGGTCATGTGCTGGGAGGGGAAAGAGGGAGAAAGGGGGAAATGGTGCAGGGATCAAGAAATATAATAGGTAGGAACAAAATAGACAGGGGGAGGTTAAGAACAGTATAGGAGAGGGAGAAGCCAAAAAACTTACATGCACAACCCATGGACATGAACCAAGGGGGGAATAACTGTAGGTAAGGGGGTAGTTGATAGAGGGGGGCAAAGGGAAAAATTGGGACAACTCTAACAGCATAATCAATAAAATATAATTAAAATGTAATCAGGGAAAAATAAAATAGCATAGATTTTGTTAAATGTTAAAGAGCATTGTTCTTAACTATAAGTGTATGGCAAATTCATTTAGTAATCACACTTATTTCTCACAAATATGTAATAACATATGCAACAAGAAATAGAAAACATTATTAATTCATGATATATAAATAGGAAAAATTAAATACAATGATCTTGATGACTTACCTGGAGAATTTTCCAAGCTTTTAAAAAATAAATAACACCTTATGCTACTTGAATTGCTCCCAAAATATATTTTTTTAAGTATGAAATATTTCCTAAGTAAATTTATTGAGCCTTTGTTGTTGGGATAGAAAAATCTCATTAATGGAACAAAGGTGCAAAACCTTAAGCAAATCTTAGCAAACAAAATGTAATAGTTTAAAATTTTGTTTAATATGGAGAAAAGGGGATTAACTCCAAGAATATAAAGTTGGTATATTACCACAAAAATATTTAATAAAATTAACATAAAAATACACAAAACAAGCATAGTGGATTACTGCCTCATTTAATAAAGAACAGAAACTTTAATAATAAAAGCCAAATGCAAATGCTAGCACAATGTATTCAAGAATTAAGAAAAGGATAGTATATATAGGGAAGAATGAATTTTAAAAGTCTGGTTTTGCAAATTAATGCAGCTATATCTAGAAACTAGAAATAAACAAGCCCCAAAAGTACTAAAGATAATTAAGAAAAGATCAAAGGAATTAAGAGTCATAAAATTCAATTACATTCCCTAACACTGATGAAACACCACTAGAAAATACAAAGAGTTCCTATAAAAACAAATTTTGAAAAAGGTTAATGATGTCAGCTTAGAATAAATTAGTTTTAGAAAATTGTAAAATCCATCCCTGACTGGAGTGGCTCAGTTGCTTGGGCATTCTAGGGCAAAGTGAAAGGTCGAGGGTTCAATTCCCAGACAGGGCACCCCATGCCTGGGTTGCAGGGTCGGTCCCTGGTCAGGGCATGTATGAGAGGCAACAGATGTTACTTTCTCATATTGCTGTTTCTCTCCCTCTTCCTCCCTTCCCTTCTCCCCTCAAAAATAATTTAAGTTATATTTTTAAAATTGTAAAACCCAGATGGAAAAATAAAGAAATGCATAATACATAAAGCAGAAATCAGGCATTTGGGAAGTCTAAAATTTTTTTAAATTGCAATATTTTTAAATTAATAAAAAGGTTTAATACACTACAAAGTCAAAGGTGACATAAAATAATGTACAGATCTTTATAAAGTGATGGTGCCCAACATCTGGATACATATGGAATCCTTCAAGTCAAATACTATTTTAAAGATCTGATTGGACTCATGTTCTATTTCAAGTATATTTCAAACAATTAAAATAATTATCCAAAGCTCAGGAGTTAGGTGTAAATAATTAGAAAAATTAATTATATAGAAAATCCAGGCATAAATTCAAGGCATTAGCTCAGGACTGTGCAAAAGATATATAATGTAAACCATATATATAATTTAAAATTTTCTAACAGCCACATTTTTTAAAGTACAAAGAGACAGGTGAAATTCACTTTAATAATGTTTTATTTAATCTAATATATCTACAACTATTTCAAGGTGTAATCAACATGAAAATGATTAATGTATATTTCACATTTTTGTTCATAGTAATCTTTGAGATACAGTGTATGTTTTATACCTACAGCACATATCAATTCAGACTATCCGCATTTTACATGGCTAGTGGCTATCACATGGGACAAAGCAACATAGGTAATAATATTTGATAAATTGTTTACATATAAAAATTTAGTATATATTTATAATACATGTATAAATGACGCTAAAGAAAAAAGTGAATGCAAGTTTCTTAGTCTGTTCAGGCTACTATAACAAAATAGCACAGATTGGGTAGTTTGTAAACAACAGGAATTTATTTTTCACACTTCTGGAGGTTGGGAAGTCCTGGTGAGAACCATCTTCCTTGTTCATAACTAGCAGTTCGGAGCTCTGTGGGTGTCTCTTTTATAAGAGCACTAATCCTAAGCATGGGGGTATCACCCTCATGACTTAATTACCTCCCAAAGGCCCTGCTTTCTAACACTATTACTCTGAGCATTAGGATGTCCACATGTGAATTTGGGGAGATACAAATGTTCAGACTTAAGCAACAACTATTATCGTTGTAGCATTATTTGTAATATCAGTACATTGAAAACATCCAAATGGTAGTAAACGGGGGCCCAGGCTAAGAAAATAGTGTGAAATCAACAAAATTAAACCTTCTGTGACAAGCCTAAGATACTGTTCATGCATAAAAAAAATGGCACTGTAATATTGCACGAAGCGAACAAAGGCCAAACAAAGTAACTATATACTAAAAAACATTTCTGTGCAATGACAAAGAAAATACCTGAATTGTGAGGAATGCCATATTAATATGGCCACTATAGTATAGTGTGACATATTAAAGCAGTTTTACATTAATCACATTTCAATGGATGTAAGGCCTCTTTTCTAATAGAGACTTCTGTTTACGAAGGAAGGAAAGGAAATGTCATGCTGTATTGCAACCTGACCACAATGGTTACCACATTTTGGTTACACAGTGCAATCGCACCACATGTTTGACGTAGGGATATTCAAAATACTCACCTCTCTTTCATGTAATTTTAAATGCTGCCAAATTATGTTGTTTTCTTTTTCACCTGGGGTTCCAGGAGAGAATTAAGTCCCAATATCCTAAGACATCCATTCACAGTAAGCAATGGATTCACTCGCATCCGGAATCGTGCTCACTCGGCACCCTCGGTCCTCTCGCCAACAAACCAATGGTAGCCCCCACTATGTCCCGTTGGTAAAGCTCCAACAGTTATGTCTTTGCCCTCTGATACTCTTCTTCTCCCTCTAAATACTGCACATTTGGGGGCTTTAACAGGATGGAGATTGTCAGAAGAGGGGATGATACATGAACTTCTGAATAATTCTGCTTATATCAGTGAACAGGCAAGAACATCATCAGCCCCTGGAGGCTTTCCCAGGAGGATTAATGATCATTCAAAATCAAATGGAAACAAACCAAGGCCAAAGAGCAGTAAATCAAGACCCAAATGAACACACTGAAGGTTCGGCCTTGGACCTTACATCAAACAATATTCAGTGTTTTGAAAAACAAGAAAACTGGGAGGGCAGGGGGTTGACAGCATCACTTCAGGAACGTGGTTCCATTCACATCAAGCTCAAATGAAAAGGAAATGCCCGCTGCAAAGGAGTTGAGTGAAATATGTGTCAAAGTTGTTGATAGCTAAGGACCCCTCAATCTATGTTCAAAATTGGATCAAAAATTGAATGAATTCTCATTCATATGGTCATTCCCTGGGATTGATTCCCTGGGAAACTGACTCTGAAAAGGCAATTAACATATAAAAGGATTGTCAGGAATATTGTCAGAATCAGCTGATAAAAAGGAAGGGAAATAAAGCAGAGTCCAGCAGAGGGAGGGGCTGGGCTGGGCTGGTGTCACGACCCAGGCCTCAGCCACCACCATGGCAATTTCTGAGCTGGGATGCCCTTCAGCGTTGCCCTGTGTTGGTCAAGTAGGAAGCTGGGCTTTGTATCCTTCCACTAACCAGTTATCAGATGTGGGCTGCCCTGGAGAGAGGGCATGACCTTGGGTGAGGAAGCTCTTTCCAGCCAAGGGCAATTCTGAAAACCAGCTGAGGGCCATTGGCTGATAGCACCCCCAACAGCTGAGGAAACAGGTCCTGCGGCCCTGAAGGTAGGTCTGAGTGGTGCATGACAGCACCTACTACGTTTCTTTAGCAAGAACTTGCTGAGCATCGGCTGTGTCCCAGGCACTGGGCTCGGGTCTGTGGGGACATGAGTAGGAGCAAGGTATGTACAATTCTTTTTGCTTGAGAATTTTCCCATGTCCAAAATAAGAACTCATTCCATAATGAGAGTAAATTGAAAACCTTTGACTTAAAAGGCAGTAAGAGCCAGTGTGCTTTTGTTTGGCATCAAACCAGTTTGTTCTTCCTTTCTCCATTTTGGAGTGGAATTTCAAGAGTGCCTTTAAAAAGTTTACTAGTCTGGCTCTCTTAAAGCTCATTTGGATGGCTTGATGTTTTAATGACATCACAGAAGCATGGAATTTTAGACCTAGAAGAGACATTAGTAATCTCATGCTGTAACCTGTCTTCCAAAGTTGGAGACATCCTTTCTACAGCATCTGAGACACATGGTGATTCAGCTTCCCTTTCATACTTCCAAAGGCAGAGAACTCCCTACCCAGAGAGGAAGCCTATTCCATTGTTGGGTAAGTTCAGTTGTTACTAATGACTTCCACCCATTGAGTCTAGTCCTGCTGTCCCAAGCAATATCAAATATCGATACTCCTTCAGGTATCGGGAGACACCACTCATCGTCTTTTCTACTCCAGGTTAAATATAACCAGTTCCTCTGACTGTGTCTCACTGAATTGTATCTTTTAGGTATCTTCCTAGTCTTTTTCCCAGTGTCCATTTCCCTAAGACTTCTTGCCTTATTTCAGGCCTTAGTTTTACATTGTTGATTCCAACCAGCTCTAAACTGCCCTCCCAAGAATCCATTATATTACAGACCAGAATCATATTTTTAAAATACAAACCTGCTTGTCACTCCCCACGCCCATGCTACAATCTGTTTGAATCCAAGATCCCAATCTCTAACACAGTACAGAGGGGCCTTCAAGATGGGCTCCTACCTGTGGTTTGGGCCTCAACTCCCCCTTCCTCCCATGTGCGCCCTGTGATTACAACACCCTTTCCTATTTGTACGGGATCTCCTCCCTCCTTGCTATAGGTGTTTTCTTCTGTCTTTCTAGTGAACTTGTATTTAATCCTCAAAATCAAATTCAAAAAGTCAGCCCTTCTGTGAAGGCAATCCCAAAGAAGTTGTTTCCATCTGTGTATTTCTGCAGAACTGTCCAACCCTCCCTGTTACCATTTATCATATTGTTCAGTAATTATCAGTTGTGAGCGTATTTTCCTAATTAGAATGTAATCCTCTGAGAGCAAAGAATTCTGGTCTATTCTCAGCATACTGTAATCGAGTATGTGAGTAAATGAATGAATGAACAAGTGAGTACATATCAAATACTTTTAAAACCTTCATCAGCATAGTGATCCCTCACTAAATTATTGATATTTATCTTAACTAACCAAGGGCAGCTTGGTCAGTTAAGTGTACTTAATTGCACACCTTGAGTGTGCAATTATCTCTTTATCTCTGTAAAGTTCTATCTGTAGATTTCTTGTCTGTCACACATAAAAAAAAATCTAATCTTAATTTTATTACCTCTTATGTTAGCTAGTCCTATCTCAGTTTTGTACCACTTGTATATTTTTTATACTGAAAAAGGGAAAATTTTATGTCTTCAAATAAATGGGAAAATTAATAACAAGAATTGGCATCCTTAGAGATGACAAGATGACAAGCTATGATCCCATATTCAGTCCACACTGGTGACATAAGTCATATCTTGAACTAATGAGGGGAAAATAAAAATATAATTTACCAATGTATTAGTAGTGCTTTCCTAAAGCCAAAATGCAGCCCCTTGTCCCATTTTAGCTTTAATAATCTACGTATTTGGAGAGAAAATATTTTGTTCTTTATTAAAATATATTTTATTGATTATGCTATGACAGTTGTCCCAAATTTTCTCCCTTTATGCCTTGCACCCAGCACCCACTATTCCCTCCAGCAATCCCCCCTTCTTAGATCATATGCATGGGTCATTCATATGTGTCCTTTGACTACTCCATTTCCTATGTTGTTCTTAACATCTACCTGTCTACTCTGTACCTAACAATTTGTACTTCTTAGTCTTTGCACATTTTCCCCCAATGCCTCCATTCCCCTACCCAACTGATACCCTCCAAATGATCTCCATACCTATGATCCTGTTTCTCTTCTGCTTGTTTAGTTAGTTTATCTTTTAGATTTAATTGTTGATAGTTGTGAATTTATTACCATTTTATATAGTTTCGATCTTATTTTTCTTAAATAAGTCCCTTTAACGCTTCATATAATAAGGGCTTGGTAATGATGAACCTTTCCCTTAAATTGTCTGGGAAGCACTTTATCTGCCCTTCCATTCTAAATGATAACTTTGCTAGACAGAGTCGTCTTAGATGTAGGTCCTTGCTTTTCATCACTTTGAACAATTCTTGCCAGTCCCTTCTAGTCTACAGAGTTTCTTTTGAGAAATCAGCTGACAATTTTATGGGAACTTCTCTGTAGGTAACTCTGTGCTTTTCTCTTGTGGCTTTTAAGACTCTCTTTATCTATAACCTTTGGCATTTTAATTATGATGTGTCTTGGTGTGGTCCGATTTGGGTCCAACTTGTTTGGACTCCATGTGCTTCCTGGACTTGCATGTCTATTTCCTTCACCAAATGAGGGAATTTTTCTTTCATTATTTTTTCAAATAAGTTTTCAATTTCTTGCTCTTTCTCTTCTCCTTCTGGCACCCCTATGATTTGCATGCTGGTAGGTCTGAAGTTGTCCCAGAGGCCCTTAGCCTATCCTTGTTTGGGGAGATTCTTTTTTGTTCTTGCTGTTCTGGTTGGATGTTTTTTGCTTCCTTATGTTCCAAATCATTGATTTGATTCTCAGATTCATCCACTCCACTGTTTATTCCCTGTAAATTTTTCTTTATTTCACTTAGTGTAACCTTCATTTCTGCCTGGGATTTTTTTATGCCTTTGAAGTACCCAATGAGTTCCTTGAGCATCCTGCTAACCAGTGTTTTGAACTCTGCATCTGATAGATTGCTTATCTCCATTTTGTTTAGTTCTTTTTCTAGAGTTTGCTTCTGTTCTTTCATTTGAGCCATATTTCTTTGTCTCCTCATTTTGGCAACCTCTCTGTGTTTGTTTCTATGTGTTAGGTAGAGCTGCTTTGACTCCCTGTCTTAGTAGCATGGCCTATTGTAGAAAAGCACACCCATTAATTGGATGAGGCAGAGCCTTAGGCAACCTCCAGGGAGGGTCAACCCATGTAAACCAGGTTGATGGAGTCTCAGATATGGTGTCTCTGCTTTGTGACTCTGTGTGAAGGAGGGCTCAGAAAAGGGAGAATGGCTGCTGCCTGGCCTGGGGTTTTGTCCTAGAGGAAGCCATCCCCCTGCACTTGCCCTGATGCCAGACACTTCAGTTTCTCCCCATGTGCCACTGGTGCCCTTCCAGCTGCTGCCCCAGTGGCAAAGCCCAGAGGGAGTGAGTCTACATAAGTCCTAAGTCTGTTGCAGGCCTTTTAAGAGGAGACTCCTGAGAATTCTGTAGTTTCTTCTTCCACCCCAACCTCTGGTTTTTACAGACAGAAATTATAGGGACTTATCTCCCTGGCAGTGGAACGCTAAGCTAGGTGGTCTGGTAGGGGGCTACGATCCCTCACTTCTGAGGTATTCCTCCCAATTTTTATCCACCACACCTGAGTGTGAGACTGCCCATTCCACATCTCTGGATATCTGTGCCTCTCTGAACATCTCCATACATCTCTGAGCCTCCACCCCTCCTACCCATCTGAATTAATGTGACTTTTTACATTCTTTGTCTGTCAGACTTCCATACAGCTTGATTTTCTGATGATTCTGGGTGATATTTGTTTTGTAGTCTACTCGTAATTTTTGCTGTAGTTGTGCAAGGAGGTGAGCTCTGTTTACCTATACCTCTATCTTGACTGGAAGCCCACATTTTGTTCTTAACGTTACTCTAAATAGATCTTTTTGTCAGTCTCTCCCTATAACAAAATGATATAGTTAGGTTGCAGATTAAATAACCTATAGATCTAAGTATAGATCTAACTATAGACTAAATCTTGCCTCATTATGCAACATAGGATATGTCTCTTACTCTCACATGAAAAGCCTTGTTGTCTTTTAGCAGCTTAAAAGTGGCGTCCCTCGGAAAAGATTCTGATCATTCATTCCATTGTTAAGTCAACGCCACGGTCACTATCCTAAAACCTGGGAGTGTCAAATGGGAAGACAGGTTTATTTGTAAGATCTAAGAGTTAAAAGAAGCAAAAAGATGATTTTGCTCACTTTTCCAACTCCAGTGCTGGAAACACAGTTGATGGTCCTTGAAAAGTGTCTAACTGAGGAATTAAGATAGCATGGCCCTAAGGGCTTAAAATATGGAATCTCCATGCAAACCTGGGCCTTTTAAAAATTCCCCTGACTCATTCATTCATAACGAGAGCCTAAAATGTTATACACAATAGGGGAAATCTGGGAAGAAGGAAGAATACAGAGGAATGAAATGTCAAGATTTCCAAATTCCACTGTAATGTTTCAACTAAAACACATAAAATTCATCACTATCATGAATATTTTTCATTAACCTTTTCATCACAATAGAGTTTTAAAATTCACAAATAAAGTTAACATGTCAACACACCATCTAATATATTTTCCTGCATGTCCTGCCTCTCAATGTGTCAGTTTAAGCTTGTTTCTATTTGCTAAAGAATCTTGATGACCTATCCTAAGGTTATTGTGACCCTCAACCCCCAACAGTCATTTCTACCCAGTTAAAATGAGATTAAAGTATTATGCACTAAATTGGAACATTTTAAGAAAACTCAGTGCTAAATTTAGAAGATGCCAGTTGTTCAAATTAAAGTTTTTCCTATTTGGATTCTGAGAATGAGGCAGTAACACAGTGCCTTACTGAAAAAACTAGATGATGTTCCTTTGGCAGTGAAACATTCATAAAAGTCCACAGTATTACTCATTCCCCACTTCTGACTCATACACATTTTTGGAAATAATCTTCCTCTGAATGTTGCTGCGATGGGAAATATGAAGAGCAAAGTTGTTTTGGCACAACTTCACTCTTGTTTTGTTGAGTTATGAACTGTGTTTATTTTCACGCTTTTGATTTTGTGCATTCTGGATGATATATTTGCACACATCACATCTCTATGTACATTAGAAATAGACATGCTATGACACCTCCTATGATTTGAAAATTCTCTATACAGCTACTCACAGAAGTTTCTTTTATAGTAATCTATTACTTTCTACCATGAAAATACCTAATGCCATTAGTAAGATAAATGTTATATAACATGTATTGTAACACTTTTTATTTGAGAATAAACACTGACATTGTATTTATGCATAAGAAAAAGTTGATGAGAATTAAATGCTTAAATATAGTTCATTTTACTTTTAAATAAAAAGGGAAAATGAATTAATAAATTTCAATGCTTTTAGGACATATCTTCCCAATGATAGTAAAAAAGTGAAATTGTTTCTCTCAGTCTAGCTCAAGAATATTCATTTCTGAGAAATGTTTGTAAACAACTCTGGTCTATGATTGCTGCCTACTCCGAAGTTCAATGGAAACTTAAATGTTGTTTCACTCATTTTGGCCCTTAATCTTGGCCTTTCAAGATGTTGTTGTTTGCTATTTTGTGTTTTAGAGTCAGAGATAGACTCGACTCTCATGTTGGTCCTCATCAACACAATGAAATGATCATACCTTCCACAGAGGATCATGGTAAGCATTAATGAGCTAATATATACAAATCGTTTAGCTCAGGGCTGGGCGCAAGGTATAAATGAGCTATAAAACCAACAGCTATTATTGTGGTTTGACAGTTATAGATGTGTCGTATGCCTGCTGAAATATTTAGGGGTGAAGTGACATGATGTTTATAACTTACTCGCAAATGGTTCAAAGAAAATGTAAACATGGCCAAGATGGAGACATAGGTAGACATGCTTTGCCTCCTCACACAACCATATCAAGGATCACAACAAACCTCAAAACCAAAACCAACCAGAATTGCCAGAAAATTGAACTGTATGGCAGTCCGACAGCTAAGGATTTAAAGAAGAAATGTGCATCCAGAAAGGTAGGAAGGGCAGAGAGAGGGAGCTGCAGCAGAGAGGACACACCGTGTCAGTGGCCATGCAGTGGCAGCTACAGGAACAGGAAGTCCCACATTCATGTGTGGCAGACAAAAACCAGGAGGAACACCTGGGGAGCCAGCAATCCCAGCCCCAGGCCAGACTGTGCAGCCCAGGGTTCCAATAAGGAGACTCTGGGACATCTCCAAAAGTGCCAACATCCAAATCGTAGGGATGCCAGAAGGAAAAGAGAAAGAGCAAGAAATGGACAACTTATTTGAAAAAATAATGGAAGAAAACTTCCCTCATTTGGTGAAGCAAATAGACATACAAGTTCAGGAAATAAAGAGTCCCAAACAAGTTGGACCCAGGGAGGACCACACCAAGACACCTCACAGTTAAAATGCCAAAGGTTAAAGATAAAGAGAGAATCTTAATAAGCTGCAAGAGAAAAGCAGAAAATTACCTACAAAGGAGGAGTTCCCATAAGACTGTCAGTTGATTTCTCAAAAGAAACTTTACAGGCAAGAAGGGACTTACAAGAAGTATTCAAAGTGATATAAAGCAAGGACCTACATCTAAGATTACTCTATCTAGCAAAGCTATTATTTAGAATGGAAGGGCAGATAAAGTGCTTCCCAGATAAGATCAAGTTAAAGGAGTTCATCACCAGGCCCTTATTATATGAAATGTTAAAGGGACTTATTTAAGAAAAATAAGATTAAAACTATGAACATTAAAGTGGTAATAAATTCACAACTATCAACAACTGAACCAAAAAAACAAAAACAAACTAAGCAAACAACTGGAACAGGAACAGAATCATAGATTTGGAAATCATATGGAGGGTTATCAGTGGAGAGGGGGGAGGGGGAGAATGAGGAAAAATGTACAGGGATAAGAAGCATAACTGATAGGTACAAAATAGACAGGAGAATGGTAAGAACAGTAGAGGAAATAGAGAAGCCAAAGAACTTACATGCATGACCCATGGACATGAACTAAGGTGAGGGGGGATTCTGGAGGGAAGAGTGGTACCAAGTGGAGGGGGGCAAAGGGAAATACATTGGGACAACTTTAATAGCATAGTCAATAAAATATACTTTAAAAAAGGGGAGGACAGTGGCCCCTACCTGCTGATCACACAATTGAGAGGATCAAAAGCCAACAAGGACATTTGACTCAGCTGGAAATACCAGAGATTGTGAGGTTAAGCTCCCATCCCCAACCTGGCCTGCTCCTTTTTGGCTCAGCCATATCAAGCCAGGTCTGTGTAAGGCCAGGAAGTCCAGTGACTCATAATGAGGTCACTCCTCCAGGCCTCTGTTGCTTATCCTGTAAAATGGGTGCAAAGGTTCGTGGTTAAGTAATCTGCCAATATAAGGCCCTTGATAGCTACAGAACTCTGTTATTACCCTCTCCATTCCCCCTTCCTCTTACTCATCTGGCTAGAAAGATGCAGAAAGGGGGAGATTCTGGAAAAAAATAAAATAAAAAATAAAGGAAAGAAGCTTCACTCACAGTTTAGCACCCAGAGCAGGTTGAGTCTCATAGTGGCTAGTCATCAGAGCTGGTGGTTCTTTCCCTGTCACTTAAAAAAAATGATATGTATACATATACATATATATATACATATACATATACATATACATATACATATACATATCCTATATGTAAATACAAAAATATACATGAGAGAACAAAGTGTTAACAACTGGTGATATTAGATGATTAATATACAGATGTTTGTTGTATTATTTTTTCAAATTTTCCATAGATTTGAATTTTTAAACAAAAAACATGAGAGGAAAATGTAAATTAGATTGTATAATTTCCTTATTTAGACACTTGAAGAAGTTACTTGTTCACATTCATGTTTCAATCTTACGATGACTGTTAAATCACACAAACACACTGCAGTTCATGGTGCACTTAAGAGTCCATTGTCACAGATGGCTCTCCATTTGGTCTTTCCCTGTGTCTGTTTTATTTATCATTTCATGATCTCAACTCACCAGCTCTTGATTCTTATGATGCCATCCCCTGGCTCTTAAAAATCTGTTTCTGACATGACTTCTGTTTAAAAACTCATTTAGTTTCTCTTTCTGGCTTGTTGAGATCCTGTTTCATGGTTTTGTTGACTCCTTGATTATTTTTTGCATTGCTTCTCAGACTTTTGGCTGAGATCAAGTGTAAACTTAAAAATCCAAGAAACTAATAACTATTTGTGGTAAAATATAAAATTCAGGTCACACTGAAATGTAGAGGGGGAAAGAAGCAAATGCTGACTTCTTCTTCACTTCAGAGCCCCACTTCTCAGAACAACCACTTTTAATAGTTTACCCTGTCAGATAGTTTTCTGTCCACATTCAAAGATATAGGTACTTTTCTATCTTTATTTTTTAATTGTGTTATATTACATATTTTTCTTATTGTATTGCATTGGCTTGAACCTCTAGAACAATATGAATTAGCAACGATAACAAATACCCTTAAATCATTCCTCTTTTTCCTCCTTTAAAATCATATTCTCAGAATTAAATTACACTAATTTTGACAGTTTTTCCCAAAATAAGCTCTTGTTAATGGGGCTAGCCTAATTTCTCTATAGGTAAGAGAAATCAATTAATTAGACTCCTAACTCCTTAAAGGCAAAAACTATTTCTTATCATTTATATTTCCATTGGACTTATCCATGCATTTTGCTATTCCTACTTGTTGAGTGAAAGGACCAAATAAAAATTGCCTTTTTCTAGAAATAGAGTCAATTTTACTGCAGATTAGTTTTGATGTACTAGACACATATTATGATTATTCTGCAAACATTACTTTTAGAGGCTGACAACCAAA
The DNA here is from genome assembly GCF_022682495.2 of Desmodus rotundus. NCBI lineage: Eukaryota > Metazoa > Chordata > Mammalia > Chiroptera > Phyllostomidae > Desmodus > Desmodus rotundus. Next base: position 109,414,665 of record NC_071394.1, on the reverse strand, counting down.
ATTGAACAGCTCCTAAACAAACATACCTGAAGCAGGTTTTGTAATTTTAGGCCTGCTGTGGCAAACAGTTAGGTGACCACATGCTGCAATTTGCCTAAATAAAGGTCCCAAATGAAAAGTTGACAACACTTGCTCTCTAAGTCTTTAGAATCTTTTGTAAAATCCAATAAAACCTACTGTGGACTATGCATTTCTGGGGCTACAATCAAGGACAGAGGTATTACTTGCAGAAAGAATGATTGATAAAAGTAGAAGATCTTTATGGTCAAACAGAATACATTTGTAACAATATCTACTCCCTGCAAAGTTAAAAAAGAGGACATGGACCATATGAGCATAATATTCATTCTTTTGAACAATACAAATATGATCTTCCCCAAAAGAAAACTGCACAATTATTAAATATCCCTGAATTTTACCGTAAGGAGGATAACTGGAGGTAACAACTGAGCTTTCTTTCCTCCAATCACTTAGCTCCCAAATATCTCCACAAATGAGTTCTTACCACCTCAAAACAGGTCTCTAGTTTTCCATCAGATTTAATTTCAATCTGGTCTCTGAGTCAAGAATGTATGCAGTTATATACTTGAAAGATTTCATGTCAACCAATCACCTTATTAATAACTACTTGTTAAGCCAAGGCCATACAAATATTCCTCAGTCAATTATTCCTATTAATTGAGTGGTTATTTTATTATTCAAACATTTTTTAATGATGACTATGTAGTTACCAATGGCAATAAAAAGATAAGTAGGCCAGAGTCCCTGCCATCAAGATCTTCATCATCTCTACCTTTTCTATTGAGAAATTTAAAAAATATTTCAATATAATGGTGTGGCTTAGCTCATATTACTTATTTCCATAGTAATTGTCACAATTAAAAGATATCAAGCAGCAACAAGATTTAAGTCTGTTAAAATCCTTTTGATCTAATTGTGCCAATGGAATTCAGCCCTTCTAAAATGCTTCTTTCATATGTGGTCTCTGTTTCCCCTAGTCTCCCAAAGAATAAATTAAATAGAGTGCACATAGGCTATAACCTAAGTAACCAATTATAATAGTCTTTTCTGACAAATGTGTTCATGCTGACAATTGACACAAGATGATACAAGAATATTAAAAGTTGGAAGTCACTGGGCTCCCAAGAACACTGACTGGATGCTTCTATACTATCTTTGTGGAGCTCTTCTCTAAAAAAAACTATATGACAATACTCAGAAAGCAGTTTCACTGGTTCATTAATTACATGTTTTAGCAGCCCACTAAACCTAATAGTCATCAACAAAATTGAATTCTTTTCAAAGCCAACATGGCCTTAGGATGTGGTCGGTAGGGATGTAATAGGAGCTAGGAGGTATTTAATCAAATGGTGTCCACATACACCATCTTGCTTGTAGAATACTATGTCCAGTTCTGCACCGAAGTACACCAAATCCTGTATTTTTTCTTTAAAGCATGAATTTTAGAATGTGAAATTACCCGTATAAATGTATAGTTAAAATAGTTAAAGGACTAAAAATTAAAATGATATTTATATCATTTTGTTGACTTAGATGAGAAATTAAAATCTCTACCTCTCTGTCATTATCACTTAAGAGCAATCTTTTTCCCCTTATATTTTATAAAAAATATATTTTCTTTCCCTTTTTCCCAATGAGCTTCAAAATTATATTACCTGTTCCTCAGGTAATTTGTGTATATACATATATGTACACACACACGTGTGTGTGTATTTCTCCTATGATTGATTCCATGGCTATCAAGTCATAATTTTTTAGTTTTTGTTTTTATGACTTTACCGCATGACAACTCTTTTTTGACTTTCCTCTGATGTCTATTAATAAATTTATAAGGAAACTGTTATGGAGGCTGAATGATCATTTTTTGCTACTAAGCCTACAATCTCAGTTGCTGACACTCAGTGGGGGAAATAGCATTTTAATGGGAGTCCAGGCCCTAAAATTATGCCATCAGATCATACAGCTAAACTATTTAGTTGCATATATTATAAAAATAAGGGATAGAAATAAAATATTAGATGTTTATGGCAAAATAAACATTATTAAATATACACAAAGGGTTACACTATGGAGTATCTAAATACAATACTTCATTTGTTAGATTCAATGAGTTGACAACCCTGTTCTCCCCCAATTACATACAAGTCTCAACTCTCTCAGCAAAAGGCTTTATTTTCTGCTCTCTAGTCTCCCCCCTATTTTCTTTGCAAACTTTTCAAGGGAGTATCTGTACACACAGCCTTGTTTTCCTCACTCAGTTCCCCATTTGGCTCCCCCCCACCCCGTATCAGTTAGAGTTCTAGCAGAAAAACAGAACCAGCAGGACACGGAGAAACATAGGTAGGTATAGATACAGATACAGATATATAGATATAGAGGTAGAGTATATATAACATATATTAGGAGATGTATTAATATACTATATAATATATTCTGCATATTATTTTATAGTAGGATATATAAGATGTATACAAGATATACACATATAAAGGGAGAGAAATGATACATACAAAATTTATATATATGTGATTTTATACATATATAAACAGAGAGAGAGATTTCAAGGAATTGGCTTATGCAACTGTGGGGGCAGGTGGGTCCAAAATCCACAGGGCAAAGTTCGAGGCTGAATTTCTTATTCAGGGAGACCTCAGTTTTGTTCTTAAGGTTTTCAACTGATTGGGTAAAGACCACCAGATTAACAAAGATATTCTTCTTTACTTGAAGTTGATTGATTTTACATATACAAAATACCTTCAGAGCAACAACTGGACTAGTGTTTAATTGAATAACTGGGCACAAATAGCCTAGCCAAGTTGATACATAAAACTAACCATCATACCAACCAGTTACTGAGATTTCCCTCAAAATTTGCCAACAATGTCCTAGCTGCTAAATCCAGAGCCTTTTATAGGATGGAGTTCATTCACCGCTGCATTTGACAGGGTTCACTCTTTTTCTTCTGTAAAACCCTTCCTTGGGTAGGATCGAGGGTGGGAGGTGGGGATGGGTGGAGTGGGGAAGAGTGGTGGGGGAGTGGGGAGGAAATGGAGACAACTGTACTTGAACAACAATTAAAAAATGCCATTAAAAATAGAAAAAAATAAAAATTAAAAAAACATCAATTAACAAAAGAAATAAAAATAAAACCCTCCCTCACCAGAACACAGGCCACCCTATTCCAAGTCAAGTGTTCCTAGTTACACCATCCCCCCAGTTATGTTTAAAGAAACATTCTATTTCTTGACAGTAATTTTAATGCTATTGGAGTTTGATGACAAGCTAATTATTGGAAAAGTGACAATATGTGGATAAGGTCTAAACAAATGGTATTAACCAGGGCTCCAGGGACCTCAGGGAAATGTAGGTCCAAACACTGCATTTTATAGATGGGGAAAAACAGCCAGAACACTCCAGTTCCCCTATCATTGATAATAATAGAGTCTTCAGTAAAAGATATGACTCTCAAATATTATATATTATGACAAACGGTATTTTACAAATAAGGAAAGGAAGAAAAAAGGATGGTAAAAAAGAAAAAAGAAAGGATATTCCAGACAAAGATCTGGACCTGTTGATCAATCACTATTGTATCTTGATTTAAAACCCAAGTTATTCAGCAAATGGCCCTGTGAGATCCACATGCAAGAAAATGAAGAAAATTCACTCAAAATAGATCAAAGGCCTAAATATAGGAGTGAACCATTAGAATAAAACTATAAGAACAAAACATAGGAGTAAATTTTGTGACCTTGGATTTGGTAATGTTTTCATAGATGCGACAGTAAAAGCACAAATGACACAAGAAAAGATAGATAGGACTTCATCAAAATTTAAAATTTTGTGTGTTCCAAACGACACTATCAAGAAAATGAAAAGAGTCCTAGGAATAGGAGACGATATTTGCAAATTATACATCAAATAAGGGACTTGAATCCAGAATACATAAATTACTCCCACAACTCAACAATAAAAAGACAACCAACCCAATTTAAAAATGGGAAAAGGATTCCCTAACTAGGTAGTTCAGTTGGTCAGAACATCGTCCCAATATGCCAGGGTTCAACCGCTGGTCAGGGCACTTAAAAGAATCGACCAATGAGTGCATAAATAAGTGGAACCACCATCTATAAAATGGAATCCCCATCTATAAAATGCAGTGTTTGGACCTACATTTCCCTGAGGTCCCTGGAGCCCTGGTTAATACCATTTGTTTAGACCTTATCCACATATTGTCACTTTTCCAATAATTAGCTTGTCATCAAACTCCAATAGCATTAAAATCACTGTCAAGAAATAGAATGTTTCTTTAAACATAACTGGGGGGATGGTGTAACTAGGAACACTTGACTTGGAATAGGATGGCCTGTGTTCTGGTGAGGGAGGGTTTTATTTTTATTTCTTTTGTTAATTGATGTTTTTTTAATTTTTTTTCCTATTTTTAATCAATGTCTCTAACAAATCAATGTCTCTCTCTCTCTAATCAATCAATAAAAAAATGTTAATGTTATCAAGGGATGCAAAGACTATAGGTGCTTTTCATTCTCAACTTTATACATGTCTATAGTCTCCAAATGTTCTATTATGAATTTGCATTACTATTATAATTGGAAACACAACACATTTGTTGAAATTATCAGGGAAAGATATAATATATATTTTATAATACTTGAAGTAAAGTATTAACATAGCCTTTTGGGAAAAGTTTTGTTTTTATTTACATGCCATAAACAAAGGTACACTATTTCCAACTCTTGGTCTTGCTAGTATTTTCGATGCTTCCGTGGCAAAAGTATTAATCTGTAGCAAATGAGAAGTTGACTATGACAGAGGCTCCTAACCAATATCCTCCTGTAGAACCAACTCTAATGTATTTCAAAGTTACAGGGGAATCATTTAGCAAGCAAATGTTTTCTGATGAGGGTTTAAAGAGAACATATCCAGCAAACAACTAAAAGTCATTATGCACTTGATTTCAACAGAGCCTATTTAAATAATGACTCAGAGTTGAACGTAGGCATCTTTGGGGGCTACTGAAGGAAAGATATTTTGAATATCATTTGAATAACAGCTTGCAGCATGCTCCTATTTGACGCTAACAACAACCCTGTGTGTCATTTAACATCCTTCCTTTTATTTATGGATACACACGAGGCAAGTGAAATAACTGGGACTCCAACCGAAGTTTTTGACTCACGGTTTGAGTTCATTTTTTTCTTCGGATTATCATCCAATGGTAAATGAATTAAGTGAATATTTTAAACATGAGTAAAGTAAGTGAAGCAGTTAACCATGACTTACAACCTGACTACTGCTTGCTATAGAGCAGAGGTCAAATGTACCCCACTCTCTCTACGCTCATGTGGCAAGTTTCATCTAGACTATTATCACCAGTGTGATGGGTTCTGCCTCAAAGTACGATGGATCCTCTCCTCTAGTACTCTTAGGATTAGGAGAAGGGGAAGGATGGAGTGATTGATAGTGTCATTTGGAACATACAAAATTTTAAATTTTGATGAAGTCCTATCTATCTTTTCTTGTGTCATTTGTGCGTTTACTGTCGCATCTAAGAAAACATCACCAAATCCAAGGTCACAGGGTTCCAGTAGGCCACTGTCAGCCTGGGCTCAGGGAGCGTGTCCTGTTGTGGAATTTCCATGTGGAAGCATTAAGGAACACCATGCAATAAGGGCTTTATAGGAAATGTGCTGCAATGCACACTAATTGGCTACTGTCTTCGAGTCAGTTCCAGCCACCACCCCAAGCCTGAATACTTCCAAGACATAAGCCAACACACACACACACAATCCTGGTCTACATTTTTTCTGATGGCTTGGCTAAATTTTTATTTTAAGGAAAAAATAGCTTAAATTTAAAAACCCACATTCTGTTTCAGTTTTAAAAAGATATATTATTCTTTTAAAAGGGTCTAAAATTTATACATAAGCATATAACAATATGAAACATTTAAATAAAACAATGAAAATGTTGTTGATTATATCTATTGTCCTCTTAACAGAGCAACAGCTCTCAAAAGCATTCATGACCAGTCTGTTAACTTAGAGATGAGTCACCTCCAAGGTTTTCACTTCAATTTCCTTTGGCTAATAAAATAACGCATCATGCTTTAGTCTTGTGATGTTGCTATAAGTTTAGATTGAAATAAAGATATCAGGGCTTAAATGTGTCAATGTGTGTGTATATATATGCTATATACACACACACATACACACAATCAATTAGTTTTTGACAAAAGTGCCAAGATAATTCAATGTTTCTTCTTGGATAGTCTTTTAAACAAATAATGTTGGAACAACTGAACTTCCATATGAAAGAAACTGAATCTAAACCCTTATCTCACATAATACATAAAAATCATCTCAAATTGGATCATATCTTAAATGTAAAAGCTGGAACTATAAAACTTCTAGAAGCTCTGGAAGAATACCTTTACAATTTGGAGTAGCCAAAAATTTCTTAAGTAATAAGAAGTTTTAACTATAAATTAAAAAATTGAGAAACCATATTCCATCCATCCCCCACACAGCCCCCTAAACCACCCTCTAACCCCAACAGCTGTCAGCTTGCACTCTATCTATGAATCTGCCTCTAGTTTGCTTACTCATTGGGGATTGAGGAAAAAAGAAGAGAAAAATCTCATCGACATGGACAACAATATAGTGATTGCCATGGGGAAGGAGGATGGGGAAGGTGGGGGGGTACAGGGGGGATAAATGGTGATGGAAGGAGACTTGACTTGGGGTGGAACACACAGCACAGTGTACAGATGGTGTGTTGTAAAATTGTGCACTTGAAACCTGAATAATATTTGTTAACCAGCGTCACCCCAAGAAATTCAATAAAAAGGAAACAGAGAAACCATATTTCATCAAAATTGAGGATTTCTGTACTTCAAAAGATACCACTAAGAAACTGCAAGGAAAAGAAACTGCACATACTCAAAGAAAACATTAGCAATACATATATCTGACATATATCTGGTATCCCAAATATACAAAGAATTGTTACAACTCAATAATAAGAAGCAACCCAGTGGATAAAAATAAGCAAAAGGTTAAAATAATCATTTCAAAAAGAAATGATACAAATGGCCAAAGAGCTCAGAGCTCAGAAATAAAAGATACTCAACAGCATTTATCATCAAGGAGATGCAAATTAAAACCACAAGGACATACCACTACACATTCACTAAAATCAGTAAAAGTGAAAAGACTGACAATACCAAATGCCGATGAGGATGCAGAGAAACTGGAACTCTCATGTATTGTCAGTGAGTATGGAAAATGATACAACCACTTTAGAAAGTATTTTGGTAGTTTCTTATAATGTTAAATGTTTGCCTACCTTATAACTTAGCAATTGAACTTCTAGGTATTTGTCCAAGAGAAATGAAAACATATGCTATCCACAAAAAGAAATATATGTGAATGTGTATAGCAGCTTTATTCATAATAGCCCCAAACCAGAATCACCCAAATGTTCATCATACATAAAAGTAGACAAACTGTGGTATCTTTAACAGTGGAATACTACTCAATAATAAAAAGGAGTGACATACTAACACCATAACAATATGAATGACTCTCAAAACCATTATATAAGTGACACAAAAGAGTATACACTATATAATTCCATTCATATAAAGCTCTAAAAGCTGCAAAGCTTATCAATGGTAAGAGAAATCAGAAGGTAGTAGCCTAGGGTGGGGATTAGAGGTAAATGTGGTAGGTGTGCTTGATGGCAAAAATGCAAGGTGGAATGATACCGGGTTGTGAAAATATTCAACATCATGATTGTGTGGTGATATGCAGAGGTATGTACACTTGTCAACATTCATCAAACTATACTTTATGCATTTTATTATTGTTAATTATGCTTCCAAAAGTTAACAACAAATTTTTTAAATACTATGTACTTTCTAAAAATAAAACATCAATTTATCGCTCAAAAACAACACAAATATTTGTTTTACAAAAGCAAATGATTAAAGTCTATGGTCTTTCTGTCTAGGCCCATATGAGGATGTAGGATTTTAAAACCATCCTCTTCAGACTGTGGGATCCTATTCTTTTCTCTCTCTCTCTCTCTCTCTCTCTCTTTCTCTCTCCTGGTTGTGCCTCTACCCTGTAACTACCCAGTACAAGATCAATGTAAAACACTATGATGGGTTACAAAACTCAACTGCACAATGGAGGGTCAGCTGTTCACGTGCAAAAGTACAGGTCATTGTTTCTCAAACTGCCAGATCTTAGACCTTGGACAAAAATCTCTGAAGACCACCAAGGTGGCTTGGCTTCCATTTTAAGACACACTAACCTGGAAGTTCTGTCTTTTGTGGTTGTGGAAAGAGCTGATATGATCCTATGAAGCAATAGTGGACAAATGAGGTATTCAGTAGAAAGGACAAACAACAGGAGAAGATGCTGCAAATGAAAGCTTATGGAAGGAAAAGGATGTGGGAGCACAGTGGATAGCCTGGGTAAGTAGACACCTGCCCGCAGGAAGGCCCGTTGGCAGGCTACATTGGTTCCAAGCCCTGGACAGTAAGAATCTAAATTACCTATAGCAACAGGAAGGAAGTAAAAAAGATAAGAGGGGTTTCCAAAGAAAAACCTCAAGTTAGCATCTTGGCATCCTTAGCCTGAACCACATTTTATAAATCTGAAAAATCATGAGAATCCTGTTAAAGTTATTCTGAAGGTACCGTATTTTTCCAACTATATGATGCACCGGACCATAAGACACACCTAGGCTTTAGAGGAGGAAAATAGAAAAAAAATATTTGAAGCAAAAAATGTGGTCCTGATCCTGCCTCCTGTGACCCTGCTCCACCACCGCCGCCCCTCCCCACCTCCGCGAGCCAGGTAAGCTACATTCGGACTATAAGATGCACCCCCATTTTCCTCCCAAATTTGGGGGGTGGGTGGAGTGTGTCTTATAGTCTGACAAATACGGTAACCCTAAACTCACTCTCCATTGCTCTTGCAAATTTAGGGGAGGCAGATGAAAATTAAATTACTCAAAACGGAAGAAGCATAGGAGAGTTTTTGATGATGCCGAGCTTTAGCCTAGTTCACATTCATCTAGGAACAGCTTGCCGGTCTTGGCGGCTAGTCCATTTTCTTCATCCCTAAGACAGGAAATTATGTGAGGCCCAAAATACTCTCCCCTACAACTCCATGACTGAGTGCAGCTGTTCTGACAGAATTTTCTGAGACCAAGCTCCATACAGGAAGACTCGTGCATTGCCAACACGTTTGTTGAGCACCTACTCTGTGCTCAGTCTTACGTGAGAGCAGGCAGCCTGCAGAGGTTATACCGGCTCTGAGCCACAGCAGAAATGCAGTAGTCCCTGTGACCCCCTGCCAAATTTCCAGAGCAGTGTATACTGCCTAGGTCAGTTCTCACATCTCGTCCTCAGGCCCTGGGAGGGCTCTTTCTACCCCCAACCCTACCCTACACCCCAGAACTAGCAGCTTTTACTTGGGGCACGCAGTATTGGCAGCAATTCTGATTCACCCGTGTGTATGTATTTCAGAAGCTAAAGAATAGTAGCTAACAAATTAAGTCTATGAAACACAGCTTCCTAGAAAAGGTGTGAGGGTGTTTATGGTTTGTAAAGTGATTTCCTGAACACTCTCTTTGTCTTTACCTTTTCTATCTCTTGCCTGAACAGCTTGTAAATAATGTGTTTTCTTAACCAAAAAAAATGAAGAGAGAAAGGATGGGAGGGAGGGAGGGACAGAAGATGGGGGAAGAGAGAGACAGAAGGAAGATTTAAAACATGAAGAAATCGAACTTCCTGATTTCCCAAAGAAGGAAACACCTATTTTTTTTTCTTCTTTTTTTTGAAAAATGCCTGGCAGAGGAAGTATGGTTGCAAACGGTACCCGACAATAAACCAGATTAATTTTCCATTCAAAAAGAAAAGTAAGCAACTTGGACTAAAAGAGGCAAATTGCACGGCTCTATTATTTAGCACGTTTGAAATGAAAGCCAACACTGCTCTTGAAGCACTGACTGGCTGATGGAAGTTTCTCTTCCTCTCTTGAGGGCCTGCCCATAGGTTGCCTGGCAACCAAATTGCATTGCTAAGAACACTCCCCAGCAATAACTGACTCTGAATTTTAATTTTTGTGCTGATGCCTAAGTGGGATAAATAAATAAATAAAAGCAATCTCCCTGAAACAGTGTTCATTCTGAGAAATAAACAGCATGTGTAGGAGGTAATAGGATGGCAAATAGGACCGTACAAAAAACTGGTAAATTCTTTCTCAGAAAGATTTTGTTTAAAAAATTTTTTTTGAAAAATCTGGATAGGCCATAGGAAAATAAAATTAGTAAAATGATTGTATGAAGGTAAAAATGGGAGATGAACTTAACCGAAAAAATTCTAACATCTATAATAATATAAAGAATAAAACGTTAATCTTTATCATCCCGTACATGAAATCGCTTTTCAGAAATAAGAACTAACACAAAATGTGGCATGCATTAAAGGGTCTGGGACGGCCACTCAAACCCTAGCATTACCTTCCCTTTTCACACATAGTGGAAATAATAAATGCATGCATGGTAGTAACAAGGGCCAGTGTAAGTTGAAGGTTTCCCATGAATGTGTAGTTGCTGCTTTGTTTTATTAGAATTCCATTCCATCTTTGATAAAGTAGGGACAAGTCACCACTTTTAAAAATTCTGCAGTTTGAAGGGCAAAGGGAACAGATGAAAAAGAGGAAATTTTATATTCGCCCCTCCCCAAAATAGTTTGAATTGAACCTGTTATAAGTAACTCCTCACGGTCTCTATTGTCCTTTATTCACATCCTTTTAAAATGTGGCCTAAATAAATGTACTTTATTTAGGTATTTCTAATTTGGGGCTAGCAATGATCATTTTTACCCTTTCTTCTAGTTTATGCTGAAAAGGAAAGTGGAAGGCAGTAAACCTCTTATCGCTTCAATATGTGTTTATATTTTGCCTGGAAACTTAAGTTCTTTTCTTAATGCAGTATCTGTAATTTATCTCCCCCCACCCCCAGTTTTAATGAACTGTGATGGATATATATCATTGTATAACTTAAGGTATACAGCGTAATGGTTTGATTTACATGGTGAAATGATTACCATAATAAGTTCAGTTCCCAGGAAACTTAAATTCTTCCTTGGGAACATTCTTTTAACCACTTACCAAAACAAATAAAGCCAGGACTTAAGGTTCAAATTCCGGATCTCCAACTTATCAGCTGTGGGACCAATTAGTGACTGTCTTATTTCTTCACTGGTAAATGGAAACACCATTAATAAGCATCTTTGGGCAGGTGCACGCTAAGTGAGATCACCTAGCACAGTGCTGTAATGTGGTAGGAACTCAATTTCAGCCATTATTATTATTGACTATACGGTGTGGAGGCTGTGACGTGCTGCACTGGTCCCCCTTTGGGAATGAAGGAGTTATTCTCCTGGCTTCTGGGAATGCGCTCGAAGACAGCCTTTGGCTGTAAGTGCTTTTGGAGGACTGCCTTGGCTAAAGAACAATACCGGGCCTAAGACCTTGCATCCTTCCAGGGGCAGACTAAAACCAATCCCTGGTCCACCTGGGGATATAAAGGTCCAGCCCCTTCACTTCAACATATGGGATGATCTCCACTATGACAAATTAAGTTTACATGCATGTGTATAATTGGAAAACTGAAAAGTACACCAAGATTAATGTTTATTTCTTGGGAGGGGCGGTAGGATTATTTTCTTTATACCTTTCTGTGCTTTCCAAATTGTCTACAAGGAATGAACTACTTTTTCTGCAGGGGGGGAGGGGGATGGATCTCCTATGGTCTGAGTCCCATCCTCTACATTAGTTCCCGTAGGTAGTTCAGCTTTCAGATAGTCATGAGGAGACGGGGTCAATCTAGAATACCCCACCACTGTAACTAGTCAGCTCACTCTCATGTCCCCAGCGAATGGAACTGGTCGTTTTCAAGCTTTAGCTAAAAAATCTTTTTTTCAAATGCAAGTTTGCTCAGGTACATAATATAGAAAGTGTCTACAATTAGGACTTCTATGATAGATACCAAGATTGGGAATAGGTGGGGGCGGGGGGAGAGGAGGGAAAAGATGAAAGTCTCTGTCCCTTGGTCAAGTCTTTAAGATGTCACTTTGAAAACCCTGAACCAGAGTCAGCATTTTTACGCATCGCAGAACCCATACCTTCAATACCCCTTTTTGTAGGTTCCCCAAAGAAAAGGTTTATCAGTCACCTTCATCATCAAGTACTAGAAACCGTGTTGATGACTTACATGTAAATAAATCATAAACAGAGATATTATTAACACAAAGTTTTAAAGAGAAAAATATTTACATGTTCTTTCACATGTTCTTTCACATTTTCTAAATATTGTTCAATTCTATAACTGACATGTTGAAAAGTAGATTTTTTACTACTTTATTGAACTATAGTTCACATACCATACAGCTCACCCCTTTAAAGTGTACATGTCAATGATTTTTTGTACATTCACAAACATATGCAAAGACCACCTCAGTCATTTTTACGTCATTTTACAACATTTTCATCATTCCAAAAAGAAACTATCATTTAACTATCACCTCCCTAAGCCTTTAGGCCTCCCAGGCCTAAGCAACTACCAATCTACTTTCTGTCTCTAGAGATTCACCTATTCTGGACATTTCATTGAAATGGAATCATGCAATATGTAGTCTTTTGTGCCTGGCTTCTTTCATTTAGCATGGTATTTCCAGGGTTCATCAATGTTGTAGCATATACCAGTCTCTCACACATTTTTATGACCAAATAATATCCTATTGTATGGACATGTACATTGTGTTTATCCATTCACCAGATGGAAATTTCGGCTCTTTCCACTTCTTAGCTATTATAAGTAATGCTGCTTAAACATTCATGTACAAGTCCTTGCTTCTCTTGGGAATACAGCTAGGAATCGGATTGTGGAGTCATATAATGATTCATGTTTAAGCATTTAGAAAACTGCCAGAGTAGTGTCTTCCAAGTGGCCTCACCATCTTATACCCCCATCAGCAGTGCATGAGGGTTCCGATTTTTATAGGTTTGTCATTGCTAACACTCGTTATCATATGACTTTTTTATTTTAGCATTCTAGTGGGTATGAAGAAATATCTCACTGTGGTTTTGAGCTGCATTTCCCTGATGGCTAACGACGTCAAGCATCTTGTGCTTCCTGGTCATTTGTAGTATATCTTCTTTGGAGAACTTGTATCAGATCCTTGACCATTTTTTAAAATGGGGTTAGTTGTCATTCTGTTATTGAGTTGTGTGAGTTTCTGTATGTTGTGAACATGCGTCCCTTATCACTTATATTATTTGCAGTTATTTTGCCCATTCTGTGAGCTACCTTTTTCTTGATAGTGTCCTTAAAGCACAAAAGTTTTAAATTTTGATGAAGTCCAATTTATCTATTTTTTCTTTTATTTTTTATTTTTAGTATCATTCTAAGAATCCACTGCCAAATCCCATATAATGAAGGTTTATCCCTATGTTTCTTTCTAAGGGTTTTATAGTTTTAGCTCTTACCTTTAGGTCTTTGATCCCTTCTGAGTTAATTTTTTATATGTTATAAAGAAAGGGCTCAACTTCATTTGTCTTACATGTGGCTATCAAACTGTCCCAATACCATCTGTTGAAATAGCTATTATTTCTCCATTGAATGGTCTTGGAAACCTTGCTGAAAATCAATTGACCCTTGACACATGGATTTATTTCTGGACTCTCAATTTCATTCATTTGATCTATAACATCATTATGCCAGCACCACACTGCCTTGATTAATGTTACCTTGTAGTAAGTTTTGAAATTGAGAAATGTGAATCCTCCCACTTAAATCTTTTTTCAAGATTGTTTTGTATATTCTGAATTGCTTGAATTCCTATACAAATTTTAGAATCAGCTTGTCGATTCTATGCTTGATACTGTAACTAATTCTATTCTGAATATTTTATATATAAATTCTTATTCATAATTCCTCAAGAAAAACTAGTAAATATCGTTATTGGTCCAAAAAAGATTAGTAAGCATCATTGACATGCCCTTCAATACTCTTTAGCAATCAGGACAGCTTTGCTAGTCTGAAACATATGAGTTTACAAGAAGAAAAAAAAATAATTATAAAGGAATACTATGAACAATACATTAGATAATATAGATGAAATGAACAAATTCTTAGAAAAACACAAATTATCAAAATTGACTCAAGAATACACAACCTGAATAGAACCACAACAAGTAAAAAGATTGAATTGGTAATTAAAAACTATTCACAGTGAAAAGTGGCTTCAATGCTGAATTCCACCAAACATCTAAAGAAGAATCAATAGCCATTTTCTTCACAAACTCTTTAAGAAAAAAGGAAGAGGAAAGAACATTTTCCAAGTCAGTATGAGACCAGTATTAACGTGATATCAAAACCAGATAACCACTACTGACCAATATCTTTTATGAATATGGATACAAAAGTCCTTAACAAAATACTAGCCGTCTGGCAACATATAAAAAGAATTATACACCATGACAAAGTGGGATTTTTCCCATAAATGCATGGTTGGTTTAGTATCTGAAAGTGAATTAATATGATACACCGTATCAACAGAATAAAAAAATATATTATCATCTCAATAGACTCATTTGAAAAAAAATCTAACACCCTTTCATGAGAGAAATAGTCAATAAACTAGAAATTAAAGGGAATCTTCTTAACCTGATAAAGGGCATCTATGAAAAATCCACAACTAAAATAATGTTTAATGGTGAAAGACAGAATGCTTTCCTCCCTAAGATCAGGAATAAGACAAGGACGCCCACTCTCACCACTTTTGTTCAAAATTATACTAGAAGGAAAGGTGACAGGATTAAGAAAATAACTCCTAGACAGACAACAGTATGGTGATTACCAGAGGGAAAGGGGAGTCAGGGGACGGAGAAGAGGGTATGGGGGGATAAATGGTAATGGAAGGAGATTTGACTTGGGGTGGTGAATACACAATACAATATGCAAATGATCTATTATAGAACTGTATACCTAAAATCTATATAATTTTATTAACCATACCTTCCATCTTGATAATGGATTTTGAAGGGCAAGACATAAACCCTGACCTCAGTGTGTTGGAAAGACAGAAGTAAGAAACAAGAGACAATCAGACAGTGGTAAATATTTTGTCACTATAAATAAGTGCTGTAGGAGTCCAGAAAAATGTGACATGCATACAGGTTGGCATAATCTAGTCAGAAAGGGCTTCATAGAGGAAGTAGATTTTGGATGTGTCTTCAAGAATGATTAGCAAAGCAGAAGGCAACAATGAGGCCATATTGGACAAGAGCAGTGACCAAAGCAGAGAAGGGAAGTGAGTATTGGACCCATCAGTCTAGTAAAGAGTGTATTTCTTCCTTATTGGAGCTCAGGATGCATTTGGAAAATGAGAAATATGGTTGAATCAACATGGTGAATTAGATTTGGGGAAGAAAATCAAGCAGTGGAATTTAGGCTTCCTATTCAGATAAAAGGGGTTCCCGAGAGTTCTTGAGAAGTTGAAGGTGGTCTATTAAGTAGCTTTGTCTGACTGTGATACACAGGGTGAGGCCAGAAGGGAGAACCAGGCAGAAGTCACCCAGGGAAGAAGCTCTAGCCTTCACGTCAAGGCGCTATGGCCCAGCGTGAGGTAGGTTGTAGCAGTAGTTGACATATTTGAGTTCAGTGACATTGATTTTCTCATTCTTATGAAAATCAATCACTAGAGGGAGCATACCTCAACCTAATAAAGGCCATATACAAGAAACCTATAACCAATATCATATTTAATTGGCAAAAACTGAAAGCTTTCCCCTTAAGATAAGGAACAAGTCAAGGATGTCTGCTTTCACCACTCTTATTCAACATAATACTCGAAGTCCTAGCCACAGTGATGAGACAAGAAGAAGAAATAAAAGGCATCCAAATTGGAAAGGAGGAAGTAAAACTGTCATTATTCTCAGACAACTTGATAGCATACATAGAAAACCCTACAGTCTCCACCAAAAAACTACTCTACCTAATAAGTGAAGTTGGTAAAATAGCAGGATACAGAGTCAATAATCAGAAATTGAGGGCATTTTTGTACACCAACAATGAAATATCAGAAAAAGAAACTACAAAAAAAATCCTATTTACTACAGCAACAAGAAAAATAAAGCACCTAGGAATAAATTTAACCAAGGAGGTAAAAGATCTGTACTCAGAAAACTAGAGAACACTGGAGAAATTAAAGAAGATACAAATAATTGGAAGTATATACCATGCTCATGGATTGGAAGAATTATCATGAAAATATCCATACTACCCAAAGCAATCTATAGATTCAACACAATTTCTATTAAAATGCCAATGGCATATTTCACAGATGTAGAACAAATATTTCAAAACTTTATATGGAACCCAAAAAGACCTCAAATAGCCTCAGCAATCTTGAGACAGAAGAAGAAAGGAGGGATCACAATACCCAATATCAAATTATACTACAAGGCCATTGTAATCAAAACAGTCTGGTACTGGCATAAGAACAGACACACAGATCAATGGAACAGAATGGAGAACCTAGAAATAGCCCAGGGCTCTATGGTTAATTAATATTTCACAAATGGTGCACAAACATACAGTGGAGTAAAGATGGCCTCTTCAACAAATGGTGTTGGGAGAACTGGACTGGTACATGCAAAAAAATGAAACTAGACCACCAACTTATACCATACACTGGAATACACTCAAAATAGATAAAAGACAAATATAAGTCATGAAACCATAACAGTCCTAGAGGAAGACATGAGCAGGAAATTTTCAGATATCCCACATAGCAATATTTTTACCAATATATCTCCTAGAGCAAGGGAAATAAAGGAAAGAATAAACAAATGGGGCTACATCAAATTAAAAAGCTTCTGCACATCTAAAGAAACCATCATCAAAATGAGAAGGGAACCAACCTTATTTGCCAATGATACATCAAACAAGGGTTTGATCTCCAAAATGTATAAATAACTCAAATGATTCAACACCAGGAAGACAAACAATCCAATTAAAAAATGGGCAAAGGACCTGAACAGACACTTCTCCAAGTAGAACATAGAGGTGGCCCACAGACATATGAAAAGATGCTCAACATCAATAGCCATCAGAGAGATGCAAATTGAAACCACAATGAGATATCACCTCACACCTGTCAGAATGGCTTTCATCACTAATTCAACAAGCAACAAGTGCTGGTGAGGTTGTGGAGAAAAGGGAATCCTCCTGCACTGTTGGTGGGAATGCAGACTGGTGCAGCCACTGTGGAAAACAGTATGGAATTTCCTCAAAAAAACTAAAAATGGAACTGCCTTTTGACCCAGCAATTCCACTGCTAGGAATATACCCTAAGAATCTCGAATCACCAATTCAAAAGAACTTATGTACCCCTGTGTTCATAGCATTGTTGACACTAACCAAGCGCTGCAAACAGCCTAAGTGCCCATCAGCAAATGAGTGGATCAAAACACTGTGGTACGTTTATCCAATGGCATACTATGCAGCAGGAAGAAAGAAGGATCTCCTGCCCTTCACAACAGCATGGATGGAACTGGAGAGCATTATGCTAAGTGAAATAAGCCAGGCAGTGAAAGACAAATACCATATGATCTTACCTATAAGAGGAATCTAATGAACAAAATAAACTAACGAGCAAAATAGAACCAGAGGCATGGAAACATGGAACAGACTGACAGAGAGGAAGAGTGAGGGGGATAATGGTGGAAAGAAGGAGAAGGGACTAGTCAAAGAGCATGTATGAATGACCTGTGGACACAGACAGCAGTGTGGGGACTGACTGTGGGAGTGGGGTTGGGCTGGGCAGAGGAGGGCAAAGGGGGGAACATTAAGACAACTGTAATAGAATAACAAAAAATTGAAAAAATAAAGAAAATCAATCACATAACATAGAAATGTCTTATTTTATTCTGGTAAATTTTCTTTGATATTGTTATATATCTTACTGTCCAGTGCTCCACTGACAACTGTTATTGCTAAAGAGTAAAAGAGGAAAGAACAAGTAAAGGGTGATCCAGAAACCTAAGTGTGTGATTATCTCTGGGGCTGGGTTCTGTCTCCTTGGCTTCTGCCTCACTGAGTAAACAAGACCTTTAACAATTCTGCCAGGAGCAATCTGGAATAAACCTAGAACTTCCCTCATTTTATGGCACCTAATAAATGAGTAAGTGGAAAGATAATGGGTGCTATAAAATTATGCATGGGATTTTTCAATCCCATGAAGGCTTACTCAGTTCATTAGATTAGAATCAAATGGCACATATTGATGACTAATTGCCAGGTAGTTTGCATGCATCTCCTGTAATTCTAAGCACTCTGTGAGGTAGGTATTTGCACCACTGTTTTGGCATTTTGTGGGCATTCATTTCTATTTCACCAACAAAATCAAACATTTTATCAGGATTTTTATTTTAAAACAAACAAGGAATTTCTTCTCTTTTCATCAGTGAATTTAAGGGATATATTTAGAAAATAGGGCTTGACTCTACAATTAATTGTGGAATATCTGTTCACTAACTGGGCACTTTTTCCATGTATGGTACTAAACTAGGGGCTCTAGGGAAAGACACAAAGCCTAACGATGCAATCACTGACCAAATCGCTCGCTCCGGCATTAGACAAGTATTCAGTGCATAGAAGAATATTAAATGGCAGTTCAAGAAGGTGTGTGTAATAGGATCCAATGAGGTTAACATCTAGGAGCCACCTTCCAAAATTTCAATTAACAGGTATTTCCTAAATCTCAAATGCTCAAAACAGGTCAGCCATCTTTATCTACATTTCTGCCATCTCTCTTTCTTGCTCAGTCGAAACCAATTCAGTTTTTCCTTTTTATCCCCTTTCTTTCTATTTCCCCTTTAACAACTTATTTCAGGTCCTTCTCATCCCTTGCCTGGATTTTCCCCACAACCTCTGGGCTGGTATCCCAGCTAAGGTGGCTGGTTCCTTCATTCTAGCTATTTAAGCCTTGCCAGACTCACCCTGACAAAATACTACCTGCATGATTGGGCTATTCTGCTCACAACCCTTCTGTGGTGCCCACTGTCTGCAGGGTAAAATTTAATTCTCTTAGATTGGCATTTTCCTCCTTCCAAAATCTGACCCCAGCCCATTTCCAGTCTGACTGCCTACAAATGTTTGTATTTCATCTCAAGTACCTGTGGCCTGCTTTCCCAGCATGCTGTACCCATTTCTGTCTCCTTGTCTCAGTTCCACTTGTGTCTCCTTTTATGTCAACTGCAAGCCTCATATCTTTTATCAAACCCACTGTGGTCTCACATCATTTCATTGGATTTTTCTCAAATACCTTCTTGGAATGCTATTTAGTGTTCTTCTATATACTCAGTTCTTATCCAACTCAATGGCAAGCAATTTGGGATCAGGGATCGTACCTGCCAGACTCTACTTACTTCCTCGGAGCCCCTAGTTTACTGTGATACATAGAATAAGTGCCTAGTTACTGAGCAGCTGTTGAACAAAAAAGTAGAGTCAAACTTTACTGTCTAAAGGTAAATTCACCCTTTACATTTCCTAATTTTGGTATTCAATTCTGCAACATCCTTGTTGCATGAGTTCTGGATTTGGCCATCTCTGGTTATCTCAGTTACAACTGGTAACTCTTAAAGTAAAACAAACAAACAAAAACCCACTTACACTTTAAGTCAGTGCTATACAATGAAATGTTCTATGTCTGTATCTGTGCTGTCCTGGTTGCTAACCTCGAGCCACATGTGCCCGCTGAGCACATGGGACGTGTCTAGCACAACTAAATTTTAATTTTATTTCATTTTCATTAATATAAGTAGCCACATGTGGCTAGTGTAAACTCTACAGGTCTAAGTATTCACAGACAAAAGAGGAAAGAAGATAGATGGTATCCGCTCCAGAACTTTCCATTACCCACTCTGTACTGTAAGTAATCCACAGCAGTATTGAGCAGTGATGGCATGAGCTTCCGGCCCTTTTCACCAATATCATACATACTTCCATCCAGGCTTATACCTCCTGGCTGGCTGGTGACCTAATATTTCTCTTTTAATGGTCCACTGGAATTCTAGAAGCCCAGGTCAAGTGATCTCATAGGGAGACAGAATTCTCCCACATGACACCCCCAAATAACTAGAAACCAGTTCATACCTAATGGTCTCGATTGAAGTATTCTGCCAAGACCCCTGTTTCTGTCATTCTGTGTGTTTTCCTCGTTTAGGTTCAAGGAAAAAAATATATAAAAAGTACTACAGTTACCTGTCATTATATATGTTACTGGAGGGTGGACATGGCAAAAATAAATAACATTTACTCATAAGTCCTACTGTAGGCAAATATACCCATCCTCATTAAACTGTTTGAGTCAATATGTGGTCAAGTTGGCTAACACGAACTTCAGCTCTTAACAAAAGGAACAGAAAACGTTTACTCAATGTTACAATTGCTGGAAGCAATTTATATGCACCATGTAAGATGCAGAGCAACTCTTTGAGGCAACACTACTACCATCCCCACTTTACAGAGGAGGAAACTGAGGCACAGAGAGATCACAGGCTATGTACGCCCAGATTTATGCAGCAGCCAGCACACAGCAGAGCCAGGGTTTGCACCCAGCATTCTAATTCCAGTGCCTGTGCTCTTAACATCTCTGTCATTGTCCTGCTGAGCCCACTATGAACTATTAATATTCATTCATTTCCGACGCAGTGAGTAATAAGCATTAGCTGCTCATGTGTATCAGACATGAGCCATCCGTGGAGTGAAAAAGCCGTGACCTCCCTCGTACAGCTCTGTAGCCTAGGACTTCACAAACTCTATCATAGTGACTTGTCACTTACCATCAGGTTTGCTCTGAGAACCTTATGACCTAAATGACAAAAAAAAAAAATCACTAAGGAAACAAGGCCACTAAACAGAGGGACACATGTCAGGTGAGAGTTAGGACTATGTTTCCCAGAATATCAGGTTTGGGGGCGGAGTCTTAAAGAATGAATTAAGCCCCTACTAGAATTAAACAGTAAGCCCAGGGCTATTTCAAGGCTATCCAACAAAACCTCAACTTCTCTCAAGACTCAACCCTCCCCGCTCCTGAAGTGGCCAACCCAGGGTGTTGCTTCTTGTGAGAATATCTTTCCCCACTTCCCTGCCTGGCTCCTTCTTAGACACCACTTAGGATTTGATATCCAAAGTGTGGATCATGGACCAGCAACATCAGCATCACCTGGGACCTCGTTAAAAATGCAGAATCTCAGGCTTCACGCCAGACCTGCTAAATAAGAACGTGAATTTCAGCAAGCTCGTAAGGTGAGTCGTATGCCCATGAAAGTCTGAGACGTGCCAAGGTAAGACACAGCTTGGCCATCTCACATCCTCGAGCCCCTGACTTGAATAAGACTCCTCTCCAGGGAATGCCGACAATCCCCCGGTTCTAGGTCTACCACTGAGGCTTATTGACCCTCTACCTCCTCCGGGGAGTCCTGGAGGGCAGCTATGGTGTCTTATTTCTCTTGGCTTCTCCAATTCCTATAACAATACCGAGAAAGTGTCAGTTGAATAAATAACCGAGTGGCTCTGAAAAAATGTGAAGCTCTCTTTGAAAAAAGTTAGCGTTATCTGTACTTGGCATTACTCCCTCCCAGCTGCTCAGGCCATCCCCTGGATAGGCGACCCATTTCTCTGCATGCACCTAACTTCAGCCTCCAAGCCTGAGCCAGGGAGGACTGGGGGTTGTCTGAGCCTTCTGCTTTTAGCTGCCTAGTCACAGAAGCCAGAAGAAAAACCCCAGCAAACAAGGGCGGGCCTTCTGCTGCTGAGCACAGCCACCTCAACAAAAGCAGGTTGCTTCCTGTGGGGCCCAACCCAGTCTGGTATCCCACCCCACAGAGGGTTCCCTGGTGCTAGGATGCCAAGGCCTTTTCCCTGATGCTTAGGATTTTTGCAGGCATTGGGGGCACACCCTGTGGGGACAGCTTCAGCACCTCTCAGAGTCAACTGATGCTGGGCCACCTCCAGGTTAACTCCAGGTTAGTCTTCACAGATCCTGCAAAAGCAGAAAGGGGCTCTGAGCCTGCTTCTTGTTTCTTCTCAGAGAGTGAGTGTTCCCTAGTTGCCCTCACACACATGCTGACTTGGGGGAGTGTCTATCCTTAGAGAACATGGAAAGAGGGCTTTACCCTTAATAATGTCTTTCTTTTGTAAGTAGGTTTCTTTTCTCCTTTTTTTTTTTAAAGCAATTTTTTTGGTAGCTGCATGGGGTTGGGTAATGCGCAAGGCTTTGCCAACCTCATTGTGATATTTTTTTCACTTGTAACATATGTGACCACAGATGCTACCACAAGCATCACATGACTCACACCCCAGAGCTGGGAGAGAAACATACCTCTCCTTTCCCTCTGACCACTGGGCTTGCCTCTTCCCTTTCCTGCTTAAATTACTGAGCTGTCAAGTGAGCATAAGAAAGAAGAAACAATTGCCCGCTGATAAAGCATTAGTAAAACAAATTGCTTTCTCATTGTTTAAAGTGTTAGAAGCATTTTATTTTTTATGCAATACTTCTACATGCTTATTGTAGAAAAAGTGAAAGATACATTGAAGCATGAATTACCCATAATGCCACAACCCAGAAAAAGTCATTCTTACTATTTTGGTAAATTTCTCACTAACCACCCATAGCCCAAGAATAATGTGAGTTTAGATGGAAGGTGACTAAGGATTAGCTGCCATCCACCTCCCAGCTTCCGCTTTCACCTCAGGAATTTTGTAACAATACAAAGCCACATTTCATACAGTTTACAATTTTGGTCCCATAATGGGCGGGCTTATTGTATTTAGATAGTTGAACTAAAACTATATGCTGTTTTTTATATTAATAATTATTTCATTTGCTTAAAAGAATATCAAGAGTGCTCTCCCATGTTAATGTTAATTTTTTTTCAATTTTATAATTTGTCAAATAGGTTTAAATGAGAGAGAATAAATTGTTGGGAGTTAGGAGGTTACTAGTCTGTCATCATAAGGTTTAAATGAGATACTCTATATTCGAAGTGTTCACTTAGCCTAGGGGCGGGCATATAGTAAACTTTGCATAATTGGCAGGTATGGCTACAGACGATCAACAAGACCTCATTTTAATGCTATCATACTATTTCATTTTACGTAGCATATTTAACTATCCTTCTATTGTACTGATCTTATTTCTACTTCTTCCTATTTAAAATTGTAGCACTGCAACAGATACCTTTAAATATAATTTTTTAAAAATATTTCTTTAAGATGACTATATTGGATGATATAAACACTTTAGAGCCTTTTATTATATATTGGCAAGTGGCAAATAACTTTCCAGTGGCTGTATCAAATTTCCCACCAGCTGTGAGTGGGATGACCCGTCTTTCTGCATCCTCACTAGGAGTAATTTTTTGTTTTTAAATCTGCCAATCTGTTAGATGAAAATTATGTGTCACTGTTCCTTAATTTTGCATGTTTTAAAATTACCAATGAAATTGAAATATCATTCCATATATATTATCCACGAGTATTGCCTCTTCTATGAATTTTCTCTTCAATATCCTCATAGTAACATATCACATGATTTGGGTTTTCTTTTGTGTGTGTGGTGTTTTTCATATCAAAACTCACCAGAAACAAGGTCATTTTCTACATAACAGAAAAATCTAACAGGGAGACCATTTGGGATTTTATTAGAGATGTATTTAAATTTAATCACACAACTTATAAATATTTGGCAATGGGCCACTACATATACCCATACAGTAGTCTTTAACACAGGTTCTATCCATGATTCATTAGTGGGAGAGAAAGCGGTGGGCAGCAGCCAGAGCCTAGGCAGCCAGACGCCTTTGGCAGCCCATCTCATCCATGCTCAGCCCCAGGTGAGCATCTGAGCCTGTGCCAGGCAAAGAGACACTCAGGTGACACTCCCAGCTGCCCCAGCTGGCACCTTGAGATTTGGCTAATCCTTGAGAGTGAGAGATGACACAAGGAGCACGTTACACAGGCACAGGCTGCCACTTCACACCCCCATCTCTCACAGCCCCTGTTTTATAAATAAGAAAACCGCGGCTTGAAGCAGTTTAGCTGCCAAAGATCACAGAGTAAGTGACTGAGCTATGATTCAACCTTGGGCCTAGTGAACCCCAATGTGGGTACTCTCAGCTGCTAAATGACACAGCTTCCCTTAAAAAACAGCATCTCCGAACACGACAATGTCAAATGTTTATCTTCTGAGAGCCTCAAATAAAACTTTTCAGTTCTAGGCTACTTACTACTTTTTATCCTCAAAATAAAAATAGCTGTCTCCAGCAAAGGACTCCATTCATTTTCCTGGGAACTCCCTGGGTCCATCAGCCACTTAGGTCCCTCACTTCCAAGAGAGAAACTAAGGTCAATCAATCCTGGCTCCCAAGAAGGAGGTTATTCTTATTGTGATTCGGTTTCCTCTCCTAAAAAAGGAGAATCACTCCTTCCATGGGGAAAATGGCTACAGAATATCAGATACTCAGGCCCGTTGGGTAGATATTGTGTAGCATCTGCTGTTCATACAATGCCTGCTGATGAACGATGATTGAAATTATTGTGAAAGTCATTTGCCAGCACAAAGCAGGATCTGCATAAGACTTGGCAACTATTCTGAATATCCATCCCAGCAAAGCTTTCACCTCCAGAGCCAGGTCCCCCACCAGCCCTCAATGCCTACAGTGCAGGGACATGCAATAGCATTACCTATAATCCTCCAGTGAAAAACAATGACAAGCTCTATTTCCCCCCAAAGCATATATTTAACTTATTCATAGCCTGATTTATTTTAGGGTGTCCTAATTTCTGAGGCATACTGATCCATGAGGCCATGTTAATTCATATGATTCATGTAATATCTCTGTCTTTTCTGGTACATAGAGAGCTGTGAAAACTAGGCATCCCTCTGAGCTACAGAAATCAGTTCTCTCATTTATGTTCTGTGGAAGTATTCAATGCTACCTATCAGAAAGGGATTGAGATACACACGCTTCCATGTCTGAATCCTAAGCAGGAGGGAAAGGCAAAAAGTATGTCATGGTAGGCCTCCTGAGTTCAGATAATGCTGTTTTTAACTTTCAACTTGGATCTACACTCAGGAACCAATCTTACTACCCAGAGTGTCCAGAAGAGTTAACCGCATTCGCTTCTGGGAAGCAAGCTGAAATTAACTGCTTTTGCCTGAATTAAACAAACGCTGGCAGTGCTATCAGGACCTGGCATGGCCAGATGGCAGTCGCCACACCTTGCCAGTTACCAATCAGCATGCAACAGCTGGGCTTGACCAAACAACAACTGCCCTTGGCCCTGGCTTCTGATGAGCTGTTGGCTATAGATAGAAGCAGGGTGTCAAGAAAAGAGAGCAAAGTACTTGACACCAGCAATCCATGAAGTCCATCTGAAAGCAACATAGCCAGCTTAATGTACTGAACTAGTTTCTGAAGTACGGAAAATGGGGAGACATAATGTCAAATAACTGATCATTCCTGCAGCAAGAAGATGTAGATGTGTTTATGAAATGAAGACTAGAATATTTCCAGATACACATGCAGTCATATTGAAAACATGATGTATCAGCGCTTAAAGTCCCCCTGGGTTTGACAGCTATCAACGGATGGAGTTTGTTTAAGAAATAGAAAAGCATATCCAAAATCCAGTGTCATGCTTTTCCCATACCAAATGATACACAGGCAAAAAAAATTGCCAAGTTCACCATTCTGCTTCATGAAACGTATCTTAACCCATTTATCAAATTTCGATTACAGCTAAAGAGCAAGCGATGAGTGTTTCGTGGTCTCAGCTTTGGATTGGGTAATCCTAAAAGAAAAGTACTGAGAAGAGAACCTCCACATGTTATGTGGCTATATACTCATGCTTTCCAAAGACAAAAGACAGGGAGTGTGGGGGGGAAGCAGCAAATGACAGTTTTAGAAACAAAACTGAGATTACCTTAGATCTGCTGGCTGAGATGGGAACCACACATTCAAAGGAAATGAAAACACAGCCAAACAAGAAAGGAAACAGCAACAAGGTGGGATAAAAAATGAAAAAAAAGAAACTAGCTGAGTTTAAGCTCCAGAGAGACTTTCATTAAACCACAATGCCAGTACATGCGGCTGTGCTTTAAAAGTTAAGGCAGGCGGGTGGGCAGGCCCAGGCGCCTCTCTGTGTGTCCCCTCTTCCCGGGAGCAGCTGGGGATGTCTTTCACTGCTGACAACTGGGGCGGGGGAGTGTGCAGACAGAACCGGCAACTGCGGGCTTGGCAGGACTCCGTGAAGCCGAGGGCGGGCCGGCTGGGCAAAGCCTGGCATCCAAGAGCCTCTTCCCCCTCGTTCTCCCAAGAGACCACCTGATCACAGGCCTGTGGAGACCAGAGCGCTGGATCTGCACTTTGTGCGCAGAGGAGTCTCTTTCAAAGTCAAAACCAGTGCGAAGGAGCCCGTGTGCAAGCCAAAGTACTTCTACTGTGAGCAGTCAAAAGACTTTTAAAAATAATTTGTATTTTGCTCCTCACCATACCATCTATACAGATTTGGGGACAAGTCATACCAAAACCTGTGGAAGAAGTTATGTTTCCAGTCCACAGATGGATTAGAAGTCCCCTGGCCATTCCGAAGCCCAGACAGAACATTTGATCATCAGGGCTGATCAAATGTTCTGTCTGAGCTTCGGGGCTGACCACTTGATTAAAAATTGCATTATTTATGCCTCTCTGGGATTGCAGCATTGGAGGCCTAAACCACTTTCTGTGGTGGCTTTTTCCCTGATTTTAGGTTCATTGATCTCCTTTTTCAATATGTTGGTTGATTTTTGATCTGTGGTTGGATTTTTTAAAAAATTAGTTTATCAGTATTTTTGTTTAGCCTTTCATTACTCAATCAAACTAATCTCGATCCAAATTTGGAGGATGGAGGATCCCTTTCACCTTGACTTCACATCAGTCTCTCTTTTCTAGAAGGTTCGGCACATACTGGCCCCAAGTCTCAGGTCACTGTTTGCTCACTAAGAATCCAAGAAAACCAGCGTTATCTCAGAAAATGTAGGTATTTTCCATCACAATCTGGCGCTTGAAAAGCAAGTCGAGAAACTGTGATAAACAGTAATTGGCAGAGTTTTCAGTTTCAGAAAAATTCCCATATTGTGTAAATGTCTCTCAGAAGGTAGACTTGTAAAGTGTTACGGGCCTGCAGCCCCACCACACGCACACACCGGTCTTCCACAATTCAGATTTTCCGAGGTGAGCCCACCCAAACCCATGACCAAACATTTTTTACTTTGAGACCATTCTAATTCATAACACAAGCTGTTAGACTTAGCAAAGAAAATCATAGAATTAAAAAATAAAACACCTTGAGAAAGTCCACTCCTCAAATTTTATTAACCAGGAAATGGAAACCTGAGTTTTTAGAGCTCAGAACACATACTGACAATACCACTTCCCAGCTCCTTTCCATGAAGGCTTCAATGGTACATGAGCCAGGCCCCACCTTTAACGTCTAAAATGCAGAAACACTGGTTACCTAAAAGCAATTAAGATGGGCCTTCTTAGGTATAACCTATACTTCACTCCACATACTCTGCTTTGTTGATGGGGAGTAATGACTACGCTGGTACTACTATTCAAGGCCCCATGCCTCTTGGTTTATCAAACCATGACCAGCAATGGTATGGCATCTGATTTTCACATTTTGAGTTTCCATCCTGTTTCTACACAAAATGGTCTTAATAATGTAATATTTAACTCTCTGGACCATAGGAGGATTATAATATGTGTTGAGAGCAGTGGTGGATTTACCTTGAAGCTAATGAAGCGTAAGCTTCAGGGCTTCTCACTTGCACGGGCCCCTCCAAGGCTCTATCTCCCAGGTAGAGTATCTATCCCCCAGGGATGAGAATGAAAATAGCAGCCCACCGCAGAGTGCCAGAGTGCGGAGTGCTTCTGCAGCTTGGGGTTCCCCTCTGTGCCCCAGGTGACAGTCTGGGGGCTGCCAGCATACCTCCACATCCACCTGACCTCAGCAACCACTTGCCCCTTAGGAACTAACTGGGTGACTTACTTTGTGGGGAAGGGAACACATACAAGTTTCCAAAAATGTTAAGGGCTGTTATTGTTAAAAAGCCTCACACAGTGTTGAGTCAGTACAGTAGTAGGTGTTAAGATTAACGTTGAGTTCTACAGATGCTCTTAAGAGCTGAATTCTGTCCTGCCGTCGTGTTCATTTTCCTACTAAAGTGAGCTATTTTTATCAATCTTCGAAGTGTATTCTTTTAATCAGGATATAACAGGTAAAACTAGTGGGTTTTCTGGCTTAGTGTTAAAAATAAAACATGGCCTTGGTTATCCTAACCAGCTTTCTCCTCATTTTATTTCTAGAACCCACAGACTAGTCTCTAGCTAGCAAGAAACAGAATGGAGTTGAGTGGGCAGATGAAACGAACAAATCAAGCCAAAAACATTTAAAATGAAGCTTAGTCAATGCTCATCTCTTGCAAACAGCTGCCAATTCCTTTTACCAATTGAATGAGGATTTCACATTTTGGCTTCCAATTACTGAAAAAATATGGGAGAAGGTCCAGCCCCATTTATTAGAACTTGACTAGATTGCCTCCATTATTATCAGGAGGGTCTTTGGTCCAACTACACTGAGTGCCTTCCAGAAATTATGAAATGTTCTACTCTTCTCCTATCATGGTTCCAACAGTGATAGGAATATTTGAAAAAGCATGAACTGTCTCACTCTGTAAGGGGGCAACAGCAAGGGGAAGTAAACTTGAGGGGCAATGATCAATTTCCAACTATCATCATCCAAAATGCTCTCACCCTGTGGTGTGTTTCGCGAGACTCTGTACATGCTTGTGGAAAATGGGAGGTGGGGGACATAATGGGTTAAGAGTAACAATACTCGCTGCTGCAAAAGGTCAATCTTGCTGGCTTAACTCAGCAAAGGTTTGTTTCTTTCTCTTCTAAAGCCTTACATGAGTCAGGTGGTCCTATTCTGTCTTGTAGCTTAGATTGGTCAAGTGAACCTATTTCATCTGGAACCTGTGGTTCTTCAAGAGTATTTCGTCCAGAGAATAGAAGAATAGAAGATGCACTCCAGCTACTAACTGCCTGATACATGCTACTTCCGCTCCCTTTTCACTGGCCAACAACAGTCACATGGCCACAACTAATTGTAAGAGAGGCTGGGAAATGTGGGGGAAGGCACAGATGTTAGATGGTCACCTAATGTCTTTACTACCCATAAAAACCACAAATGACAAGATGAATGAAGACAACTGCTCATCCATTTATTCATTTTGAGGACCTACTTTGTGCCGGACCCTCCTCTAGACACCAGGGATACAGCCGAGAACACAACGAACATGGCTCTGACCACTGTGAAGTTTCCAGTGTAATGGGAGACACAGACATCAAACAGGTACCTACACAATTAACATCAGGTGGATGTGGAAAGTGAAGTTCAAAGCAAGCAGCTGTAGCACCCTGGGTGGTTGCCCACACTTTTCCCAGACAATTCTGCTTAAAATGGTCTGTGTAGTCTTCACACTCCGAGTCCAGTCCCCTTAGCAGTGGGAGAAACTAAAGCGCAGTATACAGAAGCAAAGGCATCTCCCTCACTTGGATTGATCTGTGGCATCTTCCCTGGCCTTGCCACTTCCTTTGCACTCCATTCCTTACGGTCTATTCATCACACAGCAGTCAGAATGATCTTTCTAAAATGGAATCCAGATCATGTCATCTGTTCAAAAGAACTCTCCATTTCACTCAGTACAAATCCAAAGCCCTCACCATGATGGTCTGGATCTCATCTCTTTGCTCCCCTACCCCTCACTCACTCTGCTTCCCCCCCACGGGCCTCCCTGCTGCTCTTCAGATGCACGGAGCTGACACCTATCTTGCGGACTCTGTACTTACTATTTCCTCGGCCTTGACTTTCTTCAGACACCTGTAGGGTTCACTTCTCTTCCTGAAGGTCTCAGCTGAACTGAATGTCAGTCTATTAGAGAGGCCTTCCAGGTACACCCCTCCTATAAAACAGCCCCTCTTCTCCACCCTTTGTTTTTCTCCAAGCTGCCAGCCCTTCCTGCAAATTTTGATACTGACATTTTCCTCTCTCTCTCTTTCCCTCCTTTCCTTCCTTCCTTCCTTCTATCCTCTCAGCCTTTCTTTCTCTCTCCTTTTAACAGTTCTATTGACATATAATTTATAGACTATGAAATACACCCATTTCAAATGCATAATTCTATGGATTTTTGGTATATTCAGAGTTGTGCAGCCATCACCACCATCAATTATAGAACATTTTCATCACCTTAAAAGGAGGCCCTGCTCCCTTTAGCTGTCACTCTCAAACCCTCCCATCCACTCCAGCCCTAAGCTCAGTCCTAAGCAACTACCGATCTTCTTTATGTTTCTTTACATTTCCTCATTCTGGACATGCCATACAAATGAAATCACACAATATGTGGTCTTTTGTTACTGGCTTCATTCACTTAGCATAATGTTGTTAAACTTCCTCCATGTGGGAGCATGTGTCAGTAAATCATTCCTTTTTGTGCCTAAATAAATCCTCCCGTCTACGGATATTTTACATTTTGTTTATCCAATCATCAATTGATGGACATTTCAATTCCATGATGTTGTTCCATGATTTGGCTATTATGAATAATACTGTTATGAACATTCATGTTTAAGTTTTTCGTGAGTGTTTTTCTTTCTCTTGGGTATATACCTTGGAGTGAAATTGATGGATCAAATGGTAACTCGAGGTTGAATCATTTGAACAACTGCCAAACTGTTTTCCAAAGTGGCTGCCCATTTTACATTTCCACTAGCAGTATGTGAAGCTGCCGATTTTTCACACCTTTATCAACGTTTGCTGTTATCTGACATTTTTATCATAACTACACTGATGGATGTGAAGTGGTGTATTTTTATAGTTTTGATTTATATGTCCCCGATAGTTAATGATATCTTTTCATGTGTTTATTTCCCATTTGTACATATTTTTTTGGAGAAATGAGTACTCAGATCTTTTGCCTGATTTTTCACTGGGTTATTTGCCTTATTATTCAGTTTTAAGAGTTCTTTATATATTCTAGGTATAAGACCTTATTGGATATATAATTTTAAAATATTTTCTCCCATTTTATTGGTGTCTTTTCACTTTCTTAATGGTGTCTTTGAACACCCCTACTTTTTAATTTTAATGAAGTACAGTTTGTTTCATTTTTATTTTGTTGCTTATGCTTTGGTGTCTTATCTCAGAATCCATTGCTAAACCCCAGGTCAAGATTTACCCCTATGTTTTCTTTAGTGTTGGCTTTACATTGGAGTCTTTGATCTATTTTGAGTTAATTTTTGGATTTGGTGGGAGGTAAAGATTCAAATTCATTGTCTCGCATATAGTCAGCCAGTTGACGTGTAAATTTATCCTATGCCAGTACCACATGGTTGCTTTATCGTAATTTTTGAAATTGGGAAGTGAATCCTCCAACTTTGTTCTTGTTTTTCAAGACTAGTTTGATGATAGGGTTCTTGCAATTGCATATGAATTTTATGATCAGCTTGCAAATTTCTACAAAGAAGCCAATTGGGATCCTGACAGGGATTGAACTGAGTCCGTAGATCAATTTGGGGAGTGTTGCCACCTCAACAATAGTGAATCTTCCGATCCATGAACATGGGATGTCTTTCCATTTATCTAAATCTTCTTTAATTTCTTTCAACAATGTGTTGTATTTTCCAGAGTATATGTTTTGCAGTCTTTTTTGTTAAAATTTATTCATAAGTATTTTATGTTATTTGATGCTCTCATAAATGGAACTGTTTTCTTAATTTGTTTTTCTGACTGTTCCTTGCATGTGTGTAGAAATACAACTGATTTTTGTATATCTTATATTCTGCAAACTTTCTAAACTTCTTTATTAGTTCTCATCAGAATTTAATGGATTCTTTAAAGTTTTATATATACAAGACCATGTCATGTGCAAATAGGGATAGTTTTCTTTCTTTTCAATATGATGCCTTTATTTCACTTTGTTGCCCTCATTACTCTTGACCTTTCTTATTTCACTTTATTTTTTTTCATAGACCTTACCATTACCATTATACTGGATGTTTATCTGCCTATAAATGCCCTAATATTTAAGCTTCTGGAAGGCAGGTTCTTTCTTTATTCTGTTCCCTGCCTTCCCAGGTTTTCTGGAGCAGAGCCTGGCACTTAGTAGGTGCTCAATAAATATTTAAGTTCTCTGTTAGCTTTCCAAGTGAATCTGCCAAAGGGACATCTTCCTAATCTTAGCATGCTCTCCAGACTCAGTGTTGCTTGGAGTTGAGGACCTAGATGAGCAGGAGCAGTTCAGGGAATTCAGGACCACTGCACCAGGACACACACACCTTTTCAGGAACCAGTAGAAGGCATTACAAAAAACAAACAACAAAATCACTTTCCATCTATCACTACTGACAGGAAGTCATCTTCCATCCCAAGCTCCAAGATGAGGGTCTACAGGATCCCTTACTGCTTCCCTGACCATAGTGACTATGTCTTTCCCCACCATCTGACAACCTAGGGCAGAGGGACCTCTTGTGGCCACAAAGCAGTGACAGGAGCTAAGGGGCCTTTTGGCTATCACATGGGGGTAAGTCATTCAGGAGTTGCTAGGGTCACTGCATTGCACAGACTCCACCTGTGCCAGCCACCCAACCTTTCTCCTGCCAACAACATCTCCCCACCACTGTTTGTGTTGCTTCACCGGAACCATCCTTTCTTAGTATTGAAAAAAGATCAGTAATCAGAGCAATGAAGAGTGCTAGGAAGAGGTTTCTCTGAG
This sequence comes from Desmodus rotundus, assembly GCF_022682495.2. Lineage (NCBI taxonomy): Eukaryota > Metazoa > Chordata > Mammalia > Chiroptera > Phyllostomidae > Desmodus > Desmodus rotundus. Next base: position 109,381,658 of record NC_071394.1, on the reverse strand, counting down.
GCTAAAGAGAGCAAGAGCTGGTCTGGAACAAAGAGTGGGGTCATTTGGGCTCCATGACACAAGTTACGATTTTTGGAGTTCAGGCAGGCAGCCAGTGGCTCCGCAGGGAGGTGGGCTGTTGCTGAAACTGCAAACCTCCTCTTCCATCTGCCCAAGGCAGGGCAACTGAGGGAGAAGGATGGAATAGGGATTCTTCTGACTCCATTTATTAAAAGAAAATGAGTCATTTCTGGTAACCTGACAAAACAAAGTTAAGACTATTAGCAAAATTGCAGGAGAGATTTTTAGATGTGTAGAGTACACACACAAAAAATTGTTCTCTCAAAAGACTGTCCCTGGGCTTTGGCTTTTTTTGACCCACTGTGCGTTCAGGAAAAGTAAGTGCAATTTCCACGCCACGTGTAAGGAAAAAGAAAGGGAAGTCCAAAGTATTCCTAAGGAAATGGGGGAAAACAAGAATTGACTGGATACATGTGAGGTCTTTCTAGTGTAGTTTTTCTCTGTTGATGAGTTTTGTCTGTTTTACTGATACTTTGACAACTGAATTATAGAACAAAATGTTGGAATCTTAAAATATTAAAATTGAATATATTTTGAAGGCTGTTACACTTAAAGTGTCAGGCACCAATTTCATGATTAAGAAAAGAGAACTAAAATAATTAACTAATGTCTGTAGTGTTTAATATGTGCCAGGCTCTATTCATTTAGTTCTCCCAGCAGCCCCCAGAGGAAAGTACTATACTAATCCCATTTTCCAGATGAGGAAGTTGAGGCAAGTGATGTTATGAGCAAGTGGCCCAAAGCCCCACAGTCAGTCTGGCTTGGGTTTGGATTGAAGTCATCCAATTCCAGAGCCTGGGTTACTGCTGCAATGTATTTTCTGTGCCATTATAGTTATGATAAGTATTCTGTCGATCTAAAAACTCTTAGTATGCGAACTACATTCACTTTCAAATAGAAAATTGTTAACCAAATTAATATCTCACTTTATGGGCTGCTGAGAATTTACCCTTGAGATATTCTTATGCATAGGCCAAAGACCAAGATGTTTGCACCAAATATGCTGCTTATAGGATTTTTTTTTTTTTTGCCTTTGGTAATAGTCAATATCTCCAGAGAATCTAGGCACCAATTAATAAAAAAAATTGCTTAAGTAAATTGTGGTCTATCCATAAAATAGTAACATTCTGCAGCCACTAAAAGAACACACAAGACTGGTCTAAGGTGATGTAGAAACTTTGGAAGATACAGAAAAACACATTTGTATAAATAATAAAGAATGTGCATATAATTTTCTGAAAGGACATAGAAGAGCATAACTGTGGTTAATACTCCAGTCTAATACTGGAGTTAAAGCAAGGGAGAAAGCATAACAATGAGAATATACTTAACACTATTAGACTGAACACTTAAACATGGTCAAGATGGTAAATTTTATATGTATTTTACTACAATAAAGAATGAAAAATGAGTAAGGGAGAAGAGATATATACTTCTCATTTCATATCCTTCTACTCTCTGATATTTGCACACGTTACTTTTACTTTCATAAACAGTCCACTACAAAAATAAAGAAAAGGCATAAAGGAAAGTGTGAGTGGTTAGAGGGACTCAAGATCACTTATCATCTACATCCAGCTGTGTTTTTATTATTGTCCCACATGGAAAGCTCTCAGCAATAGTGACACTTATGTGCAATTTCAAGTGACTCTCTGGCCACCTGAAAGTTCCTAAATAAATAGTTCCCTGAAAGCTTCCTATCCCATTAAGAGAAGAGAGTTTTGTTGAATGCAGTCTGTGTAAAAACAACATCAGATTGCAAACCCACCTGACATATTTTCCTAGAATTTATTTCAGTTTATCTTGTTTTGAAGAACAGGTAGTCTCTCTGTAATTTCAGACTGTCCTTCTGAGAACACATTATCCCGGTGTCCTCTCTCTTCTTGACCAGGCGGTTTCTTCATAACCTTTTATGGCTGTTGTTTTGTCCCTGTTTATGACTTCAAACAGTGAGCCAGAATATAAAAATGCACAGGGAGTAGGACAAACAGTGTAAATTATACGTGTTGTGGTTAAAGACAAAACATAGGCAAGTATCTAACAGAGAACGTTAACATTTATTAGTTTTACGTTGATTGTCCCTATCTTCACATGAAAATGTTGGGGGAGCCTGAGTCTCTAAGATTTCATCCCTGCCTCATAGGTTTCAGGATCCCATGAGCAAAGCAATCTCAACTTCTGGAAGAGACTCTGGAGACTGGTTTCCAGTTCCAGCAGGGGCCCGATGGTAGTGAGGGAATCTAGGGAGAGAGTGCCTCATCTAAGAAGAGCGCTGCCCCTCTCAACCCCAGCCCACAGTTACGCTACAGGGACCAGCATGGCAAAGATGTCTCTAAGGATTTTTCAAGAGAAGCTGGAAATCTAGACTTGTACGTAAATCCAATTTTTAAATGTTGGCAATTAATTTGAAATATTTCAAAGCACTGTGAGGGACGAGCAAAACACGTCTCTTGGCTAAACTGAGATGGAACTTCAAATCGAATCCAACCCTTCCTTTTACAGAAGAGGCTCGGAGGGAAGTGAAGCTCCTTGCATAGCGTCCCTGGGCTAGTTTGGGGAAGGAACCAGCACCAGATCCAATGAACCTTCCGATCTCATCCTCTTTCTTCAGCCTTCAGCCCATCTAATAAAGCTGCAGACTAATTTTACACGAGCATGGGAAAGTCTTCCACCCCAACGCATGTCAGTAAGCATTCAACCTGATGGGCTAGACCTTAACCACGCAGACTCAGCCAACAAGCTCCACCCACTGGCCACTTAATTCTGGCTAGAATCTAGCTCTCCATCTTTTTGGCTGGAAATGGGGAAGAAAATGAAAGGTTGAGATTTTAACCCTTAGACAGTCTGTGGGAGGAATGGGAAAGTCTGTATGTTCTGGTAGAAATTTTTAAAAATCACTAATTATAAATGTGGCATTGCTTGGGAAGATGTTTTACTCAGCTTCCCAGAAAGCAGATAGTCTCCATTTCCCACTCCATGGTGACTTTAGAGTTATGGGACTTCACCAAGAATTTGTGTTTCCCATGTCACAAGAGGAAATGAACCTGTTGTCTTAAGAACATGGACTCTGGAGCCAGATGGCCTGGATTCCAATAGACACCCTGGAAATTACAAGCCGTATGATCTTGGACAAAGCATGGGACTCTGCTGTGCCTCTCTCTTCATCTGTAAAATGGGAACCATGTCTCTGCATGTCTTTTATAAGACAGTTACAAGGATTACATGTGTTTATAGGCATAAGGCATATGGCGAACATCATGTATGTCAGCTACACCGTGGAAGCACCTCGGGAGCTTTCAAAGAAATATCGATACTTGGGTTTCACCCCCAAAGATTTTGTTTTAACTGCTCTGAGGTATGTGTGGTTTGGACATCAGAGCTTTTTAAGTCTCCCCAGGTAATTCCAATGTGCACCTCAAGAACCTCTAGTATAAGTGCTTATTAAATAAATGATGGTCCTCTGAGTAATCGATTCAGAGGAGTGGGGGGTTAAAACAATAGAAATTTACTGTCTCACAGTTGTGGAGGCTAAAAGTTGAAAATTGAGAGTCAGCAGAACCATGCTTCCTCTGAAACCTATAGGGAAGAGCCGTTTTCTGTCTAACCTCGCTTACAATGGTGGCCGTCATCTCTGAATAAGTGATTTTTAGAGAAACTAAAATGCTTCCTTCTTCATTTTAGCACATATTTTGTAGCCTCTTCATGAAGTTCCCTGAGTGGTCATCTTTCAGTAGCTTTCAGCATGGAGAGAGCCACGGGATTCTGGGCAAGTTTGCAAGGAAGGTGAAATGCTTCTGAGAGCCTCCCCACATCCTCCACACTACTGTCACGCCTCTGCTCCTGCTTTGGGTGTTCAGGCCACCCCCGGAGGTTCTGATTCAGCTGGGTGGTGGAAGAACTGGCAAGAATTCTTTTAATCAGTATGTGTGTTTAAAAGAGGGATCTGTAAATCCAAATAATCTTTAATGAGAAGAATAAGACTGTGGAAGCTTGGACACGGGGATGAGTACTGAAGAGTTGGGGGGCATGTCTTCCCCATCTCCCTGAACCTTACCAATTCCAAAGACCCAGGCCAATAGGGGAACAGGGGCCTCTAATGTGGTTCCCCAGCATCAGAAGATGGTACCTCTGAGATGCTGGCTGATTAAGTCAGAAATATTGCTGACATAGTGAATTACTATCAATCAAGTGTGTTACATCCTAAAAATGCAACACAGTACACTCTCAAAATAAAATGATTTTCATTTCACTCTATCACAGGAGGCTTGTAATTTACTATCCCAACACCTTCAGTTTTGATGCTGATCAGAAACTCTGATGGCACTGGTGTGGGGAGAGGGGTAGAACAGGGAAGGGTAAGACTTCCTTGTGACAGAATGTCTGCCCTGAACTGGGAAATCTGGGGAGAAGGCTTTTCAACCAAATGAAACCTTGATGAGGGGGTGGTACCATCTGTGGTTTGAAGCACAAAAAAATCAAGTTCCTTTGTTAGTGCCCCTGGTATTTTTTATAAGCCTCCGTGTTTCCCCTGGGCTTGGTATCTTATTAGTAAGCACTCTGTCAAACACATTTGTTCTCATGGTAGGAATCTGAATACAAAGCTTTCCATGGTGATTCTGGATTTTACCAGTAGAAAAACCAGGAAGTTAGTTGACCAGAGCTAGATTCATTCTTTACACATCTCCAGCCTAAAGCACCATGACGTCCCTGTAGTCCAGCCAATGGGCTATAAGCCTTGTCTTGAGAGGCCTAGACCCCTGGCAGCTACCATTCCATTTCTCTGTCCTGGGCTGTTAAGATTTCTGGGACTGCAGGAAAAAATAATAACAACAATTTCAACAGCTAAACTTGCATAGTGCTGACTATCCTAAGCCCTAAGCTCTCTCCATAAACTAACAAGGCCAATCCTCAAACAACCCTATGAGGTAGGTAAACCAATTTTTCAAATGAGGATACTGAGACACAGAAAGGTCAAGTGACATGCCCAAAGTCACACAGCTAGGATGGGCAGAGTGTGGAAGAGCATCCAGCCAGCCCAATTTCAGCTACATTGCCTTCCCAGAGAGTGCCTTGCCTGGCACAACAAAACTTCTGTTAAATTATGTGGTCAGAAAGGGACAAGTTCAAAAACCCACTTCTCCTTTATAAGCCCCTAGTAAGTACCACCCTTCTGCCACCTTCCTCCCAACTCTTCCATGAGTGAGCACATCTAAGCTGTTTCTCAGGAGATTCCCTCAGCTGACCTCATCTCACCCTGACCCCCTTCTGCTCTTAGTTCCTCTTCCTCTCATGTTTCAGAGAACAAGTATTCACCCATCCCAAGATAAACACCCAGCTGTGCTCTACATCACTCCTTGAACCATTACTCCTTGAAACAGCAACATTTCTTGAGTTCTAAACTTTCTGTTTCTCCCTCTCCTTCCCTGATGCCCATAGCGAAGTGCAAGCATCTCAGAAAGCACAGGGACACAGCACTGGCTCAGTGGCAGTGGTTTGGGTTTCAATCCTGGACCTATGTATTCCGGAGCAAGCGACTTAACCTCTCTGTGTTGTCATATAACTTGTGGATAATAAGACTACCCATCCAAAGGGATTGCTATGAAGATTAAAATAACTTAGGACAGTGTCAGGCACATAGTAAGTGTTCTAAATGTCACTATATTATTTTCATCTCCTTTACTGGAGATACATTGTCCTTGGCCCCATTGCTCTGTGCAGACACCTTCCCACTGCCTTCTTTGATCCCAGTGACCAGGTCACTCACCAAATCAAAATCCCTCAATGGCTCCCCATTGTCTATACAATAGGATAAGACAGCTTGGTGTTCAAGGCCTGCCCCTTCCTCTGTCTGAAATGCTTCCTCCCGCCTTTCCTTCATGATCAACCCCAACCCATCCTTCAAGGCCCAGGTCCCATGATGCCTTCTCCAAGAAATCTGAGATCATCACTTCCTCCCTGGGACCCTTGGTTTCTACCACTCCCCAGCACTTCGCAAGTACAACCATCTAGGATGTGCTTTCTCTCCTCTACCATCCACTAAGTTTCTTCTTCTCTCCCTACAATTACTCCTACAGCCAGACCATTTTGAGTGTTCACTAGATGTTAAACCCTGAAATACAGGCATTATCCCAGCCAATCACTATGAAAAATGGTGGAAGTCATTATCCACATTTTACAGATGAAGACTGGACAGCTTTGTAACTTACTCAAAGTCTCTGAGCCAGCAAGTGACGGAGCCCAGGCTTAAAGCCAAGCTACAAAGTTTGTTACTTTAGCCATCACACTCCACAGCTCCCTGACTTTGTGCCTACCCCGGCCTTAAAACAAAACAAAACAAAACAAACAAACAAAAAAGTGTGCTGCCGAGCACGTCATCAAGTGCTGAGTAATAATGATAATGACAACACTGATCATCAAACGTAACAGCTACCTTGAGTGCTTACCCTGTGCCTGGCACCTTTCTCAACACTTTATATTAGTCAATGCAACGCTCACAACAACCATTTGAGGTAGGTACGCTTATTTTCCCCATTTTATAGATAAGGAAGCTGAGACACAAAGCATTAAATAATTTGCTCAGGATTATGTGCTATAAGAGGCAGCGCTGACATGCAAACCCAGAAAGTCTGGCCCCAGAGTCCGTGCGCTTAAACAATATGCTACCTCCGAGAATGTCTCTTTTGAACAAATGGATTTAAATGAGGAAAAAATAGAGAAAAAGACACATCATTGAAAGATAGAACTTAATAAACTTGCACTTTGTAGACATTCCCTAAAGCAGGTAACAGGAACTGAACTGTCACGTTTAGCCACATGTCCCATTCTGGGGACAGGCAGGTCAGAAGGGCACTGTGCCAACAGCCACAGAGAACCTGGAAGAAAGCAAGAAGCCCAGGCAGCACCTCCTGCCACAGCTCCCTGCTTCTTCCAGCCTCACAGCCATGGAGACTCATTCGGGTGGCCCTGGGCTCTTGGCCGATCTTATTTGACCTCCTCAGGAGAAAATCAAGAAGGGCCTGCTGGCTCCCATGCCTGCTGCCCAGCTCAGGCTCTGTGCCAGGAACACCAGTGCTGAGTGCCACGGTGGATTCCGTGAGCATGAGCCAGTGTGCTCACACAGGCTCACTCCCGTGCAACTGCCAGGCACCTGCCCAGGGTACATGGAGTCAAGGTCACCACTTGGCAGAGGTTAGCTAAACACCTCTCTTGGACTTCATTCAGGAATGGGGCAAAGGTACAGGTAGATGGGAAGGGAGGAATAAACAGAGGTCCTTACTTTCCTATTCCAGTGCTTGCTCTGGACTCATTAACTGGGACAAATACTCACAGTTCTAGTTATCACATGGATATGCAAGAAAACTGCTTGCTTTGCTGATACTGAAACATCTTGTTCTTTCCTTATCTGAATACTTATTCCCCTTCACTGTAATTGCTCTTTTAATGATCATTTACCAGCAAATGGTAATTGCGCTCCATAAGGGCAGGAATCACGTCTGCTTGTTTGTCTCTATATCCACAGGTTCACTATCATGCCCAGCAGATATGCAAATATCTACTGAATATTGAATGAGCAAGTAAATGAATACACGACCATGTCAACAGAGCTAGTCAACAGACCTGCTCACGAATATCCAGTTTTCCTCTCTGAAGTTCTTAGTTCTATAGTGGTTAGTTAGGATTGCCTGACTTGTTCTGGCCAAAGAGTTGTGATTGGAAATGGTGTGTCATTTCTGGTCTGGGGTTTCAATCGTTGGTACAAGACCCACAGAGCTCTCTTTCCCTCTATGATGGCTATTGATAGTTTTCCAAACTGGGTTTTCTCTCAACCTAGATCCTATGTTGGGTATGCAGTATGAGTGAGAAATAAATCTTTTCCACTTGAAGCCATCAAGACTTGGGGGTTATTTGCTACTACAGCAAAGCCTAGTCTGTCCGGGCCCACAGAACTAACGAGACCCAGGAAGCTATCCTCTAGAATTACTCAATACAACTTTCTGCAGTTATAGAAATGTTCTATATGTACTCTGTCCCGTACAAAGGATGCTAACCATACGTGGCTATTAAGCACTTGAGATGTGGCCAGTATGACTGAGACTCTGAGGGTTTAATTTTAATTCATTTAAATGTGACTAGTGCTTATTGTATTCAATAACATACTTCTAGAATGTACCATGGCAGAAGATGCTGTAACGCACTATGCCACAGCCCCTCACTCCACCTGATTCCAGGGCAGCTGTGGTGGACAGTCCCATGCCCACAAGCCGAGTCCCACATCAAATGCACTTCATAGTGTCTGTCTGGTCTGCCTTCTCAGAGCCTGAGAAAGCCGTAGAGCCAAAGGCAAAGTACATAGATGTGATGGAGAGCTGATGGCCCCAGAGGTGATCTGCAACAATGGAGGACAGAAGTCAGTGGCTAAATGCTCCAGCTTCCCTGTTCCCCAGTCGGAAGATCCTGAGAAAACATTTGACATGCATTTGACACCGTTTCTTAGAGGGTCCCCAGGGAGAGACCTACAGAAAGTAACCCATTCATTCACATACCTTTTATTATTAGTCTTTCTCACTTTCCCTCCTCCCTCAGCTCTGCTTTCTGGGATCACCTCCCAAATAAGCTACTTGTGCCCAAGTGCCCCTGGTGGCAACAAGCTTTAGAAAGAATCCAAATTAAGAGAAAGTGGGTCTACTTTCCTAAGAATCCCACAAGGAAGGCTGCTGATTCATTACTTTAAAAAATCTTTTAAACTTTGACTAACTATCCAATGATGGGTTGTCTTTCGCATTTTTTAGCCTGCCTCTGTGACAGGTGAAAGGGAGGGGGCAGCTATCAAAGGAAGAATAGGAGCACTCACAGACTGCAGGATCCGCTTTTTGCTTTCAAATGCAAATGAAAGACAGATAGTATCCTTACTAAATACCATCTGAAATGTGAATCTCAGTTTTTATCGGTTGGGGCGGGGGAGAGGGGAGACAATTTAATCCCAATATAATATTTAGAAACTGAGCTAAACATTTCCATTCCTCGCAGGCTGCGTTTTAAAAAATGTATTCTAATGATGATGCATTCAGGCTGCAATCTCCCAAGCTCCTGCAGGAGGCAGCTGTCTCTTGAATCCGTTGAGCTAAGTGCCTTGTAAAAGTACCATCTTTCCCCACCTGCTAGCCTGGACTCTAATGGAGAACAATTTGTGGTGAGGAAGAAGCCTGCAGAAATGGCTGGCTTTATGGAAAAGCCCTAGTCAGGAAAAGCTTCCATGAATATAATTTTTACTCACTTCTTATGTGCTATTTGAGGGCCTATAGAATCCTGGCTGCTGCTGTTGGTATATACAGAGGCATATTCTTATGAGAGGAAACTGTCAATTATTGAGGGAAAACCATGGCCAGACCCTGTACTAGGTTTCATGTACAGGATCTCCTTAATCCTGAGAGATGGGTATTATCAGAGCCATTTGCAGCTAAGGAAAACTGAGGCTCAGAGACAATAAGGAATTGGGTTTCAGACCCAATTTGATCCCAAATTTCAGGTTTTCTCTTGCTCTTTTATACAATGCTTAGGATATGTGGCACTTCCATAGATCTTTAGCCAAAACAGGGCATAACGAAAGGATGGCAATAACAGAATGACGTTTGTGTTAAGCAGAAAGGTTAAGGAAGAAGCAGAGGGAAGACAATGAGCAATGAATTAGGAAAGATATGAGTTGCAGTTCAGTATTTGCAAGACCTAAAGTAAATCCCTGTTTCTCTCTGGACCTCAGTTTCTTCATCTTTGAAATGGGAAGGTTCGATGGAGTCATCTCTACGGTCTCTACCAGCTCTGTACTTTCACTGGTCTGGCCATACAACTCTGAAGAACCGCACCCTCTCTGGACAATCATCTCAAATTAGATTTTGTTTTGTTGTGGCTACTCTTAGACTAATAAAGTTCAAGGTCGGTATTGAGTGGTGCTATCTTCACAACCAGTCTAAATCAGATTAATTTTATGTCCTCATTGGGTAAATGGTTCAATGCAAATATCTGACTTTCATTTTTTTTTTCTTAACACAGTTTTTATTTTAGAAGAGTTTGAGATTTCAAGAAAATTTACAAGGATAGTACAGAGCATTCCCGTATACCCCACACCGGAGTCCTTCGTTGTTAGCATCTTGTGTTAGTATGGTGCCTCCGTCACAACGAGTAAGCCAGTAATGATTCATTATTACTAACCGAACTCCATACTGTATTCACACTTCCTCCATTTTCACCTATGCCCCCTTTCTGTTTCAGGATCGCACCAGGGTACCCCATTCCAGCAGTCCTGTTTTTAGGCTCCTCTAAACTGACAGTTTCTCAGATTTTCTGGGTTTTGATGGCCTTGACAGTTTTGAGGAGCACTGACCAGATATTTTGTAGAATTTCTCTCGATTTGGGTTTGCCTGGTGTGTTTTCTCGTGGTTTGACTGTAGTCGTGAGTTTAGGGGAGGGAGACCACAGAAATGAAGGGTCACTGTCATTGCACCTTGCTGAGGCTGCACACTGTCAACACGACATCACTGCTGACGTACACCCTGAGTACATGGCTTAGGTACAGTTTCCCAGCTTTCTCCACAGAAAGGTCAGTTCCCTCCTTTCCACACTGGGCTCTTTGGAAGTACGTCTCTATGTGTGGCTCACATGTAAAAGGGGGGCACTACCCTCTACCTCCTCGATGGGGAAACATGCGTTTTTGTAAAGTACAAACACGTAGGCAATTTCTCTAAAGAACAGTTTCCAACTCTAAACTTTATTGCCCCCAAACAACTAAGCCAAAACGATGGTGAAGTGTAATCCCTGTATCCAGTCTTTGAAAGGGGCACTCCTTAACCATGTGGGCAAACTGTTCTATACAAGTAGCGTACGTACAGTGCCCTACACGAAAGAGGCTGCTGACCAGAGGGTTTACTCCTATTCCTATTTCCACAAGAATCATTTGCTGCTCACAGCATTCAGTCTCATTCTCACCTACAAATCCAGTGCAGTTACGTGCTGCCTATAGAGAGCTCGTGGAAATCAATAAGGAACCGTTTGTACAGATTTTATGATTCCTCTGGATCACCATAATGGTCTTAGTTTAACAACTCCTTCATTGAGAAGGATGCCTACATCTATATTTTATTATGTTAAACAATAAATTTAATACACTATGTTATTGTATTAATACATTCACATAAGAAACCCAAATGGACAATAAGTATACATATATGCCAAGGAATCTGAGTGGCTCTCTCTGGGTCACTTAGGTACCTCTCTGAAGTGGGCATGGTGATGGACAAATTATACTCTCACTTGCTACATTATGATTTCTGGATATTAAACCACAAACTTTTTGCAACCACTTTTTAAAAGCAGTAAGATAATTTTAAAGGAAGAAAATGATATCCATTAAAATATACGCGGTATGGCTTCTCATCCAATACTGGCTATAAAGCCTAAAATTTACTCTAGAATCTCTCCTTCACTTAACTGTCTCTTGCGGTGGAGGACCTGCAGGCTTTGGAAACGGGCAGCTGCCATTGTGAAACGTGATGTGTCCATTTATTTGCATTTCTTAATTGGAAATTTAGCATGCAAGACCACTCCACCTTATGTGTTTATAATAAGAAATTACAGATATTTTTCTGTGCTAGGTCTTTGAGATTTCGCAGTTAAGCCTGTGACAGTGGAAAACCGTTGTCCACTAGGTAATTTTAGTTGTACTGGCCATTAGCTGGAAAAAAATTAGTCATACGCAGTTTCTGAAGAATACTATTTTCTGCACACTCTTGCTTTGGTTACATTACATAAATATAGATGTAGACATCCTTCTCAACGACGGAGCTGGTACACAAGACCATTATGATGATCCAAAGGAACCACAGAAGCTGTCATCTCTGTTTAACTTGTATTAAGAATAAGCAAAATTAAGAATAACTGGATCCAAAATTTAATTATAAATTTATGTTCCTGAAAAGATGATCCTTAAATGGACACACTGATATTTGGGGCTATTCAAATAAGAGAAATATAATGTGTTATTAAAAGTCACCCATCACTATTGAGTAATAAGCGTGTCATAAGTTGTGATTCTGGCATGTGCTACTGAAAGGTTTTAGGAGAAAGAAATGTGCTAGAGTTGCTGGCCAGACAGAGGTAACATTAGTTCTGTATTATCCCCAGAGAAAGAAGCTAAGATAAACACAGATGGGAGCAAGAGAAATCAATGCCCACTTATTTTAAGGTGTGATTGTGTAGAAAAGATGCTCACAGAAGTGTTATGCGTCTGTTTTTCTGACAAAGGCTAGAGCCACGATCACAAGCCTTGACCTGCGAGGAATTGAATTAGCTTTGACGTGATTGTTCTGGGCTTCTGAATGCCTGCGAGTCTGCTGTTTGCTGATTAGCTGAAGAAAATACGTTCATGCACATAATGAAACCTCTTCTATCATAGTTTTTATTTGACTGTCAGGGCTGAGCAGCCAAAATAACTTCAGAAGCTACTGGGAACATGAAGCAAGTACATTTACTGAGGCTTAAGGGAGGCGAGTAGTTTAAGCCACCATGGATATCGCTAGTCCTTTTAAAGTGCTCAGGAAAACCTATTCGAAAATGGTTTGGAGGGCGGTTTGTTTTGTTTTGTTTTTTTGGACTTGGTGCTGAGTCCATTTGGAACATTTAAAATTTTGGATGCTATTTTTGAACAAAAACTTTCTACAAATTTCACTCAGAAAGAGCTAAGATGAAAGAAAGAAGCCCTAAAATTATTTTCCCAATTCCTAACCTTCAAACAACATTGGAATATTTATGTTGGAGATCCACAGGGCAACATTACCCAATTTGGTCACAATCCTTCCACTACAGTGGACAGCCAGGCTGAAAAACAACCAGAGTGGTGATGGGAAAAATTTTTTAATCTGGCAGAGACTAAATACAAACAAAATTCTGCAAAGTATCCAAATCAGACCCTCGGCATCTGATTCATCGTCAGAATCCAGCCTAAGACAAAAATCTCTTTACTTGTTGGACACTTTGTTTTGGAGAACAATTTCCTCTTATGTATACTCTGTATAGCCAAATGTTCCAGTGATTCATTTTCCAATTTCTGGTGCCAACTCCTGCCAGAAAATGGTCTTAACATCCCACCAAGCCGATAGGGTTTCCGTTGATATATTTTTCTGCATTTTCTGTGATAATGCAGAAAATACTTTTGCTACTGGGAATCAAAAAGAAGATGTTCTTTCCTCATAAAATCACGGGACCTGCCAGCTGTCTCAGGTGTCCAATTTGCAGCAAGCTTGGAAACTCTGTGATCCCTCGGGTCAAGGCATTTCGATAAATAACTATGTTCAATTGGCATCCAACACACTGTAGCTTACATCGGCTCTTTTCCAAACCATCACCACCACCACCACCGCCAACTGTCCAAATAAGCATCGTCCATGGTTTGGCCAAACAAAGACATGAAAGTCACCAGAAGATACAATATTTCAATTAGAAGATGTTTCCCAAACTTTATTTGCCTATCACTATGGAGAACGTTGCTATAATCTAGGACCACTGTAATATTAGATGGAACCATCTTAAAGCCACTAATATTTGGGCATGCCCTACAAAATATGAAATTTGATATGGTTCAATCTAATTCTATTTCCTTAATGTTTTTATCCAGATTGACTAACTTTAAAATCTTACATTGCATCCAGCAGTTGTGCTCCTCAGTATTTTTCCAATGGAGTTGAAATTTTTTATGCAAAAACCTGCATACAGATGTTATAATTGCTTTATTCATAATTTCCAAAACTTGGAAGCATTCAAGATGTCCTTCAGTAAGTGAATGGATAAATAAACTGTGGTACATCCAGATAATGGGACATTATTCGTTGTTAAAAGGAAATGCGCCCTCAAGCCATGTAAAGACATAGAACAAACTTAAACGGGTATTACTAAGTGACAGAAGCCAATTTGAAAAGGCTGTATAATCCCAACTATATAACATTCTGTAAAAGACAAAACTATAAAAACTAAAAAGATTGGTGGTTGCCAGGGGTTGAGGTAGAAAGGGATGAACAAGCAGAACACAGAGGAATTATAGGGCAGTGGAAATATTCTGTATGATACTATAATGATGGATACATGTTATTATTCATTTCTCCAGCCTGTAGAATGTACCACAGTGAACCCTAAGGTAAACTATGATCTTTGAGTGATTATGATGTATCAGTGTAGGTTTATCAATTGTAACAAGTAGCCCCCTGGTGGGGGATATTGATAATGGGGGAGGCTGTGCACGTGTGGGTCAAGAGGTACATGGAAAATCTCTCTACCTTCCTCCCAATTTTGCTATGAGCATGAAACTGCTCTAAAAATAGTCTATTAAAAAACTAACAACAGCACAAGCTTAAATTAGTGACAAGTATTTTAGTCCTTAAGCATACTGTGGTAGAGAGTCTCCAAATATGGCCACCGTCAACTCCTTCCCTCCCTGCACATTCATGAAGGATTTGAAGATAGCTGGGTATGGGGACTATTACTCCTCCTCTTGAATCTAGACTGGCCTTGTGACTTCCTTTGACCAATACAGTGTGACTGCGGTAAAGTGGTGACAGTTCGGAGACCAGCCCTACGAGCCCTAGCAGCTTCTACCTTTCCCTCTGAAGGGAAGCCAGCAATTATGACTACCTAAGACCACCACACTGTGAAGGAGCCCAGAAGTTACTTCCATGAGGAGGTCAGATGGGGGAAAACCGAGGAGCTTGGCAGACAGTGAGAACTGCAACACCAGATGAACCGTCTCAGCCAGGTCTCCGCAATTAGAGTTATCCCTGTGAGGCCCTGGATATGGTGAAGTACAGATAAGCCACCTTTCCTGTGACCTATCTGAATTCATGACTCACAAAATCAATGAACATTGTAAAATGTTTGTTGCTTTAACTCATTACATTTGGAAATAAATAACCGAAACACTCTGTTTAAGGAGATTTATCTGGTGGTTATGATACAGGTTCTGGAGCCAGACTTCTCCAGATCTCAGCTTGACTGCTTACTAGCTATGTTACTGTGGAAGGCTGGAAGGCTGCTGCACTGGTAGCCCCCAATGAACCCCACCTCCCAATATTCACTGCCCTTGTGCAGTCCCTTCCACACTGACTCTAGACCTGGCCATATGACTTGTTCTGGTCAATGGGACAGTAGCAAGTACAATGTAAGCAGAGACTTGATAAGCACTTGCATAACATGACTTGTCCTCTTGGAAAGCTTGCTCTCTGAGCCCTGATCCACCATGTAAAGAAGTCCAGCTACCTGGCTAAAGAGATTTCCTAGAAGGAGAGCGAAATCCCCAGCTAGCCCTACCTGTTCCAGCCTTCCTAGCTCAGGTGCCAGACAGGTGAGTGAAAGAAAGCAGAACTGACCTGCTGAGCCTGGCCCAGATCACAAATTAAAAAGAATAATAATAAATTATTGTTGTTTAAAGCCACTGAATTTAGGATGACTTGTTATGCAGCAATAAATAACTAAAACAGAAGTTCTATTCATGAAATCATAAATATGATTATTTTATTCTAGCACACATTAAAATGTTTTAAAGTCAATGTACCATGAAGAATTATCTTATATACAACCAAACAATCCACTTATCAGACTATGGGAAATGCCAGTTTAATGGGACAAAAATAATGACAATATGTATAATAGCAATCATTAATTGAGTATCTATATTTTTTTAGATTCTGGGTTAAATGGTTTACATGCATGACCTAATGCAACCCATTAGGTAGGTGATACTATTTCTATTGTATAGACAAGGAAAGTGAAGCTCAGAA
Source organism: Desmodus rotundus (assembly GCF_022682495.2). Lineage (NCBI taxonomy): Eukaryota > Metazoa > Chordata > Mammalia > Chiroptera > Phyllostomidae > Desmodus > Desmodus rotundus. The sequence goes on along the minus strand of NC_071394.1, from coordinate 109,365,783 downwards.
AGGTTATTTGCCAAAAGTCACCTGAGAGTCACCTTTGATGACTCTTACAACTTTTTTATTGTTGAGTAGAAACTTTCCTTGGTCGGGAAGCAAATGAATGTTATCTACTCTCTATGTAAATATGTTTTCACCTTTTAGTTATGAGTTGCTGATGTATTTGCTTCTATCACATTCTGGGTCTACTTCAGGGATGGAGCTTCTGTACTTGATCAGAAACCTGAGCTACAGACAGCCTTTTCACCCACCTGATGCGGACTCTGGCCAGCAGTGTCCGCGGCATTATGGATGAGACAAGACAAATTCACACGGACCACTGAAGTCCTGTGGAGGAAAAGGGACAGCACAGCCACTCTCTCAAGGGGAGAGCACCTCGGAGTGCCTTGGACACTCTCTCAAGAGGAGAGCGCCTCGACCCTTGCCTTGACAGGCTTTTATTGGCTTTCTAATAGCATACATCAAAGAAGGTTCTCATTCATTACGCTCAGGTTTGCTTTAGATAATTAGTTTTTACAGATAGCAAAGGAAAGGATGTTACTGATTACTTCCTACATATTAACAAGGAAAAAATGTTGCAAATGCAAAGGAACGATAAGAGTAATTGGTCTGGTGACACTTCAATCCTTGGGAGAATTACCACAGACTTCGGGAAGTTACTTTAAAGATATGCAGTAAGCATTTGCTGCTTCAACTCAGGGTGAAAGAGTCTTAGCAAGAGCAAGTCTCAAAGCAGCCTAGGTATAATGCAGGCCTGATTTCCCCCAGGAGAGCCTATCCGAACCTTGGGTTTGGTGTCCTGTGTGCCACCACGCACCTATGAACTTTCCAATAGGGTTGGGCTACATTTGCCATTCCACGCGGATAGGTTTATTATACCCACCCACCACTTTACCCATCTCCCACTCCTACTGGAGAAAGGGGCTATCAGGACCAGTACATTGTTCTAATCAGAGCCATTCTGATTCTAATAACTAATGATATTTATTGGGCATTTAGTATGTACTCAGTTTTGTGCTGAGTGATGGGGTGGGGATGAAAGGTTAAGAAGAGATTCAGTATGAAGGTAAAATATAAATTGAACTCTCAAAGACAACTAGTTTACATACCCAAAATAATCTCTAGACTAAATAAGGTCATTTTAAATTACACAGAACAAATATTTTACAGAAATTGGAAGGAAAAGGAAAAACCAGGGAGGCTAAATTGTAAAGGAAATTCTTGCATGCCTCAGAAGTTGAGCTAGATCTCACAATATTGGAGCTGAGAGGAGGGGACATACTAGGTAAAGAAAACACCCCAGGAGAAGAAATGGTGATGAGAATAATCATGGAACGGAGAGACAGGTTGGGGGTAGGAAATAAGTTTGAATCCACAGACCAGAAGCACTGAACAGAGACCAAGTTGGATTCACATCTTGTTCCCAGCCCAGCACAAGGCCTGTCACATAGTAAGTACAGTACCCACTGAGTAAGGGTGAGTTACAGGGAGAGAGTGGCCCATGGAGTATTTGTGGATGGAGGGCTGGATTGAAGAGAGGAAGACTGGCAGGTGAGAAGGTAGGCTTCAAAGGATTATTCAAGGAATGAAGTCAGAAGCCACACCCATGACCTTTTAGAAGGGGTACCGGAGTGGGGCACAGAGCCCAGATGGATTAACAACCAGAGGAGAGAGCATCCTTTCCTCCAATGGGATGCTACTGGCCTGGGACGAAGGCTTGCCTGCCCTCTCCCAGCAGGTGTCTGAAACAGGCTAACTCCACCTACCCAGAAACATAGGAAGCTCCATGGCATCTTCCTTCATTGGCCTTAGACAGGGCTCAGTAACTGCCCTCTCTCTTCAGAAACTGACCTTGGCTCCACAATGAGACAATTCTCCCCTCCAGCAGTAACCACCTCCCCCATGCCCATCTTCCTCCCAGACCTGACCAGCAGCCCCTCTTCCTGCATCCAGCCTGAAGTGGGAAGAGGGTCCCACAGCCCCCCACAGGGACCTGCACACTCACTGTGCTTTGGAAGTGTCTAAGTCTCCATCAGACCGTGGGTCTATGCGTCTTCTTCAAAGTCCTTTGACCTGGCAAAGCCACACGCCACACCCAAGGCCCATGATGGTGAGACCCTTCTGGTGCAAAGTCAGCAAAATCCAAATAAGCTTCCCTAGTTCTTGATCATCGGAGCGCTCCCAAGCACAGGCACGGTGTTCTCACTCCCTCTTTGTTCTTCAGGGAACAGTGAGCTTTGGTTTGACGTTACCTCAAAGGAAAGACAATCTGATGTGTGATAAGTAAGCCTCTTTGGCTGCTGGCAGAACAAGAAGGGCCTATCAGACCTGGTTCCAATTAAACAAAGTCATGCTTTCGTAAGAGGTTAGGCTAAACCATAGCCCTAGTTTTTGGTGAAAAGAAGCCAGCTGAAACTCCAGCCCAAGGCTGACACCTGGGAAGCCGTCTAGAATTATAAATAAGCAAAGGAAGTTGTGCTGGGGAATTTGCAGTACCAGAAAAGCAATTTCATAAGCCTATACATTTCAAACAGCACCTCTACAAAAACAGCTCAATTTGAAATATTCATTTGCATCAGAATAGTCATGAATATTCAAAAGTCAGCCAGTGTTTCAAAACCATTGTCTATTCCTGGCGCTTTCATCTTCCCCTGGAAAAGCAGATCATGGGTTTTCAAGAAAGGTGGGCTTGGCTGCTCTTTGCACTGCCATGCTTGACAGGAAAGGGGATGATTGTTTTTGGTTTTGATTTTTTTTGTTTCTCAATATTTAAAAAAGCCTCAACTGGTGTTCAATCTTTGCTTTGTTCTGGTCAGTAAACGAATCATACCACTGACCTCAAATCTAGCCTAGGAGTTCATTTTTTAAACTGCTAGGCAGAGCTTTCTGTTCCGAATCCTGGACATATTTTCCTCCTCCAGGCAGGCTTCTTAAAGAGAAAATCCCACCAGGGTCATAATCCAGCCCTAAAATTTGGGAAACTCCCGTCACAGTGTTCAGATTCGGGGTTACTGTGGCCAAGCCACTTCTCTTCTCCACTTTAATATCCCTGTTGACCAAATACAGACTCCTATGTGCCCATCCTCCCTCTTTATTTTTTTTCTTCAGTTTTACAAAGCTAAATAAGATGATACTGCTGAAGGGAAAGTGCTTTGACCTCCTTGGAGGAAAATCAAGAACTATGGCCAAGTCAATGGTTGTATATCAAAGCTTTCATTGCCAGAAAGCAATACAATCTTATGATTCGCAAGGGATTATCTTAAACAGTTTCAATGTTAAGAAAATAAATGGCATTAAAAAGAAAAGAGAGACTCACCAGTTTATCACTTGCTGAGATGATTGGCAGCTACTTCTCTCTTATATACTAAAATTCGATTTTCCCAACAAGTCGTCCTTATGCTCCAAACTGATAACGGATTCAATAATAGGTTTAAGGTGGATTATGAGAGAAGGAGACACAGGAAGGTTGAATTGGCACAAACTTAATTTTCTGAGGACTCATCCCTCTGCCCCCATCACATTCCAGTTGAAGTTCATTCTATTGTTGCCTAAGCTCTCTCTGAATTGTGCAGTGTCTGTGACAGAGTCTGGATGGTGTCTCTTTAAGGCTGTCGGAGGAGTCAATGCAATGTCAATTCAGAAGTGAAGTCATGGTTACAAAAGTGCCTTTAGTAAAAATTGAAAATGTGGGAAGTCTCACTTGTTCTCCCGCAATTATTTCCGTATTCAATTTGCAAGACAAAGGATGAGTGCCTCTCCGCCCACCCCATACCTCTGGATCAGGCTGTGCTCTTTCTATTTATTCATCAGCTTCTTCGGGGTTGGCCTCAAATCACCAGGTAGAGTCCCTGCATGTTAGTGCTGGGGAGAATTTTGAAAATTTCTAGTCTAGCTACAGTAGAGAATCTGAACATCCAAAATGATAGAGGAGTTCAAAACAAATATTTTTATTAATTATCATTTTAAAGAACACATTGCCATCATAAGGCTAAGAAAGGATCTGAGTAAAAGTCTGAGGGTGGGGTGAGTCCGGACAGGAGGCAGACACGTTGCTCCACGGCTTAATGGAGGATAAATACATCAGCTTCCACGCTCTTCAGTGGGACAGCATTTAGGTGTGTTCTGCACAGTCCCAGAGGCCCCAAGTAAGGCTGACCTCTTTCCACCCACAGCTTAACCAGCTCGTTAACACACCCGTTATTGGCTGGCCTCCCCTCCCTCACTCACTCACTTCCCAATCCTTCCCAATCCTTCCTGAGATGACCTCCCAAATCAACTATTTGCATTTAGTTCTTTGTCTCCAGGACTGCTTTAGACAATGTGAAATTCCACACATCCAAAGGCGTTCCCCTTAGAGGACTGGCTCCCCAGAGGACATTTGGCAAAACCTGGAGACAATTTGGTTTTCAAGACTGGAGGAAGGGATACTATTGGCATGTAATGAGCAGAGGCCAGGAATGCTGCTAAAGATCCTAATGATGCATAAGAAAAGCCACCGTAGTGTCAGGGAGGGAGATCCTGCCTTCCAGTACCTATCCCACACATCTCGTACCATCAGCTCAGCTCGAAATTGTAGGACGGTCCACTCTTGGAGGATGAGCTCACAGAGAGGAACCAACCAGGCCATCTCAGCTGCTCCTCCGCTTGTCATAATAGAAGAGTTGCTTTCTGGGTTCCGGTGATGGAGTGGCTCCTGCAGCTACAAATGTGAAAGCGGACAGGCAGCATGGAGAATGACTGACAACTTTAGAGACACCACTGAAGTCCTACAGGCAAGGTATTCATTGCAATGATTCCTGGGCAGGTAACTTCTCTTTTAACCACTGAAGTGCAATTACATATGCATATTACATGCTGAAATCGATTTTCGGCTAATTGCTCTATTTTGAACTGCATTTATCTTAATTCCGAAAATAGTGGTAGGTGTACCTGAACAGGTCCCAGCCATTCTAGGTAAACATGATCTTCTACTGCAGCTCATTTTACAGATGATGAAACTGAGGTTCAGATCAAGGAAGCTATTCCTCAACACACAACTAGCTGGGTGCCGAATCAAGACTGCTACATAGATATTTGAACTCCTAGCCTAAATGGGAGAGCCCAGTTTTTTGTTGCTGGGTGCATTATATAATCCTAGCAAATGGCAAACACTGAGGCCAGTAATTTTTCAAAATTCCCAAATCCTAAGAAGCATCAGTCTCATTATGGTGAACTGTGCCCTTCAACAAAATAATACAAAACACATATATACACAACCTATGTTCCTTATCCTTAAAAACATATAGGCAATTAAGCTTTAAAAAAACCTTTTAAATTCCAGGTGAAGATCAACAGAGAAAGTGAAATCAAGTTTATGCTAAGAATACCGAAGAATTTTGTCTCTGATTTCTTAACAAGATGTCATAAGTAGCTAGAGAAAACAGCCAGAAACCAACAAGAACTCTTTAAAGAACAATTTTACATCTGGGTGAAGATTCCAGATAGTGTTTCACCCAACAGCGTTACTTTACCAATAAAGAAACCGAGGCACAGAGAAGGCAAGGAACATATGCAAGCCCGCTCAGCAGAGGCCAGAAGAACATTCCCTGCCCATTATTACAGAACATCCTTCTGAAGCCAACTTTCTGATGTGGTTCTCATTTAAAAACTGATAGTCATCAAATATGAATATGGTTCTAAGCTAGTGTGTTTATGTGCAACCCAAGAGGAAAATAAAAGAGATGATGAAAATTTATTGCCTTACAGGGTTTTCTGAATTATTTTCTTCTAGAGTCATCTATAATTTGAATCTTCTTTACAGTTCCATGAGGAAATAAATTCCTACCAAGTTCTGGATTATACATTTGAGAGAGTAGTTATTATTTATTGGAAATGAAATAAACATGTGGTCATATAGCATACAGAAGATTAATCAAGACAATTTAATTTTTGTAACCCTATCACTTTAATTAGAATATCACCTTGAAACAACTTTTTCTCTTTAGATCATTGACACTTTAATTTTGGAAAGGTGATTAGAAAATTCACGTGTTAGGATTTTGGTTAACTACCTATTATAACTAGACTACACAGCACTTGAGGTTAGAAACAGACCACATTGGTCTTCCTGGCATTTAGCACGATGCCTGGCACTGGATAATTACTCAACATATTCGTGCGGAATAAATGAATGTCAGTGATTGCTTTAGAAGGCATTCTGCCTTGATAGGAATTACGAGTAAGTGCAAGTCTGCTTATTTTTCATAAGTGTGTTTGAATTCCCCTATCTTTATATATCCTGTAACCTGAGTCAGTCTCAGAACATCCATCTTGTATTTAATAATAATTCAAGAAAAGAATTATTGAAACAGAAACCTGAATAGGAATGCAGATCATCATTTCAAAAATCATTCTTCCCTTCTTGTAGAAAGAAATCTTTAGATGGGAAATAAACACAGAAAGCAAGAGTTTTAAAGCTTGACTGTTAGTTCCCTGTCTCTATTTATCCTTCATTATTTTAGGTTGGTTCATTGTAAGTTCTCATGGCAGTGTAGTAGTGTGGTCATGAGCAAGGACTTTGGAATCAGGCAGACACGAAGTCAAGTCACAGACCTGCCACTTGCCTATCATGTGACCTTGGGCAGATTATATCACTTCTCTGTACCTTGGTTTCCCCAAATACCAACTATATAGTAGTACCTATCTCATAAGGCTGTTAGGAAGATTGAATGCATTACACATATAAGGTACCTGGTATATACTAGATACCCACTATATGTTAGAAAAATAAATAAGCCCTCCATCTAGTTGTTATCCTGCTCTTCTATCATCAGAGTGCACTCAAGACCTTGACTGTATCTATTGCACTTATCTATTGAGGCATAAAAACCTACTCCAAAATTTAGTGGCTCAAAGCAATAAGAATGGGGTTTGTTTGTTTGTTTGTTTGTTTGTTTCTATGATTCTGGGCATTGACTAGGTGGTTCTTCTGCTTGTCTTATCTGGGCTCACTCGTGAAAGGTCAGCTGGGGACTAGACCCAGTGGGAACAGCTAGGCATCTGGCCTCCCTCTCCATGTGGTCTTTTATCCAGGCTTCTGCTGACACAGTAGCCACAGGACAGAGCTCCAAATGCGCAAAGGCAGGACCTGCAAGGCCTCCTGGGGTCTAGGCTCTGGAGTTTGCACATCCCTTGTACTACATTTCACTGGTAAAGCTAGTCCCAGGGCCAGCCTAGTTTTAAGACAGTGTAGACTCCTCCTCTGGATAGAGGAGAAGTGAAGTTACATTACAAAAGGCCATGCCCACTAGAACAGATGCCTTTGTGCTCATAATACAATCTACCACGATGTCCCTTCAACTTGCCTCATTTGTTTCTTCTTGGTCTTTTCTTTCCCAGCCCTCCACTTTCACTTCACAAATCTTTCAGTCACTGCATGGAATAAAAATAACTTTGTCATGTAGCCACGGCCTGCTAGAGAATCATGCCACAAGTCAGTGAGCAAAGAGCTTATGACCCAAAGTAAGGTAGACACTCAAATCTGGGGATGAATTCAAAAAGAGCCACTACCCAAGAAAGAAGCCAACAAGAACCCATATGCCATGACTGGAGCCTGGAGTAATCCAAACTCGGGATTTTGGAGTTGTTCTACTTGGAATCATGCCGTTTTTCTAGTATGAAAAGTAACCAGCATAAAATGCAATTATTAAAAAATAACCTAGCCCTGTCCAGTGTGGCTCAATTGGTTGGGTGCACTGCCAAGCGAAAGGTCGCCAGTTTGATTCCCAGTCAGGGCATTTGCCTGGGTTGTGGGTTCAGACCCCAGTTGGGGCGTGTGTGAGAAGCAACTGATCAATGTTTCTCTCACATTAATGTTTCTCTCCCTCTTTCTCCCTCCCTTCCCATATCTCTAAAAAATAAATGAAATATTTTTAAAATAATTTATACATTTAGGAATTTAATCTGGTATGAAAGTCTTTAGAAATAAAAAGGGAGTGATGAAGAGTGACAAATAAGGCAGAAATGCTTTCCCAAGCCTCCCTCAAGCAAGGCCAAGGCATATGATTCAAGATTCCCAACCAGAGGCTCCTATCTCAGACTTCAAGTCAAAAGCTAGTGATAAAAAAAAAAAAAGGCAGAAACCCATAGAAGCATTTTTGGTGGAGGCAGAGATACCCAGCTGCCACAGTGCCTGTGGCAATGGAAGTTCTAGAAATCAACAGTGTGATGTGTAGTACCTGTGCCCAGGTGGATTTACACTGGACAATGCTCAGGGGTCATTTAGAACCTGTTCATGCTGCATGTCCCCTGCATTACTCTCTAGCCTTCCTACAGATTCTGTGAGCTACCTAAACCTTCTTGAATAAACTCCATTTCTAGTTAAAGAAGTTTCTGCAGCTTACAATGAAAACCCTCCCTGGTACATTTGTATAACTAGGTAGTTTGGTCAGTAGAGTGGTATTCTCAGGACAGTTTATCAGACTTCATCAGGGTTCAGGTGAAGCCAGATTCTCTCAATCTTGGCAGGTGGCATCCATGGGAATGTACTACTCAAATCACCCCACAGAGAGAACTACAGAGATGAGGGGAGTTAGTGAACAGCCTCCACCTGCCATCGTTTGGTATGCACCACCGTGTTCTCACCGAGGAGGCCTTGCTGTCCTTGGGGTGCCTCCAGGCTATGACAGAGCGTGGTGGGAGTACCAGAACTGGGACATTTTGTCCTGGAATTCCCCACTGACCTGGGTGAGATTCTCTCGAAGCATGTCTTGTTTAAGAAATCCTTCCCTGGAGGTCAGAAAAATATTAACCTATATTTTCTATGCATAATTTTAAAGTTTTGCTTTTATAATTAAAGACTTTAATTAATCTGGAGTTGTTTTGGCATATGGTGTGAGGTAGGGGTCCAGTTTCATTTTTATCCACATGGATAAGCATATTTTCAGCTCCACTCATTATAGAGCCCTTCCTTTCCCCACTGCCAAGCTGCTCCTATCATATATCAAAGTTCCATGTGCACACAGGCCTATTTTGGAGCTCTGCATTACACCCCCTCAGTCAGTTTATCCACTGCAGTGCCAGTGCCACATTGTCTTAATTACAGAACCTTCAAAATAAATTCAGTTATCTGAAAGGTAAGTCTCCCCTTCTAATCCTCCTTCTTCAGATATGCCTCCACTACCTTTGGCCCAATACTCTTCCAGATGAATTTTAGAATCAGCCTGCTAATTCTATGAAAAACTCTGTTGACGGTTTCGCATTGAATTTAATTTGAGGAAATATGACTTTTTTTTTTTTGGTCCTGGGATTAAATGCCTGACTGCTTGCTATTCTGCATCCAGATGTGGGGAAATCAATGACTCCTTATACAGACTCATTTAACTTTTTTTTTCCAGCCTCCTTTCTCAATCCAAGGTTATGTGATTCTGAGTTTGAAAACTGAGGATCAGTTCCAAAGATCTCTTCTCTTCTATGCTGTACCTAGAGGTAATTTTTATTTTCTTATTTATATCTTTAGCATTTTTCTACAGTGAATAGGCATTATTGTTGTGATGAAACAAACAGACAAAATAGTTATTTCATTTCTTTGGTGCCAAATCCCAAGTCTAGCAGTCAACTTTGTCTGACACAGCACCACCAACGGGATGCACGTGGATAGTGTACTCTCCAGGTCCTTGGCAGACACTCATAATGATCATACCCGTTTGCCTGATGCACCTCTTCATCAGAATGAATACCTTCTCAGCACAGCCCCACAGGCAGCTACTGCTAGTCTATCAAAGTTGTGAGAGAAAACCAGTTTGCCCTCCCAGGATGTCAAGATGATTCACTCTTCCTTCTAGATTTGTATAGTATGAATAATTGTGAAAGAGGCAGTCCAGGTTGGCGAAGAGAGCACCGTACATGCAGTCAGATTACCCAGCGTGTAGGTCTGGCTCAACCACTCTCTAATAGAGGATTCCTCCCTTCCCCTTTGAGACAGCCACTTTCCTCATCCCCAAACTTCCTCTTCTGTGAAATCAGGAGGAGGATTACTTAAGCACCAGCTGAGGCCCCTACCTGCCCTAACCCAATGTGATTCTAAATTCTATTTTTCCTCTAGGTACAGGACACAGGAAAGGAAAATTACAACAATGGTAACAATACCACGTATTAAGGGCCTCCTCTGTCCTAAGCATCATGCTAAGCATTTCACATGTAATATTATCTCATTTACTACTCACAATATCTCATAGTGGTACTGTCCTCCATTTTATAGATAAAGAAACTGAGAATTAGAGAGGGGAAGTAACTTGTCTGAGTTCATCGAGCAAGTCAATGGATAAAGATTTGAACCCAGATCTGACCATAGCAAACGCTGCTACATTCTGCCCACGTCCCTCAAAGCACTCATTGCTCCAGTGTATTCTACTGCACGAAGTCCCTCTTTGCTTAAGGACTTTCTCTTGCTCCATGGGGCGGGTCCAAAGTTTCAGCAGTTTAGGGCACTTAATGACTCTGGGAGCAGCTCTTAAGTAGTGACAGATGGGAGTTGGAGGATACATACCCCAACCCCCTCACCTCTTGGTCGGGACACTCAGAGGCAAGCTTTTTTCCTTCTCTGTCTCACTTCTTCTCTTCTCTATCTTTTCTTCCTGGGATAACCTTCCAAGAAAACTCGCACTCAGATTCTTGCCTCAGAGTTTGTTTCCTGGAACTTAAACCAAGACAACCTTGTATGATGCTATATTACCATGAAAACTAGACAGGAGTACTACAGAAAAATAGATTTCAACATTGTTTTTCTGACCAGACTGAGTTCCCTTTGAGTTTGAAGAATATAAACCAGATTATCTCAAGATCTGTACCCCTTGAGAGAGATGAGTTAGGCGCTTTCGGGGTTTGAAGAGCTGTGAAGCCCCCGTGCCCTCAGTGAGTAGGCCTCTGGGTTCTTGTTTTGCCTTCAGCCACTTCTGTGTCCTCAGACAAGGGTGGAACCTCCAGAGATCTGCTTCTTCATTTGTAAACAGGAAGCTCTGTGACTCTGACTCTGAGATTTCAGATCTTGAATTCAAGGTAATCCGGCACAGATTGGCCAATCTATAGTTAACGCCGCAATGCACCACTTCATGCAGCAGACAACTTTGCATAAAAGAATAACAATAAATTTTTTTTAAAAAAAATACAAAATTCTAACACACACACACACACAAAGAAATAAAGGCCTGGGACACCAGCAGACAGGAAAATGTGAAAGCACCCTACCAAACAAGGAAATAAGATGGGCAGAGATAAAGGGCTGTGCAGTCAGTCCCAGGTGAAAATGTTGATTCTGATTCGGCCTCTTGGAGCAAGATGGAATATAAATTCCACACACTACAATGTGCCCCGGGCTAAGTACACAGCCAGTGTGATGATTTTTTCAAAGAACCATCATATTCAATTATAGCTCCGAGACGTTTCTTTTCATTGATATAATACTATTACATATTTAATAACCTCTTTTCAGAATCAATCTCACTTTTCAGTGGCAGTGGCATTACTGAATGCCATGTCTTCCAGCCCTGTCTTGAAGGAGGTTGTTTGTAGGATCAGCTGAAATAATTCTTGCTAGCTCATTTGAGGAATTTGTGAAGACGACAAGCTTCCTGGTAAAACCTGAAAACAAAGGGAAAAAAGGCATCCCATGTGACTTTTCTCCCCTGAAGTTCTCTGTGACTCCAGGCCTGCCATCAAGCTTAGGCTGTGATGTGAATTTTTCCATCTGCTTTGCTGCAGGTAATTTGGAGACACTGACGTCATCAGACCATCTGCTCAGTAAAACCACAGCAACACTTTTCCCCTGAGCTGTTTATGCCTTAACAGCTACTTTGGGCTATTTTCAATATATGCTTGGGCAGAGAGTATATTGTGTTCCAAATAGTCCCTTGGCATTGCATCAAAGGGTAAGGACTGAAAATTAATTCTGTTTGTAATTATTTAAAAACTGCAGGTGTAAATAGAGTTACTAAAACTCATGGCTAATCCCCAAACAAGGGAAAGCAGAGTTTGCATACTGAGTGGTTATCCCACATGATTTTTTTTTCCTTCCTGATGATTTTCTGACTGACTCAGTTTATATAATCCAATCATTTCAGCTATGCCCAGGGCCTTGTTGATTACTGAAAAGCTATTCTCAAAATGACATTGCTCAACGCCATGCATTTCTTTCCACTTTCCACAGTGATTTTGAATTTTCTGAAAAACCTGATTCAAATGACGTTTATCGAGTACCTACTATGTGTCAGTCAGCATGTTGGATATGAGCATACAGACAGCAATAACATGAAGGCCATGCCCTTCAGGTATTCACAGGCTGGAAGCAGAGACAGGCACATCAACACAAAATTCATTAATCTCTCTGTGACTCAGTTTTCTCACTATTAAATGGGAACAATTACAGTACCTGCCTCTTGAGTTGTTGTGACGGTTGAATGTAAAACAGAAACAAAGGGTGCTCGATACATGCTAGGGAAACCAACAGATATGGAAGACTGGAAACTTGGGGCTATTATGAAAGAATTAATAAAGTGTCACATGAGCACTGGAAAAGGAGGACTTAACTAGGAAATGTCAGGTGAAGCGTGCACTGCATACCCTGTGTCTTGTACCCCATTCATCCACCTTGAGTCCACCTAAAGGTTGACCTGTGGACAGTTTCTATGCACGCTGACAGCTTCCCTCCTCGAGTCCTGAGCCTCTCTGCTTCTGTGCCTGAGAGAGTTTTCTAGGGCACCATTGTGGGTCTTATTCAACCTGTGTTTAGGACAGCTTGGACATGCTGGGGATTTACTGCCCCCAGAAGCAACCCTCAACCACTGAGAGCTGCAGCTGGCAGAGAAATATCCAGTTTCCTGTTCTATGATGGGCCATTTCTAAGGCACATTCTACACTGGCTCTCAGAAGGCCCCAGCAGCATGGAGCTCCAGCTGCCCACAGCAGTAACCCACTGACAGACACACACTTCATTGGCCCTTCCCCATCTCTCTCCACTCTTTTACTTGTGCAAATAAACTATCCGTGACCAAGTCCTTGTCACAGGTTTTGCTTTTGAGGACACGCAAACTTTAAGAAATTGGAGTCATGTGGGATGACCACTCACATGCAAATTCTGTGCTTCCTCTTCTCTTCCTGATGATTTTCTGACTCAGTTTGTACAATTCGATCATGCCCAGGGTTATTGAAATCTGTTCTCAAAATGGCATTGCTCAATGCCATGCATTTCTTTCCACTTTCCACAGTGATTTTGAATCTTCTGAACAATCTGATTCAAGTGATATTTATTGAGTACCTACTACATACATCTTGAATATTGCCCCATATCAGTTCAGAGAATTTCCCCGTACTTTTTTTTTAATCCTCACCTGAAGACCTGCTCATTGATGCTAGAGAGAGGGGACAGGAGAGAGAGAGAGGGAGAGAAACACTGATGTGAGAGAGAAACATCGATTGGTTGGCTCTCTCATGCACCCCAACCAAGAACCTACCCCACAACCTAGGTATGTGCCTTGATCGGTAATCAAGCCACTGACCTTTCATTTTATGGGACAATGCTCCAATCAACTTAGCCACACCAGCCAGGACTCCCTGTAATTTTTCATTTTACAGCTGAATGACACTCCATTGTGTGGATATCTCATGGTCTCTTCAACCACTCTTCTATAGAATGGTGTTACGAACTGTATTGTGTCTCCCTAAAATTCCTATGCTGAAGCCTTAACCCCCAGTAACAGTGTGACTGTATTAGGAGACAGGGCCTTTAGAGAAATAATTAAGGTTAAGTGAGGTCATAATCCAAAAGGACTGGTGTCCTTATAAGAAGATGAAGAAGTACCAGAGATGTGAGCACACAGAGAAAAGTCATGTGAGGACACAGCAAGCATGTGAGGCTGGGAGCTGCCTACTATTGAGAACCCCCTCAAAAGGTCAGATCAAGACAGATTTGCTTTGGGATGCCACCCTCCACTTCAGAAGCCCTCGCTCTCTCCCTAGGAGCTCTTGTGACATCTGCAGCTGACAGTGTTCCAGGTTTGGCCTGGGGATGAACCCGAGGCTGCTAGTGCTCCTGTAGCTCCACGGGTGGGTAAGCGAAGCATTTATGCATGTGAGTGGTGGGGGTTGGGGGCAACTGGCACAACTTTGCCCAGGCAGTCTTCCAATTAACAGCTCCTACAGTTTGCTCTCCCACCTCCCACACTAACACTCTCTACCTGGTGATGCCAGGCTTTCCCCCTTCCTGGGACTCCTGGGGAAGACAGGCTCCAGGAGGAGCTGCAGTCTTCTTTCTAGCAGTGGTGGGCTCCTCCATGTGTTTACCTGTCAATGTATTCCCATTCTGCCGTGTGCCATCCAGACATTCATTAATAACTCTCATGTAATGATAAACCTGCTTCCACTCTCCACACTGTCGGGGGTTTATTTCCTCTGGAACTTCTGTGTCATCATCTCCATGGGATTCAGAGAGAGAATGGGGAGATAACTGCATGTGGTCCCCTTATCTTGACCTAGAAATCTGCATTATTATAACATAGTGTAGTGTCAAGGGCACTTGACTAAGAGATTGGAAACTAGAGTCCTTGTCTTAGTTCCATCATCATTAATGTCACCGTATTCTTACACTCCTCTTCCTCATCGGTCCCTTACAGTTCCAACATTCTGAGATTCTTTAGGGAACACTTCTCCATATAGCTGACACCCACCAACTGGCTCTGTGAGTCTTACCCCTGACATTTCCTCCAGTACCCCAATGCATCACAAATGGACACTTGTGTCACCTTTCTTTTTCTCATTGTCGAAGAACCATTAAAGATTCAGGGATTTCAAGCAGGAAGATAACCAGAAGAAAACTATTCAGTACGAACTGAGGGCTGAGGAGTCTCAAAATAATGCAGAATCCTTTTGCCCTCTTCTTTAAAATCCCCTGCTAACAACAGTAGACTGCTCTTTCTTAAGACCTATCCTTTCTAGGAGTTAGAAGACACCCAAAGGGCTTAAGTGAAAAGATTAGGCAAGAGAAGGAGCAGAAGCAAAGCTAACTGGTAGGGCCAGCGTGGCAAGAATGCATTCATTCATCTAAAGAGAAGCTATTGGGACCCATGGACACTTAAATTTCAGCCCTTACCCTCGAGGAATCTACAGTGTCTTCAATCAGATTTTCAATCATGGAGCCAAATTGGAAAGGAGCAGTCAAGTGTTTGCTGCTCTAGATAAATGTGAGGCTGAGTGAGAATTCACTTGGTGGAGACTGTAGCCTACAGAGGTGCTGTCTGTTATTGCCAACAAAATGCCAAAGGCTAGAATGAAAAATGTAAATCTCATCAATAACGATTCTTTGGAGCATAGGACACACAGATGAGCCAGCTCATAGAGTAGGAACAGTTCCAATATGGCACACCAGGTGATGCAGGAAGAGTGGATGTAGGGAGACAAAGCCAGTATCTCAGCTCATCTGACACTATTTGCCCATCCAAAAGAGGCTTGCTGAGGTAAGGCAAGGCTGATATAGATCTTATGCAGAACATTCAGCTGGAGATGGCTACTGTTTAAAACAATGAGTAAAAAGATTAGGTACAGTTTATTCAGATTAGTTTGGGCATTTACCCTAAATATCTCTAGCTGCATAACAAACTACCCCAAGTGTAACAGCTCAAGGAAATGGCCATTTCATTATTATTATATCATATAATTTTGTGGGCCAGGAATTTTAGTAAGACTCAGCTGAGTAAGTCTCCTTTTCAATACGACCTCAACTGAGGTCACTTGGTGATTTTAGTGGTGGTATTCAGTTGGTGTATGGGCTGGTCTGGAAGGTCCAAGACAGTTTCACTCATTAGTGCCATGGTGATGGATAGAAGGTTGTGTCCAGCTGAGACTGTTGACAGGAGTGTCCACATGTGCCCACTCCAGCATAGAAGTCTTACAGTAAGAAGACTTCTTACATGGTGACTCAGCACTCCAAGAGAACGTATAAGAGACGGGAACTGAAAGCTGCCAGTGTTAAGCCCTGAGCTTGGAAACTGGTACAGTATTCCCCTGTATTCTGTACAGTCACAGAGCTTCCCAGGTTAAAGGGAAGTGAATATAGACCTCACTTCTCAGGAGAAAGAGTGTCAAAGAATCTGTGGGAATATTAAAGAAGAGGCTGGAGAACAGAAGGCTGCAGTATTCTACTTACAAGATGACCAAGCATGTGATTTTCCCAGGACTGGGGGATGTCCTGGGACCTTTAGTACTGAAGCTGGGACCACTCTACCTATTCAGCCTCATTCTTCATTCACCTTGACCTTGATGGACTATACATTCTTCCCATTTTGTATTCTAGTGTCTTCTTATAGGAGATTTGTGTTCATGTAGGTTGTGGTTCGAGGAGACAACTCAGGAAACAGTTTTCCTGAAGTTCAGAGTGGAAAATAAAGGTATTTGCAAGTGAAGAGGAAAAATGCACAATGGTAGAAAATGGACATGAAGAAAGAAATGGTTTTAATTTGCATCTTGCTGATGGCTAGTGATGCTGAGCATCTTTTCATGTGTCTCTGGGCCCTCTGTACGTCCTCCTTGGAGGGATGTAAATTAAAACCATGATGAGATACCCCCTCACACTGGTCAGAATGGCCAACATAAACAAATCAACAAACAAGTGTTGGAGAAGAAGTGGAGAAAAGGGGACTGTTGGTGGGAATGCAGACTGGTGAGGCCACTGTGGAAAACAGTGTGGAATTTCCTCAGAAAACTAAAAATGGAACTGCTTTTTGACCCAGCAATTCCACTGCTGGGATTATACCCTAAGAGCCCTGAAACACCAATCCAAAAGAACCTATGCACCCCAGTGTTCATAGCAGCACAATTTACAATAGTCAAGTACTGGAAGCAACCTAAATGCCCATCAGCAAATGAGTGGATCAAAAAACTATGGTGCATTTACACAATGGAATTCTATGCAACAGAGAAAAAGAAGGAGCTCATACCCTTTGCAACAGCATGGATGGAACTGGAGAGCATTATGCTAAGTGAAATAAGCCAGGCAGTGAGGAACAAATACCATATGATCTCACCTTTAACTGGAACACAATCAATAAAAGAAAAATGCAAACAAAATATAACCAGAGACATTGAAATTAAGAACAAACTAACAATAGCCAGAGGGGAGGGGGAGGACAGTGGGGAGAAGGGTTTTCAGGAACTACTATAAAGGACACAGGGACAAAACCAAGGGGGAGGGTGGAAGCAAGGGAGGGAGGTGGGTTTGGATGGGGTGGGTGGGGAGGGGAGGGGAGAAAATGCACACAACTGTAATTGAACAACAATAAAGTAATTTAAATTTTAAAAAATGTAATTGGAAAACTAAAAAAAAAAGAAAGAAACAGCCCATGCTATCTTTTCTACCAGTCAACGTCAGAGCTCATCAATATTATCATTCTAATTATATTTAGTCATGGCTTACATTTTGTTTGATCTTCTCCTAACCCCTCCTTAGCCAATATCCAGGGCTGAATACAAGAAGAGCAGAAGACATAGGTTTAAGTTCCTTTTTTGTCACACCTATTAGATTTATGACCTTGAGCATATTCCTCTCTGAGTCCTGGTTCCCTTATCTCAAAAGCATTAATAATTTCCTCTGGTTATCTGATGGTTTATGTACACATCAAATGAAGACTTACATGTTTATTCAACATTTTAATCAACGACTTGGATGTGAGCCCTAATGGCATAACAGAATTTTTAGGCCATATGCAGCTTTGGAAGGGGAGAGAATATATCAGATAATGCTCAATATCCAAAAAGACTTAATAGGCTGGAATTATGGGATAAATTTAATGAAATGAAGTGTAAGAGAGAAATTAAAATGTTTGAACTTTAGCCTAAAAAAATCTAACTCAAGCACAGAACAAGGAACAGGAATTAGTAGCAACAAATGTGACTTGATTTGGGAGTTTAGTTGACTGTAGGCTGGGTATGAGTCAACAGTACTATGTGACTACCAAAAATAAAAGCCAAAGTAGCCTTGGGCTGACTAAAGGGAATCCAGAACTACATGAAAAGGAATGCTCATCCTTTTCCAATATGAAATGGAGGAATCACATTTAGAGTATGTATTCTTTTGAAAATCCCAATGCTTTACAAGGGTTAAAAACACAACTAAAGCTCATTTAGAAAAGAATGTACAAGATGCAATATGAACCCCAAACTTGAAATGGTTAATCTAAAGGACCAAAAACTCCTGGAGTACTAGACAGATTCCTCAAATGCACTGGCAATAATAGGCTGGCTCTGTGTGGCCAAGTACAGAGAACAAAGCCAAAGTGTAAGAGTCCTAGGGAAATAGGTTTTATTTAAACAAGGAAATATTGACTCTACCACAGATCTATATCCATAATGTTGTCCAGGTCATGGGACTTCCCATGGCTTACAGCATGGAAGGAGAGCCTTTGGGTGCTAGGATATATAATGTCAGGTTATAGTTTCCCAAGACAGCCATGCCATTATATATCCTATCCCTACCCTACACTGTGATGTTGCCACTCCTTCATCCAGGGGTAGGGGGTGTATATTCTCCACCTTGAATGGGGGCAGATTTTTGTAACTCTCTTGACCAGTACAAAAAAAATGATCCTACATGACTTGAGAGAATAGGTCATAAAAAGTGCATACCTTATGTCCGGCTCTCTCTCTCTTTTGGTATTCTTGCCCTTGGAACCCAGTCACCATGCCGTGATGAAACCAAGCAGCCACAGAGAAAAGCTACTTGTAGATATTCTAGCTACTGTTTAAGTCTTCCTAGCTTTGAGTCTTCTCAGTCAATAGCAAGCATTAACCAAAATACATGTGAATAGATGACAATTAAGATGATTCTACCTCTCATCCTTCAAGACTTTTCAGCTGATGCACCAGACATTATGGAACAGAGGCCATCCAATTCTGCTACGCCTGGAGGCTCCATGAGTACACATTATACCTGACTCCGAGAATCCATGAGCATATAGTAGTCTTTTTGTGCTACTATACTTTGAGACCAAAGTAACTGTAACAGATGAGTCCTACCAAAGGACTACTGTGGTCCCTCCTGTCAGGAGGAACGGAGAGAATGTCTAAATGATGGGTTGTGACCCTAACCTCTCATGTTCAGGAAGGATGGAGTTATGAGGTATCAAGAAATAGGCAAGGGTGCTGGGATAATAAAGAGCAAGGTATGAACCAGATGGGATCAGAGGATTCAGGGATGAAATCTGAGAATGAAGGAACTGGGCATTCAGGGAGCAGTCGTTTACTTTACAAAGAGCCTGCTTGGCCATAAAGAGCAGCTGGCTCCGGATCAGGGAGGTAGAGGAGGCTGTCTTGGAAGGCAGTGTGTGGCCTTCAGGTTATGACGTAGGAAGAATTTTAAAATCCTGGGTGGCTGGACTACATGATGACCTTTAATGTTCCTTTCAACCTATGAAGTTCTTAGAAGAGTATAAAACGCTATGCAGATAGTATATATTGCTATTAATACATACTTTATTGGCCCAATAAAAAAAGCTTAGTAGAAATTGGTGGGTAGCTGAAAGTCAAGGCAAGTTAATTATTTTGATAGGGTTAATGAGGCACAGTTGGATCCTCCTCATGTTGGTGGCAAGATAAGCTCCCATCCTATCCACTCTATCCATCCTGCTCTAACCCTTAGTCACACATTACATTCTGGGCCACAAGGAATAAGCTACTAATAAAGATGAGAGGAAGTGAGGAAGAAGGAAGATATCTATGCGGGAGCATTTAGTCATTCTGAAAAGGCAACCCCAAGTCCTACAGCCACATTTGTGAACAAATTATGAACAAATTATACATTGTTAGAGAAGTAGCTGCCTATGCCCTATGCTCCAAATATTTCATAATATCTCTATGGAGCCACTGATTGCAATAGCTTTTAATTATTTGTTCAATGGGACTGAGTTTTAACTTCTAAAGGTCAGGAATAAAATATCTTCATGTCTCCAGTGATTAACATAATACCTGACAGAGAACAGGAACTCAATAATCCTTTGATGAATGGGTAGATAGAGAAAATGCCTGGCTGGCTGGCTGATTGGCTGGCTGATTGGCTGGCTAGCTGGCTGATTGGTTGGCTTGCTGGCTGGCTGGCTGGCTAATAATTCCTCTACGGTATTTGAAAGCTGACAAGCCTACCACCCAGAGCCTTTTAAGATAGGTGAGAGAGGGATAGAAAGAAATCTGAACCTTTTTATCAGTGGTCACCTCTGTCTTATTTAACCTCCCTAGCACTGCTCCATAAACTACTGGGGAGTCCTAGGATGATGGCTCCTCCACCTATGAAGCACACTGTTCATTTAGTCAACAAACACTTATGGAGTAGCTCAGCCTGTGCTAGGAACTAAAGATAAAGATAAAAGTTGTGACCCTGACCTCTCACAATCAAATAATCAATAGTACATGATTTGATATGTGCAACGAGGGTGGAAGAACAGAGTACCACAGAAACATGATAATAGCAGATAATAATTGCCTTGGTCTAGGGAGCATTCCAAGAGGTGTCCCTTAGAAAATGACATGGAACCTAAAACATTCAGTGTGAAATGAATGGGGGTGAGTATTCCAGGCAGAAAGAGGTCCAGAAACAAGCTAAGAAGAGTTTCAGCAACTGAGAGGCTCATAGCTTGAGCCATAAATAAGTGTGAATACTCCATGGGAGAGCCCTTTTTACTAGAATTGAAAGAAGTCTATTCGCTGAAAAACTTTTTTTGCTGTTCTGAAAGAACAAATAAACCCTTGGCGAGCTAGGACTGTGTTTTTCTCATCTTGGTGGCCACAGAGGGCTAGCCTTCCTGCACAGAGAAGGAGCCCAGCACAAATTGCACACCTAAAACTTACCTTGGCACATGATCACATTCCAATTTTCTTCTAGAAGATTACGTGCTCAAAGGTGGTCAGACTGTAGGGAACTTTCTGGTGGTCCTGAGCACTGAAGCAACTCTGTATTTTTTAAGCCTTTGGCTATTTCCCAGTGACTGGGTATCTACGTGGCTTTGTCTTCTTCGACAGACAGACCCTGAGACAAAGTGTTGGGTCCCAGTAGCTTATTGCAGAGGTGATCCTAGGAAGCACTGTGAGGGAGAGGGGAAGTGAGAAAGGCAAGGGAAGAAAGCCAAGAAGTAAAAGGTGCATTAATGAGTTTACTGCTGTGAAAACCTGTGGCTCTGGGAAATAGTGTAGAAAACCCTTCCGAGTTGGCAGGAGCAGGGGCAGGAGCAGGGCCTGGTATTTATCCACCAATACCCATCTCTCATTGGTTGAAGGCAGCTCCTGAGAAAATTAACTCCCAGCATTTCTGGCCTACCCACATGCACACAAAGGAAGTACCTGCCTGTGACCAAAGATAGGAGATTCCTGGGTACTTGAGACGAAGCCGTCCACCCATGGGTAGAGAGAGGACCAAGGGGTTATGAAAGGGCAATGACCACATCTGCTACTGACTCCCTCCCACTTAGGCTCTAAGCCCTGCTCTTGTGGCTCAGGGACAGAGGAGGCCCGGCCTCTTGAGTTCTTAACCACTATCTGCTCTTGAGCAGAGATGGATTTCCTGATGGCAGGGAGGTCGCGGTCAATCCTGTGTCATTTTCACTGTTCGAGTACTAAAAAACCCACACAGTTCTTTGTTGTCATTTTTTAAGCTTTATACTTTCCAGCCTTATACTTTCATTGTATTTACACCTTACTTAATTTTTCATCTTATGTACTGCTATACTTTTTGCTTTTAATCAAAATGTTATTCATTAAAATCCTTTCACTCTTGCCTTCTGCCTTGCTCTTCCACATGTCATAGAGTTGAAGAGGCCTGGGAGGGTCCCATGGTGAGAGAGAAACTGAAGCTCAGGATCTAAAATAATTTACACAAGGACACCTAGCTAGATAAATCAGAGCTAGGACTAGAAGTCAAGTCTCTAGGCTTCTAGGACAGAGGTTGACAAACTTTGACCCTTGAGCCAAATCCAGTCCACTGCCTAGTTTTATAAATAAACTTTTAATAGAACATTTGTTTACATATATATAGCTTATTAGACACCTTGGGCAGATCTGAGTAGTTTCAACAGATATGTGGTTTATAAAGCCAAAATGTCTGCTATTTGGTCCTTTACAGTAAATACTGGCCCTGTTCTAAGCCATTGTTTATTCCCTCATCCCCCAATCCCTAACTATAGCATTATCCACAGTCACAGCATCATCTCACAGATAGTCTCTGATTTAGGCTTCACTGGAGTCTAGTAAAGTAGGTAGTTTTTCCCTTTTTATGGATGGGAAAAATTAAGGCCTGGAGAGGTTAAATGACTTGCCCAAGATTATGAAGTTGGTTAAGGGACAGAGGCAAGACCCGAATCCATATCTTCTGACTTTACATCTATGTATTTTTCTCCACTTAGCCACTGCACCCTTGGGCTGCATCATGCTAATCTTGATTTAATTCCTATATACCCCTCCATTCACGTAAGAGCTTCCCTCAATAGATGTGTGGCTTTATGTATGGCATGAGTGATCTTAGGTATAAATCTTTAGCTTTTTCTTGTTGTCTTTAGCCCAAACAAACATATAGCACCAGTACAAGATAAATTCTAAGAATCCAGGAACAAAGCCATACATTTTGACAATGTAGGTGGTTGTTTGTTTGTTTTTTATAAACTGTAACTTATTGAGGTAGATATGTAAGCCATTCAAGTACAGAGGACTGGGAAGATTTATTTGCAGTAAAACCCACTAGAACTAGGTCTCACTTGTTAAAGAACTATTCCAGGATGGTTTAGCAAACCCAGTTGTGGCTGTTCAAGCCAACAGTATTTTGCCTGAAATAGTCCAGTAGGACTATGTGGTTCAGAGAGTTGTCTGACAACTACATCAAGGATAAGAGAAAAAAAAATTACAAAAATTGTACACTTGCTTCATTCAAAGTATGTATGTAGGTGACTTACACTGAGAATCATAATTATTTTCAAAAAATTTTGTTGTCCCATTATAATTCATCTGTAGCAAGTTCTAATCATTTAAGTAATAAATTTAAATTATGATGAACAGCAGGATTCTAGGTTTTTTAAACTTTGGATTTAAAATTGACAAACTAACTTTAAACTATCACACCATGTATGACTTACCACGTATGACTTAACGTGTGAATTTGACAATGCTCAAGTTGGGTTATACTGTGCTCAATGAGACAAGCACACTTTTCTCCCACACTGCCTCTGCTCCTTTGGGCTTATGCCTCTCCTTAGTTTAACTCCCAAATACCCACCCATTAAGCCTCATAGCTTTTCTATACAGCTTGAGTTATCCTAGGTGTGTGTCTCCCATGTTTTAATCAGCGGCTAGAATCAACATGAAGGACGGAGGCCAGGAAAACGGACAACAATCTTTGGGATACCTTGAAACCTGGGGATAGCCCAGAACTAGCTTTGGTACAAGATACATTATAAGAATCCAGGACTACACTTGGATACTGCAGTAATATCAAATTCTTAT
Organism: Desmodus rotundus; assembly: GCF_022682495.2. Taxonomy (NCBI): domain Eukaryota; kingdom Metazoa; phylum Chordata; class Mammalia; order Chiroptera; family Phyllostomidae; genus Desmodus; species Desmodus rotundus. The sequence continues at coordinate 109,342,293 of NC_071394.1, read as the reverse complement.
CATCTTTTCTAAATGCTTTCTCTAAACCTCTGTATTTCTCAAATTGCAGAGCAGTAACCTGCAGTCTGCAGACCAGCACCAGTCCACACATTGAATAGCACTCAGAGAGATCCTTTTTTATTTTCTGATGTGTGCTGGTTTTCTTTGGTGTGTTCCATGCTATGTTCCTCTCCCACCCTGTCAGTATTGTCCCTGATTGCTTCCTTGTTTCTATATGTGAAGCAGAATTGAGCTTTCATCATAGTATTGCCAAGGAGGCTTTTACTGCATGATAAGCTCTGCCTACCAAAAGCGCTGGCTCCCTGCTTTACTTACTGTCCCAGGAATGGGCATACCATGCAAGATTCTCTCCCCCATTTTTTTTAAGATTCTCTCCCTTTTAGTCTGAGCACTCCACCTATATTTGGGTGGCATCTGCCACTTAGCCAGGGCAAAGTGAGGAACTGTTTGACATCTATATGACACAAAGCATCACTTTCTCATTGGCATTCAACCTGAAAATTGATCTCCCCGCTCAGCAGAAACACCGCAGCCATGATGCCCCCTGCATCCTGCCATCGCCTGGGTTCTTCACCCCACCCCCTCCTCTGCCCCTAGCTGAAGCCCCATTTGATTGAGTACATTCCTACTTGATCATATCATACTGAATATTAAGTAGCCAGAACATTCATTGACTGGCAGTTACCTTGCCTAAAATCCTAATTGTTCCCATCAATTCACACCTCCCTTAAAGTTACTAACATTAGTAGGTCTACAGGCATTTTTCTTAACTAGAAGAGAGAGGTGCATATTTTAATCTACACCAATCCCATATGAAGTTTCAATTGCCAAATATATACTGTGAAGCACCATTTTTAAATGGATACAATTTTAGCTGTTATTCTGGGTTAGTGTTTAGACTTTGATGACTAAATTTCTTTAGAAGATAAAGTATTTCAGGAACAGTTTGGGAATAGAACTGGCTTCTGTACAAATAACGTTTGTCACCATCATACATTTTACTTCCATACCCTTTCATCTACTACTTTTAGCTCTACAATTTGTTCATTCTCCTCTATTTCAAAGGTGAGCGGTAACAATGTTGAGGAAGGCAGTGAAGTGCTGGGGGAAGGGAAGAAGCTTTGACCTCAGGGAAATAAATAACAGGCAAATGTTATTCTAAATGTTGGAAAGAAAATGTCCATTTTTAGTTACAGGAAATTAAACAAAAGAATTAAAATACTAAACTTTTTTTAAAGATGCAAGACATGTCTTATTTAATTAAAGTCTTGGACAAGTGCCCCCTGCCCCAATACTGTAGTTTTAGGAACCTGTCACAAATGTAAAGATATTGTTTTCCTCAATCCATCAAAACCCCATATTCCAGGAAAACTGAGACTAACAGCTTTCAAAACAACTTAAGTTCCAAAAACCACCACATTCTATAAGCTTCAGGGCTATCACTAGAATCCAGGGTATCCCCAAAGATCATCTTCCTTTTCCCTGGCCTCCCTCCTTCATGTTGATTCTAGCAGCTGATATTTAATCATCAGGACAAGAAACAATGCCATTTTCCTCTGCGGTTAAAAGAATTATTGACTTCCACTCAAGATATCAAGATGGAGGTGTAGGCAGATACGTTTGACTTCCTCACACAACCACAAGAAACATCACAACTAACTTCAAAACAAAAAACACTCAGAACTGCCAGAAAATCAAACTGTATGGAAGTCCAACAACCAAGGATTTAAAGAAGCCATATTCATTCAAATGGGTGTGCTAAGACATGGAATCAAAGCAGCTCTACCTAATACACAGAAACAAACACAGGGAGGCTGCCAAATTGAGGAGACAAAGAAATATGGCCCAAATAAAAGAACAAAACAAAACCCCAGAAAAAGAACTAAATGAAAAAGAGATAGCCAATCTGTCAGATGCAGAGTTCAAAACACTGGTCATCAAGATGCTCAGAGAACTCACTGAGTACACCATAAACATAAGGGAAGAAATAAAATCTACATTAAGTGAAATAAAGAAAAGTCCACAGGGAACCAACAGTGAAGGGAGGGAAGCTGGGATTCAAATCAACAACTTGGAACATAAGGAAGAAATAGTCAACTGGAACAAAATGGGGATATAAGAATTCAAAGAAATGAGGAGAGTATAAGAAGGCTCTGGGACATCTCCAAACGTGCCAACATCCGAATCATAGAGATACCAGAAGGAGAAGAGGAAGAGCAAGAAATTGAAAACTTATTTGAAAAAATAATGAAAGAAAACTTCCCTAATTTGATGAAGGAAATAGACATACAAGTCCGGAAAGTACAGAGAGTCCCAATCAAGTTGGACCCAAAGAGGACCACTCCAAGACACATCACAATTAAAATGCCAAAGGTTAAGGATAAAGAGAGAATCTTAAAAGCTGCGAGAAAAAAGCAAACAGCTGCCTACAAAGGAGTTCCCATAAGACTGTCAGCTGATTTCTCAAAAGAACCTGTGAAGGCGAGAAGGGACTGGCAAGAAGTATTCAAAGTGATGAAAAGCAAGGACCTAAAACCAAGATTACTCTATCCAGCAAAGCAATCATTTAGAATGGAAGGGCAGATAAAGTGCTTCCCAGACAAGGGAAAACTAAAGGAATTTGTCATCACCAAACCATTATTACATGAATTGTTAAAGGGACTTATTTAAGAAAAAAAGAAGATCAAAACTATGAACATTAAAATGACAACAAATTCCTAACTATCAACAAATGAATCTAAAAAATAAAAACGAACTAAGCAAATAACTGGAACAGGAACAGAAGCATAGATATGGAGATTATTTGGAGAGATATCAGCTGGGAGTGGGGAAGGGAGTGAATGGGGATAAATGTACAGGGAGGAAGAGGCATAATTGGTAGGTACAAAATAGGCAGGGGGATATTAAGGATTGTATAAGAAATGGAGAAGCCAAAGAACTTATATGCATGACCTATCGACATGAACTAAGATGGGGACTGCTAGAGGGATGGGGGGTACTGGGCAGAGGAGGACAAATGGGAAACATTGGGACAACTTTAACGGCATAATCAACAAAATATACTTTAAGAAAAAAAAAAGAATTGTTGAACTCAGACATGACTGTCACTCACAGCCCCAACATCTGGCAGATACTTTTTTTAAAAGTTATTATTTGTTTCAAAACAAGCATGACAATTCCTGCATTAAGTCAATCCTCCATCAACTGGGAAACACAATCACTAGAATTTTTGGCACACTACTTTTGGGAGAAAGAGGTGATTAAAAAGAAAACAAGCTAATGTTGAGCACATTTGTTTAAAGCAACTTTCCCAGATGCATCCCAGAATCAAGCAGATTCTTGTTCTACATCTATGGTGTTGGTCAGAGCTGATCAATGGTCATAATGTTGACCCTCAGGCACATTAAGGCCCTGATGATCCAAGGAAGAATATTGTTTGATTCACTGTCCTTACTATTTCAGAAAGATTTTCAGCATCAGTTGAAACCTTCATTTTAACCAATTGACTAAAAAAACTAGAATCCAGATTCCTGGAATATTATGGTTAAACAATTACCTTATCTGTAAAATAAGTAATTTCCATGAGAAAGTTCATTTGTTTATTTAGCAAAGATTTATTACATGCCTAATTTGTGCCAAATGCTGTGTTAGGGGCTGAACATATGGACATGGACAAAACAAAGTCCCTTAACTCACGTGACTAATAGCTTAGTAGGAGAGACACAAAGCAAATAATTACATAAATACTTTATAACTGCAACTGTGATAGGTGCTACAAAGAGAATGTTCAAGATGTTATGAGAAAGTGTCATGAGGACAGAGAAACCTAGTCTAGGATTCCCAAATCAGCAACAAAAGAACATGTGCAAAGGTACTGAGGTAGGGTGGAGTCTGGTCCTTTAGGGAAAAAAACAAGAGTTAAAATAGTATAAATAAAAAACCAGGTATGAAGCCAGAGACATAGCAGTGACTAGACCAGTCAGGGCCTTGTTGATCATAACAATGAGTTCATCCAAAAAGCAATGGGAAACTCTGGCTGAGACACTTATTTCTTCCTTCTGTATCTGTTCAACCCTTCTTTATTTATCAATACAATTCCAACATCTAACCAGGGATACAACTGCCCAAAATAATGACTGCAGTTTTTCGACTCCCATGTGACAGTTCTAGCCAATGAGGTGAAAGCAGAAGAGGTGGCAGCAACTTTCAGCAAGCATCTTTAAAGCAGAGGGTATGTTCTTCCTTTTTCCCTTATGTAAGAATGCTCATAGGATGGCAGGCGTCTGAATAGACACCTGGGACCATGAGGATGGAAGTCACATACTGGGGATAGTAATGTCACGAGGTAAAAGAAGCTTAAATGCCTTTTACTATGAGAAGCCACACTAGTCTTGGATGGAAGCCTCTTGAGCTACTACATGAAAAACAATTACACTGAATAAACATCTATGCAGGCCACTCTCATTTTAGACTTCCTGTCAATCTCTGCTGAGACTATTCTTAATTGATACAGAACTCTTATCTTAAAAACAGAGTTTAAAGAAACATCTTTCATGATGGGATTATGATCTCTTAAAACCACAATTTTTTATGACTTTTATGACATAGCTGAATATTTAATATTAATATAAGAATCAAAACTGGAGCGACACTTTTGTTTCCTCATTCATTCTTTTTTTTTAAATTCATTTACTTAATCATCCAGCACCTGCTATACACAAAGTCTATTAGTTGTCTTAGGTGCTGTAGAGGACAAAATCGCAAACAATTTTATGCCCACCCTAAAAGGACTTATGGAAATACAGGAAGAGGTTACATAAGTAAGTTGCAGATGCCCAGTGAAGACAGGAAAAGCTGACATTAGGGACATGGGCAATTCACAGGACAATAAAATGATCATGCATTGAGTCTAAATGCACTTAAAAAGCTACCATGTAGCTTAAGCTTGTATAATGCCTCCCTTCCAATTCAGAAACGATCTAAACTAATACACTAAGACACAAGGTTTCAGGACAACAGGAAACTTTAAAGGAAAACCGCCATTCGTCCAATTCACTAATTAACAGGATTCTGCTGACCTGAGCAGACTGCTCAGGAAAAGTAAATAGGCAAAGATCACTTCTTTCTTTAAAAGCAGGGATTAACAAAGAAAACTCAGCCAAACAATGGGCTTCAAATACCTGCTGACGAAATATATTTTATTATAGTCATTGCAAAAGCTAGTTCCAATTATGGGTTTATCATAGTTGCTGAGTTCTTACTTAAGAATTAATGCTTCAGACTTACAGGAGAGAAACCTGATTCCATGTTTAGAAGTAGGTAGAGTTGAAGAGCCAAATGCCTCAGTAAACAATCCTTTAAGACCATGAACCATATATGGAAGAGAGTGTGCTCTAGAATCTTGGGTGAGCAGGCAGTAGCAGGCAGAGAAGGACTATTTTCTGAGCACCTCTGTGCCAGAGATTGTGTAAGGCACATTATTTGGAGAACTTGTCCTGAAATCAGGGCACAACTAGACCACACTCGAGATGTGTTCTGTCCATTAACTCAGGCTGCATGAAGCTCTGTGGGAGACAGTGTCTGCAACTATAAATTGGAAGTGAGAGGTGTTAGTAGATGGTCTCCAAGGGCACTTTCCTTATACAAGCCAAGCCATCGTTCTCCACCTAACAGCCAACATGCCCATTTCTGAGACTTAGGGGTGCCTTGCAGTCCCAGGAATGGTAAAGTCTTTCCTGTGTACTAAAGTGATAAATTTAGCACAAGAATCATCTATAGCTATTCTTCATTTTAATATGAAGATCTTCATCTTAAGATTTTCAAATATCTTAAGATATATGAAAATTGGCACTTTCAAACACTATGGTACAAACTTTTATGGGGAAAAAACAAAATAAGAAAAAATTGACAATTTCAACAATTAAAAATTTGGATTCCATAATTTAATTTGATGATGGGTTATTTCTTTCTCCTGTAGAAGTCTGGAGGTTGGCATTTAAGATAGTGTAGTAGTTCTGCTCCATGAAGTCCTCAGGGACATAGGATTCTCCCAGGTCAGTGTTTTATCATCTCTATGATGTGGCCCTTGTCTTTATGGTTCAAGATAGGGGTGAGAGCTCCAGACACAGCATCTGCATACTAGGCATTTGGACAAAAGAAAAAGGGGAGAGTGCTTACCGGTTTTCTTCTAAGGGACAGTATCAGAAATGCCACATAGTACCTGTATGTGCATTTCATTGGCCAGAATGTAGTCATAGGGCCAGCTGTTCTTGAAATGGGAATATAAGATGAAGTCTTTATCCTGGAAGTCAATACTCAGCTAAGAGTCTGAGGATTTGTCATGAAGGAAGAAGTATTGGGTTGGCCAAAAAGTTTGTTTGGTTTTTTTCCATACGATGGCTCTCGTAGCTCTTAATTGCCTTTAACTAGATTCAAAATGATTTTGTTAGGTTGTATTGTGACAGCTATTGGATCAGCATCCATTTAAAAAACTTATCAAAATCGTTGAATTTTTGTGTAGCCATTTAATATTGAAGATGAAAGAAATACACAACATTTTCAGCATATTATGCTTTGTTATTTCAAGAAAGGAAAAATGCAGCTGAAATGAAAAAAAAAAAAAACAAAAACGATTTGTGCAGTGTATGGAGAAAGTCCTGTGACTGATCAAACATGTCAAAAGTGGTTTGTGAAGTTTTGTGCTGGAGAGTTCTCACTGGACACTGCTCCAGGGTCGGGTACACCAGTTGAAGTTGATAGCAATCAAATCAAAACATTAATTGATAAATATCTTAATAAACTAACAATACAAAGAAACTTCCTTAACCAATAAAGAGTATCTACCAAAACCCCACAGCAAACAATATACTCAATGGTGAAATGATGAATGCATTCCTTTTAAGTTAAGGAGATAAACAAAAAAACAGAGTATCCGCCATCAACTCTTGTATTCAACCTTGTACTGAGGGTCCCAGTCAATACAAAAAAATTAAAGATGTGATTTAAAACAAAATATTGTTATTCACAGTTGAAATAATATCTTCACATCAACCCCAATGAATCTATAAAAAATATTAGAGTTAATTAAAGATAAGAGCAAATTCTCTGGATTTAAAATCTACATATAAAATTCAAATGCATCTTTTCACATAAGGAACAATTAGAAAGAATAATGTTGAAGGGATGCCATTTACAATAGCATTAAAAACAATGAAGTACCTAGAGATGAATCTACTAGAAATATGCAAGGAGCAACGGAGAAAATTATACAACTTTTGTGAAATGTATCTGAAAAGACAAAAATAAGAGAGGACTTATACCATGTTACTGTATTGGAAAATTTGATGTTAAAAAGATGTCAGTTATCTCCATATTAGTGTACAGAGTCAATGTAATTTTAACAAAAATTGCAACATGTTTTTATTTTTAATTCAACAATGTGGGTTCCAAATTTCTATGAAAAATCAAAGGGTAAAAAAAATCCAAGACATTATCCCGAAAGGAGAATAATATACGAACTTGCCTTACCATGTATCAATATGTATTATAAAGATATAGTTGTTAAAACACTATAGCACTGACACAAGAATACACAGAAAATCCAGTGGAACAGCATAGGAGCCTAGAAAGAGATCTGCACATGTGCAGAAACTGAATATATGGCACAACTGGCAAAACAGATCAGTGGGGGAAAGGATGAGCTCTTCCATTGTGCTGGGATGGTTGGCACCTCTGTATTCTACATCACACACTTCCTCATACCACACAGCAAAGCAATTCTTGGTCCAGCAAACACTGAAATATGAAAGGCAGCAATATACAAAGCATTTAGAAGACTATATAAGAATGTAGATTTATGACCTTGAAATAAGGGATTTCTTTAATAAGATTTTAAAAAGCACAAAAATCATATAACGTGATTATAGACCTAATTATATTGAAATTAAAATTTTTGTCCATCAAAAGATACTGAAAGAGAATAAAAAGAGAGGCCAGAATCTGGAATCTTTACAACATACATAACTGACAAACTATCAGTCTCCACACTATAAAACAACAAAAGTGAAAATAGATTAAAGACAGACACTTCAGAGAAGAGAAAATATGAATGGCTATAAACATATAAAAATACGCTCAATCTCATTGTATCCAGGGACACACAATTTCACTCCTACAAATTAGAAAAGATTAAGATCTGATAACATCTAATGTTAGAGAGGTTATGGAGCACGAGACATTCTCAAACACTGTTGGGAGAGTGTGAATTGGTACAACCATATTGGAAGACAACTTGGTATTATACAGCAGCGGTAAACTTTTGCATACCTTACGACCCAGCAATTCTACTCCTATTGTGCCCTAAAGAAATTTTTGCCTCCGTGTACAAGAACATTCATAGCAGTTTTGTGTAAAATAGCAAAAACTTTGGCAATAATCCAGATGTCCATCAATAGAAGAATGAATAAATTTTATGTGCTATATACACAGAAGTGAAAATTAGCAATAGTCACATGAGTCAATAAGGATAAACTCCAAAAGTGTCAAATTTAGTAAATAAGTATCTCAGAAGGATGTGTACCTACATATATCATACTTGCATAAAGAATTATGTTCATGTGAATTTCAAAACATGTAGTACTAATCAATATGTTATTTAAAAATACAAACATATTTAAACTATCACAAAAATAAGGACAAATAAGAATGTGAAAAGATGCTCAACATCATCAATCATCAGGGAAATGTAAATCAAAACCATAATGAGGTACCACTTCCTACCCACTTAGGATGGCTATAATAAAAAAAAGACAGATAATACCAAGTGTTGGTAAGGATGTGGAGTAAATGAGACCCTCATATACTTCTGGTGGGGATATAATGTGGTCAATCACTTTGGAAAACAGCCTGGCAATTCCTCAAAAGGTTAAATATGAAGTTACCATAAGACCCAGAAATTCCACTTCTAGGTATTGAGATATTTTGAGAGAAATGAAAACAAAAGTCCACAGAGAACTTACGCATAAATGTTCATGGCCGCATTATTCATAACAGCCAAAGTAGAAAAAACCTAAATGTCCATCGACAGAGGAATGTATACATAAACTGTGGTATATCCATACAATACACTAATTCTCAGGAATAAAAAGGAATGAGATACAGCCGCAAAGTAAATGAACCTTGAAAACATTAAGTGAAAGAAGCCAGTCACAAAGACCACATATTGCATGATTCCATTTATATGAGATGCCCCAAATAAGCAAATTTAAATAAGATTGATTAATCATTGCCTAGGGTGGAGATGGGCAAGGGTAGAAATGCAGGACTACTGCTAAAGGACCCGGGGTTTCTTTGGGGGATGACAAAAATGCTCCGAAATGTATTGTGGTGATGATGGTTGCACAACTCCGTGGTCGTAGTAAACTCCATTCAGTTGTACACTTTAAATGGATTTGTTGTAGGACAGATGAATTGCATCTCAAAAAAAGCTGTTACAAAAGATAAATAAACGCAAGGCTCACACACGCACACAAAAGTAAATACATGTGATGTAATTAACTTGATGGAGGGAATCCTTTCACAATATATCAGATCATCATGTTACACACTTTAAATACACACAATTGTATTTGTCACTTATATCTCAATAAAACTGAAAAGATAAGAGCAAGAGAATATAAACACAAACTTCAAAAGGACTGTTACCTTTGAGAGGGAGAGGAGTGAATGGAGTCTGGGGGGAACCCACAGGGCGTTTCACAGTAAGATGTTCGTGACCATGCTATGCACGCTGTCTCGTAATCCTTGACACCACATATACTTTATATACTTAAAATATTTGCATGGTCAGTAAGTGCACGAAAAAGTTTAAACTGTTTAATATTAATGAAACAACAGTCATTTTTAAACCTATGAAACTGCCGAGGATTATTATTTGGGTGGTGAAATGCAGGCCCTTACATACTGCTGGTGTGGCTGCACCTTGGTAGAAACTTTCTGGGTGACAATTTGATAACGTGTGTGTCATGAGTCTTAAAATATGCATATCCTTTCATCCAGTATTTCCTGTTCTAGGAGTACATTTACATCTCTCTCCCCTTGAATCTCACCCCATGAATGGCTTTGACTAATGGAATGAAGCAGAAGGGATATATTGGGGCATCTGAGCCTGGGTCTTATCTGGCAGTTTCCTTTTTTCCCTTTTGGGAGCCAGCCACCCACCATACTGTGGAATGATAAAGGGCCACATGGAGAGAGGACACAGAGGAAGAGAGACTGTCTCTGATGATGCAACGCCAGCCAAGCTCTCAGCTCAATGCGCCCACGTGAGTGACTTCAGCTACACCACATGGGGCCAAACTTCCCAGCTGAGCCCAGTCAACCCACAGAACGGTGAGTAAGAAATCACTGTTGTTGTTTTAAGCCACTAAGTCTGAGGTGGTTTATAATGCAGCAACAGAACTAAAACAACATTGTAAAGAAATAATGAGATATCAACAAATACTTATGTACACAATAGCAAAACATTAGAATTAATCTAAATGGCTGTGGTGGACTTCTGTTATTCTTCAGCTACTCAGCATCCAGTCTTCCTTTTATTTCATAACAGAATCCAGAATTTCCATTGTGAAAACCTCCTTCCTCATGTTCAGTCAACGTGGTTCCAATGACGTTTCTGCCTACAACAGGAGTAGGCATCTGACTCAGACCCAGCGCCAGATCCCCTTAGGGCTGGCTCAGGGATCCACCGTGACTCACACAATATGGTCACAATCAGAGTGAGTCCTAGACCTGTGCAGGAGCTACAGGAAGGAGTTCTTTCTTTCTTTTGAGACTGCTAATGGATAAGAGAGATTAAAGACAAGAGTTCTTAAGAGGCTGGGAATTAAATGAACACCAGAGAAGGTACAGCTACAAGACAGAGATACCAAAGTCTAGATGACATTTCTGAGTCCTGGACCTTCTGGGTATATGAGCCAACAAGAGTCTTTTTGGCTCTTTTAACCCAGTTGAATTTTCTGTCTCCTGCAACCAAGATTTAGGCAAAGTTTATTTGCAAAGAACAGATATCCACTCAAACTAAGTCCGGAAAAGAAAGGAAGTAAAGGAAGGAGAGAATCTTATGGGTTTCATGTGAATTGGATTGTTACCAAACTGAAAACCTCTCCACTTCTCATAGCCTCTATTTTAATAGTGTCTACATCATTTCTTTCAGTTTTTATAGTCAGTTTCTTCTGTCCCCTTCATACGGAGGTCATCATAATCACCCCAACCCCCAGAGTTTATACTACCTTTCAACTCATTTCCACACATCTAATGGGCACAGGCTCAGTATCCCAATGTCAAATCCCCAAAGGAAAGCTTTCACGCGCTCAGCTTTGCCTGCATGTCCACCTGTAGTCCAACCAGCCATGCCCAAAGGCAATGATCATGAGATCTCTAGGGACTACAGTTTTCCTAAAGAAAGATGTGGGCAAGGAGGACATTATATGCATATCTAGAATAGCACAAGGGAGGGAGGAATGAGTAACCAAATGACAATACACCATTGAACACTATGCAGCTACCAAAACCATGTTTTCAAAAAGTGCTTAATTTTCTTCAATAAATGGTGCTGGGACAACTGATTTTCCATAGACAAAAGAATAAAGTTAGATCCTCACCTCACACCATGTACAAAAATAACTCAAAACTGATAAAAGAACTATGACAAGTGCTAAAACTACTAAACTATTAGAACACATAGATGTAAATCTCCATGATCTTGAATTTGGCAATGGTGTATTAGCTGTAACACCAAAAGCACAAGCAACAACAAAAAAATAAACTGAACTTCATAAAAATTTCAACTCTTTGTGCATCTAAGGACACTATCAAGAGAGTGAAAAGATAACCCATAAAATGGGAGAAAATATTTGTAAATTATATCTCCAATAAGAATTTGATATCTAAAATATATAAAGTACTTCTATAACTCAACAACAAAAAAAAGAAAAACAAAAACACCCCAATTTAAAAAATGGGCAAAGGAGATTTCTTTAAAGAAGATACACAAATGGCCAATGAATTCATGAAAGATACTCAATGTCATTAGTTATTAGGGAAATGCAAATCAAAACCACAATATCACTTCATCTCCTTAAAACTCTCAGAACAAAACACAGGCGTAAATTTTCATGATCTTGTATTAGGCAGAGGTTTACTGCATTTGACACCAAAAGTACAAGCAACAAAAGGAAAAACAAAGCACACCATCAAGAAAGTGAAAAGAAAACCCACAGAAAATGTGACAATATTGCACCTGTACACAGAACACATACAGAACTCTTACAACTTAAAACTAGAGAGACAACCCAATTTTTTAAATGGGCAAAGGATATAGATGGGCGTTTCTCCAAAGAAGACATACATGGCAATAAGGTATGAAAAGATGTTCGACACCATCAATAATTAGGGAAATGTAAATCGAAACCACAAGGACATACCACTACAACCCCAAAAGAATGCCTGCAATTAAAAAAGACACATACGTGCTGGCCAAGGTCTGGAGAAGTTAGGACCTTACACATTGTTGACAACATAGCCACTGTGGAAAACATTTTGGCTGTTTGTCAAAAAGTTAAACACTGAGTTACCATATAACCCAGCGATTCCACTCCAAAGTACATACCCAAGAGAATTAAAGGCACGTCTACACAAAAACCTGAACGTAAATGTTCACAGCAGCATTATTCATAGTAGTCAAAATTAGAATGAATCCAAATATCCATCAATTGATGAATGGATACAAAATGTGGTACGTCCACATGTGGCCACACAGGGCCAAGGGAAACTGCGGGGCTGACTACTTCTACTTCTATGCCCCATCTCAGGCTGCACTTTCCAGTGCAGTAGCTGGTAAGCACTCATGGTTATTTAAACTTAAAGTAATTAATTTTTTTTTAAAGCCAGTTCCTCAGTCCCACTAACTACATTTCAAGTGCTCAGTAGCCACACCTGGCTAGTGGCTACCATATTTGACAGCACAGGTATGGAATATTTCCATCATATTCCATCATGTGTATGTATACAAACAGGATTGTGCGTTGCTCCTAGATCCTGCCATACCTTTGTGAGGCCACCTTAGGCCCTATCTGCTTACACACACCATGCGGGTGCTTCTTCTCAGGGGCCACACCACATCCCAGGGTCTTGCTCCAGGCCAAGTTCCCATCTATAATGAGGTCTCATAAACCTCAACCGGAGATTCTGTTCCCTCCCTCTCTCCAGCCCACCATATTGGCTTAGGAGGAACAGGGCATGATCCAGGTCTCAGGGACCCATGGGGATCATTGCTCTCCTACTTTCTCTATCTCTCCTCATCCACTAGCTGCTAACCTGTGCAGTCCTTAGTTTATTCTGAAGGTGCGAGGCCTTGCTGGTCCTTGTCATGTATTCTTGCAACCTACTGTCTTTGCCAGGCCCCTCCTAGCAGTGCTAAACTCTTAAATCTCAAAAAAATAGAAGACTCCTTTTCCTAAGAGGTCCACTCTCTCCCTGAGGCAGAAAACATCCATTAATAATTCCAAATGTTATCACATAATCACACAAAGAATATGTAATCACCAACTGGAATGAGTACCAAGTCACTGATTCAATGAGAAAATATGACAAAGGAATCTGGCCTAGTTTGGGGGAGAGGTTCAAAGAAGGCTGTTTGCTCTACCTTTGAGATACATCTACATTATGCTCACTTTTCTGCTCCTCCACCATCTCTGTCCCACTTACCATCATCTCTCACTTCTATGTATCACGTAGGCTCCTCACTGGCTCCCAGCTTCCACTGCTGTCTATTTTCCACACAGATGCCAGGGGATCCTTCAAAAACAAAAGTCAAATCATGTTACTTGTCTGTTCGGACACCTGCAGTAGTTCCCCTTATCAACTGCGCGAATGCAGAGACCCTATCATGGCCTACAAGGTCCTCCGTGATCTGTAGGCATTTCCCGTTACCGTGAAGACCTCACCTCCCTCACTGTCCTTGCTGCTCAGCGTGCTCCAGTCACATTTGCTTCCTTGCTGTTCCTTGAACAAGCCACAAGCACTCCTATTTCCAGGGCCTTCGTGCCTGTTGTCCACTCCTTCACTTCCTTCCAGTCCCTGCTCAGATGTCCCCTTAGCAGAGACACCAGTCTAAAAGAACAATCCTACCCTCACTGTGGCTCCTCCTTCCTTACTGTGACTTATTTTTCTTCTTAGCATATCTAGCCTTATGACATATTGCATATTTTCACCTTTATTTATTTTGTGCCTCCCCCTACTAGAATATCATCTCATGAGGGAAGAAACGTTTTCTCTTCACCCAGAAGACTGCCTAGCACATAGAAGGTGACATATATATATATATAAGTGAAGTGCCTTTGAGCTGAGAACTGAAGGGTGAGCAGGAAGAGAGAGTTGGCGGGTGGGGTGGACAACCATGTTGAGAAGGAGGCAACAGGTGTCAAAGCGCTGAGGTGGAAGGAAACATGGACGAATTAAGAGATGGCTGTGGCTGAGCCCAGAGTAATAAACTGGTACCCAGTGAAGGGCAGTAGGAGGCAGCAGCTAGATCAGGAGGGCCTTCAGGTAGTTGCTAGGGTCAGTGAGAGGCTTGTAAAAGATAGGAAGGTGGGTGGGTGATATAATCAAATCTACTTGTTGAAAGCTCATTCTGAATGTGCTGGGGAAGGGGCGAGGGAGGGGCCCTAAAAGAACCAGCGAGAGATTCTGTAATATCCTGAGCAAAGGAGATGATGGCTGAGAAAATTTGATTCTCATCACTAACAGGCTGCTTAAGCACAACTTTCTAAGAAGATGTCTATTTCATAAACATCCCTGCATGAAAAAACAGAAGATAAATGCCTGCATAGGTATCAGATATGATAGTCATTTTGATAGCAGTGCATTTACATTTTATAAATAAAAGGACATCTAAGGGATTCAAATAACCTAACATATAGGGCAAGTAAAACATGTTCCATGGGAGTATATACATACTCATAAAAATTGCTATACCTCTGGGCAACCTCTGCCTGGGGTGGGATTTCTTGAGTTGGACCTTTGATGTTCCAGTTAAAACGTCTCTCCATTCTGACTTCTGAAAGCTACTCGAAGGTAACACATTCATTACCCACAAACACAGACTTACATAATTGTTCATCACAAGACCAGATTATCTCTGAGACTCCTAGTTAAATCTGTCATTAGGTGACCATCAACCCACCTCCTTTGCTTTGTCAAATAAAAGATGATTCACTTAAAAGGGCATCTGTGTTTTAAGGGCAAATGTTGTACTTTGGGTTATGGAGAAAAATTCTAAAACAATGATTTTTAAAATTTTTTTCTCATGATCAATAAATAGTGAATATAAAAATAAAATTATTTTTCAAGTTTATGAAATGTTGACTACTTTATGCATTTTTTATTTCAATAAGAGGTATAATTACATACAAAGAACTCGCCTCTGCTTTGTTTTAAGTTGGGCCCCTACACTCCCCTTACCTGGCAGTCGTTTGCACACTTAGTTAACTACCTGGCCGTATCTTTCACCACACTGATCCCAGAGCCTAGCGCACTTCCTAGCACAGAGTAGGGGCACAGTACAAACTTATGGACTGCCTGGCCGGCCTCCCCATCAGTCCCTTCCTGCACCATCTCACTGGCAGCATGTCAGTAGTAGTTCACACTGACATTACCACACACACACACACACACACATACACACACTCCTCTCACAGACTGTCTGTTTCCATTCTGCACACTTCTGGTAAACCCATCTTGCTAAAATCCCATGTCCATTATTTTGCAATTCTGCTCAGAAATCTTTAATAGATCCTTATTGCTCAATGAAGGAACTTCAGGGCAGTGGTTGAATGGGAGTTTGGGGATCAGAATGACTAAAGTCAAACTGTGGCTTCCACACTAAAAGTTGTGTGACATTGGGCAAGTTAACTTGATATTCCTTTGTCTCACTGATAGAATAAGGGTAATATTACGATCTGTGCTATAGAGTTGCTGTGGAATTTACTTTTTGTATTTTAAAGATCTAATTGGCTTTGTTGAACGAGTCATGAATTGGGCAGCATGGAGTAAATAGAGAGGTGCTCCAGAGTTGCTGTGAGACTTAAAGGAAACGAAACATAAAGCACTTGCAAAAGTTTTTGACAACAGTAAGTATTCAATGTGTCAGATATTATTATCATTAGTGTTAGAACCAACTCCAAACTCCTCAGCCTTATCAAAGGCATTCTGCCATCTGATCTCAGTACTTTTTATTTTATCTTTTTGTATTCTACCCTTTCCCCAACCCCATGAACCATCTGCTGAGGCTGCTTGATTCTGTCCCTGTATTTTCAGCTTTCCTACTTCTCGAATTTGTTCACATCTCTCTGTCCCACTGGAATGTGCTCCTACTGCTCCCCTCTGTTTATATCACTTCCATCCTTCAGGGTATGTACAAGTCTCACTGCTCCCACAAGGTCTTCCCTGGTCTGACCAGGCCCTCTTGGTCTCACCAAAGGCTCTTAGGAATTCTGTCCCTTATTTTCCAGTGAAGCAAATATTTCCCAGCAACAACTCATTTTTTTTCTCATACAACTTAACTGAACAAAATCCTCAGTCCATAACAAACTATCATCATTAGTCCATGGAAAAGCCATTATATCTATTGTATGTTACTGTTTATTCATTTTATTTAAAAATTGCATCCATATCCTCCATTCCAAGTATTCAGCCAGTATTATACCCTGTATCTTATCCTGCTTCTTATTTTCCACCTGAACTTTTTCTTCTTAAGATCTATCCATATTGATATATGCATATATGTTTATATGAATCAAATTTATTCCTTGTAACAGCTAAATAATAGTTCATTCTTTTTGTTTAGACTGCCTTTTATTTCTCCATTCTCATTGAATGGCATTAAGATTGTTTCAAGGTATTTTTGCTATGAAAAATTCTGGGATGAAAATCTTTGTTTGGTTCTCATTTCTACGCCTTTATTCAACAAGTAGTTATCAGGTGTCTACTACTAAGAGCTAGGCATACCGCATGAACGAAATCGACAAAGCCCCTCCCCTTATTGTAGGAAAGTGAGATAATAAATAGACAAATACATAATTCTAGGTTGTAAGTGCAAAGAAGAAACTAAATCAGGATGAGAGAACAGAGAGCAATGAAGGGTGCCATTTCAGACAGAGGGGTCAGAAAAGGCCTTGCCACGAATGGGGTGACATTGAGAGAGACCTGAATAAAGTGAACGAGAGGGCCATGCCGATATCGGGAAAAAGAGCAATCCAGGCTCAGGGAACAGCAAGTGCAAAGTCCTCGAGGTGAGAAGGTACAGGCCATATTCCAGAAATAGCCCTGGGTGGGGCTGAAGCAGAGTGAGTCAGGGGAGGACCGTGACAGATGAGATGATAGGGGTAGGCCAGAGCCAAATCAGATGGAGTCCTGTGTGCCAAGGTAAGGACTGAAGCTTCCATTTTGAGTGAAGCGGGAAGGATTTTTGAGGGGAGAATGTCAAGGTCTGACTTACTTTTTAAATAAGATAACCCTGGCAGTGAGTGGAGAACAGACTGTAGCAGAGTAAGAGGGCGAGGGACAGTCCAGACAGGAGGTCACTGCACTGGTCCTGGGTGGAGATGACGTGCTTGGGTCACTGTAGTGGAGGCAGAGAGAGGAGGTGGACATACCACAGCATATTTTGAAGGTAGGGCCAATAATATTTGCAAATGGAATAAATGAGGTGTGTGAGAAAGAGAAGAATCGAGGGTGACCCCAAGAGTTCCAACTGAGGCAGCTGGAAGGATGGAGTTACCATGTACTAAGAGGAAGATGACAGGGGTGGGAGAGGTTTCAGCGTTAGATCAATAGTTTGATGTTAACATTGTAAGTCTGAAATGGTTATTAGACACCCAAGGGGAGCTGTCAAGTAAGTACTTGACTTCCGGAGTTTGGGATCAAGGTCTGTGCTAGAGATAACTTTGGGAAGTCATTCTGGTACATATGAATCGTTAAAGCCAAGGTTACCTAGAGAGTGAGTGCATACTGAGAAGAGAATGGGTTGAAGAGCTGGAAAAGCCATGAGGAACCAGCAAAGAAAAGTGAGAAGTAAAGAACATGAGACAGAAGAATCAAGCCAAAGAGAAATGTCCCTAGAGCAGTGAAGAAAGGATTTCAGGGAGGAAATCAGCAACTGTGTCAAATTATATTGATGGGCCCAGTCAAGGGAAGACTGAGAATTATAAACAATTCCTTGGAGAAATTTTGCTGTTAAGAGGGGAGCAAAAAAATGAGGGGCATGTACAGGGTGGGGCAAGTAGGTTCACAGTTGTTCACATGGAAAATATAATAATTCATAAATACTAATACAAGAATAAACTCTGTTTTGCATACTCACAACTGTAAACCTACTTTTGCCCCACTCTGTATAAAAGAGGGAGGTTTTCTTTCCTTTGTTCTTCCTTTCTTCTCCTTCCTTCTCTCTTCTCCCTCTTCCTCCTCCCCCTATATGAGGACTACAACAGCATGCTGATGTGAATGATCTAACTGGGAGGGAAAAAACATAATGCAGGAGAAAGGACCATCCAGGGCAAAGTCCCCGAGGTGAGAGAGATAGGAGGAGTTAGTGTGCGGAAGGGAGGAAGACGGAGGACACAGGCACACTTTCTGACAGACTGGTAGATTTGGCAATGGGAACACATGGAAATATCTTTGCTTCCATATTCTCAATTAAATAATACCTGAGGTCATCAGCTGAATGTGAGGAAGGAAGAGAAGGTATTAGAGGAGGGAAGTTTAAAAGGAAATAGATGGACATGGGAAATATGGTAGGATTACCAGGAGCACTGAAGACCAGGCTTGACTCGTAGACCAGGTGGGATTGGATGGGTGTGAGAGTTTGCATGGGGCATGTACATAGGGGAGGATTTGTGAGACTGTAGGCTGTGCGTATATGTAAATCCACTACACGCTGTGAATTGTTCTCTTGAATGGCTGCACTAGTGGTATATAGGGTTTCTATTTTTCTACATGCTTACGAGCATTTTATAAAATCTGTATTTTTAATTTGCACCAAACTTTTGGGGTAAAGTTATAGTTCCCTATATGGTTTTTATTTCTCTGATTACTGAAGTCGCACATCTCTTCCCATACTTGTTAGCCTTTCATATTTCCCATTCTCTGAGAGGTTTATTTATGTCCGTGCTAATTTGTGTCCTCCGGAAAGCAGTCCCGCAGACAAAGACTTGAGTGCAGGTCATTTATTCAGAAGCACAAGTGAAGGAGTAAAAATAGTAAGACAAAGAACGAAGAAATCCAATAAAGGGTAGGTCATGAGCAGGTTGCTGCTGGGCAAGTGAGGCTTAGTCCTTCTGGGAACCCTCTCAGGAATCATGTGAACACTCCTCAGAATTGATGCACCAAGAAATGGGGAAGCTGGGCTATTTATACACTACCCCTCAGTCCTTATTGGTTGAGGCTGCCCCTGTGGAGATTCAACCACCAGCACTTGCAGTTTTCCCTGTACCTAAATTGAGCGTGTTCCCACAGGACCTAAGAGAACATTCAGGCCAAGAGAGAGGTTCCCACACTGAGGTGGGCAGCTGTGCGATGCAAGGAACTGATTGTCCAGCAAGGCTGCAGGTGAATTCAGACGTGGGCTGAGGGATGTGGACAGGGCATCAGCAGGGTCTGCTACATTTTTTTCTTTATTTATCTAATTTACAGGAGATATCTGTGTATTCTAAATATGTCCTTGTCAGTGATCCAATTTGTCACCTCCAATCTATGGCCTGTCAACTTTGTTTATGGTATTAGAAATCTTTAATTTTGGGATCATTAATTTCATCATTTATCTCTTTTATGGTTTTCACTTTTTGTCATTTTAAGAAATCCTTGTCCATCCCAATGTTACAAAAAAAATGTTCTACTTTTTTTTCTAATAGACGTGTAGCGCTCTCTTCCATATTTGGCTTTTAACCCAATTAAAAAAGATTGAGATCTAATCTAAGTTTTCCCTATTTAGTGAACCGTTTTTCTAGAGACTAATGATGAGTGACCGGTCTTCCTCCTACTGTGTTACGCTGCTGTATACATACATCAAGCCCCCAGCACATATGGGTTGGTTTCTAGATTCTATCCCTTTGGCAGCCAATCAGCCTTTCAACTCATTCTTTATTTGGGGAATTATATTTTTTATATCCAGTATCTTTGGTTGACTTTCCTGCAAAACTATCAATTCTTTTTTTTTTAATCCTCACCTGAGGATATGTTTTTATTGATTTTAGACGGAGGGGAAGGATGAGAGAGAGAGAGAGAGAAAGAGAGAGACAGACACTGATGGGAGAGAGAAAGATCCATTGGTTGCCTCCCGTACAACTCCTAACCAGGGATGGAACTCACAACCTAGGTAAGTGCCCTGACTGGGAATCAAATCCATGACTCTTTGGTGCACAGGATGACGCTCCCACTAACTGAGCCGCCCGACCAGGGCAAAACTATCAATCAATTCCTGTTTCACATTTGCACGGTCTTACTTAGGATTAAGGTTCCTATTCGTATCTGCCAACGGGTCTCTTCCTTCTACCACAGGCCGTTCTCTTTGCAGTTATCTCTCATGGTACTTGTTTTCTTAGATCGCCCCATGATCTGTATGTGTGGAACTATCTTTAGTCTTTTGAGGCCAGTAACCACCTCTGCCTCTGAGGTTTAACTGGGAAAAATAGCAGAAGCCATGGTCAGGTACATGCAGGGAACAGGTGAGTGCTCTTTCTACTAATGGCCACACTCAGTAACAGCCAGCCATCCCCTGAGTGTCTCTCAGGGTACTGCCCCCACCCTCATCCCAAGTACCAGTGTCTTCCTGAGATGGCCACCCAATTTGGCCCATAGTAGTAGTCCCCATCCCAGTCAAACTCTCTCTTAATCTGCTATCCCTGGCTACTCAATCCCTACTCCCACCCAAGACTTCTTTTTTCAAAAAAACAAAAACAAAACACAAAGAACCTAAGATCCTTTAATCATTCTTCCTGACAGGGCTTTCCAACTGCTGATCACTTGTCAGTGGGCATATTACAATTTGTCAAGCCCCTCCTTAAGATGTGGTATTCAGACCAGAACACAATGCTCTAGGTTGTTCATGTGACAGCATTTGGACAGGTAAATATCAAGGTTGTAAAAATTCTTTCTGTTTCCTTTATTTAAACCAAGAAGTTTTCAGTGAAAAAACTTTAAGTTTCTAATTGGGGACCATAAGATGTGAAAAATTATCCTAGCAAGGGAGAATGATACTGGCATCTCTGGGCCACACTGGAAGAAGAGTTGTCTTGGACCACACATTAAATACATTGCAACACGTAATCACAAAAAATATCATAATATTTTAAGTAAATTTACGACTTTGTGTTGGGTCGCATTCATAGGCATCCTGGGCCACATGCAGCCCATAGGCCGCAGGTTGGACACACCTGTATCATAGAAAGGATAGTGTGGGAAGACCCAATACATACGGGGTGATTAAAACGACAATATCAAGCAGTTTGATTGGGCACATGTATCATTATTAGCCACACCCGGGACAGAGATAAAACAAAGAGACTAAGGAGAAGTCACAGTGAAATGCAAGAAAAAAATGAAGAGTGAGTCTATGAATGAGGGAAGGGAAGATTCTGGAGTTTGGAAAAATTAAGAAAGAATGAAATTCAGAAATATGAAGCCCTGAAAAAAAAATTAGAAGCATTTATGAAATTTCCCCATTCATTTAAAAGGGCAGCTTTAAAAATGAAAAAAGGATAGTTATCATTTTAAGCTAATGAATTCATTACATAAATTATTCCTATTGCTACCCAGAGTTTGCTTTCCAAAAAATACTTCTAAAAACTATGTAACAGAAACATTTGCATGTAAAACTATTTAGAGGAATGTCTGCAACTTAATCAGGGAATGTGTTTTTGGCAGATAAAACCAATTGGGTTTTTTTAAAAGATTTATTTATTTATTTATTTTTAGACAAAGGGGAAGGGAGAGAGAAAGAGAGGGAGAGAAACATCAATGTGTGGTAGCTTCTCACATGCTCCCCACTGGGGACCTGGCCCACAACCCAGGTGTGTGCCCTAACTGGGAATCGAACCAGCAACCCTTTGGTTTGCAAGCCAGCACTCAGTCCACTGAGCCAAGCAGCCGGGACAAAACCAATTGGTTTTGAAATTTAAGAATATTTCCATTCTTAAGTATAGAAGATAAAATTTAAAATTTTATTCAGAAATAGAATTTTACTGTTTGCAAATTTATGTTAATCCCCCTTGCTGGATCCAAGTTTCAAAGTTTGTGGGAGCTAGTATGTGCTTGTGGAATGAATGAAGGCAAGAATAAATAAATAAGTGAAAAATAAGGTGGAAAAGGGAAAGAAAGAAGGGAAGAAGGAAAGAGCATTGGCAGCACTATCAGAATTCAGGACATCTGTGCCATGTGAATTCCTCCAGGAGCGTCTCTACTGAATCATGGTGGTCAGGACCAAAGCACTTGTGGACTCTTACTTTATCCTTTGATTCCTCTACCTTCTGAGGCTCATGAAAGACATTGGTCAATATTTGAAAAGGTATCAAATCCATGATGATGCTAATGATGACGATGACAACATCAGATACCACTGCTTTCATTGCTCCTATTTTGATCAAAATTCCCTACAAAGTTATTTGATGTGTTCTCTCCTCCATTTACTTCTGTGTCCACTCCTCTACCTCTCTCCTCTCATGAAGCTACTCCAATCAAGCATTCCCCTCTACCATGCCACCAGATTAGGATACCCAGCTATCTCCACTTTGCTAAACCAACCAGTGGCCAGGAGGAGACACCAGAGAGCTCACTCTCTTGGCCATGAGAGGACACTGCAAAAAGGCAGATACTTGCAAGCCAGAAGGTACTCTTACCAGGAACCAAACTGACCAGCACCTTGCTCTTGGACTTGCCAGCCTCTAGAACTGTGAAAAAATAAATTATGTTGTTTAAGCCACCCTGTCTATGGTATTTTGTTATGCAGACTAGTATAGCTACTTCACATGGCGAAAGATACTTTGCAGGTGTGATTAAGTTAATAGTCTTGAGGTGAGTAGAGTATCCTGGATTATTCAAATGGGCCCACTTTAATCACAAGGGACCTTATAAGAGAAGCAGGAGGGCCAGACTCAAAGAAGATGTGATTATAGGGGCACTCACAGATAAGTCCTGAACTGACTGAATGACTTCATTATGTGCATGGTTCTTGTATCAGTCAGGATAGACTAGATTATGCTGCTATAACAAACAACTCCAAAACTTCAGTGGCTTCAAACATCAAAGATTTATTTCATTTACACTGTGTGTCCAGTGCACACTGGCTGGGTGCTCTCCTCTTTATCTTCACTTCCACACCCGGTCTGGGAAGCCTGGCCCATTGGGAATGCTGCTGATGTGACAGCAGATGTTAACAGACCAGATGGAGAATCTCACACTAGCTCTTCAATACGTCTACAAATGACACACACGTTTGGCACATATTTCAATGGCCAAATCCAGTCACATTACTGTGACTGCCCACATACCCTGTGGTGCTACCGTTAGCAGGACAGGAGAACCAGGACCAGAGGGGAGCAATCACAGTGCTACCCTCGCACCTTCAACTTGCAGCCCAGAATTCTCTCCTCGTTTCCAAACTTGTATTTTCAAATGCCTATTAGACATTTACACCTGGCTGATCCTCTAGTGTGTTATTTTTTAAACTGAACTTATTATACCCCCATCCAGCCCCCTTTTCTTCCTTTCTTTGTATTACTGGATTCAGCCCAGGAAAAACCTATGGGTTCCAAACCTTGGCATTGTCTTAGCCTTCTACCCTCCCTTGCACAATGAGTTGCTATATCTAGCCAAATATATACCTCAGTACATGAATCCTATTGTATACCCTACCCTAAACTACCCTACTCTAACTTATTCATTCCGCAGGAAGGTGAAACACACACTGTGGGCCAAGAGCAACCCTGGGCTCTGGCAATACAGCAGTATGGAGCAGAGTCTCAGCCCTGGCCTCGTGGAGCTCACAGTCTTATAAAAGACGGAATGCTGATAAATGACCACACGTGGAATCATTTAATTATGGCTATAATACATGTTGTAATGGAGGAAAGGAGGTCACGAAGGTCTCTGCAGGGACAGTTGAGGAGGACTTCCCCAGGGAAGTGACATTTAAGTGGATGTCTAAGTGATGAGTCGTGTAAAACAAAGAAGGGGAATGTGTTCCAGGCAAAGGAAACCCCATAGGCCATGACTCCAGTCCCATACCTTTCTGCTTGTCTTTCAAAACTGCTGCAGAAGCCTCCACCATGGTCTCCCTTCCTTCACCCACTTCCTGTCCAGTGCTGTAAAGGTGAGGAAGAGTAAAATAATCTTCCTAAGCAGAGGACTTACCATAGCACCCTGTGCTCAAGCATTTTTAGTGAGTCTCCATTGCCTCAGAATAAAGTGACTTTCAAGGTCCTCCAGTTTTACCCTCATCTATCTCTCTGCCATTGTCTCCCACTTATCCCCCTCACTGATGGTCAAACCAAACCAACGTGCACGTAGTGCTCTTTACATACCCGCCATACTTTCCAATGACTAGCCCTTTTCTCTGCCTTGAATGCCTGTCAATCCTTGGCTCAAGATCCCACCCATTCTTTAGATCCCGCCTCATCCATGAGGTTTTCCCTTGGAAACCCATCATAAGTAACTTCTCCCTCCATTCAATGCCGACAACGTTGGATCTGAATTTTTCTGACTAGTGCTCATGTGTGTACCCCAAACCTTCAGGACCTGCCATTTCCTTAAAGAGGAGATCTGGCTGTAATGGGCTTGCTTCTCCCAGGACTCGTCACAGGGATTTGCACTGAGTAAGCTGAGCGGCATGACTCTAGGGCCCAGCGCTGCCCAGTGTCTGGACCCAGGAACCTAGAGAATTTGCTCCCCTCTGCTCCCTTTCTCCTTTTCTCATCACAGGTCCCCTTGGGGGTGGGCGGGAGGTGGGGTTGAGGGATCCCTTCATTTCTCAGAGGGAGATCTAGGCTATATTCTACTACATCTACTCCCTGGAATGTTCTTCAGCCTCTCAGTCAACTTTCCCTGCCAAACAAGATATATGCTCCTGTCTCCCTAGCCTAGTCCACCCATTGTTTGCTGGCTTTGAAAGGACACATCTTCAATTCTCCACTGGGGTTGGAGGCTAGGAGCCAGTAGGAGGGAGCTCACTGTGGTTTTGGAGACTACCAGCTTGGTTTGAGCCCTAGTTCCCCAACCTAATGCACCTGTGACTTTGGATGGGTGCCTTAAGCTTGCTGTATCTCTTCTCATTCATCTCCATGATGGGGATAATTGTGCACTTGTCCCCACGCAGAGGGAGAAAAGACATAGGAAGTGCTTCATTTATTATTTCCTCCAACAAATACCTCAGTAAGTGATCATTAATCCAAACTGTTCTGCTTCCCCTTACTTTGTTCTCCACCCCCACGCCCTCCTTAGCCTCTCTATTCCCATGGAACTGGCAGCAGTGCCCTTGACTGCCACACCTCTGTCTCCTCCTCTCCTGCCCACAACCTCCCCTTCTCCTCTTGGCACCCACAGTGCCTTTGTGAGGAAGCGAGGGAGCAGGTGAAAGATTAAGAGTGAAAAGGACAAGCCCCAGGGGCAGCCTGATCTCAAACCCAACCACTTCAATTTGCAGCTTCTCCAGTCTGGAGACTGGAAGGCTTTCACTTCCCATCCCAGGGAGCATGCTCGTGACTCTCCTGAGGCCCAATCATCATACTGTCCACTGAGCAGCCAGAGGATCTCTCAGCCGCTCAATTTACTCCTATTCTCGGTCTGCTCTCCTCCTGCCAAAGCAGACAGAAATGAAAAGTTCCTCTCTCCCTTGTCCACAGAGGTTCCCCAAAGCCTGAAGATTTTGGCCTGGCTTTTTCCCAATATATCATATTGCAGTCTTTCTGCTAAAATATTGTATAGCAACAGGAAGATCCCTGGAAGGTCGGAGCAAAAATTGTAATGGGCAAATTCTAACCAACTCCACTGTGCTGCAGGCCTGAGCTTGGTGGACACAGGCTGTGAAACAGCTTTGCCTCTGGGGGCCTGGGGGTCCCTGGCACAAAAGCAGACATTCTGGGAGTCCGGAGATAGGCATAGATTTTATGAAATCTTCAGACCTAAGGTCCTGTGGATGATGTGGGGTCACATCAGGACTAGAGTCTCTGGAGTCTATGCAGCCCGTGACTCTGGAAAGCACCAGTTATAACCAGTCAAGGGTTTCCAATAGCAAGAATATCCAGAATAATGGATAACATATGCCAGCTAGTGATCTAAGGTGTATAACCCTTTAATCCCCTAGCAAAAAGTCCTAGGAAGTATTTTTACATAGAAGGAAATAGAGAGGTGGTCCTTACTCCACATGGATACATGTACACCCCTCCCTCCCCTCTAGCTGTGTAGGGAGCTTGCTTTTTAAGTCCAGTAGGCAGCATCCAGCTACATTTTATACTGTATACGAATGTTGAGAATTACCGATTCATTATATTAACCCTCGGCTATTTGAAGGGAGAGAGAGAGAGAGAGAGAGAGAGAATTAAGGAGCATACCGTCCCTGTTCTTAGTTTTTCACACCTAAGGAATGACAAATTGGTTGGTCCCCATGCCTGTTAGACAAGTGCTTGGTAAAGACTTTAATGCCTTATGCCAAAATAAGACAGATTGAGTACTGTAAAATTCTAATTATCTGTGAACTACAGACATGCTTATTTTACAGTTTGTTCCCTAAAATTGTGCCTAATTTTTATTATAATAAGTATAATAATAGCTAACATTTCAGAGCACTTCCGATTTGCCAGACCCTCAGCCTGGCGCACTCTGGTTTCGACCACAACAGCCCTCAGGTTGAAGACTATCAGCGCTCCCAGTTAGACACGAAAGAGAGACTCGGAGAGAGATTAGGCAGCTCCCTGAGGTCACACAGCCGGGCAATAACAGACTTGGGTTAGACATCAGGCTTTGTGTGCCTCTAAAATCCAGGCTATCACCCATACAGCCCGTTGGGGTAAAAGTAGCTGTGATGTACTTTAAAAATTTGATTTAAAAATAAAGAGTATTAGGCACATGGAGAGAGCAAACGAGGTAAATCTGTAAACTAATGGGACCCGGTCTTTCCAGCAGAAATCTCCCCTTGATTCCCCCGGAGAATGAAAGGCTCAAACCACAGGGAAGCAGAGGCGTGAAAGGGCCAGGCAGCCTGATTCAGAAACTTCACGGGGTGGGTGTGGGGGGCTTTGTGCCTCCACGCTTTTCCTTTCTCCAAATTCACATCATCTTTCCTGAACGCACATCATTCTGTTGCCAAGATGCCCTTTCTCCCTGCTTCAAAAACTGTCATCTGTCTACGGGATGATTTTTATTGACACCCTCTTCTCTTTGAGATTCCTGACTAATAGGAATGCATATTAGGAATTTATAAACTGGCTTTCAAAGACACCACAGGAACAGTATACAATTTTTCACACATTGCTTTGTCCCATTCTAAGAAAAAAAAATAAGCCTACAATGGAATATAGTGAGTTAAAGGAAAGGTCTTAAGTGATAGCAATTGATTTTCTGTGAAGTCTTTCCTTAGAACGCCTTTTAGAGAACAGTGGGGGTCCCCCCACACACACTTCCCAGGGGTTCTCAGAACCATTCTTTCCTCTTATTCTGCAAGTGGTAGCTGCCATGGAGGTGTCAAGCCGCACAGGAGAGCCGTGGGGGCTCAGCCCCAACCTTTATTATCTTTTCAGGGAGGAAAGAGTTGCCTGAAACCAGCTTTTATGTCACACACCAGCAGCATTTAGTCAGACAATGTGGACATAATTACCACTTTTAATCTGGCGGTGGGGGGCGGGGACACCACCAGTCTAAAGGCTGGTGATGTGGCTTCTGTTTTAGGACCGCTTTCAGAGCCTCCTGCTACAGTGGGGAAGCCTGATGATTTCTGGATCCTCTTCTTCACAATGAAATAATCAATGGAAAGAGATGTTACAAACTACTTGCTTCCTAAGAAAAGCCATTTGTTTACCAAAATTTAAGCCTAAGAGATGCACTTTACACCAGCATTATCCAACAGAAATATAAGGCACATCACATTTGTAATTTTTAATTTTCTAGTAACATTTAAAAAGATAAAAAGAAATCGGTGAACAATAAATACATAATTTTAAGAATGCATTGTCAATGCAAGAAACGTCCAAACCTATGAGAATTTTTATGAATTTATCTGAGTCAAACTGACAATTGCCGGGAAGCAAAATCTCAACAGACTGAGAAAATGCTCCAAGCGAATGGCGGTATGCACCTTACTTTATATATTACCATCAAAGGAAGAGGTGTAAGGGGCTTACATGACATCCACTTGTGAAAGATGAGGGAAATGGGAGAAAGCAAAACAAGGGAAGCTCTGGGATTAGTTAAAAAGTAAAACAAACACATACTCTTTACATAGGTGGGAATAAGACAGTTAACAATTAACATGATGATAGTAACAAGGAGGGGATTTCTGGTCTCTGCTCTGGTGCAGCGGTTATGCTTTGAGGGGTCCAGATAAAAGGAAATTACTTTGATATTTCAAAGTGACTGTTACCAGGTATGTTATCCTAGAAGAAAAGAAAGACAAACCACCAGACTCAGTTAAGATAAAGATTTGATCTTTGCTAGGGAAAATGCCGGCCTGGGACAGGACTACTTGCCATGAGCTGCTTTTACTTAGGACGCTTCCATTTCAGACCATCCTGTGTGATCACTTCCCACCTCTGAGTGTGTAAGGCCTGACGTGCAACCCTCCCCTGAGCTTGTCAGGGTTAGTATGTGGCCCCTCGTTTACCCACAGCATTTTATTTAATCCAGTAGAGCCAAAACATCATCTCAACATGTAACCAATAGTTTAAAATTACTAATGAGTCAGTCTGCATGTATTCGTGTTAAATCTTTGAACTCAGATGTGTATGTTACAAGTACAGCACACCTCAATTTGGACTAGTCACCCTTCCAGTGCCCTATTGAGGAGCACGTGACTCATGGCTATTATACTGAACAAGACAGATAGAGCTGTTGCTTAATGCCAGCACATGTACGCGTTGCTTTAAACAGATCTGAACAATAAAATTTAGGATTCACATAAAAAGCAGAGCACATAAGTCTGTATTATTATTTCCACGCTCTGTCAAGCAAATTGCAAACACCTTGGGAAAGGATAACTTATACATAGCCAGACATGTTTATGAATGATATTAATAATTTTGCGGTTTATATCTATGTGTTTGGATGGTTTCTTTAAATACCCATTACTATGTGTTTGTCCAATTTTGTATTATTCTATTTAATATAGAATAGCATATTCTATATTAAATAGAAACATGCTTCAGTTGTGTTTCATCTCCAGAATGACCCCAAAGACTGCATCCTTGAGAAACCAGACAAAGCAATCCCATGGCTGACATCTGGACCAGATGCGCTGATCAACTACCCCCTAAGCTGGCACCAACCAGTCAGTAAAAGCCACATCCCTGACTCCCTTAGTCACCATGATCAAAGATGTATCCCCTATACAACCCATCCCCTGGGAGCCCTCAGGGGCCCAGTCTCCGAGCCTGAGCTAGCTACCTGTGACTCAGCATGGTGCCATTTTCTCAACAAACCCTTACTTTTTTGGCTGCAAACTCTTGTTCGTGTCTTATTGGGCTTTTATGTGCGCAGTCAGACCCGTTCAGTCCGGTAACAACCCTTCCCTCTCCTCTTCACTCTCTCTGCTCTAGTCACATAGCCTACTTGCTGTGCCTTGAATGTACGTGAGGACATGTGCCCTTGCAGGCACTCCAGACAGACGCATGGGTCTCTCCTTGGCCTCCTGTAAGTCTTGTTCAAATCTCCCCTTCTAAGTAAGGGGCTGCCTTCTCTGATCGATCTATTTAACCCTACCTTCTCTCTTCAGTCTATTCCCCATCTGCACATCCCGACTTTCCTAACCTGATCTAGTTTTTTCTCCTTGGAACACTTCCTCCCAGACAGCTCACTTCACATGGCTCACTCCCCTGGCACATGGGAAGCACTCAGTAAATATCTGACGAACGGGTAAATTTCTGTTATGCGCAATGAAGTACACCATCAAAATTTTCAATAGCTTAAAAATATTTTTTCCCACACCCTCCACAGACAATTTATGGGCAATATTGTTCAGTGTCTAGTGTTCTAATGACAGCAACATGTCAGATCAGCCTGCACAAATTTATGAAATCCATAAAATTTCTCTTCCTCCCCTTCCCACCTTATGTTTCAACAGTGTCCCCACCCCTTTTACTTTTTATGCTGTGTGTGTTGAACACCAGTTTAAGCCAGTTAGCATGAACACAACAGAACAGTGATGGAAATGTTCTGCATGCTCACTGTCCATTGTGGTGGCCAGTAGTCGCCCGTGTGGTTATGAGCACTTGAAATGTGGCTAGCATAATTAAGAAACTTGAATCTTTAATTTTATTTCATTTTAATTGATTTAAATTTAAATAGCCACATGCGGCTAGGGACTACCATATTGGAAAGTGCAGCTCCATCCTTAAAGAGTATTTATAAGCTCGTTGAAGAAAAAATATACCTACATATCTTCTTCCCAAAGTGCCCCTACAAATAAATATCTCATTCATCATTATGTGAATTAATAAGAAAACCAGTCAGTATTTCCTCCTTATTTAGAACTTGTGAAAGTGTTGTAGAAAGAAATGACTTTTTGATAGTTAAATTTTAGATCAAATACAAAGTTTTTAATTAAATCTAAGAAGGCCAGGGTTGGGAGAAAAGGAGATGGAATGAGGGACACACGTCCTGTCTCTTTTCCACATTTCACTTCCAAGAATAGGGATGATAAGGACATTAATCTCCTCCTTTAAGCAAAGTGCCAGGCTCTGTGCAAGCATTTTTTGTTTGTCTGTTTGTTTTGTTTTTTTAATCAATAACCTCGTCAGGTTCTCATGATAATCCTGTTCGGCTGGTTAAACTATTATCGACCCATTACCCAGAGAGAGAAGCAGAACCTGTGAGAGTACGCCTTGGCCTCACAGCTGGCCTGATAACGCTAAGTCCATCTGATCCTGGAACTAAGCAGTACCCTGTGCAGCCTCTCTCTTCCTCCAGCGCTGAGACCTCAGATATCTCTAAAATAAATTTAAGTAAATCAAGATCATATCTACCACCTTTGCTACTTTCATACAAAAGACTAAGTGGTTTAAAATAGGGAATAAAGCTGAGTTAGAAGTTGCTTATTAAATTCCTTAGTTCATAAAAAAAAAAAAAAAACCCAGCAATGACAGAGGAACCCAGGGATTCTAGACTATCAGCTTCTATTCTTGCAATAGGAGCAGGCCTGCCTACTTGTTGTCCTCGCATGTTATGGTTCCGTAAGAGGATACAGATCTTATTACGTCCTCATTTTTATTCATCTCTTTGTAAAGATGTGAAAGTAATAATTCATTCATAGTTAACAGCGACAAAGCTGTCCCACCCTCAAGCATTCCCACCCCTGCTATGGGCTTTACTTCACCCAGCAGGGGAGCCCCAGCATTTTATAATCACATGTTAATGAAGAACAGAATCCTTCCTCGTTTTATTTTGCATTTCATTTCCAGAGTAATTTGATGTGTGTGTGGAGAA
Source organism: Desmodus rotundus (assembly GCF_022682495.2). Classification (NCBI taxonomy): domain Eukaryota; kingdom Metazoa; phylum Chordata; class Mammalia; order Chiroptera; family Phyllostomidae; genus Desmodus; species Desmodus rotundus. The sequence continues at coordinate 109,310,559 of NC_071394.1, read as the reverse complement.
GGGAGGGTGTGAGGAAATGTAAGCAGTGCTCATTTATTACATTTTAATTTAGACCAGATCTCCCCCTAATCCAATTCCGAGTAGCACAGTTTATACCAGTGAGCAGTAAACACTAATAAAGATCAGCTACAGGAAGACAAGGAAACACATTTTTGCTGGGTATGCCTGCTAGTGAAAAAAAAACAAACAAAAGAACTCTAATACATTCACATTTCGCCACATAATTTGAACCTAGATAAAGAAAATATGACAAAAATTTGGTTTTAAACTGTCTAGTTCTATGAAGTGTTTTCTTACAGTAATCTGGTTGACTACCTCACCTCAGATTCCTACCCATAGCCATATCCTTGACCTAAACTCAAGTTCATTGCCTGAATTCCTAGGATCTTCCCTCCAGTATTCTGTATGATTGTTCTACTGCTGCTGTAGCAAATTACCACAAACTTAGTGGCTTAAACAACATAAATCGATTCTCATACATTTTGTGTGTTAGAAGTCTGAGTTGGCTCTAATAAGGCTAAAATGAAGACTTTGGCAGGACTATGCTCCTTTCTGTGGGCTCTGGATAAGATCCATTTCTTGCTAATATAGCTCTCATTTGGTGGTGATGACAATGTCCCTAGCTCTAGGAGTGGAATTAAAATGGTCTAAGCCAGTTATGGTGATTCTCAGAAACTCACGTTTTCAGTCACGTTCTCCTACAAAACATGAGGAAGTCAGTTGGGGCACAACTGGAAAAGATTCTCCTCTCTGATAAAATAAGAGCTCTTTTCAACCTTTTCTTTCCTGTTTGAATCTCCAAATGTTTGAAGATATAATGTTTGGAACTGTGGCCGCAATTAGTGGTGATGAATTGACAAACGTAAGAAAGCAAACCATCACCTTGAGGAGGGCAGAGCAGAAAGACACAAAGAGCCTGAGTCTTTGATGACAATATTGAGCCTTTGGATCAAATCCTGAGATGACCTATTTTCAGACTTCCTGTTTTGTGAAACATTTAAATATCCTTTTTTCTTAAGCCTCTGCTCGTCAGGTGCTCTGTTCTTTTCAGCCAAA